>NC_060128.1:8597081-9797081 GCF_021461395.2 Schistocerca americana | reverse complement strand
CAATGCCGTTTTAAGTACAAGAAGACTGACTCTTCATACTGACTATGTTTGGAACCATTCCTGTGACACTAGTTATAGATTCCGATGCTTCACTTCACGATTATAGTATCCCTCTCACCTTCTTGTTGACGATGAAACACAGAAATTGCATCGGAATTAAATAGAAAAGGCACAATGCCGACTTAAACACAAGAAGACTGACTCTTCTTACTGTCTATGGTTTGAACCATTCCTGTGACACTAGTTATAGATTCCGATGCTTGACTTCTGGTTTACTGTTTCCCTTGGACCTTCTTATTGTCGATGAAACACAGAAATGTCATCGGAATTAAATTGAAAAGGCACAATGCCGCCTTAAGTACAAGAAGACTGACTCTTCTTACTGTCTTTGATTTGAACCATTCCTGTGACGCTTGTTACAGTTTCGGATGCTTCACTTCAGGATACTGCATCCCTCTGACCTTCTTATTGACGATGAAACACAGAAATTGCAACGGAATTAAATACAAAAGGCACAATGCCGACTTAAGTACAAGAAGACTGATTCTTCTTGCTGACTATGCTTTGAACCATTCCTGTGACACTAGTTATGGATTCCGATGTTTCACTTCAGGTTTACTGTATCCCTTGGACCTTCTTATTGACGACGAAACACAGAAATTGCATCGGAATTAAATAGAAAAGGCATAATGCCGACTTGAGTACAAGAAGGCTGACCCTTCCTATTGTCTATGTTTTGAACCATTCCTGTGACACTAGTTATAGATTCCGATACTTCACTTCAGGTTTAATGTATCCCTCTGACCTTCTTATTGACGATGAAACACAGAAATTGCATCGGAATTAAACAGAAATGTCACAATGCCGAATTAAGTACAAGAAGACTGACTCTCCTTACTGTCTATGTTTTGAACCATTACTGTGACACTAGATGTAGATTCCGATGCTTCACTTCAGGTTTACTGTATCCCGCTGACATTCTTATTGACGATGAAACACAGAAATCGCGTCGGACTTAAATAGAAAAGGCACAATGCCGACTTAAGTACAAGAAGACAGACACTTTTTACTGTCTATGTTTTGAATCATTCCTGTGACACTAGTTATAGATTCCGATGCTTCACTTCAGGTTTACTGTATCCCTTGGACCTTCATATTGACGATGAAACACAGAAATTGTATTGGAATTAAATACAAATGGCACAATGCCTACTTGAGTACAAGAAGACTGACTCTTCTTACTGACTATTTTTCGAAACATTCCTGTGACACTAGTTATAGTTTCCGATGCTTCACTTCAGGTTTACTGTATCCCTCTGACCTTCTTATTGACGATGAAACACAGAAATTAAATGGGAATTAAATACAAAACGCACAATGCCGACTTAAGTACATGTAGACTGACTCTTCCTACTGTCTATGTTTGAAACATTCCTGTGACGGTAGTTACAGATTCCGATGCTTCACTTCAGGTTTACTGTATCCCGCTGACCTTCTTATTGACGATGAAACACAGAAATCGCATCGGAATTAAATAGAAGAGGCACAATGCCGACTTAAGTACAAGAAGACTGACTCTTCCTTCTGTCTATGTTTTGAACCATTCCTGTGACACTAGTTATAGATTCCGAAGCTTCAGTTCAGGTTTACTGTATCCCTTGGACGTTCATATTGACGATGAAACACTGAAATTGCATCGGAATTAAATAGAAAAAGCGCAATGCCGACTAAAGTACAAGAAGACTGACTCTTCTTACTGACTATGATTTGAACCATTCCTGTGACACTAGTTATAGATTCCGATGCTTCACGTCAGGTTTACTGCATCCCACTGACCTTCTTATTGACGATGAAACACAGAAATTGCATCGGAATTAAATAAAAAAGGCACAAAGCCGACTTAAGTGCAAGAAAACTGACACTTCTTTCTGACTATATTTTGTACCATTCCTGTGACACTAGTTATACATTCCGACGCTTCAATTCAGGTTTACTGTATCCCTCTGACCTTCTTATTGACGATGAAACACAGAAATTGCTTCGGAATTAAATAGAAAAGGCACAATGCCAACTTAAGTTCAAGAAGACAGACTCTTCTTACTGTCTATGTTTTGAAACATTCCTGTGACGCTAGTTACAGATTCCTATGCTTCTCATCAGGTTTACTGTATCCCTTGGACCTTCTTATTGACGATGAAACACAGATATTGCATGTGAATTAAATACAAAAGGGACGAAGGCGACGTAAGTACAAGAAGACTGACTCTTCATACTGACTATGTTTTGAGCCATTCCTGTGCACTAGTTAGAGATTCCGATGCTTCACTTCAGGTTTACTGTATCCCCCTGACCTTCTTATTGACGATGAAACACAGAAATTGTATTGGAATTAAACACAAAAGGCACAATGCCGACTTAAGTACAAGAAGACTGACACTTCTTACTGAGTATTTTTTGAAACATTCCCGTGACACTAGTTACAGTTTCCGATGCTTCCCTTCAGGTTTACTGTATCCCTTGGACCTTCTTATTGACGATGAAATACAGAAATTGCATCGGAATTAAATAGAAAAGGCACAATGCCGACTTAAGTACAAGAAGACTGACTCTTCTTACTGTCTATGTTTTGAACCATTCCTGTGACGGTGGTTACAGATTCCCATGCTTCACTTCAGGTTTACTGTATCCCGCTGACCTTCTAATTGACGATGAAACACAGAAATCGCATCAGAATTAAATAGAAAAGGCACAATGCCGACTTAAGTACAAGAAGACTGACTCTTCCTTCTGTCTATGATTTGCACCATTCCTGTGACACTAGTTATAGATTCCGAAGCTTCACTTCAGGTTTACTGTATCCCTTGGACGTTCATATTGACGATGAAACACTGAAATTGCATCGGAATTAAATAGAAAAAGCACAATGCCGACTTAAGTACAGGAAGACTGACTTTTCGTACTGACAATGATTTGAATCATTCCTGTGACACTAGTTATAGATTCCGATGCTTCACTTCAGGTTTACTGTATCCCACTGATCTTCTTATTGACGATGCAACACAGAAATTGCATCGGATTTAAATAAAAAAGGCACAATGCCGACTTAAGTACAAGAAAACTGACTCTTCTTTCTGACTAGATTTTGTACCATACCTGTGACACTAGTTATAGATTCCGATGCTTCGCATCAGGTTTACTGTATCCCTCTGACCTTCTTATTGCCGATGAAACACAGAAATTGCATCGGAATTAAATAGAAAAGGCACAATGCCGACTTAAGTACTAGAAGACTGACTCTTCTTACTGTCTATGTTTTGAAACATTCCTTTGATGCTAGTTACAGATTCCTATGCTTCTCTTCAGGTTTACTGTATCCCTTGGACCTTCTTAATGACGATGAAACAAAGATATTGCATGGGAATTAAATACAAGCGGGACAAAGGCGACGTAAGTACAAGAAGACTGACTCTTCATACTGACTATGTTTTGAACCATTCCTGTGACACTAGTTAGAGATTCCGATGCTTCACTTCAGGTTTACTGTATCCCTCTGACCTTCTTATTGACGATGAAACACAGTAATTGCGTCGGAATTAAATTGAAAAGGGCACAATGCCGACTTAAGTACAAGAAGACTGACTCTTCTTACTGTCTGTGATATGAACCATTCCTGTGACACTAGTTATAGTTTCCGACGATTCACTTCAGGTTTACTGTATTCCTTGGACCTTCGTATTGACGATGAAACACAGAAATTGCATCGGAATTAAATAGAAAAGGCACAATGCCGACTTAAGTACAAGAAGACTGACTCTTCATACTGACTATGTTTGGAACCATTCCTGTGACACTAGTTATAGATTCCGACGCTTCACTTCAGGATTATAGTATCCCTCTCACCTTCTTATTGACGATGAAACACAGAAATTGCATCGGAATTAAATAGAAAAGGCACAATGCCGACTTAAGTACAAGAAGACTGACTCTTCTTACTGTCTATGGTTTGAACCATTCCTGTGACACTAGTTATAGATTCCGATGCTTGACTTCTGGTTTACTGTTTCCCTTGGACCTTCTTATTGTCGATGAAACACAGAAATGTCATCGGAATTAAATTGAAAAGGCACAATGCCGCCTTAAGTACAAGAAGACTGACTCTTCTTACTGTCTTTGATTTGAACCATTCCTGTGACGCTTGTTACAGTTTCGGATGCTTCACTTCAGGATACTGCATCCCTCTGACCTTCTTATTGACGATGAAACACAGAAATTGCAACGGAATTAAATACAAAAGGCACAATGCCGACTTAAGTACAAGAAGACTGATTCTTCTTGCTGTCTATGTTTTGAACCATTCCTGTGACACTAGTTATGGATTCCGATGTTTCACTTCAGGTTTACTGTATCCCTTGGACCTTCTTATTGACGACGAAACACAGAAATTGCATCGGAATTAAATAGAAAAGGCATAATGCCGACTTGAGTACAAGAAGACTGACCCTTCCTATTGTCTATGTTTTGAACCATTCCTGTGACACTAGTTATAGATTCCGATACTTCACTTCAGGTTTAATGTATCCCTCTGACCTTCTTATTGACGATGAAACACAGAAATTGCATCGGAATTAAACAGAAATGTCACAATGCCGAATTAAGTACAAGAAGACTGACTCTCCTTACTTTCTATGTTTTGAACCATTGCTGTGACACTAGATATAGATTCCGATGCTTCACTTCAGGTTTACTGTATCCCGCTGACCTTCTTATTGACGATGAAACACAGAAATCGCGTCGGAATTAAATAGAAAAAAAGCACAATGCCGACTTAAGTACAAGAAGACTGACTCTTCCGTCTGTCTATGTTTTGAACCATTCCCGTGACACTAGTTATAGATTCCGAAGCTTCACTTCAGGTTTACTGTATCCCTTGGACGTTCATATTGACGAAGAAACACTGAAAGTGTATCGGAATTAAATAGGAAAAGCATAATGCCGACTTAAGTACAAGAAGACTGACTCTTCTTACTGACTATGATTTGAATCATTCCTGTGACACTAGTTGTAGATTCCGATGCTTCACTTCAGGTTTACTGCATCCCACTGACCTTCTTATTGACGATGAAACACTGAAATTGCATCGGAATTAAATAGAAGAGGCACAATGCCGACTTAAGTACAAGAAGACTGACTCTTCGTACTGACTATGTTTTGAGCCATTCCTGTGCACTAGTTGGAGATTCCGATGCTTCACTTCAGGTTTACTGTATCCCTCTGACCTTCTTATTGACGATGAAACACAGAAATTGTATTGGAATTAAACACAAAAGGCACAATGCCGACATAAGTACAAGAAGACTGACACTTCTTACTGAGTATTTTTTGAAACATTCCTGTGACACTAGTTACAGTTTCCGATGCTTCCCTTCAGGTTTACTGTATCCCTTGGGCCTTCTTATTGACGATGAAATACAGAAATTGCATCGGAATTAAATAGAAAAGGCACAATGCCGACTTAAGTACAAGAAGACTGACTCTTCTTACTGTCTATGCTTTGAACCATTCCTGTGACGGTAGTTACAGATTCCCATGCTTCACTTCAGGTTTACTGTATCCCGCTGACCTTCTAATTGACGATGAAACACAGAAATCGCATCAGAATTAAATAGAAAAGGCACAATGCCGACTTCAGTACAAGAAGACTGACTCTTCCTTCTGTCTATGATTTGCACCATTCCTGTGACACTAGTTATAGATTCCGAAGCTTCACTTCAGGTTTACTGTATCCCTTGGACGTTCATATTGACGATGAAACACTGAAATTGCATCGGAATTAAATAGAAAAAGCACAATGCCGACTTAAGTACAAGAAGACTGACTTTTCTTACTGACAATGATTTGAATCATTCCTGTGACACTAGTTATAGATTCCGATGCTTCACTTCAGGTTTACTGTATCCCACTGATCTTCTTATTGACGATGCAACACAGAAATTGCATCGGATTTAAATAAAAAAGGCACAATGCCGACTTAAGTACAAGAAAACTGACTCTTCTTTCTGACTAGATTTTGTACCATACCTGTGACACTAGTTATAGATTCCGATGCTTCGCATCAGGTTTACTGTATCCCTCTGACCTTCTTATTGCCGATGAAACACAGAAATTGCATCGGAATTAAATAGAAAAGGCACAATGCCGACTTAAGTACTAGAAGACTGACTCTTCTTACTGTCTATGTTTTGAAACATTCCTTTGACGCTAGTTACAGATTCCTATGCTTCTCTTCAGGTTTACTGTATCCCTTGGACCTTCTTAATGACGATGAAACAAAGATATTGCATGGGAATTAAATACAAGCGGGACAAAGGCGACGTAAGTACAAGAAGACTGACTCTTCATACTGACTATGTTTTGAACCATTCCTGTGACACTAGTTAGAGATTCCGATGCTTCACTTCAGGTTTACTGTATCCCTCTGACCTTCTTATTGACGATGAAACACAGTAATTGCGTCGGAATTAAATTGAAAAGGGCACAATGCCGACTTAAGTACAAGAAGACTGACTCTTCTTACTGTCTGTGATATGAACCATTCCTGTGACACTAGTTATAGTTTCCGATGATTCACTTCAGGTTTACTGTATTCCTTGGACCTTCGTATTGACGATGAAACACAGAAATTGCATCGGAATTAAATAGAAAAGGCACAATGCCGACTTAAGTACAAGAAGACTGACTCTTCATACTGACTATGTTTGGAACCATTCCTGTGACACTAGTTATAGATTCCGACGCTTCACTTCAGGATTATAGTATCCCTCTCACCTTCTTATTGACGATGAAACACAGAAATTGCATCGGAATTAAATAGAAAAGGCACAATGCCGACTTAAGTACAAGAAGACTGACTCTTCTTACTGTCTATGGTTTGAACCATTCCTGTGACACTAGTTATAGATTCCGATGCTTGACTTCTGGTTTACTGTTTCCCTTGGACCTTCTTATTGTCGATGAAACACAGAAATGTCATCGGAATTAAATTGAAAAGGCACAATGCCGCCTTAAGTACAAGAAGACTGTCTCTTCTTACTGTCTTTGATTTGAAACATTCCTGTGACGCTTGTTACAGTTTCGGATGCTTCACTTCAGGATACTGCATCCCTCTGACCTTCTTATTGACGATGAAACACAGAAATTGCAACGGAATTAAATACAAAAGGCACAATGCCGACTTAAGTACAAGAAGACTGATTCTTCTTGCTGACTATGTTTTGAACCATTCCTGTGACACTAGTTATGGATTCCGATGTTTCACTTCAGGTTTACTGTATCCCTTGGACCTTCTTATTGACGACAAAACACAGAAATTGCATCGGAATTAAATAGAAAAGGCATAATGCCGACTTGAGTACAAGAAGACTGACCCTTCCTATTGTCTATGTTTTGAACCATTCCTGTGACACTAGTTATAGATTCCGATACTTCACTTCAGGTTTAATGTATCCCTCTGACCTTCTTATTGACGATGAAACACAGAAATTGCATCGGAATTAAACAGAAATGTCACAATGCCGAATTAAGTACAAGAAGACTGACTCTCCTTACTGTCTATGTTTTGAACCATTACTGTGACACTAGATATAGATTCCGATGCTTCACTTCAGGTTTACTGTATCCCGCTGACCTTCTTATTGACGATGAAACACAGAAATCGCGTCGGAATTAAATAGAAAAGGCACAATGCCGACTTAAGTACAAGAAGACTGACTCTTCCGTCTGTCTATGTTTTGAACCATTCCTGTGACACTAGTTACAGATTCCGAAGCTTCACTTCAGGTTTACTGTATCCCTTGGACGTTCATATTGACGAAGAAACACTGAAAGTGTATCGGAATTAAATAGGAAAAGCATAATGCCGACTTAAGTACAAGAAGACTGACTCTTCTTACTGACTATGATTTGAATCATTAATGTGACACTAGTTGTAGATTCCGATGCTTCACTTCAGGTTTACTGTATCCCACTGACCTTCTTATTGACGATGAAACACTGAAATTGCATCGGAATTAAATAAAAAAGGCACAATGACGACTTAAGTACAAAAAAACTGACTCTTCTTTCTGACTATATTTTGTACCATTCCTGTGACACTAGTTATAGATTCCGATGCTTCACTTCAGGTTTACTGTATCCCTCTGACCTTCTTATTGACGATGAACCACAGAAATTGCATCGGAATTTAATAGAAAAGGCACAATGCCGACTTAAGTACAAGAAGACTGACTCTTCTTACTGTCTATGTTTTGAAACATTCCTGTGACGCTAGTTACAGATTCCTATGCTTCTCTTCAGGTTTACTGTATCCCTTGGACCTTCTTATTGACGATGAAACACAGATATTGCATGGGAATTAAATACAAAAGGGACAAAGGCGACGTAAGTACAAGAAGACTGACTCTTCATACTGACTATGTTTTGAACCATTCCTGTGACACTAGTTACAGTTTCCGATGCTTCACTTCAGGTTTACTGTATCCCTCTGACCTTCTTATTGACCATGAAACACAGTAATTGCATCGGAATTAAATTGAAATGGGCACAATGCCGACTTAAGTACAAGAAGACAGACACTTTTTACTGTCTATGTTTTGAATCATTCCTGTGACACTAGTTATAGATTCCGATGCTTCACTTCAGGTTTGCTGTATCCCTTGGACCTTCATATTGACGATGAAACACAGAAATTGTATTGGAATTAAATACAAATGGCACAATGCCTACTTGAGTACAAGAAGACTGACTCTTCTTACTGACTATTTTTTGAAACATTCCTGTGACACTAGTTATAGTTTCCGATGCTTCACTTCAGGTTTACTGTATCCCTCTGACCTTCTTATTGACGATGAAACACAGAAATTAAATGGGAAGTAATACAAAAGGCACAATGCCGACTTAAGTACATGTAGACTGACTCTTCCTACTGTCTATGTTTGAAACATTCCTGTGACGGTAGTTACAGATTCCGATGCTTCACTTCAGGTTTACTGTATCCCGCTGACCTTCTTATTGACGATGAAACACAGAAATCGCATCGGAATTAAATAGAAGAGGCACAATGCCGACTTAAGTACAAGAAGACTGACTCTTCCTTCTGTCTATGTTTTGAACCATTCCTGTGACACTAGTTATAGATTCCGAAGCTTCACTTCAGGTTTACTGTATCCCTTGGACGTTCATATTGACGATGAAACACTGAAATTGCATCGGAATTAAATAGTAAAAGCGCAATGCCGACTAAAGTACAAGAAGACTGACTCTTCTCACTGACTATGATTTGAACCATTCCTGTGACACTAGTTATAGATTCCGATGCTTCACGTCAGGTTTACTGCATCCCACTGACCTTCTTATTGACGATGAAACACAGATATTGCATGTGAATTAAATACAAAAGGGACGAAGGCGACGTAAGTACAAGAAGACTGACTCTTCATACTGACTATGTTTTGAGCCATTCCTGTGCACTAGTTGGAGATTCCGATGCTTCACTTCAGGTTTACTGTATCCCTCTGACCTTCTTATTGACGATGAAACACAGAAATTGTATTGGAATTAAACACAAAAGGCAAAATGCCGACTTAAGTACAAGAAGACTGACACTTCTTACTGAGTATTTTTTGAAACATTCCTGTGACACTAGTTACAGTTTCCGATGCTTCCCTTCAGGTTTACTGTATCCCTTGGACCTTCTTATTGACGATGAAATACAGAAATTGCATCGGAATTAAATAGAAAAGGCACAATGCCGACTTAAGTACAAGAAGACTGACTCTTCTTACTGTCTATGTTTTGAACCATTCCTGTGACGGTAGTTACAGATTCCCATGCTTCACTTCAGGTTTACTGTATCCCGCTGACCTTCTAATTGACGATGAAACACAGAAATCGCATCAGAATTAAATAGAAAAGGCACAATGCCGACTTAAGTACAAGAAGACTGACTCTTCGATCTGTCTATGATTTGCACCATTCCTGTGACACTAGTTATAGATTCCGAAGCTTCACTTCAGGTTTACTGTATCCCTTGTACGTTCATATTGACGATGAAACACTGAAATTGCATCGGAATTAAATAGAAAAAGCACAATGCCGACTTAAGTACAAGAAGACTGTCTTTTCTTACTGACAATGATTTGAATCATTCCTGTGACACTAGTTATAGATTCCGATGCTTCACTTCAGGTTTACTGTATCCCACTGATCTTCTTATTGACGATGCAACACAGAAATTGCATCGGATTTAAATAAAAAAGGCACAATGCCGACTTAAGTACAAGAAAACTGACTCTTCTTTCTGACTAGATTTTGTACCATACCTGTGACACTAGTTATAGATTCCGATGCTTCGCATCAGGTTTACTGTGTCCCTCTGACCTTCTTATTGCCGATGAAACACAGAAATTGCATCGGAATTAAATAGAAAAGGCACAATGCCGACTTAAGTACTAGAAGACTGACTCTTCTTACTGTCTATGTTTTGAAACATTCCTTTGACGCTAGTTACAGATTCCTATGCTTCTCTTCAGGTTTACTGTATCCCTTGGACCTTCTTAATGACGATGAAACAAAGATATTGCATGGGAATTAAATACAAGCGGGACAAAGGCGACGTAAGTACAAGAAGACTGACTCTTCATACTGACTATGTTTTGAACCATTCCTGTGACACTAGTTAGAGATTCCGATGCTTCACTTCAGGTTTACTGTATCCCTCTGACCTTCTTATTGACGATGAAACACAGTAATTGCGTCGGAATTAAATTGAAAAGGGCACAATGCCGACTTAAGTACAAGAAGACTGACTCTTTTTACTGTCTGTGATATGAACCATTCCTGTGACACTAGTTATAGTTTCCGATGATTCACTTCAGGTTTACTGTATTCCTTGGACCTTCGTATTGACGATGAAACACAGAAATTGCATCGGAATTAAATAGAAAAGGCACAATGCCGACTTAAGTACAAGAAGACTGACTCTTCATACTGACTATGTTTGGAACCATTCCTGTGACACTAGTTATAGATTCCGACGCTTCACTTCAGGATTATAGTATCCCTCTCACCTTCTTATTGACGATGAAACACAGAAATTGCATCGGAATTAAATAGAAAAGGCACAATGCCGACTTAAGTACAAGAAGACTGACTCTTCTTACTGTCTATGGTTTGAACCATTCCTGTGACACTAGTTATAGATTCCGATGCTTGACTTCTGGTTTACTGTTTCCCTTGGACCTTCTTATTGTCGATGAAACACAGAAATGTCATCGGAATTAAATTGAAAAGGCACAATGCCGCCTTAAGTACAAGAAGACTGTCTCTTCTTACTGTCTTTGATTTGAAACATTCCTGTGACGCTTGTTACAGTTTCGGATGCTTCACTTCAGGATACTGCATCCCTCTGACCTTCTTATTGACGATGAAACACAGAAATTGCAACGGAATTAAATACAAAAGGCACAATGCCGACTTAAGTACAAGAAGACTGATTCTTCTTGCTGACTATGTTTTGAACCATTCCTGTGACACTAGTTATGGATTCCGATGTTTCACTTCAGGTTTACTGTATCCCTTGGACCTTCTTATTGACGACAAAACACAGAAATTGCATCGGAATTAAATAGAAAAGGCATAATGCCGACTTGAGTACAAGAAGACTGACCCTTCCTATTGTCTGTGTTTTGAACCATTCCTGTGACACTAGTTATAGTTTCCGATACTTCACTTCAGGTTTACTGTATCCCGCTGACCTTCTTATTGACGATGAAACACAGAAATCGCGTCGGAATTAAATAGAAAAGGCACAATGCCGACTTAAGTACAAGAAGACTGACTCTTCCGTCTGTCTATGTTTTGAACCATTCCTGTGACACTAGTTATAGATTCCGAAGCTTCACTTCAGGTTTACTGTATCCCTTGGACGTTCATATTGACGAAGAAACACTGAAAGTGTATCGGAATTAAATAGGAAAAGCATAATGCCGACTTAAGTACAAGAAGACTGACTCTTCTTACTGACTATGATTTGAATCATTCCTGTGACACTAGTTGTAGATTCCGATGCTTCACTTCAGGTTTACTGTATCCCACTGACCTTCTTATTGACGATGAAACACTGAAATTGCATCGGAGTTAAATAAAAAAGGCACAATGACGACTTAAGTACAAAAAAACTGACTCTTCTTTCTGACTATATTTTGTACCATTCCTGTGACACTAGTTATAGATTCCGATGCTTCACTTCAGGTTTACTGTATCCCTCTGACCTTCTTATTGACGATGAACCACAGAAATTGCATCGGAATTTAATAGAAAAGGCACAATGCCGACTTAAGTACAAGAAGACTGACTCTTCTTACTGTCTATGTTTTGAAACATTCCTGTGACGCTAGTTACAGATTCCTATGCTTCTCTTCAGGTTTACTGTATCCCTTGGACCTTCTTATTGACGATGAAACACAGATATTGCATGGGAATTAAATACAAAAGGGACAAAGGCGACGTAAGTACAAGAAGACTGACTCTTCATACTGACTATGTTTTGAACCATTCCTGTGACACTAGTTACAGTTTCCGATGCTTCACTTCAGGTTTACTGTATCCCTCTGACCTTCTTATTGACCATGAAACACAGTAATTGCATCGGAATTAAATTGAAATGGGCACAATGCCGACTTAAGTACAAGAAGACAGACACTTTTTACTGTCTATGTTTTGAATCATTCCTGTGACACTAGTTATAGATTCCGATGCTTCACTTCAGGTTTACTGTATCCCTTGGACCTTCATATTGACGATGAAACACAGAAATTGTATTGGAATTAAATACAAATGGCACAATGCCTACTTGAGTACAAGAAGACTGACTCTTCTTACTGACTATTTTTTGAAACATTCCTGTGACCCTAGTTATAGTTTCCGATGCTTCACTTCAGGTTTACTGTATCCCTCTGACCTTCTTATTGACGATGAAACACAGAAATTAAATGGGAATTAAATACAAAAGGCACAATGCCGACT
The DNA here is from genome assembly GCF_021461395.2 of Schistocerca americana. Lineage (NCBI taxonomy): Eukaryota > Metazoa > Arthropoda > Insecta > Orthoptera > Acrididae > Schistocerca > Schistocerca americana. Next base: position 9,784,001 of record NC_060128.1, on the reverse strand, counting down.
TAAGTACATGTAGACTGACTCTTCCTACTGTCTATGTTTGAAACATTCCTGTGACGGTAGTTACAGATTCCGATGCTTCACTTCAGGTTTACTGTATCCCGCTGACCTTCTTATTGACGATGAAACACAGAAATCGCATCGGAATTAAATAGAAGAGGCACAATGCCGACTTAAGTACAAGAAGACTGACTCTTCCTTCTGTCTATGTTTTGAACCATTCCTGTGACACTAGTTATAGATTCCGAAGCTTCACTTCAGGTTTACTGTATCCCTTGGACGTTCATATTGACGATGAAACACAGAAATTGCATCGGAATTAAATAGAAAAGGCACAATGCCAACTTAAGTTCAAGAAGACTGACTCTTCTTACTGTCTATGTTTTGAAACATTCCTGTGACGCTAGTTACAGATTCCTATGCTTCTCATCAGGTTTACTGTATCCCTTGGACCTTCTTATTGACGATGAAACACAGATATTGCATGTGAATTAAACACAAAAGGGACAAAGGCGACGTAAGTACAAGAAGACTGACTCTTCATACTGACTATGTTTTCAGCCATTCCTGTGCACTAGTTAGAGATTCCGATGCTTCACTTCAGGTTTACTGTATCCCTCTGACCTTCTTATTGACGATGAAACACAGAAATTGTATTGGAATTAATTACAAAAGGCACAATGCCGACTTAAGTACAAGAAGACTGACACTTCTTAATGAGTATTTTTTGAAACATTCCTGTGACACTAGTTATAGTTTCCGATGCTTCACTTCAGGTTTACTGTATCCCTTGGACCTTCTTATTGACGATGAAATACAGAAATTGCATCGGAATGAAATAGAAGAGGCACAATGCCGACTTAAGTACAAGAAGACTGACTCTTCTTACTGTCTATGTTTTGAACCATTCCTGTGACGGTAGTTACAGATTCCCATGCTTCACTTCAGGTTTACTGTATCCCGCTTACCTTCTAATTGACGATGAAACACAGAAATCGCATCAGAATTAAATAGAAAAGGCACAATGCCGACTTAAGTACAAGAAGACTGACTCTTCCTTCTGTCTATGATTTGCACCATTCCTGTGACACTAGTTATAGATTCCGAAGCTTCACTTCAGGTTTACTGTATCCCTTGGACGTTCATATTGACGATGAAACACTGAAATTGCATCGGAATTAAATAGAAAAAGCACAATGTCGACTTAAGTACAAGAAGACTGACTTTTCTTACTGACAATGATTTGAATCATTCCTGTGACACTAGTTATAGATTCCGATGCTTCACTTCAGGTTTACTGTATCCCACTGACCTTCTTATTGACGATGCAACACAGAAATTGCATCGGATTTAAATAAAAAAGGCACAATGCCGACTTAAGTACAAGTAAACTGACTCTTCTTTCTGACTAGATTTTGTACCATACCTGTGACACTAGTTATAGATTCCGATGCTTCGCATCAGGTTTACTGTATCCCTCTGACCTTCTTATTGCCGATGAATCACAGAAATTGCATCGGAAATAAATAGAAAAGGCACAATGCCGACTTAAGTACTAGAAGACTGACTCTTCTTACTGTCTATGTTTTGAAACATTCCTTTGACGCTAGTTACAGATTCCTATGCTTCTCTTCAGGTTTACTGTATCCCTTGGACCTTCTTAATGACGATGAAACAAAGATATTGCATGGGAATTAAATACAAGAGGGACAAAGGCGACGTAAGTACAAGAAGACTGACTCTTCATACTGACTATGTTTTCAGCCATTCCTGTGCACTAGTTAGAGATTCCGATGCTTCACTTCAGGTTTACTGTATCCCTCTGACCTTCTTATTGACGATGAAACACAGAAATTGTATTGGAATTAAATACAAAAGGCACAATGCCGACTTAAGTACAAGAAGACTGACACTTCTTAATGAGTATTTTTTGAAACATTCCTGTGACACTAGTTATAGTTTCCGATGCTTCACTTCAGGTTTACTGTATCCCTTGGACCTTCTTATTGACGATGAAATACAGAAATTGCATCGGAATGATATAGAAAAGGCACAATGCCCACTTAAGTACAAGAAGACTGACTCTTCTTACTGTCTATGTTTTGAACCATTCCTGTGACGGTAGTTACAGATTCCCATGCTTCACTTCAGGTTTACTGTATCCCGCTGACCTTCTAATTGACGATGAAACACAGAAATCGCATCAGAATTAAATAGAAAAGGCACAATGCCGACTTAAGTACAAGAAGACTGACTCTTCCTTCTGTCTATGATTTGCACCATTCCTGTGACACTAGTTATAGATTCCGAAGCTTCACTTCAGGTTTACTGTATCCCTTGGACGTTCATATTGACGATGAAACACTGAAATTGCATCGGAATTAAATAGAAAAAGCACAATGCCGACTTAAGTACAAGAAGACTGACTTTTCTTACTGACAATGATTTGAATCATTCCTGTGACACTAGTTATAGATTCCGATGCTTCACTTCAAGTTTACTGTATCCCACTGACCTTCTTATTGACGATGCAACACAGAAATTGCATCGGATTTAAATAAAAAAGGCACAATGCCGACTTAAGTACAAGTAAACTGACTCTTCTTTCTGACTAGATTTTGTACCATACCTGTGACACTAGTTATAGATTCCGATGCTTCGCATCAGGTTTACTGTATCCCTCTGACCTTCTTATTGCCGATGAATCACAGAAATTGCATCGGAATTAAATAGAAAAGGCACAATGCCGACTTAAGTACTAGAAGACTGACTCTTCTTACTGTCTATGTTTTGAAACATTCCTTTGACGCTAGTTACAGATTCCTATGCTTCTCTTCAGGTTTACTGTATCCCTTGGACCTTCTTAATGACGATGAAACAAAGATATTGCATGGGAATTAAATACAAGTGGGACAAAGGCGACGTAAGTACAAGAAGACTGACTCTTCATACTGACTATGTTTTGAACCATTCCTGTGACACTAGTTAGAGATTCCGATGCTTCACTTCAGGTTTACTGTATCCCTCTGACCTTCTTATTGACGATGAAACACAGTAATTACGTCGGAATTAAATTGAAAAGGGCACAATGCCGACTTAAGTACAAGAAGACTGACTCTTCTTACTGTCTGTGATATGAACCATTCCTGTGACACTAGTTATAGTTTCCGATGATTCACTTCAGGTTTACTGTATTCCTTGGACCTTCGTATTGACGATGAAACACAGAAATTGCATCGGAATTAAATAGAAAAGGCACAATGCCGACTTAAGTACAAGAAGACTGACTCTTCATACTGACTATGTTTGGAACCATTCCTGTGACACCAGTTATAGATTCCGACGCTTCACTTCAGGATTATAGTATCCCTCTCACCTTCTTATTGACGATGAAACACAGAAATTGCATCGGAATTAAATCGAAAAGGCACAATGCCGCCTTAAGTACAAGAAGACTGACTCTTCTTACTGTCTATGGTTTGAACCATTCCTGTGACCCTAGTTATAGATTCCGATGCTTGACTTCTGGTTTACTGTTTCCCTTGGACCTTCTTATTGTCGATGAAACACAGAAATGTCATCGGAATTAAATTGAAAAGGCACAATGCCGCCTTAAGTGCAAGAAGACTGACTCTTCTTACTGTCTTTGATTTGAACCATTCCTGTGACGCTTGTTACAGTTTCGGATGCTTCACTTCAGGATACTGCATCCCTCTGACCTTCTTATTGACGATGAAACACAGAAATTGCATCGGAATTAAATACAAAAGGCACAATGCCGACTTAAGTACAAGAAGACTGATTCTTCTTGCTGACTATGTTTTGAACCATTCCTGTGACACTAGTTATGGATTCCGATGTTTCACTTCAGGTTTACTGTATCCCTTGGACCTTCTTATTGATGACGAAACACAGAAATTGCATCGGAATTAAATAGAAAAGGCATAATGCCGACTTGAGTACAAGAAGACTGACCCTTCCTATTGTCTATGTTTTGAACCATTCCTTTGACACTAGTTATAGATTCCGATACTTCACTTCAGGTTTAATGTATCCCTCTGACCTTCTTATTGACGATGAAACACAGAAATTTCATCGGATTTAAACAGAAAAGGCACAATGCCGACTTAAGTAGAACAAGACTGACTCTTCGTACTGTCTACGTTTTGAACCATTCCTGTGACATTAGTTATAGATTACGGTGTTTCACATCGGGTTTACTGTATCCCCCTGACCTTCCTATTGATGATGAAACACAGAAATTGCATCGGAATTAAATAGAAAAGGCACAATGCCGACCTACGTACAAGAAGACTGATTCATCTTAATGTCTATGTTTGAACTATTCCTGTGACACTAGTTATAGATTCCGATGCTTCCCTTCAGGTTTACTGTATCCGTTGGACCTTCTTATTGACGATGAAACACAGAAATAGCATCGGAATTAAATAGACAAGGCACAAGGCTGTCTTAAGTACAGGAAGACTGACTCATCCTACTGTCTATGTTTTGAACCATTCCTGTGACACTAGTTATAGATTCCGATGCTTCACTTCAGGTTTACTGTATCCCTCTGACTTTCTTAGTGACGATGAAACACAGATATTGCATGGGAATTAAATAGAAAAGGCACAATGCCGACTTAAGAACAAGAAGACTGATTCTTCTTACTGTCTATGCTTTGAACCATTTCTGTGACACTAGTTATAGATTCCGATGCTTCACTTCAGGTTTACTGTATCCCTTGGACCTTCTTATTGAGGATGAAACACAGAAATGGCATCGGAATTAAATACAAAAGTCACAATGCCGACTTAACTACAAGAAGACTGACTGTTCTTACTGTCTATGCTTTGAACAATTGCTGTGACACTAGTTATTGATTCCGATGCTTCACTTCAGGTTTACTGTATCCCTTGGACCTTCTAATTTACGACGAAACACAGAAAATCCATCGGAATTAAATAGAAATGACACAATGCCGACTAAAGTACAAGAAGACTGACTCTTCCTACTGTCTATGTTTTGAACCATTCCTGTTACACTAGTTATAGATTCCGATGCTTCACTTCAGGTTTACTGTATACCTCTGACCTTCTTATTGACGATGAAACACAGAAATGGCATCGGAATCAAATACAAAATGCACAATGCAGACTTAAGTACAAGAAGACTGGCTCTTCCTACTGTCTATGTTTTGAACCATTCCTGTGACACTAGTTGTAGATTCCGATGCTTCACTTCAGGTTTACTGTATCCCTCTGACCTTCTTATTGACGATGAAACACAGAAATTGCATCGGAATTAAATGCAAAAGGCACAATGCCGACTCAAGTACAAGAAGACTGACTATTCCTACTGTCTATGATTTGAACCATTCCTGTGACACTAGTTATAGATTCCGATGCTTCACTTCAGGTTTACTGTATCTTTCTGACCTTCTTATTGACGATGAAACACAGAAATTGCATCGGAATTAAATTGAAAGGGCACAATGCTGACTTAAGTACAAGAAGACTGACTCTTCTTACTGTTTATGATTTGAACCATTCCTGTGACACTAGTTATAGATTACGATGCTTCACTTCAGGTGTACTGTATCCCTTGGACCTTCTTATTGACGATGAAACACAGAAATTACATCGGAATTAAATACTAAAGGCACAATGCCGATTTAACTACAAGTAGACTGACTCTTCTTACTGTCCATGTTTTGAACCAATCCTGTGACATTCGATATTCGCTATTTTTGACTTCATTAAAACAGCAAATACGAGTAGTTAATACTTTCAGCCAGAAGGCAAATACTTATTTGTAAATAATGATTAATGTATAATGAGGCGTCGCATAGCGACGGTGGAAGTTTCTAATGATGTAATTTGTCGTCTTTGGGCGGCAATAAAAACAGAAAAATGTGGATAGATATACGATCCTTCACTATTTTGTTCGCAGGAGAACAAGTGAAGCCTTGAGCGCTAAGAAGACTTGTACTGTTTTTCTCAAGTAAGATGGACGCAAATTTGTGGCAGTCTGATCTAATTTTTTACTAAATGTATAAAAACGTGTGATGTCTAAGTTTGAGTGAAGTGTAAAGAACTGTTATAACTTACCGTGACGACGCACGAGCGACTCAAAGAAGACAATGGCCATATAAAAGAGCGCTCAATGAACATGATACGGACATAAGAATCTACCGTCATCGTAGTACTAAGCTTAAGGTACGATATATGTTTTAGTTATAATAAATATTTGTTTTGGGAGTACTGAATCATTTAGCAGTGCTCATTCCTATTATCTCCTCAGTATTATTTTCATTTTAATTATGCATTTTGATAAGATTACAGACACGGAGATCAGCAGTCCAATGTGCGTGTTATATTGATAAAAAGAAAACTGTTTTATCGTCTTTTTGAATCAGCTTTAATATTGAATTTCCCTTTTGTGTGATGTTAAAGTTGTTTTTGCGCCCTTAAGAACTTTCTGGTCCCTTAGGAAATTGTTTTGTCATAACAATAACTTCACAACCGGGTATGATCGTATCTACGATCATGAAGTCATTAGAAAGACGATAATGCGATTTCTTAATCAATAGCACGCTAGTTGTGACTGCCTCAAGCCACGCGAAACTGCAAGTAAAAACTATTCACATCTCATAATGCAATATTTTACGACAATGGTCAATCCACGATTCTTACGCCAATTGTCGTTGATAAAACAGTAAGCTAAATCTCAATTTCCCACTTTCCATTGAATAACAACATCAATTTTATTTTGTAACATCACACTTGGCGCCCGAACAGGGACTTGACCAAAAATTAGTTCAAATTCTTGGAAAATTTCTATGTGCTTGTGTTAATATATGTTCTGTCGTTTCATGTACACATCATCTCTCTGTGAGAATGACAGAAAATACGCTGGTCGATAACGCAGTTTAATTATCGAGAGAAAGGGAAAGAGAAGAGACGCGAATTTGCTGAGACAACATAGCGGTAACCAAGCCATCAAAAAGTAAGTCAAAATTTTGCATACGCAGTGTAGTGCTTCAGTAGCAACGTTGCTTTTCCAAGTCGATCCACATCCTTTCTATCTCCTTCCCGCTATAGAAAATCTGCTTTATTTTATCTTTCAAAGTAAAATTATTCGTAGTCTGATAATAGAAATTATTTCTCCCCATTGTTAGTATAGCTGTATTACATTTTCAACATGATGGATAGTGTGTGCAATTTGCAGTGAAGAGCATCTTCATTCATTTCTCTGAAACGTTTAGGTTCCATCTTGTCTTCTCGCCAGATAGAATTTCATTTGTTGCTCACGCGAGAGCGGTGCTCTTAGCGGATTCACCACGTCACTGACAAACGACGAAAGCCTTACGTAGCACGTGATTTACTGACGAAAATGGCAGATAGTAAACAGAGACAGATGACAATAGGAGACGGGAGTGAAGACGTTAATAGTATTCCATACCCTTTACGATCGCGAACGGTAGGTTCCCGTGTGGAAACTGAACTAACCATGTCTGTAACAGGGGAAAGTGACCCTAAAGTCCAAATTCTTCCCGCTGCAGCTACAAATGACCTCGGTGCGTTAATGGAAATGCTGAAACAACAGTTTGACGCAGTAAATGAGACTATAAAAACACAAAATGAGACTGTTAACGCCCGATTAGATGCTGTAAGCGAATCAGTAAAAACACAAAATGTGACTGTTAACGCCCGATTAGATGCTGTAAGCGAATCAGTAAAAACACAAAATGAGACTGTTAACGCCCGATTAGATGCTGTAAGCGAATCAGTAAAAACACAAAATGAGACTGTTAACGCCCGATTCGATGCTGTAAGCGAATCAGTAAAAACACAAATTGAGGCTGTTAACGTCCGATTAGATGCTGTAAGCGAATCATTAAAAACACAGCTAGGCACAATCAAAACAGATCTGCGTAAAGAAATTACGGCTGAATTAAATACCCATTTGGGTGAGGTGCAAACTAAGATCAGTGATCAAATTCAGAAAATGCAGAAACAGGTGAAAAGTGAAATAGCTGAAGTATCTGGAACATTAAACACAAAAATTCAGGCAGCTACCAAAGAAATAAACTCAGTTAGACATGCAGTATCTGACATTGAAGGTGTAGTGGAGGATCTGTCGAGGCAGATAGACTCAATCAATATTGAAGAACAGGTTAAGAGCACCGTGAAAGCACACACGGAGGCACTGTCGGAACACTACGGTGAATGGATAAAGGGTAAAGATATTTTTATCGAAAAGAAGGTCAGGGAGGAGCTTAGGGAGACTGTCAAGGATGTAACTTATGAAATCTTAGTTGCTCCTGGTAAGTCTGGAGACACAGTGGTTTCTGAATTGGGACAGATTCGGAGGACACTTACACGGGATCTTCCCGAGTGGAAGCAGCAAGTAGTGGACGAAGCCAGAATGCTGAGAAACTGGGTAGAAAATCCGCACACGCATACGCAAACTATAGGGAACAACTCTTTAGACGGTGACGAATGTCAGTCAACTCCTTATCGTTCACCGCCTGATTACATGCAAAACTACAGTCCTGTTGAGTCCCGAGTAGGGAAAATAAATGATCCGCCCACAATCGTGAGTTTAATGCAAGAGGAAAGTGTGATTAAGCATCGCACTTTTCCTGTTTTTCATCAGCAGAAGCGAGAAATACACCCCATCGTGTTCCTAAAGAATTTTTCCGGTATATTTCCCAGGAGCTGGACAGACAGACAGCGTATTCAGTTCGTCACTGGCTTTATTTCTGGTGATGCAGCATTATGGGGAACGGAAATGGTAGACACGTGTAGGAATTATGAAGAGTTTGAGAAAATGTTCTTGGCAAAATTTTGGAGTAATGGGGTACAGCAAAGATTAAGGAAGGAGGTGTATGGTGCGGAAATTTTCAATGAGAAACATGGAAGTCTCCGGCGATACTTCGAGAAGTATCTTGCAAAAATTAAATTCTGGGATTCTCCGATTTCTTCCAAGGACGTAATTATGATTCTCAAAAGCAAACTCCCTGTGTCTATTTGAGAGAAACTAGTAAATGTGTCCGAAGAAGACATGGATGTATTCCTTTCTGTGTTGGATTCCTTAGATTTAATTAGCGAGGATGTGCGCTCCAAGGTTGGCAGCGGCAAATTCTTCCCTGGCTGCCAGCAGAATGCATCGCACGCGTACAACAATGCGCCCAAGGAGAGAGCGAGCTACTGCGACCGCTGTTGCCAACCTGCCAGCCGTTATAAAAACGCAAATGGCAATAACTTTAAATGGAAGCAGAAAACCAATTACAGTAATCAGCAGAGATACCACCCAATTTACAACCACCAGGAACAACATAAGTACGGAAACCCACCCTTTAATTCTGCGCCTGAGCAGTATGGAAATTTTCCACAAACGATTGGTAATTTTTCAAATGGACCAGTGTACAATCAAAGTTATAGGTCGAAAAATAGCAAGTGGCATGGGCAAGGCGGAGGCCACCCAGCACATCAGAACAACTTTTCACAGAATAGAGGACCGCGGAACAATTTTCAAACGGTACCAAATGCGAACTTTCCTTCACAAGGAAATGGTTCTCCCGGCAACCAAAAGATCGGGCGACAGCAGCCGTCTCAAGTATTTGTGGTGTCACCGCCAGACACCACACTTGCTAGGTGGTAGCTTAAATCGGCCGCGGTCCATTTAGTACATGTCGGACCCGCGTGTCGCCACTGTGTGATCGCAGACCTAGCGCCACCACACGGCAGGGCTCGAGAGACGATATATCACTCGCCCCAGTTGTACGAGGAGATTGCTAGCGACCATACGGACGAAGCCTTCCTCTCATTTGCCGAGAGCCAGTTAGAATAGCCTTCTGCTAAGTCCATGGCTGCGACCTAGCAAGGCGCGATTAGCCTTACCTACTTTGAGAGTTATAGTATAAATATCTCAAGAAGAATGCTATAGTCATCAAATAATAAAGTTAAGTATAAAGCAGCTACGTACTTCTCTTGCTACCATTCAATAGTTATCCTGTTCCAGAATTGAAGCCCGTCGGCGTGAGTGTGTACGCGTGCCTTTCTATCGGCTACCCGTCACTGTGGACTGGCTGCCTTGTCAGTCCACTTCAGTATTTTATTCACAAGTGAATGCACCCAGTGGATTTTACCCCTCTACACCGGCATTTGTACCACATAACCAGCACCAATATCAAACGGAACAAACACTTAAGGCCATGAATGACAAACAGGTTAAACATCCTGTGGAAAATTAGAGGCAGCACCTTTCAGCCTCCTAGAGGTCGCTGCCGGTTCCAGTGGGGGCGCTAATGAATACTCTGATTCTGAGTATGCTAATGCGATACGGTACGACCATGAGACCGACTTACGAGATGACCTTGCACCTGACCTAGAAGCTCAAGACATTAATGACATTTATGATGAACAGGTCCAGGCTTCGATTAAGATTTCTATTGCCAACATTCCTGTCACAGCCATTGTTGATACAGGAGCAAACATCAATGTGATGTCATCATGTCTCTTCAGACAGGTGTCTTCTGTTTCAAAAGTTTTATCATTGCCGATTCAGGGCTGCTCCATATCGGGAGCGACTGGTCCATTGAAACAAAGAGTTAGTTTACAGACACTGCAGATAGAATCTGTTTTGGTTTCTTACCTCTTGCGTACTGGAAATTTCCTTGTGTGAACTGTTAATGATAAGTATTGTGTTGAACAGCGCACGGACTTCATGGTAACGGCTACTACATGTAAACTTTAAGTATTAAATGCTATGTATGGAAAAATTGTTTATAGTGATGGACATTGAAGTGATATTTCTTCAACAAGCTGAAGCAGGAAATTGGGGTTGCACCAAGAATTTCAATTTAATTTTAAGTTAGTATTAAGAAAAAAAAAGTGCTTGCGAGGCGATTGCCCGGAGCTATATAAATATGTAAAGGTGAGAAATGGAGAAGGATGCGTAAATAAGCACTTCTCTCAAGGTACAAGAAGATTTATAGATTTATTTTTAGTAATGTAAGTACTTGAAGTTCTGTTGTAAAAGCCCAAATTACCTGCTTAAAAAAAAAAAAAAAAAAAAAAAAAAAGATACATGGTCAAACAGTCCAGACAGTGGACAGGAGTAGAAGAAATAGCTTAAAGTTCAGTTAAAGCGTGCTGTTAAATGGAAAAACAAGTGGTAACCCACATGTGTTCACGCAAGGCGACAATAAGCTGTAGTAAACTAAGTTAGGTGAAATACAGTACAAATAGAGGAAACCATGAAGCATCAATAATGTAGCGTAAGTACTCCACAAGGCCATTAATTGCTATGAAAGTAAACTATTACCCTGTGATCGGAGCCCAATGTAAAGAGAATATGAGGAATGTTAGCTGACGAATTGATTTCAGTAGAATAAAGGTACTAAATAACCACACAGCAAGCCCCCTGTATCATAAATAAGTCCAAGTAAAGATCTTCAGAAGATTTGTAGTGTAATCTAGCGACCATTCAATACCCTAATTTAGGGCTAATCCAAAGAACAAGCAATTCAGTGATATTTAAACTTAATACTGACTATAACCAGAGTAAGACATAGAAGTAGCAAAGAATGCTGTAATGAAAGACGTTGAAATTTATATATGTGCCTATGTTTATTACGATAATTTTATTTACATGCAGATTTTATTGTAAAAATGTCTCCTCAGACACTCCTCTTATGAAATCCATTTTTCTTGTGCCCGTTCCTTTTGATCCTGGTTCATTAACCCAGACCAAGGGTCGACTTGTAAAAGGCACGTGTGCTTCGAGGCAAAGCAGTGCTTATGAGAAATGAGACACGTAGCGTGATGAACTTCGCTAGCTTTGGTAATGTTTGTTATGGACCGGTTGCGTAAACCCAGTGAACTGTCGGTAATTCCATTCATGCGAAAAATAGTAGACGCGCGTTACCCTATTTTTTTTAAAAACAGAGAACGATTGCTGAGTACATGAAGCGAAGAGGGAGACCTATTGTTATCCAGTCTGCCCTCAAATAAAAAAAAATTGGCAAGCACAAAGGAGAGCACAAAAAAAAAGATTCAGCGTTAAATGCATACTCGTTAAGTAGTAGATATGCTGTGTGGCAGTAGAAAATGATCTTGGGTGCACTAAAGAATAAATGCAACGAGTGTTGCGAAACCTGTAGTTTTCATAATGAGGAGATGAGCCCTTAAAAGAAAGTTTGAAAGAATATTTTTAGGTTCACTAGTGAAAGTAAACCTTGAGATATAAAGAGTCCATTCATAAAGCAGTTGTTCACTGGACTTAACAAAAGGAGTGACCATTAATTGTAAATATTAGCCCGTAAGTGATCTTTTGTAAATAGTAGAATTAAGTCTTTCTGTACCAATGGAGGAAACCTGCAAAATTAATTGTTTTGTAAATGAACTCTATCGGCGAAGGAACTAAGCACGAATGCTGTGTGAAGATGCACACTAAAGTGCGACGTGCATAATAAAAATAACTGTTCACTGTATACTAGTGGTAGTGTTGTACTGCAAGTGTAAAAAGAAGTCAAGGCTACGACAACAGGTGCAACGCAAAGTTCAGTGTTGTTCTAAGTGCAGCGACAGCTAAAACATTCGTCGTCACTTACCTGTGAGCCTCATGGGAGGCAGTTGACAGAGAAGTATGGAGGCAGCTTCAGTGTCTGGCTCCTCCGATGGAAAACGCGCGCGAGGTGTTTGTATCGATGCACTCGTGTGATACGAAGTTCACAAAAAAAAAAAAGGAGCACTCGACGACCAGCAGCTCTGTTACAGCCTGAGCGCGAACGGATACTGAGTGTTTGAGCTCACGCAACACTGTGCAGCCGCTGTGAGTGGCTGACGTGTGGGTGACGAAACAATCCAAACTTTAAACTGCTAACCGCCATGACTTCCATCGTACATACTGGAGGAAAGACATTTGTACACTTGAGTGACTACATCTTCATATGTAAATTAAGAGATTTTCTTGAGCTGAAGTTAAGATGAGTGAGAAGTAGATTCTTCACAATAAAGGATGGCAGCCAAAAACAGTTGCAGGATAGAATTTTTTTATTAAAATTCTTGACCAAGGTTTTGGTACATATAAATATACCTTCATCAGAAGTAAAATTTCCTGAATAGACAGACACATTCATTAGAAAAGCCATATCAACGAAAGTGAGAAACAGAAGCTTAAATAACGGTGAAATTGCTAAAGTAATACAGGCACACAATCTTTAGTACTTACTAAAATTACATCACGCACTGGAGAATAATAAAACAATTATGCCAAAAGGCGTCGTCAGTAATTAAAATATCATCTCCATTTGTACAACATGTGTAATGGGCACAGGATCAAAGCGAACAGTTTAACAATGTTACTTCGCCTATGAACTGTTGAGACACGAGTGTGAAGACACTAAGGCAGATTGATTCGCCGAGAGAGGGCACTTGCATGTGCCAGACTCGCGCATATTACAATCCATAAATACATACATAAGCGCATCAAAAATTATTAAAGGTTGTGTTAATTCAAACATTGTCTTAATAAATAAAGCGTATCACGCCAATTAAAGACATTTATGTAAACTAGAAATATAGAACCAAATTTACCTGTGTCGTGTCAAACGGATAAAGCTTGCGCTTGGAACATCTAACGAGAGAGGGCACTACTGTAATGCGCGAGAGTCTCGCGTAACGTAGGCAGTGAAATACATACTAGCGAAACAACCAAAATGTTATAATAAAACGAAACCATCTGTCTGTATGAATAAAACATAGTAGTCATTTAACCACACATACACATTGAAATTCATAATTAACAAACATCACAATATGTAGATCCCAACAAGACAGGAAAAGCGCATTTCACCGGCATCAACAAGCAAGAAAATAACTCCTAGTCAGCCAGACTATATTACATTAAGGCAATGAGGGGTTTGAAACTGTCTAAAAAAATTTTTTGTTTCGAAGCTGCACCTGTTCATTAAGAACAAAACCATCGTTTAGAGACAGATGCTTGAAAATCTCTAATTCTTCGAGCAAGTCTAGTGTGTCACCTTTATCAGCTTCATGAAGCAGCTCTACGTCATCCAGTTCACTTGGCGTGTGCTGTAAGAGCCATAGATGTTCAGCAAAGGTGGAATTATATACGTTTTCCCCATTTTTACATAACCTGTGTTCTTTATACCTAACTTTAATGGGTCTACCTGTCTGCCCTATGTAATAGTTTGGGCAGTCGTTACAAGTAATTTTGTATACACCGGACTTAGTGCTGAGTTCTTCTCGTGCTCCAATATTATGAATTACTCTACGTTTGAGGCTATTATTTACGGAAAAAGCAACTCTATAACCGTATTGTTTCTGTAAAAGTCTTTTAATCTTATATGAAACGTTCCCTAAAAATGGAATAGAAATAAAGTTTTTACTCTCATAGTTTTTTGCCCTGTTATCTCCTAAAGTAGAAAATTTTACAGCTATTTTTTTCTTAGCAATTTGGTCAATTAATTTAGGGTCGTAACCATTGTTAGTAGCTATTGATTTTAATAAAAATATTTCATTTTCAAAACAATTCTGTGCTAAAGGTGTGCTCACAGCGCGATGAACTGCAGAATGAAAAAAGGCGATGTTGTGAGTTTGAGGATGACAGGAATCTGCTGGAATAATATTATCAGAAAAAGTTTCTTTACGGAAAATGGCGAAGCTAATAGTGTTACCTGATAACTTAAGTTTCAAATCAAGAAAATTGAGTTCTCTCTCGTTATTTTGTATCTCTTTTGTAAATTTCATTTTCTCGTGGAAACTGTTGAAAACATGAAACAGTTGTTGTAGATCTTGGTCACACCCTTGAAATAATATGAGTATATCATCAACATAACGAGCATAAAAAGAAATCTTATTGCCTAACGTAGGGTTGTTTTTGAAGAAATTTTCTTCTAGTGCATTCATAAAGATGTCAGCAAAGATGCCAGCTAACGGGCAACCCATGGCTAAGCCGAATGGTTGCTCATACATTTTACCATTAAACTGAAAGTAATTGTAATCTAGTACAACCTGCAGTAGTGACATAAGTTCCGACAACTGTAGCTCACTTAAAGTTTTATGTTGTCGAATGTTACCTTCAATAATCTTAAGAGTGATATCCACTGGAACATTAGTGTATAAACTTACGACGTCAAGAGAAACCAAACGAGAGGAAGAAGTGATCTCTATTGATTTTAGCTTGTTTATTACCTCAGCACTATTTTTAACAGAGTAATTGTTTCCAAAAACAAAGGCTTCTTTAATTTTAGTGTGTAAAAATCTCGCTAATTTGTGATGTGGGCTCTTTATTCCATTAACAATGGGACGAACTGGGTGTTGACTTTTGTGTACCTTAAACTGACTTCTAAGCGTAGGTGCTCTAGGGTTCATGTTAATTAAGGTTTTCTTTTGAAACTCTTTCATAAGATGTTTACTTCTTCTTAACGTATCTCTAATTTGCTTTTGTAACGTAGGGGTATGATCCTGCTCAATTTCAAATATACCATTTTCTTCTAAAAAAGCCAAAGTTTTAGCAATGTATTCACTTTTATAGGCTACAACAAGCGAATTTTCTTTGTCTGATTTAGTAATGAGAGCCTCATTATTTTTTAATTTACGGTTAATGATAGTAATAATGTTACCACCTCTCTGTTTTAAATCACTGTTTTTTACCGACTTGACCTCTCTTTCTATAATTGCGCTACATTCATGAGCTATCCTATTTTGTTGGGATTTTTCAGTTTTTACGGAGTCAAGACCAACTTTAAGGTCAACAATAAAATTATCTATCACTTTAGGATCGTTAATATCAGGCATGAAATTGTATTTAAAACCTCTCGCTAGCATGGCGCTTTCTTGAGGGGTAAAGCTTATAGAAGTTTTGTTTAGTACTCTGTCGAAAAATTGGTGTTCGCAATTGACAGTTCTTTTTGCATGAACAACATTAGATTTTGGGGTAACATTTTCCAGTTTATGAAGTTTAAAATCATGCCTACACTGAATTTCAACCTTACGATTGTGTAACCACTCATTAACACTATGCCAAACACTGTCTACGTGAAAGTTAAAATAATCTTTAAAAGTTCTAGTAATACAGAGATACAAAGAGTAAGCTTCTTCATTTAGTTTATCTTTCTTCTTATAAAGTCACTGATTCTGTCACTCATAATTTGTTTCACCAGTTCAGCTTTAGTAGATGGAAACTTCTTACACTGTTTCACATTGATAAAAGCCTTCACATAATTCGGTGTCAAATGGCGTCTCTCACACTGTTTAGTGAAGTCAATAGCCATACCTGTTTTCAGGATTTTAAATGAGATGTCCATGTATTTCGAAACAGCCTTTGAAACCTGGGCAGGTACATATTTCAAGATTTTTAACATGGCTGCGGCAGCAACTGTTAAAATTCTTCACAATAAAGGATGGCAGCCAAAAACAGTAGCAGGATAGAATTTTTTTATTAAAATTCTTGACCAAGGTTTCGATACATATAAATAATCCTTCATCAGAAGTAAAATTTCCTGAATAGAAAGACACATTCATTAGAAAAGCCATATCAACGAAAGTGAGAAACAGAAGCTTAAATAACGGTGAAATTGCTAAAGTAATACAGGCACACAATCTTTAGTACTTACTAAAATTACATCATGCACTGGAGAATAATAAAACAATTATGCCAAAAGGCGTCGTCAGTAATTAAAATATCATCTCCATTTGTACAACATGTGTAATGGGCACAGGATCAAAGCGAACAGTTAAACAATGTTACTTCGCCTATGAACTGTTGAGACACGAGTGTGAAGGCACTAAGGCAGATTGTTTCGCCGAGAGAGGGCACTTGCATGTGCCAGACTCGCGCATATTACAATCCATAAATACATACATAAGCGCATCAAAAATTATTAAAGGTTGTGTTAATTCAAACTTTGTCTTAATAAATAAAGCGTATCACGCCAATTAAAGACATTTATGTAAACTAGAAATATAGAACCAAATTTACCTGTGTCCTAGTGTCAAACGGAAATGTTATTATAACATTTTGGTTGTTTCGCTAGTATGTATTTCACTGCCTACGTTACGCGAGACACATCTCCGGCGGTACACCGAAAGGTTACCGCCCTTCGATAGTGCCGTTTTCGCGCTAATCGAAGTGCTAGGGTTTACAGGTGCCAGCCAGCCAGCCAGCCAGCCAGCCAGCCAGCCAGCCAGCCAGCAGCAGCAGTTCCCGGTCCCGGCCTGCAGCGGTGGTCCCGCAGCCAGCCAGCCAGCCAGCCAGCCAGCCAGCCCTCCGGTGGCAGCAGCAGTCCAGCCAGCAGCAGTCCTGCCAGCAGCAGCAGCAGCAGCAGCAGCAGCAGCAGCCGCCGCCGCCGCCGCCCCGGCCCAGTCCGCGGCAGCAGCGTCCCTGCCTCTCGCCGTCGCCGTCGCCGTCGCCGCCGCCGTCGCCGTCGCCGTCGCCGTCGCCGTCGCCGTCGCCGTCGCCGTCGCCGTCGCCGTCCGTCGTCTCCCAGTGTGTGTCCTGTCCCTTTAGTGCTGTGTTTTTCTTTCTTCTTCTTGTCGTCATGTCCGCCCCCACCACCACCGTCACTCCTACCACCACTGCCATCGTGTATACGTCCCCTTCCGCCGCCGCCACCACTATCACTTGGTGTGCCCAGTCCCACCCCCCTCCTTCCATCCCTCCCCTCCTCTCTATCCCTTCGCCCTCGCTCTTTGTCGCCCCCTCTCCCGCCTCTTCCTCTCGTTCTGATCCTTTCCCCCCACTCCCCCAGCCTGTCACTGCAGCTCCGGCTAGGGTGGTGGCCCGTCGGGCCACTGCCCACGCCCAGCTCTCCCCGTCGCCGTCGCCATCGCCATCACCGCCACCACCGTCATCGTCACCATCACCATCACTGCCACATTCGCCTGCACCGTCACAGTCACTCTCTCCGGCGCCGACTGCTGCGTCCGTGCCGGGACCTGTCCCTTCCCGCCACCTCCCCATCGTTCCCGTCCCTCATGTCACCACCCGCCCATCTGCCGCTGTCAAACGCCCTAGTGGCGCCTCCACTTCCTCTGCTCCTAAAAAGGCTCCACCCCGCCCCCCATCCCCACCCCAAAATGCCATGGACGTCTCCCCACCAGGCCCCGCTCCCTCCTCCTCCTCCTCCCCACCCGGTCTCTACAAATATCTCCTGTCCCATCCCGATCCTTCCTTCCTCGAGGCCCGGAATCTCTCCCTCCTCCTCCGCCAACATTTCCCTGGCGCCCCCATATCTCTCCTTACTCCCAGACGGGATTCTGTTCTTATCTCCTCCCCCAGCCCCACCCTCCATACTGACATCCTCTCCCGCCTCCCCGTCACCCGTTTTGGTCCTCACGCCACCCTCACCCCTGCTCCCTCCCCATCTCCTACCCGCCAACCCCAACCCCCGCGTCGCCCGCCGACCCTCACCGCCGTGATCACTCGGCTTAGCCCGTCGATCACGGAGGAGGAGGTGCTGGCGGAGCTGAAGGCCCATCCCACCCTGGAGGTGCGGGCAGTCCGCCGCATTTTCAACGCGACCGGCCCCACCCGCCTTATGCGGGTTTTCTCTGAGGACGCCCCCTCCATTGACCGTCTCCTGAAGGAGGGTGCCCTCCTCTTCAATCAGCGGTTCAAAGTCGACCCCTCCCGTTCCCCCCCTCAATCCCTGCGCTGCCAGAGATGTCTGCGCTACAATGCACATCCAACAGCCGAGTGCCGCGAGGCCCCCACCTGCCCGCATTGTCGGCAAGCGCACTTCCTCCGGCAGTGCCCCAACCTCCAATCCCCTCCCTCCTGTAATACCTGCAGCCTCCCCCACCCCACCTACTCCCAAAAATGTAAAGCCCGACCTCCTCCTACCACTCCTGAACTCACCGTCCCTGTCCGTCCCCTGGACGCCCCCACCCCTCCTGGCAATTCCCTTCGTCCCCCCCCCACTGCTGAGGACATCATCAGGTTCCTCACCATTGTCCTCCAAAACGTCCATCCCTTTCAGCGCCCCCACACCTTACAACAGATCTCCCTCGCCGCCCGTTCCATATTCCACCTTAAAATGTACGCCACCTTTTCCAATAACCAGGCCCATTTCACCTTCTCCCGCCTTGACACCCTCGTCTAAGTCCTTCCAATGGCGCGACAGCATCGTATCCTTTTCAACAATATCCGCTCCCTTCCCGCCAACAAGAACCTCTTCCTGCACACCCTTGCTACCCACCGTGTGGATGCCTTCCTCCTTAATGAAACCTTCCTCCAACCCCACCACTCCATCCACACCTCCCCCTATCTCCTCCACCGCTCCGATAATCCCCTCCCAGTTGCGCGTGGCGGAGTTGCCATTGGCCACCACTGCCAGATCCCCGTTCGGCTCCAGCCTCTCCTTCCCGACCCCACCGAACACCTGATCCTTAGTCTCTTCTTCCCCGGCCTTACCATTACCTGTGCCACCATCTATGTCCGCCCCAACGCCCCTCTTCCTTTCGACTTCCTCTCCCACGTCGACCGTCCCTTCTCCTCCTATGTGATCGCCGCCGACCTCAACATCCATAGTCGCTCCGCTGCCCAGTTACGGCGGTGGCATCGGTTCCTCTCCTCCCTTCAAGGCGACCTCATCCCCATCCCCCAGCACACCCGTCCCGAATCCAACTCCACTCCCGATGTTATCCTCTCCTCCCCCAACCTCCTTGGTCGCATTACGGTGGATGTCCTGGAGCCTATTGGTAGCGACCATCTCCCTGTCCTCCTCACCGTGTCAGACGGCCGTCGCCCCCGCCCCGACCCTCGTCATGACCCTCCCCCTAAGTACATCCATGACTATTCCCGTGCCAACTGGAATGCCTACCGGGATACCCTCTCCACTCAGGTCGATAGCCACCCTCTCGCCTACCGCCGTCCCGATGATGTCACCCATGCCGCCTCCTTTCTCCAGCAGACCTTGTCTGAGGCCGTGGAGGCCCACGTCCCTACTGTTGCCGTCCACCCCCACCGTCCTACCTTACCACCACAGGCCGTCCTCCTCCTCCGTGAATCACGTCGTCTCTACCGTGCCTTCCTCCGCACGCGTGACCCGGACACCCTACGACGCCACCGGCAACTCCAGCGACACATTCGAAATTTGCTCGCGGCCAAGAAACGCCGGGACTGGCGACAGACATGCACCCGTTTAAATGCTACCCTCCCTATAAACTCGTCCAAGTTCTGGACCGCCTTCCGTCGCCTTACCGGAACTAAACCCTCCCCCTACTATCCTCTTCTCCACGATGATCACCCCTTCCCTGACGCCCTTAGTAAGGCCAATCACTTTGCCTCCTACCTGTCCGATGTGTTTTCCATCCCTGATGATCCCCAGTTCGATTACTCCCTCTTCCCAGATATCCGCGATCGAACTGACACCTCTGTCCCTCCCCTCGCTCCTGGTTTCCAGTACTTGGACAACATTCCACACACGGACCTTAATGCCCCCATCACCGCACAGGATCTCATCGATACACTCCGCACCAAACGCAACACCGCTCCTGGTCACGATCGTGTTACCTACCGTCACCTTCGTGAAGCTCCTGTCTCTTTTCTCTCCACCCTGGCCAGGCTCTACAATGTAGTCCTGTCCACCGGTTACTACCCCGACCTGTGGAAAACCTCCCGTATCCTCATGTTCCTCAAACCTGGCAAACCGCCGTCCGCCGTCTCCTCCTACCGTCCCATCAGCCTTACCTCGGTCTTCAGCAAGGTCCTGGAATCTATCCTCACCCGCCGCATCCACCAGCATCTCCGCCAGCACCGCCTCCTCCCCGTTACCCAGTGTGGCTTTCGGCCGTCCTTCTCTTCCGACGATCTTCTCCTTCACCTCACTCATCTCCTTTCCGAACAGCTCAATTCCCGTCGATCCGCAATCTTCCTCTCTCTTGACCTCGAACGCGCATATGACCGCGTATGGCATTCCGGTCTCCTCTTCAAGCTCCAAACCTTCGCCCTTCCCATTAACTACGTTCGTCTGATCGGTTCCTTTCTCTCCCGCCGTCCTTCCTCTGTCACCATCCATAACACCGATTCCTACACCTTTTTCCCCTCCGCCGGTGTGCCCCAAGGCTCCGTCCTATCCCCCCTTCTGTACTTGTTGTACACGGCGGACATGCCGCCGCCGTCACCCCCTGTCCACCTTCTCCAGTTTGCCGATGACACCGCCTTCCTTGCCCTTGCCCCCACCCTGCGACGCTCCCAACGCCTTCTCCAATCCCATCTTGACCGGTTCACCGCTTGGTGCAACCAGTGGTTGCTCAAGGTCAATCCTTCCAAAACCCAGGCGATCATTGTAGGCAACACCACTCCCTCCTTCCGCCTCCTTGATTTCTATCTCACCGTTTATGGCCGTCCCATCGCTCTCACCCCCACCCTTAAGTACCTTGGCGTCACCCTCGACCGTCGCCTCTCCTGGACTCCCCATCGCCAGACAATCCAAGCCAAGGCACGTTCCCGACTCCGTCTCCTCAAGCTCCTTTCCGGCCGAACGTGGGGTTTGGACCCCTCCACCATCCTCCACACCTATAAGTCCCTCATCCGCCCTATCCTCTGTTACGCCCATCCAGCCTGGATCTCCGCCCCCCCCTCCTTTTATAAATCCCTCCAAATCCTTGAACGCCATGCTCTCCGCCTTGCCTATCGCATCCGTCTCCCTTCCCCCACGCGGATCCTGTATGAACTTATCCCCTTCCCTCACCTCCTCCTCTTCCTCGAAAGGCTACGAATCCTCTACACCTCCCGTAAACTCGATCCTCCTCACCCGCTCGTCTCCCCGATCCTCTCCCACCCCCGCCCGCTGCCGCGCCTGTACTCCCATGTCCCACCCGGTCTCCATCTCTCCACCCTCCTTACCCTCTCCCAAGGTGGTTTCCGCCAGCTCCCTCTCCCTGATGATGTCCTCGTCCCCTCCATCTACCCCTCCTATCAACTTTGACCCTGCCCCCCCTCCCTCCTGGTGTCCTTTCCCTGCGGCACCCTCCCTCCTTTCTCTTCCCTTCCCTTCTCTCTCCTTTTCCCCCATCCCCTCCCTCCACCCCTCTTCTTCCGGGCTTCCCCTCCCCCTTCCTCTCTCCCCCCTCTTTCCCCAGCCCGTGGCGTCCCTGCTCTCCCCTCTCGCTTTCCCTCTCCCCCTCCTCCTCCTCCTCCTCCTCCTCCTCCTCCTCCTCCTCCTCCTCCTCCTCCTCCTCTCTTGGCAGGTCCCCGGACTCGCACACGCATCGTGAACTTTCGCGCGCCGGAGATCATCGCCCTCGGATTAGTGTCTGTGCCGTCATGTCTGTGCCTCAGTGTTTTTCGCCGTCCACGCTCCTTCGTTCACGTGTGTCATCTACCTCGTCAGTGTTTGTGCCCAGTGCCGACGGTTTTTCTTGTTTGTTTCGTCAAGTGTGAACGGCTTCATGTTTTTTAACTATTGTATCTCCTGTTTTTTAACCGCCATTCTGTTACTTGTCTGTCTCCCTTTCTTTTTTCTTGTACTGCTTATGGCTGAAGAGCGGAGTACACTGTTCCGCTGCCAGCCCACCTTGTATGGGGTGTCCAAATTACAATAAAGAAAAAAAAAAAAAAAAAAAAAAAATTACGCGAGACTCTCGCGCATTACAGTAATGCCCTCTCTCGTTAGATGTTCCAAGCGCAAGCTTTATCCGTTTGACACTAGGACAAAGGTAAATTTGGTTCTATATTTCTAGTTTACATAAATGTCTTTATTTGGCGTGATACGCTTTATTTATTAAGACAAAGTTTGAATTAACACAACCTTTAATAATTTTTGATGCGCTTATGTGTGTATTTATGGATTGTAATATGCGCGAGTCTGGCACATGCAAGTGCCCTCTCTCGGCGAAACAATCTGCCTTAGTGCCTTCACACTCGTGTCTCAACAGTTCATAGGCGAAGTAACATTGTTAAACTGTTCGCTTTGATCCTGTGCCCATTACACATGTTGTACAAATGGAGATGATACTTTAATTACTGACGACGCCTTTTGGCATAATTGTTTTATTATTCTCCAGTGCATGATGTAATTTTAGTAAGTACTAAAGATTGTGTGCCTGTATTACTTTAGCAATTTCACCGTTATTTAAGCTTCTGTTTCTCACTTTCGTTGATATGGCTTTTCTAATGAATGTGTCTTTCTATTCAGGAAATTTTACTTCTGATGAAGGTATATTTATATGTACCGAAACCTTGGTCAAGAATTTTAATAAAAAAATTCTATCCTGCAACTGTTTTTGGCTGCCATCCTTTATTGTGAAGAATTTTAACAGTTGCTGCTGCAGCCATGTTTAAAATCTTGAGAAGTAGATTGTTAGATTACTCAGACCTTAAAGCCATTAATACCGGCACTCCAGAACACTGCTAAAATGAATTATAATCCAGTCTCTTGATGGACAAAGAAAATGAATGTGCACTATAGGAAGACCCTAAACTCCAGACCAGTCCCGATCCTTAACAAATGTATCCAATTGGTTATAAGTTATACTAATAATTTTCCACTTCTTCTGTTTCATATTGTAAATAAAAACCCGGGAAGCCGCATGAATTCCTGGCACCACAGCGGAAAGGACAGATGTACTGCATGATGAACGCCGTAGACAGCTAACACAGAAAGTGAAAGCATCACGAAGTGTAGTGCTACGTTATTAAACTATAATTGAACCACAATGAGTCAACAGATGCTCGAACATTGTCCACTCTAGTTTAGTGAAAATAAGCACTCACTGTACTCATGTATTAGTTGTTTAGCTTAAGAGAAAGTAATTTCTGAATTCTATCCCCTGAAGAGCGAAATGAACGTTCACTTATTGTTATAAGCAAATATGGACCAAACTTAAAAATGCACATAAATGTTAGTCTTGGTATTATGGAATGAAGTGACTGATGAACAAAGAATGAAAAACTTTATTTTGAAAAATGATAAATATCTGATATATGTTTATAAATGTAATTTCAATTTAAGTACATAGTACGCCAGTAACATTATGTAAATGTCACACCAAAAATCACGAATATCTCATGAGGACATGAGGATCGAGGTAATCCTTCGGCATTCCCTCTCTCCTCATGGGAGGCAATGAGATATTCGCTATTTTTGACTTCATTAAAACAGCAAATACGAGTAGTTAATACTTTCAGCTAGAAGGCAAATACTTGTTTGTAAATAATGATTAATGTATAATGAGGCGTCGCATAGCGACGGTGGAATTTTCTAATGATGTAATTTGTCGTCTTTGGGCGGCAATAAAAACAGAAAAATGCGGATAGATATACGATCCTTCACTATTTTGTTCACTGGAGAACAAATGAAGCCTTGAGCGCTAAGAAGACTTGTACTGTTTTTCTCAAGTAAGACGGACGCAGATTTGTGGCAGTCTGATCTAATTTTTTACTAAATGTATAAAAACGTGTGATGTCTAAGTTTGAGTGAAGTGTAAAGAACTGTTATAACTTACCGTGACGACGCACGAGCGACTCAAAGAAGACAATGGCCATATAAAAGAGCGCTCAATGAACATGATACGGACATAAAAATCTACCGTCATCGTAGTACGAAGCTTAAGGTACGATATATGTTTTAGTTATAATAAATATTTGTTTTGGGAATACTGAATCATTTAGCAGTGCTCATTCCTATTATCTCCTCAGTATTATTTTCATTTTAATTATGCATTTTGATAAGATTACAGACACGGAGATCAGCAGTCCAATGTGCGTGTTATATTGATAAAAAGAAAACTGTTTTATCGTCTTTTTGAATCAGCTTTAATATTGAATTTCCCTTTTGTGTGATGTTACAGTTGTTTTTGCGCCCTTAAGAACTTTCTGGTCCCTTAGGAAATTGTTTTGTCATAACAATATCTTCACAATCGGGTATGATCGTATCTACGATCATGAAGTCATTAGATAGACGATAATGCGATTTCTTAATCAGTAGCACGCTAGTTGTGACTGCCTCAAGCCACGCGAAACTGCAAGTAAAAACTATTCAAATCTCATAATGCAATATTTTATGACAATGGTCAATCCACGATTCTTACGCCAATTGTCGTTGATAAAACAGTAAGCTAAATCTCAATTTCCAACTTTCCATTGAATAACAACATCAATTTTATTTTGTAACATCACAGACACTATTTATGGATTCTGATGCTTCACTTCATGTTTACTGTATCCCTCTGACCTTCTTATTGACGATGAAACACAGAAATTGCATCGGTATTAAATACAAAAGGCACAATGCCGACTTAAGTACAAGAAGACTGACTCTTCTTTCTGACTATGTTTTGACCCATTGCTGTGACACTAGTTATAGATTCCGATGCCTCTCTTCAGGTTTACTGTATCCCTTGAACCTTCTTATTGACGATGAAACACAGAAATTGAATCGGAATTAAATACAAAAGGCACATTGCCGACTTAAGTACAAGTAGTCTGACTCTTCCTACTGTCTATATTTTGAACCATTCCTGTGACACTAGTTAGAGATTCCGATGCCTCACTTCAGGTTAACTGTATCCCTCTGACCTTCTTATTGACGATGAAACTCAGTAATTGCATCGGAATTAAATTGAAAAGGGCACAATGCCGACTTAAGTACAAGAAGACTGTCTCTTCTTACTGTCTATGTTTTGAACCATTCCTGTGACACTAGTTATAGATTCTGATGCTTCTCTTCAGGTTTACTGTATCTCTTGGACATTCTTATTGACGATGAAACACAG
This sequence comes from Schistocerca americana, assembly GCF_021461395.2. NCBI lineage: Eukaryota > Metazoa > Arthropoda > Insecta > Orthoptera > Acrididae > Schistocerca > Schistocerca americana. The sequence goes on along the minus strand of NC_060128.1, from coordinate 9,758,250 downwards.
AAATTGCATCAGAATTAAATACAAAATGCACAATGCCGACTTAAGTACAAGAAGACTGACTCTTCTTACTGACTATGTTTTGATCCATTCCTGTGACACTAGTTATGGATTCCGATTCTTCACTTCAGGTTTACTGTATCCCTCTGACCTTCTTATTGACGTTGAAACATAGAAATTGCATCAGAATTAAATACAAATGGCACAATGCCGACTTAAGTAGATGTAGACTGACTCTTCCTACTGTCTATGTTTTGAACCATTCCTGTGAACCTAGTTACAGATTCCGATGCTTCACTTCAGGGTTACTGTATGCCTTGGACCTTCTTATTGGCGATGAAACACAGAAATTGCATCTGAATTAAATACAAAAGGCCCAATGACGACTGAAGTACAAGAAGACTGACACTTCATACTGTCCATGCTTTGAACCATTCCTGTGACACTAGTTATAGATTCCGATGCTTCACTTCCGGTTTACTTCATCCCTCTGACCTTCTTATTGACGATGAAACACCGAAATTGCATCGGAATGAAATACAAAAGGCACAATGCCGACTTAAGTACAAGAAGACTTACCCTTCCTACTGTCTATGTTTTGAACCATTCCTGTGACACTAGTTATAGATTCCGATGCTTCACTTCAGGTTGACAGTATCCCTTGGACCTTCTCATTGACGATGGAACACAGAAATTGCATCGGAATTAAATAGAAAAGGCACAATGCCGACTTAAGTACAAGAATACTGACTCTTCTTACTGTCTATGTTTGAAACCATTCCTGTGACACTAATAGATTCCGATGCTTCATTTCAGGTGTACTGCATCCCTTGGACCTTGTTATTGACGATGAAACACGGAAATTGCGTCGGAATTAACTAGAAAAGGCACAATGCCGACTTAAGTACAAGAAGACTGACTCTTCTTACTGACTATGTTTTGAACCATTCCTGTGAACCTAGTTACAGATTCCGATGCTTCACTTTAGGGTTACTGTATGCCTTGGACCTTCTTATTGACGATGAAACACAGAAATTGCATCTGAATTAAATACAAAAGGCCCAATGACGACTGAAGTACAAGAAGACTGACACTTCATACTGTCCATGCTTTGAACCATTCCTGTGACACTAGTTATAGATTCCGATGCTTCACTTCCGGTTTACTTCATCCCTCTGACCTTCTTAGTGACGATGAATCACAGAAATTGCATCGGAATGAAATACAAAAGGCACAATGCCGACTCAAGTACAAGAAGACTGACTCTCCTTACTGTGTACGTTTTGAACCATTCCTGTGACACTAGTTATAGATTTCGATGTCTCACTTCAGATTTACTGTATCCCTTGGACCTTCTAATTTACGACGAAACACAGAAAATGCATCGGAATTAAATAGAAATGACACAATGCCGACTCAAGTACAAGAAGACTGACTCTTCCTACTGTCTATGATTTGAACCATTCCTGTGACACTAGTTATAGATTCCGATGCTTCACTTCAGGTTTACTGTGTGCCTCTGACCTTCTTATTGACGATGAAACACAGAAATTGCATCGGAATTAAATTGAAAGTTCACAATGCTTACTTAAGTACAAGAAGACTGACTCTTCTTACTGTTTATGATTTGAACAATTCCTGTGACACTAGTTATAGATTACGATGCTTCACTTCAGGTGTACTGTATCCCTTGGCCCTTCTTATTGACGATGAAACACAGAAATTACATCGGAATTTAACACTAAAGGCACAATGCCGACATAACTACGAGTAGACTGACTCTTCTTACTGTCTATGTTTTGAACTAATCCTGTGACACTATTTATGGATTCTGATCCTTCACTTAATGTTTACTGTATCCCTCTGACCTTCTTATTGACGATGAAACACAGAAATTGCATCGGAATTAAATACAAAAGGCACAATGCCGACTTAAGTACAAGAAGACTGACTCTTCTTTCTGACTATGTTTTGAACCATTGCTGTGACACTAGTTATAGATTCCGAAGCCTCTCTTCAGGTTTACTGTATCCCTTGAACCATCTTATTGACGATAAAACACAGAAATTGCATCGGAATTTAATACAAAAAGCACATTGCCGACTTAAGTATAAGTAGACTGACTCTTCCTACTGTCTATGATTTAAACCATTCCTGTGACACTAGTTAGAGATTTCGATGCTTCACTTCAGGTTTACTGTATCCCTCTGACCTTCTTATTGACGATGAAACTCAGTAATTGCATCGGAATTAAATTGAAAAGGGCACAATGCCGACTTAAGTACAAGAAGACTGACTCTTCTTACTGTCTATGTTTTGAACCATTCCTGTGACACTAGTTATAGATTCTGATGCTTCTCTTCAGGTTTACTGTATCTCTTGGACATTCTTATTGACGATGAAACACAGAAATTGCATCAGAATTAAATACAAAATGCACAATGCCAACTTAAGTACAAGAAGACTGACTCTTCTTACTGACTATGTTTTGATCCATTCCTGTGACACTAGTTATGGATTCCGATTCTTCACTTCAGGTTTACTGTATCCCTCTGACCTTCTTATTGACGTTGAAACACAGATATTGCATCGGAATTAAATATAAAAGGCACAATGCCGACATAAGTACATGTAGACTGAATCTTCCTACTGTCTATGTTTTGAACCATTCCTGTGAACCTAGTTACAGATTCCGATGCTTCACTTCAGGGTTACTGTATGCCTTGGACCTTCTTATTGACGATGAAACACAGAAATTGCATCGGAATTAAATACAAAAGGCCCAATGCCGACTGAAGTAAAAGAAGACTGACACTTCCTACTGTCCATGTTTTGAACCATTACTGTGTCACTAGTTATAGATTCCGATGCTTCACTTCCTGTTTACTGCATCCCTCTGACCTTCTTATTGACGATGAAACACCGAAATTGCATCGGAATGAAATACAAAAGGAACAATGCCGACTTAAGTACAAGAAAACTGACCCTTCCTGCTGTCTATGTTTTGAACCATTCCTGTGACACTAGTTATAGATTCCGATGCTTCACTTCAGGTGTACTGTATCCCTTGGACTTTCTTATTGACGATGAAACACAGAAATTGCATCGGAATTAAACACAAAAGGCACAATGCCAACTTAAGTACAAGAAGACTGACTCATCCTACAGTCTATGATTTGAACCATTCCTGTGACACTAGTTATAGATTCCGATCCCTCACTTCAGGTTTACTGTATCCCTTGGACCTTCTTATTGACGATGAAACACCGAAATGGCATCGGAATTAATACACTCCTGGAAATAGAAAAGAGGACACATTGTCACCGGTGTGTCAGACCCACCATACATGCTCCGGACACTGCGAGAGGGCTGTACAAGCAATGATCACACACACGGCACAGCAGACACACCAGGAACCGCGGTGTTGGCCGTCGAATGGCGCTAGCTGCGCAGCATTTGTGCACCGCCGCCGTCAGTGTCAGCCAGTTTGCCGTGGTATACGGAGCTCCATCGCAGTCTTTAACACTGGTAGCATGCCGCGACAGTGTGGACGTGAACCGTATGTGCAGTTGACGGACTTTGAGCGAGGGCGTATAGTGGGCATGCGGGAGGCGTGGTGGACGTACCGCCGAATTGCTCAACACGTGGGGCGTGAGGCCTCCACAGTACATCGATGTTGTCGCCAGTGGTCGGCGGAAGGTGCACGTGCCCGTCGACCTGGGACCGGACCGCAGCGACGCACAGATGCACGCCAAGAACGTAGGATCCTACGCAGTGCCGTAGAGGACCGCACCGCCACTTCCAAGCAAATTAGGGACACTGTTGCTCTCTGGGGTATCGGCGAGGACCATTCGCAACCGTCTCCATGAAGCTGGGCTACGGTCCCGCACACCGTTAGGCCGTCTTCCGCTCACGCCCCAACATCGTGCAGCCCGCCTCCAGTGGTGTCGCGACAGGCGTGAATGGACGGATGAATGGAGACGTGTCGTCTTCAGCGATGAGAGTTGCTTCTGCCTTGGTGCCAATGATGGTCGTATGCGTGTTTGGCGCCGTGCAGGTGAGCGCCACTGCATACGACCGAGGCACACAGGGCCAACCCCCGGCATCATGGTGTGGGGAGCGATCTCCTACACTGGCCGTACACCACTGGTGATCGTCGAGGGGACACTGAATAGTGCACGGTACATCCAAACCGTCATCGAACCCATCGTTCTACCATTCCTAGACCGGCAAGGGAACTTGCTGTTCCAACAGGACAATGCACGTCCGCATGTATCCCGTGCCAGCCAACGTGCTCTAGAATGTGTAAGAACTACCCTGGCCAGCAAGATCACCGGATCTGTCCCCCATTGAGCATGTTTGGGACTGGATGAAGCGTCGTCTCACGCGGTCTGCACGTCCAGCACGAACGCTGGTCCAACTGAGGCGCCAGGTGGAAATGGCATGGCAAGCCGTTCCACAGGACTACATCCAGCACCTCTACGATCGTCTCCATGGGAGAATAGCAGCCTGCATTGCTGCGAAAGGTGGATATACACTGTACTAGTGCCGACATTGTGCATGCTCTGTTGCCTGTGTCTATGTGCCTGTGGGTCTGTCAGTGTGATCATGTGATGTATCTGACCCCAGGAATGTGTCAATATAGTTTCCCCTTCCTGGGACAATGAATTCACGGTGTTCTTATTTCAATTTCCAGGAGTGTACAAAAGGCACAATGACGACTTAAGTACAAGAAGTCTCACTTTTCTTACTGTCTATATTTTGAACCATTCCTGTGACACTAGTTATTGATTCCGATGCTTCACTTCAGGTGTACTGTATCCCTTGGCCCTCTTATTGACGATGAAACACATAAATTACATCGGAATTAAATACAAAAGGCAAAATGCCGATTAACTACAAGTAGATTGACTCTTCTTACTGTCTATGTTTTGAACCAATCCTGTGACACTAGTTATGGATTCTGATGCTTCACTTATGGTGTAATGTATCCCTTGGACCTTCTTATTGACGATGAAACACAGAAATTGCATCGGAATTAAATACAAAAGGCACAATGCCGACTTAAGTACAAGTAGAGTGACTCTTCTTACTGTCTATGTTTTGAACCATTCCTGTGACACTAGTTATAGATTCTGATGCTTCATTTCAGGTTTACTGTATCCCTCTGACCTTCGTATTGACGATGATACACAGAAATTGCATCGGAAGTAAATGCAAAAGGCACAATGCCGACTCAAGTACAAGAAGACTGACTCTTCCTACTGTCTATGATTTTATCCATTCCTGTGACACTAGTTATAGATTCCGATGCTTCACTTCAGGTTTACTGTATCCCTCTGACCTTCTTATTAACGATGAAACACAGAAATTGCATCCGAATTAAATTGAAAGGGCACAATGCTGACTTACGTACAAGAAGACTGACTCTTCCTACTGTTTATGATTTGAACCATTCCTGTGACACTAGTTATAGATTTCGATGCTTCACTTCAGGTGTACTGTATTCCTTGGACCTTCTTATTGACGATGAAACACAGAAATTACATCGGAATTAAATACAAAAGGCAAAATGCCGATTAACTACAAGTAGACTGACACTTCTAACTGTCTAAGTTTTGAACCAATCCTGTGACACTAGTTATGGATTCTGATGCTTCACTTCAGGTTTACTGTATCCCTGTGGCTTTCTTATTGACGATTAAACTCAGAAATTGCATCGGAATTAGATACCAAAGGCCCAATGCCGACTTCAGTACAAGAAGACTGACTCTTCCTACTGTCTATGTTTTGAACAATTCCTGTGGCACTAGTTATAGATTCCGATGCTTCACTTCAGGTTTACTGTATCCCTCTGACATTCTTATTGACGATGAAACACAGAATCTGCATCGGAAGTATATAGAAAAGGCACAATGCCGAGTTAAGTACAAGAAGACTGACTCTTCTTACTGACTATGTTTTGAACCATTCCTGTGACACTAGTTATAGATTGCGATGCGTCACTTCAGGTTTACTGTATCCCTTATACCTTCTTATTGACGATGAAACACTGGAATAGCATCGGAATTATATACAAAATGCACAATGCCGACTTAAGTGCAAGAAGACTGACTCTTCTTACTGACTATGGTTTGAACCATTCCTGTGACACTAGTTATAGATTCCGGTGCTTCACTTCAGGTTTACCGTATCCCTCTGACCTTCTTATTGACAATGAAACACAGAAATTGCATCGGAATTAAATAGAAAATGCACAATGCCGACATAGGCACAAGAAGACTGACTCTTCTTACTGACTATGTTTTGAACCATTCCTGTGACACCACTTATATATTCCGCTGCTTCACTTCAGGTTTACTGTATCCCTCTGACCTTCTTATTGACGATGAAACACAGAAATTGCATCGGAATTAAATAGAAAATGCACAATGCCGACATAGGTACAAGAAGACTGACTCTTCTTACTGACTATGTTTTGAACCATTCCTGTGACACCACTTATATATTCCGCTGCTTCACTTCAGGTTTACTGTATCCCTCTGACCTTCTCATTGACGATGAAACACAGATATTGCTTCGGAATTTAATAGAAAAGGCACAATGCCGACTTAAGTACAAGAAGAATGACTCTTCCTGCTGTCTATATTTTGAACCATTCCTACGACACTAGTTATGGATTCCGATACTTCACTTCAGGTTTACTGTATCCCTTGGACCTTCTTATTGATGATGAAACACAAAAATTGCATCGGAATTAAATACAAAAGGCACAATGACGACTTAAGTACATGTAGACTGACTCTTCCTACTGTCTATGTTATGAACCATTCCTGTGACACTAGTTATAGATTCCGATGCTTCACTTCAGGTTTACTGTATCCCTCTGACCTTCTTATTGACGATGAAACACAGAAATTGCATCGGAATAAAATACAAAAGGCACAACGCCGACATAAGTACAAGAAGACTGACTCTTCTCACTGACTATGTTTTGAATCATTTCTGTGACACTAGTTATAGATTCCGATGCTTCACATCAGGTATACTGTATCCCTCTGACCTTCTTATTGACGATAAAACACAGAAATTGCATCGGAATTAGATACAAAAAGAACAATGCCGACTTAAGTACAAGTGGACTGACTCTTCTTACTGTCTATGTTTTGAACCATTCCTGTGACACTGGTTATAGATTCCGATGCTTCACTTCAGGTTAACTGTATCAATTGGACCATCTTATTGACGACGAAACACAGAAATTGCATCTTAATTAAATAGAAAAGGCACAATTCCGACTTAAGTACAAGAAGACTGACTCTTCTTACTGACTATGTTTTGAACCATTCCTGTGACACTAGTTATACATTCCGATGCTTCACCTCAGGTTTACAGTATCCCTTGGACCTTCTTTTAGACGATGAAGCACCGAAATTGCATCGGAATTAAATACGAAAGGCACAATGTCGACTTAAGTACAAGAAGACTGACTCTTCTCACTGAAATTTTTGAACCATTCCTGTGATATCACTTATAGATTCCGATGCTTCACCTCAGGTTTACTGTATCCCTCTGACCTTCTTATTGACGATGAAACACAGAAATTGCATCGGAATTAAATAGAAAAGGCACAATGCCTACCTAAGTACAAGAAGACTGACTCTTCTTACTGTCTACGTTTTGAACCATTCCTGTGACACTAGTTATAGATTACGAAGCTTCACTTCAGGTGTACTGCATCCCTTAGACCTTCATATTGACGATGAAACACAGAAATTGCATCGGAATTAAATAGATAAGGCACAATGCCGACTTAAGTACAAGTGGACTGACTCTTCTTACTGTCTATGTTTTGAACCATTCCTGTGACACTGGTTATAGATTCCGATGCTTCACTTCAGGTTAACTGTATCAATTGGACCATCTTATTGACGACGAAACACAGAAATTGCATCTTAATTAAATAGAAAAGGCACAATTCCGACTTAAGTACAAGAAGACTGACTCTTCTTACTGACTATGTTTTGAACCATTCCTGTGACACTAGTTATAGATTCCGGTGCTTCACTTCAGGTTTACCGTATCCCTCTGACCTTCTTATTGACAATGAAACACAGAAATTGCATCGGAATTAAATAGAAAATGCACAATGCCGACATAGGCACAAGAAGACTGACTCTTCTTACTGACTATGTTTTGAACCATTCCTGTGACACCACTTATATATTCCGCTGCTTCACTTCAGGTTTACTGTATCCCTCTGACCTTCTTATTGACGATGAAACACAGAAATTGCATCGGAATTAAATAGAAAATGCACAATGCCGACATAGGTACAAGAAGACTGACTCTTCTTACTGACTATGTTTTGAACCATTCCTGTGACACCACTTATATATTCCGCTGCTTCACTTCAGGTTTACTGTATCCCTCTGACCTTCTCATTGACGATGAAACACAGATATTGCTTCGGAATTTAATAGAAAAGGCACAATGCCGACTTAAGTACAAGAAGAATGACTCTTCCTGCTGTCTATATTTTGAACCATTCCTACGACACTAGTTATGGATTCCGATACTTCACTTCAGGTTTACTGTATCCCTTGGACCTTCTTATTGATGATGAAACACAAAAATTGCATCGGAATTAAATACAAAAGGCACAATGACGACTTAAGTACATGTAGACTGACTCTTCCTACTGTCTATGTTATGAACCATTCCTGTGACACTAGTTATAGATTCCGAAGCTTCACTTCAGGTTTACTGTATCCCTCTGACCTTCTTATTGACGATGAAACACAGAAATTGCATCGGAATAAAATACAAAAGGCACAACGCCGACATAAGTACAAGAAGACTGACTCTTCTCACTGACTATGTTTTGAATCATTTCTGTGACACTAGTTATAGATTCCGATGCTTCACATCAGGTATACTGTATCCCTCTGACCTTCTTATTGACGATAAAACACAGAAATTGCATCGGAATTAGATACAAAAAGAACAATGCCGACTTAAGTACAAGTGGACTGACTCTTCTTACTGTCTATGTTTTGAACCATTCCTGTGACACTGGTTATAGATTCCGATGCTTCACTTCAGGTTAACTGTATCAATTGGACCATCTTATTGACGACGAAACACAGAAATTGCATCTTAATTAAATAGAAAAGGCACAATTCCGACTTAAGTACAAGAAGACTGACTCTTCTTACTGACTATGTTTTGAACCATTCCTGTGACACTAGTTATACATTCCGATGCTTCACCTCAGGTTTACAGTATCCCTTGGACCTTCTTTTAGACGATGAAGCACCGAAATTGCATCGGAATTAAATACGAAAGGCACAATGTCGACTTAAGTACAAGAAGACTGACTCTTCTTACTGAAATTTTTGAACCATTCCTGTGATATCACTTATAGATTCCGATGCTTCACCTCAGGTTTACTGTATCCCTCTGACCTTCTTATTGACGATGAAACACAGAAATTGCATCGGAATTAAATAGAAAAGGCACAATGCCTACCTAAGTACAAGAAGACTGACTCTTCTTACTGTCTACGTTTTGAACCATTCCTGTGACACTAGTTATAGATTACGAAGCTTCACTTCAGGTGTACTGCATCCCTTAGACCTTCATATTGACGATGAAACACAGAAATTGCATCGGAATTAAATAGATAAGGCACAATGCCGACTTAAGTACAAGAAGACTGACTCTTCGTACTGACTATGTTTTGAACCATTCCTGTGACACTAGTTATAGATTCCGATGCCTCACTTCAGGTTTACTGTAGTCCTCTGACCTTCGTATTGACGATGAAACACAGAAATTACATCGGAATTAAATACAAAAAGCTCAATGCCGACTTAAGTACAAGAAGACTGACTCTTCGTACTGTCTATGTTTTGAACCGTTCCTGTGACCCTAGTTATTGATTCCGACGCTTCACTTCAGGTTTACTGTATCCCTTGGACCTTCGTATTGACGATGACACACAGAAATTACATCGGAATTAAATACAAAAGGCACAATGCCGACTTATGTACAAGAAGACGGACTCATCTTACTGTCTATGTATTGAGCCATTCCTGTGACACTCGTTATTGATTCCGATGCATCACTTCAGGTTTACTGTATCCCTTGGACCTTCGTATTGACGACTAAACACAGAAAATGCATCGGAATTAAATAGAAAAGGCACAATGCCGACTTAAGTACAAGAAGACTGACTCTTCACACTATCTACGTTTTGAACCATTCCTGTGATACTAGTTATAGATTCCGATGCTTCACTTCAGGTGTACTGCATCACTTGGACCTTATTATTGACGATGAAACACAGAAATTGCATCGGAATTAAATAGAAAAGGAACAATGCCGACTTAAGTACAAGAAGACTGACTCTTCTTACTGTCTATGTTTTGAACCATTCCTGTGACACTAGTTATAGATACCGATGCCTCACTTCAGGTGTACTGCATCCCTTGGACATTCTTATTGACGGTGAAACACAGAAATTACATCGGAATTAAATAGAAATGGCACAATGCCGACTTAAGTACAAGAAGACTGACTCTTCTCCCTGACTATGTTTTGAACCATTCCTGTGACACTAGTTATTGATTCCGATTCTTCACTTCAGGTTTACTGTATCCCTTGGACAATCTTATTGACGATGAAACACAAAAATTGCATCGGAATTAAATACAAAAGGGACAATGATGACTTAAGTACATGTAGACTGACCCTTCCTACTGTCTATGTTTTGAACCTTTCCTGTGACACTAGTTATAGATTCGGATGATTCACTTCAGGTTTACTGTATCCCTCTGACCTTCTTACTGACGATGAAACACAGAAATTGCATCGGAATAAAATACAAAAGGCACAACGCCGACATAGGTACAAGAAGACTGACTCTTTTTACTGACTATGTTTTGAACAATTTCTGTGACACTAGTTATAGATTCCGATGCTTCACATCAGGTATTCTGTATCCCTCTGACCTTCTCATTGACGATGAAACACAGAAATTGCATCGGAATTAGATACAAAAAGAACAATGCCGACTTAAGTACAAGAGGACTGACTCTTCTTACTGTCTATGTTTTGAACCATTCCTGTGACACTGGTTATAGATTCCGATGCTTCACTTCAGGTTAACTGTATCCCTTGGACCATCTTATTGACGACGAAACACAGAAATTGCATCGGAATTAAATAGGAAAGGCACAATTCCGACTTAAGTAGAAGAAGACTGACTCTTCTTACTGACTATGTTTTGAACCATTCCTGTGACACTAGTTATAGATTCCGATGCTTCACCTCAGGTTTGCTGTATCCCTTGGACCTTCTTATTGACGATGAAGCACCGAAATTGCATCGGAATTAAATACGAAAGGCACAATGTCGACTTAAGTACAAGAAGACTGACTCTTCTTACTGAAATTTTTTGAACCATTCCTGTGATACCACTTATAGATTCCGATGCTTCACCTCAGGTTTACTGTATCCCTCTGACCTTCTTATTGACGATGAAACACAGAAATTGCTTCGGAATTAAATAGAAAAGGCACAATGATTACCTAAGTACAAGAAGACTGACTCTTCTTACTGTCTACGTTTTGAACCATTCCTGTGACACTAGTTATAGATTATGAAGCTTCACTTCAGGTGTACTGTATCCCTTGGACCTTCTTATTGACGATGAAACACAGAAATTGCATCGGAATTAAATAGATAAGGCACAATGCCGACTTAAGTACAAGAAGACTGACTCTTCGTACTGACTATGTTTTGAACCATTCCTGTGACACTAGTTATAGATTCCGATGCCTCACTTCAGGTTTACTGTATCCCTCTGACCTTCTTATTGACGATGAAACACAGAAATTGCATCGGAATTAAATACAAAAGGGACAATGACGACTTAAGTACATGTAGACTGACCCTTCCTACTGTCTATGATTTGAACCATTCCTGTGACACTAGTTACAGATTCGGATGATTCACTTCAGGTTTACTGTATCCCTCTGACCTTCTCATTGACGATGAAACACAGATATTGCTTCGGAATTAAATAGAAAAGGCACAATGCCGACTTAAGTACAAGCAGAATGACTCTTCCTGCTGCCTATGTTTTGAACCATTCCTACGACACTAGTTATGGATTCCGATACTTCACTTCAGGTTTACTGTATCCCTTGGACCTTCTTATTGTCGATGAAACACAAAAATTGCATCGGATTTAAATACAAAAGGCACAATGACGACTTAAGTACATGTAGACTGACTCTTCCTACTGTCTATGTTATGAACCATTCCTGTGACACTAGTTATAGATTCCGATGCTTCCCTTCAGGTTTACTGTATCCCTCTGACATTCTTATTGACAATGAAACACAGAAATTGCATCGGAATAAAATACAAAAGGCACAACGCCGACATAAGTACAAGAAGACTGACTCTTCTTACTGACTATGTTTTGAACCATTTCTGTGACACTAGTTATAGATTACGATGCTTCACATCAGGTATACTGTATCCCTCTGACCTTCTTATTGACGATGAAACACAGAAATTGCATCGGAATTAGATACAAAAAGAACAATGCCGACTTAAGTACAAGAGGACTGACTCTTCTTACTGTCTATGTTTTGAACCATTCCTGTGACACTGGTTATAGATTCCGATGCTTCACTTAAGGTTAACTGTATCCCTTGGACCATCTTATTGACGACGAAACACAGAAATTGCATCGGAATTAAATAGAAAAGGCACAATTCCGACTTAAGTACAAGAAGTCTGACTCTTCTTACTGACTATGTTTTGAACCATTCCTGTGACACTAGTTATAGATTCCGATGCTTCACCTCAGGTTTACTGTATCCCTTGCACCTTCTTAGTGACGATGAAACACAGAAATTGTATCCGAATTTAATACAAAAGGCACAATGCCGACTTAAGTACAAGAGGACTGACATTCTAACTTTCTATGATTTGAACCTCTCCTGTAAGTCCAGTTTTAGATTCCGATGCTTCACTTCAGGGTTCCTGTATACATTGCACCTTCTTATTGACGATGAAACACAGAAATTGCATAGGAATTAAATTCAAAAGGCACAATGCCTACTTAAGTAAAAGAGGACAGACACTCTCACTTTCTATGATTTGAACCTCTCCTGTGAGTCCAGTTTTTGATTCCAATGCTTCACTTCAGGTTTACTTTATCCCTTGGACCTTCTTATTGACGATGAAACACAGAAATTGCATCCGAATGTAATACAAATGCCACAATGCCGACTTAAGTACTAGAGGACTGACACTCTCACTTTCTATGATTTGAACCTTTCCTGTAAGTCCAGTTTTAGATTTCAATGCTTCACTTCAGGGTTACTGTATACCTTGCACCTTCTTATTGACGATGAAACACAGAAATTGCATCCGAATTTAATACAAAAGGCACAATGCCAACTGAAGTACAAGAGGACTGACATTCTAAGTTTCTATGATTTGAACCTCTCCTGTGACTCCAGTTTTAGATTCCGATGCTTCACTTCAGGTTTACTGAATCCCTTGGACCTTCTTATTGACGATGAAACACAGAAATTGCATCTGAATTTAATACAAGAGGCACAATACCGACTCAAGTACTGGAGGAGTGAAACTCTAACTTTCTATGATTTGAATCTCTCCTGTGAGTCCAGTTTTAGTTTCCGATGCTTCACTTCAGATTTACTGTATCCCTTGGACCTTCTCATTGACGATGAAACACAGAAAAAGCATCCGAATTTAATACAAATGCCACAATGCCCACTTAAGTACAAGAGGACTGACACTCTCACTTTTTATGATTTGAACCTTTCCTGTGAGTCCAGTTTTAGATTCCGATGCTTCACTTCAGGTTTACTGTATCCCTTGGACATTCTTATTGGCGATGAAACACAGAAATTGCATCCGAATTTAACACCAAAGGCACAATGCCGACTTAAGTTCAAGAGGACTGACACTCTCACTTTCTATGATTTGAACCTCACCTGTGAGTCCAGTTTTAGATTCCGATGCTTCACTACAGGTTTACTGTATCCTTTGGACCTTCTTATTGACGATGAAACACAGAAATTGCATCCGAATTTAATACAAATGGCACAATGCCGACTTAAGTACAAGAGGACGAACATTGTCACTTTCTATGAATTGAACCTCTCCTGTGAGTCCAGTTTTAGATTCAGATGCTTCACTTCAGGTTTACTGTATCCATTGGACCTTCTTATTGACGATGAAACACAGAAATTGCATCCAAATTTAATACAAATGGCACAATGCCGACTTAAGTACAAGAAGACGGACACTCTGACTTTCTGAGATTCGAACCTCTCCTGTGAGGTCAGTTTTAGATTCCGATGCTTCACTTCAGGTTTACTGCATCCCATGGACCTTCTTATTGACGATAAAACATAGAAATTGCATCCGAATTTAATACAAAAAACACAATACCGACTTAAGTACAAGAGGAGTGACACTCTAACTTTCTATGATTTGAACCTCTCCTGTGAGTTCAGTTTTAGATTCCGATGTTTCACTTAAGGTTTACTGTATCCCTTGGACATTCATATTGACGATGAAACACAGAAATTGCATCCGAATTTAATACAAATGCAATAATGCCGACTTAAGTACAAGAATACAGACACTCTCACTTTCTATGATTTGAACCTCTACTGTGAGTCCAGTTTTAGATTCCGATGCTTCACTTCATGTTTACTGTATCCCTTGGACCTTCTTATTGACGATGAAACACAGAGTTTGCATCCGAATTTAATAGAAAAGGCAAAATGCCGACTTAAGTACAAGAGGACTGACACTCTCACTTTCTATGATTTGAACCTCTCCTGTGAGTCCAGTTTTAGATTCCGATGCTTAACTTCAGGTTTACTGTATACCTTGCACCTTCCTATTAACGATGAAACATAGAAATTGCATCGGAATTTAATACAAAAGCCACAATGCCGACTTAAGTAAAAGAGGCCTGACACTCTAACCTTCTATGATTTGAACCTCTCCTGTGAGTCCAGTTTTAGATTCCGATGCTTCACTTCAGTTATACTGTATCCCTTGGACCTTCTTATTAACGATGAAACACAGAAATTGCATCCGAATTTAATACAAATGGCACAATGTCGACTTAAGTACAAGAGGTCTGACACTCTGACTTTCTATGATTTGTACCTCTCCTGTGAGTCCAGTTTTAGATACCGATGCTTCACTTCAGGTTTCCGGTACACCTTGCACCTTCTTATTGGCGATGAAACACAGAAATTGTATCCGAATTTAATACAAAAGGCACAATGCCGACTTAAGTACAAGAGGACTGACATTCTAACTTTCTATGATTTGAACCTCTCCTGTAAGTCCAGTTTTAGATTCCGATGCTTCACTTCAGGGTTACTGTATACATTGCACCTTCTTATTGACGATGAAACACAGAAATTGCATAGGAAATCAATTCAAAAGGCACAGTGCCTACTTAAGTAAAAGAGGACAGACCCTCTCACTTTCTATGATTTGAACCTCTCCTGTGAGTCCAGTTTTAGATTCCGATGCTTAACTTCAGGTTTACTGTATACCTTGCACCTTCCTATTAACGATGAAACATAGAAATTGCATCGGAATTTAATACAAAAGCCACAATGCCGACGTAAGTAAAGGAGGCCTGACACTCTAACTTTCTATGATTTGAACCTCTCCTGTGAGTCCAGTTTTAGATTCCGATGCTTCACTTCAGATTTACTGTATCCCTTGGACCTTCTTATTGGCGATGAGACACAGAAATTGCATCCGAATTTAACACAAAAGGCACAATGCCGACTTAAGTTGAAGAGGACTGACACTCTCACTTTCTATGATTTGAACCTCACCTGTGAGTCCAGTTTTTGATTCCGGTGCTCCACTTCAGGTTTACTGTATCCCTTGGGCCTTCTTATTGACGATGAAACACAGAAATTGCATCCGAATTTAATACAAATGGCACAATGCCGACTTAAGTACAAGAGGACGGACACTGTCACTTTCTATGATTTGAACATCTCCTGTGAGTCCAGTTATAGATTCAGATGCTTCACTTCACGTTTACTGTATCCATTGGACTTTCCTATTGACGATGAAACACAGAAATTGCATCCAAATTTAATACAAATGGCACAATGCGACTTAAGTACAAGAGGTAGGACACTCTGACTTTCTGAGATTCGAACCTCCCCTGTGAGGTCAGTTTTAGATTCCGATGCTTCACTTCCGGTTTACTGCATCCCTTGGACCTTCTTATTGACGATAAAACATAGAAATTGCATCCGAATTTAATACAAAAAGCACAATACCGACTTAAGTACAAGAGGAGTGACACTCTAACTTTCTATGATATTAACCTCTCCTGTGAGTTCAGTTTTAGATTCCGATGTTTCACTTAAGGTTTACTGTATCCCATGGACCTTCATATTGACGATGAAACACAGAAATTGCATCCGAATTTAATACAAATGCAATAATGCCGACTTAAGTACAAGAGGACTGACACTCTCACTTTCTATGATTGGAACCTCTCCTGTGAGTCCAGTTTTAAATTCCGATGCTTTACTTCATCTTTACTGTATCCCTTGGACCTTCTTATTGACGATGAAACACAGAGTTTGCATCCGAATTTAATACAAAAGGCAAAATGCCGACTTAAGTACAAGAGGTCTGACACTCTAACTTTCAATGATTTGAACCGCTGCTGTGAGTCCAGTTTTCGATTCCGATGCTTCACTTCAGGTTTACTGTATCCCTTGGACCTTCTTATTGACGATGAAACACAGAAATTGCATCCAAACTTAATACAAAAGGACAATGGCGACTTAAGAACAAGAGGACTGACACTCTCTCTTTCTATGATTTGAACCTCTCCTGTGAGTCCAGTTTCAGATTCCGATGCTTCACTTCAGGTTTACTGTATACCTTGCACCTTCTTATTGACGATGAAACACAGGAATTGCATCGGAATTAAATTCAAAAGGCACAATGCCGACTTAAGTACAAGAGGACTGATACTCTAACTTTCTATGATTTGAACCTCTCCTGTGAGTCCAGTTTTAGATTCCGATGCTTCACTTCAGGTTTACTGTATCCCTTGGACCTTCTTATTGACGATGAAACACAGAAATTGCATCCGAATTTAATACAAAAGGCACAATACCGACTTAAGTACAAGAGGAGTGACACTCTAACTCTCCATGATTTGAACCTCTCCTGTGAGTCCAGTACTAGATTCTGATGCTTCACTTCAGGTTTACTGTATCCCTTGGACCATCTTATTGACGATGAGACACAGAAATTGCATCCGAATTTAATACAAATGGCACAATGCCGACTTAAGTACAAGAGGACCTACACTCTCACTTTCTATGATTCGAACCTCTCCTGTGAGGTCAGTTTTAGATTCCGATGCTTCACTTCAGGTTTACTGTATCCCTTGGACCTTCTTATTGACGATAAAGCACAGAAATTGCATCCGAATTTAATACAAAATGCACAATACCGACTTAATTACAAGAATAGTGACACTCAAACTTTCTATGATTTGAACCTCTCCTGTGAGTCCAGTTTTAGATTCCGATGTTTCAGTTTAGGTTTAGTGTATCCCTCGGACCTTCTTATTGACTATGAAACACAGGAATTCCATCCGAATTTAATACAAATGGCACAATGCCGACTTAAGTACAAGAGGACTGACACTCTCACTTTCTATGATTTGAACCTTTCCTGTGAGTCCAGTTTTAAATTCCGATGCTTCACTTCAGGTTTACTGTATACCTTGCACCTTCTTACTGACGATGAAACAAAGAAATTGCATCGGAATTTAGTACAAAAGGCACAATGCCGACGTAAGTAAAAGAGGCCAGACACTCTATCTTTCTATGATTTGAACCTCTCCTGTGAGTCCAGTTTTAGATTCCGATGCTTCACTTCAGGTATACTGTATCCCTTGGACCTTCTTATTAACGATGAAACACAGAAATTGCATCCGAATATAATACAAATGGCACAATGCCGACTTAAGTACAAGAGGACTGACACTCTCACTTTCTATGATTTGAACCTCTCCTGAGAGTCCAGTTTTAGATTCCGATGCTTCACTTTAGGTTTACTGTATCCCTTGGACCTTCTTATTGACGATGAAACACAGAAATAGCATCCGAATAATATACAAAGGCCACAATGCCGACGTAAGTAAAAGAGGCCTGACACTCTAACTTTCTATGATTTGAACCACTCCTGTGAGTCCAGTTTTAGATTCCGATGCTTCACTTCAGGAATACTATATCCCTTGGACCTTCTTATTAACGATGAAACACAGAAATTGCATCCGAATTTAATAAAAATGGCACAATGTCGACTTAAGTACAAGAGGACTGACACTCTGACTTTCTATGATTTGTACCTCTCCTGTGAGTCCAGTTTTAGATACCGATGCTTCACTTCAGGTTTCCTGTACACCTTGCACCTCCTTATTGACGATGAAACACAGAAATTGTATCCGAATTTAATACAAAAGGCACAATGCCGACTTAAGTTCAAGAGGACTGACACTCTCACTTTCTATGATTTGAACCTCACCTGTGAGTCCAGTTTTAGATTCCGGTGCTTCACTTCCGGTTTACTGTATCCCTTGGACCTTCTTATTGACGATGAAACACAGAAATTGCATAGGAATTAAACTCAAAAGGCACAATGCCTACTTAAGTAAAAGAGGACAGACCCTCTCACTTTCTATGATTTGAACCTCGCCTGTGAGTCCAGTTTTAGATTCCGATGCTTAACTTTAGGTTTACTGTATACCTTGCACCTTCCTATTAACGATGAAACATAGAAATTGCATCGGAATTTAATACAAAAGCCACAATGCCGACGTAAGTGAAAGAGGCCTGACACTCTAACTTTCTATGATTTGAACCTCTCCTGTGAGTCCAGTTTTAGATTCCGATGCTTCACTTCAGATTTACTGTATCCCTTGGACCTTCTTATTGGCGATGAAACACAGAAATTGCATCCGAATTTAACACAATAGGCACAATGCCGACTTAAGTTCAAGAGGACTGACACTCTCACTTTCTATGATTTGAACCTCACCTGTGAGTCCAGTTTTAGATTCCGGTGCTTCACTTCAGGTTTACTGTATCCCTTGGACCTTCTTATTGACGATGAAACACAGAAATTGCATCCGAATTTAATACAAATGGCACAATGCCGACTTAAGTACAAGAGGACAGACACTGTCACATTCTATGATTTGAACATCTCCTGTGAGTCCAGTTTTAGATTCAGATGCTTCACTTCAGGTTTACTGTATCCATTGGACCTTCTTATTGACGATGAAACACAGAAATTGCATCCAAATTTAATACAAATGGCACAATGCGACTTAAGTACAAGAGGTAGGACACTCTGACTTTCTGAGATTCGAACCTCCCCTGTGAGGTCAGTTTTAGATTCCGATGCTTCACTTCCGGTTTACTGCATCCCTTGGACCTTCTTATTGACGATAAAACATAGAAATTGCATCCGAATTTAATACAAAAAGCACAATACCGACTTAAGTACAAGTGGAGTGACACTCTAACTTTCTATGATTTGAACCTCTCCTGTGAGTTCAGTCTTAGATTCCGATGTTTCACTTAAGGTTTACTGTATCCCTTGGACCTTCATATTGACGATGAAACACAGAAATTGCATCCGAATTTAATACAAATGCAATAATGCCGACTTAAGTACAAGAGGACTGACACTCTCACTTTCTATGATTGGAACCTCTCCTGTGAGTCCAGTATTAGATTCTGATGCTTCACTTCAGGTTTACTGTATACCTTGCACCTTCTTATTGACGTTGAAACATAGAAATTGCATCGGAATTTAGTACAAAAGGCACAATGCCGACGTAAGTAAAAGAGGCCAGACACTCTATCTTTCTATGATTTGAACCACTCCTGTGAGTCCAGTTTTAGATTCCGATGATTCACTTCAGGTATACTGTATCCCTTGGACCTTCTTATTAACGATGAAACACAGAAATTGCATCCGAATACATTACAAATGGCACAATTCCGTCTTAAGTACAAGAGGACTGACACTCTCACTTTCTATGATTTGAACCTTTCCTGTAAGTCCAGTTTTAGATTTCAATGCTTCACTTCAGGGTTACTGTATACCTTGCACCTTCTTATTGACGATGAAACACAGAAATTGCATCCGAATTTAATACAAAAGGCACAATGCCAACTGAAGTACAAGTGGACTGACATTCTAAGTTTCTATGATTTGAACCTCTCCTGTGAGTCCAGTTTTAGATTCCGATGCTTCACTTCAGGTTTACTTTATCCCTTGGACCTTCTTATTGACGATGAAACACAGAAATTGCATCCGAATGTAATACAAATGCCACAATGCCGACTTAAGTACAAGAGGACTGACACTCTCACTTTCTATGATTTGAACCTTTCCTGTAAGTCCAGTTTTAGATTTCAATGCTTCACTTCAGGGTTACTGTATACCTTGCACTTTCTTATTGACGATGAAACACAGAAATTGCATCCGAATTTAATACAAAAGGCACAATGCCAACTGAAGTACAAGAGGACTGACATTCAAAGTTTCTATGATTTGAACCTCTCCTGTGAATCCAGTTTTAGATTCCGATGATTCACTTCAGGTTTACTGAATCCCTTGGACCTTCTTATTGACGATGAAACACAGAAATTGCATCTGAATTTAATACAAGAGGCACAATACCGACTCAAGTACAGGAGGAGTGACACTCTAACTTTCTATGATTTGAATCTCTCCTGTGAGTCCAGTTTTAGTTTCCGATGCTTCACTTCCGATTTACTGTATCCCTTGGACCTTCTCATTGACGATGAAACACAGAAAAAGCATCCGAATTTAATACAAATGCCACAATGCCCACTTAAATACAAGAGGACTGACACTCTCACTTTCTATGATTTGAACCTTTCCTGTGAGTCCAGTTTTAGATTCCGATGCTTCACTTCAGGTTTACTGTATCCCTTGGACATTGTTATTGGCGATGAAACACAGAAATTGCATCCGAATTTAACACCAAAGGCACAATGCCGACTTAAGTTCAAGAGGACTGACACTCTCACTTTCTATGATTTGAACCTCACCTGTGAGTCCAGTTTTAGATTCCGATGCTTCACTTCAGGTTTACTGTATCCCTTGGACCTTCTTATTGACGATGAAACACAGAAATTGCATCCGAATTTAACACAAAAAGCACAATGCCGACATAAGTACAAGAGGACTGACACTCTCACTTTCTATGATTGGAACCTCACCTGTGAGTCCAGTTTTAGATTCCGATGCTTCACTACAGGTTTACTGTATCCTTTGGACCTTCTTATTGACGATGAAACACAGAAATTGCATCCGAATTTAATACAAATGCCACAATGCCGACTTAAGTACAAGAGGACGGACACTGTCACTTTCTATGATTTGAACCCCTCCTGTGAGTCCAGTTTTAGATTCAGATGCTTCACTTCATGTTTACTGTATCCATTGGACCTTCTTATTGACGATGAAACACAGAAATTGCATCCAAATTTAATACAAATGGCACAATGCCGACTTAAGTACAAGTGGACGGCCACTCTGACTTTCTGAGATTCGAACCTCTCCTGTGAGGTCAGTTTTAGATTCCGATGCTTCACTTCAGGTTTACTGCATCCCTTGGACCTTCTTATTGACGATAAAACATAGAAATTGCACCCGAATTTAATACAAAAAGCACAATACCGACTTAAGTACAAGAGGAGTGACACTCTAACTTTCTATGATTTGAACCTCTCCTGTGAGTTCAGTTTTAGATTCCGATGTTTCACTTAAGGTTTACTGTATCCCTTGGACCTTCATATTGACGATGAAACACAGAAATTCCATCCGAATTTAATACAAATGCAATAATGCCGACTTAAGTACAAGAGGACAGACACTCTCACTTTCTATGATTTGAACCTCTCCTGTGACTCCAGTTTTAGATTCCGATGCTTCACTTCATGTTTACTGTATCCCTTGGACCTTCTTATTGACCATGAAACACAGAGTTTGCATCCGAATTTAATACAAAAGGCAAAATGCCGACTTAAGTACAAGAGGACTGACACTCTAACGTTCAATGATTTGAACCGCTGCTGTGAGTCCAGTTTTAGATTCCGATGCTTCACTTCAGGTTTACTGTATACCTTGCACCTTCTTATTGACGATGAAACACAGGAATTGCATCGGAATTAAATTCAAAAGGCACAATGCCGACTTAAGTACAAGAGGACTGACACTCTCTCTTTCTATGATTTGAACCTCTCCTGTGAGTCCAGTTTCAGATTCCGATGCTTCACTTCAGGTTTACTGTATACCTTGCACCTTCTTATTGACGATGAAACACAGGAATTGCATCGGAATTAAATTCATAAGGCACAATGCCGACTTAAGTACAAGTGGACTGATACTCTAACTTTCTATGATTTGAACCTCTCCTGTGAGTCCAGTTTTAGATTCCGATGCTTCACTTCAGGTTTACTGTATCCCTTGGACCTTCTTATTGACGATGAAACACAGAAATTGCATCCGAATTTAATACAAAAGGCACAATACCGACTTAAGTACAAGAGGAGTGACACTCTAACTCTCCATGATTTGAACCTCTCCTGTGAGTCCAGTATTAGATTCTGATGCTTCACTTCAGGTTTACTGTATCCCTTGGACCATCTTATTGACGATGTGACACAGAAATTGCATCC
Source organism: Schistocerca americana (assembly GCF_021461395.2). Lineage (NCBI taxonomy): Eukaryota > Metazoa > Arthropoda > Insecta > Orthoptera > Acrididae > Schistocerca > Schistocerca americana. The sequence goes on along the minus strand of NC_060128.1, from coordinate 9,735,397 downwards.
GAATTTAATACAAATGGCACAATGCCGACTTAAGTACAAGAGGACTGACACTCTCACTTTCCATGATTTTAACCTCTCCTGTGAGTCCACTTTTAGATTCCGATGCTTCACTTGAGATTTACTTTATCCCTTGGACTATCTTAATGACGATGAAACACAGAAATTGCATCCGAATTTAATACAAATGGCACAATGCCGACTTAAAAACAAGAGGACTGACACTCTCACTTTCTATGATTTGAACATCTCCTGTGAGTCCAGTTTTGGATTCCGATGCTTCACTTTAGGTTTACTGTATCCCTTGGACCTTCTTATTGACGATGAAACACAGAGATTGCATCCGAATTTAATACAAATGGCACAATGACGACTTAAGTACAAGAGGACTGACACTCCCACTTTCTATGATTTGAACCTCTCCTGTGAGTCTAGTTTTTGATTCCGATGCTTCACTTCAGATTTACTTTATCCCTTGGACACTCTTATTGAGGATGAAACCCAGAAATTGCATACGAATTTAATACAAATCGCACATTGCCGACTTAAGTACAAGAGGACTGACACTCTCACTTTCTATGATTCGAACCTCTCCTGTGAGGTCAGTTTTAGATTCCGATGCTTCACTTCAGGTTTACTGTATCCCTTGGACCTTCTTATTGACGATAAAGCACAGAAATTGCATCCGAATTTAATACAAAATGCACAATACCGACTTAATTACAAGAATAGTGACACTCAAACTTTCTATGATTTGAACCTCTCCTGTGAGTCCAGTTTTAGATTCCGATGTTTCAGTTTAGGTTTAGTGTATCCCTCGGACCTTCTTATTGACTATGAAACACAGGAATTCCTTCCGAATTTAATACAAATGGCACAATGCCGACTTAAGTACAAGAGGGCTGACACTCTCACTTTCTATGATTTGAATCTCTCCTGTGAGTCCAGTTTTAAATTCCGATGCGTCACTTCAGGTATACTGTATCCCTTGGACCTTCTTATTAACGATGAAACACAGAAATTGCATCCGAATTTATTACAAATGGCACAATGTCGACTTAAGTACAAGAGGACTGACACTCTCACTTTCTATGATTTGTACCTCTCCTGTGAGTCCAGTTTTAGGTTCCGATGCTTCACTTCAGGTTTCCTGTATACCTTACACATTCTTATTGACGAAAAAACACAGAAATTGTATCCGAATTTAATGCAAAAGGCACAATGCCGACTTAAGTACAAGAGGACTGACACTCTAATTATCTATGATTTGAACCTCTCCAGAGAGTCCAGTTTTAGATTCCGATGCTTCACTTCTGGATTACTGTATCCCTTGGACTTTCTTATTGACGATGAAACACAGCAATTGCATCCGAGTTTAATACAAATGGCACAATACCGACTTAAGTACAAGAGGAGTGACACACTAACTTTCTATGATTTGAACCTCTCCTGTGAGTCCAGTTTTAGATTTTGATGCTTCACTTCAAGTTTACTGTATATCTTGGACCCTCTTATTGATGATGAAACACAGAAATTGCATCCGAATTTAATACAAATGGCACAATGCCTACTTAAGTACGAGAGGACTGACACTCTCACTTTCTATGATTTGAATCCCTCCTGTGAGTCCAGTTTTAGATTCCGATGCTTCACTTCGGGTTTTCTGTATAACTTGCACCTCCTGATTGTCGATGAAACACAGAAATTGCATCGGATTTTAATACAAAAGGCACAATGCCGACTTAAGTAAAAGAGGACAGACCCTCTAACATTCTATGATTTGAACCTCTCCTGTGAGTCCAGTTTTAGATTCCGATGCTTCACTTCAGGTTTACTGTATCCCTTGGAACTTCTTATTGACGATGAAACACAGAAATTGCAGCCGAATTTAATACTAAAGGCACAATACCGACTTAAGTACAAGAGGAGTGACACTCTAACTCTCTATGATTTGAACTTTTCCTGTGAGTCCAGATTTAGATTCTGATGCTTCACTTAAGGTTTACTGAATCCCTTGGACCTTCTTATTGACGATGAAACACAGAAATTGAATCCGAATTTAATACAAATGGCACAATGCCGACTTAAGTACAAGAGGACTGACACTCTCACTTTCTATGATTTGAACCTCTCCTGTGAGTCCAGTTTTAGATTCCGATGCTTCACTTTAGGTTTACTGTATCCCTTGACCTTCTTATTGACGATGAAACACAGAAATTGCATCCGAATATAATGCAAATGGCACAATGCCGACTTAAGTACAAGAGGACTGACACTCTCACTTTCTATGATTTGAACCTCTCCTGTAAGTCCAGTTTTAGATTCCGATGCTTCACTTCAGGTTTACTTTACCCCTTGGACACTCTTATTGAGGATGAAACACAGAAATTGCTTCCGAATTTAATACAAATCGCACAATGCCGACTTAAGTACAAGAGGACTGACACTCTCACTTTCTATGATTTGAACCTCTCCTGTGAGTCCAGTTTTATATTCCGATGCTTCACTTTAGGTTAACTGTATCCCTTGGACCTTCTTATTGACGATGAAACACAGAAATAGCATCCGAATATAATACAAATGGCACAATGCCGACTTAAGTAAAAGAGGAGTGACACTCTCACTTTCTATGATTTCAACCTCTCCTGTGAGTACAGTTTTAGATTCCGATGCTTAACTTCAGGTTTACTGTAGACCTTGCACCTTCTTATTAACGATGAAACATAGAAATTGCATCGGAATTTAACACAAAAGCCACAATGCCGACGTAAGTAAAAGAGGCCTGACACTCTAACTTTCTATGATTTGAACCTCTCCTGTGAGTCCAGTTTTTATTCCAATGCTTCACTTCAGGTATACTGTATCCCTTGGACCTTCTTATTAACGATGAAACACAGAAATTGCATCCGAATTTAATACAAATGGCACAATGTCGACTTAAGTACAAGAGGACTGACACTCTGACTTTCTATGATTTGTACCTCTCCTGTGAGTCCAGTTTTAGATTCCGATGCTTCACTTCATGTTTACTGTATCCCTTGGACCTTCTTATTGACGATGAAACACAGAGTTTGCATCCGAATTTAATACAAAAGGCACAATGCCGAGTTAAGTACAAGAGGACTGACACTCTAACTTTCAATGATTTGAACCGCTGCTGTGAGTCCAGTTTTAGATTCCGATGCTACACTTCAGGGTTACTGTATACATTGCACCTTCTTATTGACGATGAAACACAGAAATTGCATAGGAATTAAATTCAAAAGGCACAATGCCTACTTAAGTAAAAGAGGACAGACACTCTCACTTTCTATGATTTGAACCTCACCTGTGAGCCCAGTTTTAGATTCCGATGCTTCACTTCAGGTTTACTGAATCCCTTGGACCTACTTATTGACGACGAAACGCAGAAATTGCATCTGAATTTAATACAACAGGCACAATACCGACTCAAGTACAGGAGGAGTGACACTCTAACTTTCTGTGATTTGAACCTCTCCTGTGAGTTCAGTTTTAGATTCCGATGTTTCACTTAAGGTTTACTGTATCCCTTGGACCTTCATATTGACGATGAAACACAGAAATTGCATCCGAATTTAATACAAATGCAATAATGCCGACTTAAGTACAAGAGGACTGACACTCTCACTTTCTATGATTTGAACCTCTCCTGTGAGTCCAGTTTTAGATTCCGATGCTTCACTTCATGTTTACTGTATCCCTTGGACCTTCTTATTGATGATGAAACACAGAGTTTGCATCCGAATTTAATACAAAAGGCACAATGCCGAGTTAAGTACAAGAGGACTGACACTCTAACTTTCAATGATTTGAACCGCTGCTGTGAGTCCAGTTTTAGATTCCGATGCTTCACTTCAGTTTACTGTATCCCTTGGACCTTCTTATTGATGATGAAACACAGAAATTGCATCCAAACTTAATACAAAAGGCACAATGGCGACTTAAGTACAACAGGACTGACACTCTCTCATTCTATGATTTGAACCTCTCCTGTGAGTCCAGTTTCAGATTCCGATGCTTCACTTCAGGTTTACTGTATACCTTGCACCTTCTTATTGACGATGAAACACAGGAATTGCATCGGAATTAAATTCAAAATGCACAATGCCGACTTAAGTACAAGAGGACTGACACTCTAACTTTCTATGATTTGAACCTCTCCTGTGAGTCCAGTTTTACATTCCGATGCTTCACTTCAGGTTTACTGTATCCCTTGGACCTTCTTATTGACGATGAAACTCAGAAATTGCATCCAAACTTAATACAAAAGGCACAATGGCGACTTAAGTACAAGAGGACTGACACTCTCTCTTTCTATGATTTGAACCTCTCCTGTGAGTCCAGTTTCAGATTCCGATGCTTCACTTCAGGTTTACTGTATACCTTGCACCTTCTTATTGACGATGAAACACAGAAATTGCATCCGAATTTAATACAAATGGCACAATACCGACTTAAGTACAAGAGGAGTGACACTCTAACTCTCCATGATTTGAACCTCTCCTGTGAGTCTAGTTTTTGATTCCGATGCTTCACTTCAGATTTACTTTATCCCTTGGACACTCTTATTGAGGATGAAACCCAGAAATTGCATACGAATTTAATACAAATCGCACATTGCCGACTTAAGTACAAGAGGACTGACACTCTCACTTTCTATGATTCGAACCTCTCCTGTGAGGTCAGTTTTAGATTCCGATGCTTCACTTCAGGTTTACTGTATCCCTTGGACCTTCTTATTGACGATAAAGCACAGAAATTGCATCCGAATTTAATACAAAATGCACAATACCGACTTAATTACAAGAATAGTGACACTCAAACTTTCTATGATTTGAACCTCTCCTGTGAGTCCAGTTTTAGATTCCGATGTTTCAGTTTAGGTTTAGTGTATCCCTCGGACCTTCTTATTGACTATGAAACACAGGAATTCCTTCCGAATTTAATACAAATGGCACAATGCCGACTTAAGTACAAGAGGGCTGACACTCTCACTTTCTATGATTTGAATCTCTCCTGTGAGTCCAGTTTTAAATTCCGATGCGTCACTTCAGGTATACTGTATCCCTTGGACCTTCTTATTAACGATGAAACACAGAAATTGCATCCGAATTTATTACAAATGGCACAATGTCGACTTAAGTACAAGAGGACTGACACTCTCACTTTCTATGATTTGTACCTCTCCTGTGAGTCCAGTTTTAGGTTCCGATGCTTCACTTCAGGTTTCCTGTATACCTTACACATTCTTATTGACGAAAAAACACAGAAATTGTATCCGAATTTAATGCAAAAGGCACAATGCCGACTTAAGTACAAGAGGACTGACACTCTAATTATCTATGATTTGAACCTCTCCAGAGAGTCCAGTTTTAGATTCCGATGCTTCACTTCTGGATTACTGTATCCCTTGGACTTTCTTATTGACGATGAAACACAGCAATTGCATCCGAGTTTAATACAAATGGCACAATACCGACTTAAGTACAAGAGGAGTGACACACTAACTTTCTATGATTTGAACCTCTCCTGTGAGTCCAGTTTTAGATTTTGATGCTTCACTTCAAGTTTACTGTATATCTTGGACCTTCTTATTGATGATGAAACACAGAAATTGCATCCGAATTTAATACAAATGGCACAATGCCTACTTAAGTACGAGAGGACTGACACTCTCACTTTCTATGATTTGAATCCCTCCTGTGAGTCCAGTTTTAGATTCCGATGCTTCACTTCGGGTTTTCTGTATAACTTGCACCTCCTGATTGTCGATGAAACACAGAAATTGCATCGGATTTTAATACAAAAGGCACAATGCCGACTTAAGTAAAAGAGGACAGACCCTCTAACATTCTATGATTTGAACCTCTCCTGTGAGTCCAGTTTTAGATTCCGATGCTTCACTTCAGGTTTACTGTATCCCTTGGAACTTCTTATTGACGATGAAACACAGAAATTGCAGCCGAATTTAATACTAAAGGCACAATACCGACTTAAGTACAAGAGGAGTGACACTCTAACTCTCTATGATTTGAACTTTTCCTGTGAGTCCAGATTTAGATTCTGATGCTTCACTTAAGGTTTACTGAATCCCTTGGACCTTCTTATTGACGATGAAACACAGAAATTGAATCCGAATTTAATACAAATGGCACAATGCCGACTTAAGTACAAGAGGACTGACACTCTCACTTTCTATGATTTGAACCTCTCCTGTGAGTCCAGTTTTAGATTCCGATGCTTCACTTTAGGTTTACTGTATCCCTTGACCTTCTTATTGACGATGAAACACAGAAATTGCATCCGAATATAATGCAAATGGCACAATGCCGACTTAAGTACAAGAGGACTGACACTCTCACTTTCTATGATTTGAACCTCTCCTGTAAGTCCAGTTTTAGATTCCGATGCTTCACTTCAGGTTTACTTTACCCCTTGGACACTCTTATTGAGGATGAAACACAGAAATTGCTTCCGAATTTAATACAAATCGCACAATGCCGACTTAAGTACAAGAGGACTGACACTCTCACTTTCTATGATTTGAACCTCTCCTGTGAGTCCAGTTTTATATTCCGATGCTTCACTTTAGGTTAACTGTATCCCTTGGACCTTCTTATTGACGATGAAACACAGAAATAGCATCCGAATATAATACAAATGGCACAATGCCGACTTAAGTAAAAGAGGACTGACACTCTCACTTTCTATGATTTCAACCTCTCCTGTGAGTACAGTTTTAGATTCCGATGCTTAACTTCAGGTTTACTGTAGACCTTGCACCTTCTTATTAACGATGAAACATAGAAATTGCATCGGAATTTAACACAAAAGCCACAATGCCGACGTAAGTAAAAGAGGCCTGACACTCTAACTTTCTATGATTTGAACCTCTCCTGTGAGTCCAGTTTTTATTCCAATGCTTCACTTCAGGTATACTGTATCCCTTGGACCTTCTTATTAACGATGAAACACAGAAATTGCATCCGAATTTAATACAAATGGCACAATGTCGACTTAAGTACAAGAGGACTGACACTCTGACTTTCTATGATTTGTACCTCTCCTGTGAGTCCAGTTTTAGATTCCGATGCTTCACTTCATGTTTACTGTATCCCTTGGACCTTCTTATTGACGATGAAACACAGAGTTTGCATCCGAATTTAATACAAAAGGCACAATGCCGAGTTAAGTACAAGAGGACTGACACTCTAACTTTCAATGATTTGAACCGCTGCTGTGAGTCCAGTTTTAGATTCCGATGCTACACTTCAGGGTTACTGTATACATTGCACCTTCTTATTGACGATGAAACACAGAAATTGCATAGGAATTAAATTCAAAAGGCACAATGCCTACTTAAGTAAAAGAGGACAGACACTCTCACTTTCTATGATTTGAACCTCACCTGTGAGCCCAGTTTTAGATTCCGATGCTTCACTTCAGGTTTACTGAATCCCTTGGACCTACTTATTGACGACGAAACGCAGAAATTGCATCTGAATTTAATACAACAGGCACAATACCGACTCAAGTACAGGAGGAGTGACACTCTAACTTTCTGTGATTTGAACCTCTCCTGTGAGTTCAGTTTTAGATTCCGATGTTTCACTTAAGGTTTACTGTATCCCTTGGACCTTCATATTGACGATGAAACACAGAAATTGCATCCGAATTTAATACAAATGCAATAATGCCGACTTAAGTACAAGAGGACTGACACTCTCACTTTCTATGATTTGAACCTCTCCTGTGAGTCCAGTTTTAGATTCCGATGCTTCACTTCATGTTTACTGTATCCCTTGGACCTTCTTATTGATGATGAAACACAGAGTTTGCATCCGAATTTAATACAAAAGGCACAATGCCGAGTTAAGTACAAGAGGACTGACACTCTAACTTTCAATGATTTGAACCGCTGCTGTGAGTCCAGTTTTAGATTCCGATGCTTCACTTCAGGTTTACTGTATCCCTTGGACCTTCTTATTGATGATGAAACACAGAAATTGCATCCAAACTTAATACAAAAGGCACAATGGCGACTTAAGTACAACAGGACTGACACTCTCTCATTCTATGATTTGAACCTCTCCTGTGAGTCCAGTTTCAGATTCCGATGCTTCACTTCAGGTTTACTGTATACCTTGCACCTTCTTATTGACGATGAAACACAGGAATTGCATCGGAATTAAATTCAAAATGCACAATGCCGACTTAAGTACAAGAGGACTGACACTCTAACTTTCTATGATTTGAACCTCTCCTGTGAGTCCAGTTTTACATTCCGATGCTTCACTTCAGGTTTACTGTATCCCTTGGACCTTCTTATTGACGATGAAACTCAGAAATTGCATCCAAACTTAATACAAAAGGCACAATGGCGACTTAAGTACAAGAGGACTGACACTCTCTCTTTCTATGATTTGAACCTCTCCTGTGAGTCCAGTTTCAGATTCCGATGCTTCACTTCAGGTTTACTGTATACCTTGCACCTTCTTATTGACGATGAAACACAGAAATTGCATCCGAATTTAATACAAATGGCACAATACCGACTTAAGTACAAGAGGAGTGACACTCTAACTCTCCATGATTTGAACCTCTCCTGTGAGTCCAGTATTAGATTCTGATGCTTCACTTCAGGTTTACTGTATCCCTTGGACCATTTTATTGACGTTGAGATACAGAAATGGCATCCGAATTTAATACAAATGGCACAATGCCGACTTAAGTACAAGAGGACTGACACTCTCACTTTCTATGATTTGAACCTCTCCTGTGAGTCCACTTTTAGATTCCGATGCTTCACTTCAGATTTACTTTATCCCTTGGAATATCTTAATGACGATGAAACACAGAAATTGCATCTGAATTTAATACAAATGGCACAATGCCGACTTAAAAACAAGAGGACTGACACTCTCACTTTCTATGATTTGAACCTCTCCTGTGAGTCCAGTTCTGGATTCCGATGCTTCACTTTAGGTTTACTGTATCCCTTGGACCTTCTTATTGACGAAGAAACACAGAAATAGCATCCGAATTTAATACAAATGGCACAATGCCGACTTAAGTACAAGAGGACTGACACTCCCACTTTCTATGATTTGAACCTCTCCTGTGATTCCAGTTTTAGATTCCGATGCTTCACTTCAGATTTACTTTATCCCTTGGACACTCTTATTGATGATGAAACACAGAAATTGCATACGAATTTAATACAAATCGCACAATGCCGACTTAAGTACAAGATGACTGACACTCTCACTTTCTATGATTCGAACCTCTCCTTTGAGGTCAGTTTTAGATTCCGATGCTTCACTTCAGGTTTACTGTATCCCTTCGACCTTCTTATTGACGATAAAGCACAGAAATTGCATCCGGATTTAATACAAAAGGCACAATACCGACTTAATTACAAGAGGAGTGACACTCAAACTTTCTATGATTTGAACCTCTCCTGTGAGTCCAGTTTTAGATTCCGATGTTTCACTTCTGGTTTAGTGTATCCCTCGGACCTTCTTATTGACTATGAAACACAGGAATTGCATCCGAATTTAATACAAATGGCACAATGCCGACTTAAGTACAAGAGGACTGACACTCTCACATTCTCTGATTTGAACCTTTCCTGTGAGTCCATTTTTAAATTCCGATGCTTCACTTCAGGTTTACTGTGTACCTTGCATCTTCTTATTGACGATGAAACATAGAAATTGCATCGGAATTTAGTACAAAAGGCACAATGCCGACGTAAGTAAAAGAGGCCTGACACTCTATGATTTGAACCTCTCCTGTGAGTCCAGTTTTAGATTCCGATGCTTCACTTCAGGTATACTGAATCCCTTGGACCTTCTTATTAACGATGAAACACAGAAATTTCATCCGAATTTAATACAAATGGCACAATGTCGACTTAAGTACAAGAGGACTGACACTCTCACTTTCTATGATTTGTACCTCTCCTGTGAGTCCAGTTTTAGGTTCCGATGCTTCACTTCAGGTTTCCTGTATACCTTACACCTTCTTATTGACGATGAAACACAGAAATTGTATCCGAATTTAATTGAAATCGCACAAGGCCGACTTAAGTACAAGAGGACAGACATTCTAACTATCTATGATTTGAACCTCTCCAGAGTGTCCAGTTTTAGATTCCGATGCTTCACTTCTGGTTTACTGTATCCCTTGGACTTTCTTATTGACGATGAAACACAGAAATTGCATCCGAGTTTAATACAAATGGCACAATACCGACTTAAGTACAAGAGGAGTGACGCACTAACTTTCTATGATTTGAACCTCTCCTGTGAGTCCAGTTTTAGATTCCGATGCTTCACTTCAGGTTTACTGTATATCTTGGACCTTCTTATTGACGATGAAACACAGAAATTGCATCCGAATTTAATACAAATGGCACAATGCCGACTTAAGTACAAGAGGACAGACCCTCTAACTTTCTATGATTTGAACCTCTCCTGTGAGTCCAGTTTTAGATTCTGATGCTTCACTTCAGGTTTACTGTAACCCTTGGACCTTCTTATTGACGATGAAACACAGACATTGCATCCGAATTTAATACAAAAGGCACAATGCCGACTTAAGTACAAGAGGACGGACACTCTCACTTTCTATGATTTGAACCTCTCCTGTAAGTCCGGTTTTAGATTCCGATGCTTCACTTCAGGGTTACTGTATACCTTGCACCTTCTTATTGACGATGAAACACAGAAATTGCATCGGAATTAATTCAAAACGCACAATGCCTACTTAAGTAAAAGAGGACAGACACTCTCACTTTCTATGATTTGAACCTCTCCTGTGAGTCCAGTTTTAGATTCCGATGCTTCACTTCAGGTTTACTGTATCCCTTGGACCTTCTTATGGACGATGAAACACAGAAATTGCATCGGAATTAAATTCAAAAGGCACCATGCCGACTTAAGTACAACAGGACTGACACTCTAACCTTCTATGATTTCAACCTCTCCTGTAGGTCCAGTTTTAGTTTCCGATGCTTCACTTCAGGTTTACTGTATCCCTTGGACCTTCTTATTGACGATGAAACACAGAAATTGCATCCAAACTTAATACAAAAGGCACAATGGCGACTTAAGTACAAGAGGACTGACACTCTCTCTTTCTATGATTTTAACCTCTCCTGTGAGTCCAGTTTCAGATTCCGATGCTTCACTTCAGGTTTACTGTATACCTTGCACCTTCTTATTGACGATGAAACACAGGAATTGCATCGGAATTAAATTCAAAAGGCACAATGCCGACTTAAGTACAAGAGGACTGACAACCTAACTTTCTATGATTTGAACCTCTCCTGTGAGTCCAGTTTTAGATTCCGATGCTTCACTTCAGGATTACTGTGTCCCTTGGACCTTCTTATTGACGATGAAACACAGAAATTGCATCCGAATTTAATACAAAAGGCACAATACCGACTTAAGTACAAGAGGAGTGACACTCTAACTCTCCATGATTTGAACCTCTCCTGTGAGTCCAGTATTAGATTCTGATGCTTCACTTCAGGTTTACTGTATCCCTTGGACCATCTTATTGACGATGAAACACAGAAATTGCATCCGAATTTAATACAAATTGCACAATGCCGACTTAAGTACAAGAGGACTGACACTCTCACTTTCCATGATTTTAACCTCTCCTGTGAGTCCACTTTTAGATTCCGATGCTTCACTTCAGATTTACTTTATCCCTTGGACTATCTTAATGACGATGAAACACAGAAATTGCATCCGAATTTAATACAAATGGCACAATGCCGACTTAAAAACAAGAGGACTGACACTCCCACTTTCTATGATTTGAAACTCTCCTGTGAGTCCAGTTTTGGATTCCGATGCTTCACTTTAGGTTTACTGTATCCCTTGGACCTTCTTATTGACGATGAAACACAGAGATTGCATCCGAATTTAGTACAAATGGCACAATGCCGACTTAAGTACAAGAGGACTGACACTCCCACTTTCTATGATTTGAACCTCTCCTTTGAGTCCAGTTTTAGATTCCGATGCTTCACTTCAGATTTACTTTATCCCTTGGACACTCTTATTGAGGATGAAACACAGAAATTGCATACGAATGTAATACAAATCGCACAATGCCGACTTAAGTACAAGAGGACTGACACTCTCACTTTCTATGATTCGAACCTCTCCTGTGAGGTCAGTTTTAGATTCCGATGCTTCACTTCAGGTTTACTGTATCCCTTGGACCTTCTTATTGACGATAAAGCACAGAAATTGCATCCGAATTTAATACAAAAGGCACAATATCGACTTAATTACAAGAGGAGTGACACTCAAACTTTCTATGATTTGAACCTCTCCTGTGAGTCCAGTTTTAGATTCCGATGTTTCACTTCAGGTTTAGTGTATCCCTTGGACCTTCTTATTGACTATGAAACACAGGAATTGCATCCATATTTAATACAAATGGCACAATGCCGACTTAAGCACAAGAGGACTGACACTCTCACTTTCTATGATTTGAACCTTCCTGTGAGTCCAGTTTTAAATTCCGATGCTTCACTTCAGGTTTACTGTGTACCTTGCACCTTCTTATTGACGATGAAACATAGAAATTGCATCGGAATTTAGTACAAAAGGCACAATGCCGACGTAAGTAAAAGAGGCCTGACACTCTAACTTTCTATGATTTGAACCTCTCCTGTGAGTCCAGTTTTAGATTCCGATGCTTCACTTCAGGTATACTGTATCCCTTGGACCTTCTTATTAACGATGAAACACAGAAATTGCATCCGAATTTAATACAAATGGCACAATGTCGACTTAAGTACAAGAGGACTGACACTCTCACTTTCTGTGATTTGTACCTCTCCTGTGAGTCCAGTTTTAGATTCCGATGCTTCACTTCCGGTTTTCTGTATAACTTGCACCTCCTGATTGACGATGAAACACTGAAATTGCATCGGAATTTAATACAAAAGGCACAATGCCGACTTAAGTAAAAGAGGACAGATCCTCTAACTTTCTATGATTTGAACCTCTCCTGTGAGTCCAGTTTTAGATTCTGATGCTTCACTTCATGTTTACTGTATCCCTTGGACCTTCTTATTGACGATGAAACACAGACATTGCATCCGAATTTAATACAAAAGGCACAATGCCGACTTAAGTACAAGAGGACTGACACTCTCACTTTCTATGATTTGAACCTCTCCTGTAAGTCCAGTTTTAGATTCCGATGCTTCACTTCAGGGTTACTGTATTCCTTGCACCTTCTTATTGACGATGAAACACAGAAATTGCATCGGAATTAATTCAAAAGGCACAATGCCTACTTAAGTAAAAGAGGACAGACACTCTCACTTTCTATGATTTGAACCTCTCCTGTGAGTCCAGTTTTAGATTCCGATGCTTCACTTCAGGTTTACTGTATCCCTTGGACCTTCTTATTGACGATGAAACACAGAAATTGCATCGGAATTAAATTCAAAAAGCACAATGCCGACTTAAGTACAACAGGACTGACACTCTTACCTTCTATGATTTCAACCTCTCCTGTTGCTCCAGTTTTAGTTTCCGATGCTTCACTTCAGGTTTACTGTATCCCTTGGACCTTCTTATTGACTATGAAACACAGAGTTTGCATTCGAATTTCATACAAAAGGCACAATGCCGACGTAAGTACAAGAGGACAGACACTCTAACTTTCTATGATTTGAACCTCTCCTGTGAGTCCAGTTTTAGATTCCGATGGTTCTCTTCAGGTTTAATGTATCCCTTGGACCTTCTTATTGACGATGAAACACAGAAATTGCAACCGAATTTAATACTAAAAGCACAATACCGACTTAAGTACAAGAAGAGTGACACTCTTACTCTCTTCGATTTGAACCACTCCTGTGAGTCCAATTTTAGATTCTGATGCTTCACTTAAGGTTTACTGTATCCCTTGGACCTTCTTATTGACGATGAAACACAGAAATTGCATCCGAATTTAATACAAATGGCACAATGCCGACTTAAGTACAAGAGGACTGACACTCTCACTTTCTATGATTTGAACCTCTCCTGTGAGTCCAGTTTTAGATTACGATGCTTCACTTTAGGTTTACTGTATCCCTTGGACCTTCTTATTGACGATGAAACACAGAAATTGCATCCGAATATAATACAAATGGCACAATGCCGACTTAAGTACAAGAGGACTGACACTCTCAATTTCGATGATTTGAACCTCTCCTGTAAGTCCAGTTTTAGATTCCGATGCTTCCCTTCAGGTTTACTTTACCCCTTGGACACTCTCATTGAGGATGAAACACAGAAATTGCCTCCGAATTTAATACAAATCGCACAATGCCGACTTAAGTACAAGAGGACTGACACTCTCACTTTCTATGATTTGAACCTCTCCTGTGAGTCCAGTTTTAGATTCCGATGCCTCACTTTAGGTTTACTGTATCCCTTGGACCTTCTTATTGACGATGAAACACAGAAATTGCATCGGAATTAAATTCAAAAGGCACAATGCCGACTTAAGTACAAGAGGACTGACATTCTAACTTTCTATGATTTGAACCTCTCCTGTATGTCCAGTTTTAGATTCCGATGCTTCACTTCAGGGTTACTGTATACATTGCACCTTCTTATTGACGATGAAACACAGAAATTGCATAGGAATTAAATTCAAAAGGCACACTGCCTACTTAAGTAAAAGAGGACAGACACTCTCACTTTCTATAATTTGAACCTCTCCTGTGAGTCCAGTTTTAGATTCCGATGTTTCACTTCAGGTTTACTGTATCCCTTGGACCTTCTTATTGACGATGAGACACAGAAATTGCATCGGGATTAAATTCAAAAGGCACAATGCCGACTTAAGTACAACAGGACTGACACTCTAACCTTCTATGATTTCAACATCTCCTGTAGGACCAGTTTTAGTTTCCGATGCTTCACTTCAGGTTTACTGTATATCTTGGACCTTCTTATTGACGATGAAACACAGAAATTGCATCCGAATTTAATACAAATGGCACAATGCCTACTTAAGTACAAGAGGACTGACACTCTCACTTTCTATGATTTGAAACCCCCCTGTGAGTCCAGTTTTAGATTCCGATGCTTCACTTCGGGTTTTCTGTATAACTTGCACCTCCTGATTGACGATGAAACACAGAAATATCATCGGAATTTAATACAAAAGGCACAATGCCGACGTAAGTACAAGAGGTCAGACACTCTAACTCTCTATGATTTGAACCGCTCCTGTGAGTCCAGTTTTAGATTCCGATGCTTCACTTCAGGTTTACTGTATCCCTTGGACCTTCTTATTGACGATGAAACACAGAAATTGCATCCGAATTTAATACTAAAGGCACAATTCCGACTTAAGTACAAGAGGAGTGACACTCTAACTCTCTATGATTTGAACCTCTCCTGTGAGTCCAGTTTTAGATTCTGATGCTTCACTTAAGGTTTACTGTATCCCTTGGACCTTCTTATTGACGATGAATCACAGAAATTGCATCCGAATTTAACACAAATGGCACAATGCCGACTTAAGTACAAGAGGACTAACACTCCAACTTTCTATGATTTGAACCTCTCCTGTGAGTCCAGTTTTAGATTCCGATGCTTCACTTTAGGTTTACTGTATCCCTTGGACCTTCTTATTGACGATGAAACACAGAAATTGCATCCGAATATAATACAAATGTCACAATGCCGACTTAAGTACAAGAGGACTGACACTCTCACTTTCTATGATTTGAACCTCTCCTGTGAGTCCAGTTTTAGATTCAGATGCTTCACTTCAGCTTTACTTTACCTCTTGGACACTCTTATTGAGGATGAAACACAGAAATTGCTTCCGAATTTAATACAAATCGCACAATGCCGACTTAAGTACAAGAGGACTGACACTCTCACTTTCTATGATTTGCATCTCTCCTGTGAGTCCAGTTTTAGATTCCGATGCTTCACTTTAGGTTTACTGTATCCCTTGGACCTTCTTATTGACGATGAAACACAGAAATTGCATCCGAATATAATACAAATGGCACAATGCCGACTTAAGTGCAAGAGGACTGACACTCTCACTTTCTAAGATTTGAACCTCTCCTGTGAGTCCAGTTTTAGATTCCGATGTTAACTTCAGGTTTACTGTATACCTTGCACCTTCTTATTAACGATGAAACATAGAAATTGCATCGGAATTTAATACAAAAGCCACAATGCCGACGTAAGTAAAAGAGGCCTGACACTCTAACTTTCTATGATTTGAACCTCTCTTGTGAGTCCAGTTTTAGATTCCGATGCTTCACTTCAGGTTTCCTGTATACCTTGCACATTCTTATTGACGATGAAACACAGAAATTGTATCAGAATTTAATACAAAAGGCACAATGCCGACTTAAGTACAAAAGGACTGACATTCTAACTTTCTATGATTTGAACCTCTCCTGTAAGTCCCGTTTTAGATTCCGATGCTTCACTTTAGGGTTACTGTATACATTGCACCATCTTATTGACGATGAAACACAGAAATTGCATCGGAATTAAATTCAAAAGGCACAATGACAACTCAAGTAAAAGAGGACAGACACTCTCACTTTCTATGATTTAAACCTCTCCTGTGAGTCCAGTTTTAGATTCCGATGCTTCACTTCAGGTTTACTGTATCCCTTGGACCTTCTTATTGACGATGAAACACAGAAATTGCATCGGAATTAAATTCAAAAGGCACAATGCCGACTTAAGTACAACAGGACTGACACTCTAACCTTCTATGATTTCAACCTCTCCTGTAGGTCCAGTTTTAGATTCCGATGCTTCTCTTCAGGTTTACTGTATCCCTTGGACCTTCTTATTGACGATGAAACACAGAGTTTGCATCCGAATTTAATACAAAAGGCACAATGCCGACGTAAGTACAAGAGGACAGACACTATAACTTTCTATGATTTGAATCTCTCCTGTGAGTCCAGTTTTAGATTCCGATTCTTCACTTCAGGTTTACTGTGTCCCTTGGACCTTCTTATTGACGATGAAACACAGAAATTGCATCCGAATTTAATACAAAAGGCACAATACCGACTTAAGTACAAGAGGAGTGACACTCTAACTTTCTATGATTTGAACCTCTCCTGTGAGTCCAGTTTTAGATTCCGATGTTTCACTTTAGGTTTAGTGTATCTCTTGGACCATCTAAACGACTATGTAACACAGGAATTGCATCCGAATTTAATACAAATGGCACAATGCAGACTTAAGTACAAGAGGACTGACACTCTAACTTTCTATGATTTGAACCTCTCCTGTGAGTCCAGTTTTAAATACCGATGCTTCACTTCAGGTTTACTGTATACCTTGCACCTTCTTATTGACGATGAAACATAGAAATTGCATCGGAATTTAAACCAAAAGCCACAATGCCGACGTAAGTAAAAGAGGCCTGACACTCAAACTTTCTATGATTTGACCCTCTCCTGTGAGTCCAGTTTTAGATTCCGATGCTTCACTTCAGGTATACTGTATCCCTTGGACCTTCTTATTAACGATGAAACACAGAAATTGCATCCGAATTTAATACAAATGGCACAATGTCGACTTAACTACAAGAGGACTGACACTCTCACTTTCTATGATTTGTACCTCTCCTGTGAGACCAGTTTTAGATTCCGATGCTTCACTTCTGGTATCCTGTATACCTTGCACCTTCTTATTGACGATAAAACACAGAAATTGTATCCGAATTTAATACTAAAGGCACAATGCCGACTTAAGTACAAGAGGACTGACATTCTAAATTTCTATGATTTGAACCTCTCTTGAGAGTCCAGTTTTAGATTCCGATGCTTCACTTCTGGTTTACTGTATCCCTTGGACTTTCTTATTGTCGATGAAACACAGAAATTGCATCCGAGTTTAATACAAATGGCACAATACCGACTTAAGTACAAGAGGAGTGACATTCTAACTTTCTATGATTTGAACCTCTCCTGAGAGTCCAGTTTTATATTCCGATGCTTCACTTCTGGTTTACTGTATCCCTTGGACTATCTTATTGTCGATGAAACACAGAAATTGAATTTGAGTTTAATACAAATGGCACAATACCGACTTAAGTACAAGAGGAGTGACACTCTAACTTTCTATGATTTGAACCTCTCCTGTGAGTCCAGTTTTAGATTCCGATGCTTCACTTCAGGTTTACTGTATATCTTGGACCTTCTTCTTGACGATGAAACACAGAAATTGCATCCGAGTTTAATACAAATGGCACAATACCGACTTAAGTACAAGAGGAGTGACACTCTATCTTTCTATGATTTGAACCTCTCCTGTGAGTCCAGTTTTAGATTCCGATGCTTCACTTCAGGTTTACTGTATACCTTGCAACTTCTGATTGACGATGAAACACAGAAATTGCATCGGAATTTAAAACAAAAGTCACAATGCCGACTTAAGTAAAAGAGGACTGACCCTCTAAATTTCTATGATTTGAACCTCTCCTGTGAGTCCAGTTTTAGATTCTGATGCTTCACTTCAGGTTTACTGTGTCCCTTGGACCTTCTTATTGACGATGAAACACAGAAATTGCATCCGAATTTAATACAAAAGGCACAATATCGACTTAAGAACAAGAGGAGTGAAACTCTAACTTTCTATGATTTGAACCTCTCCTGTGAGTCCAGTTTTAGATTCCCATGCTTCAATTCAGGTTTAGTGTATCCCTTGGACCTTCTTAACGACTATGAAACACAGGAATTGCATCCGAATTTAATACAAATGGCACAATGCCGACTTAAGTACAAGAGGACTGACACTGTAACTTTCTATGATTTGAACCTCTCCTGTGAGTCTAGTTTTAAATACCGATGCTTCACTTCAGGTTTACTGTATACCTTGCACCTTCATATTGACGATGAAACATAGAAATTGCATCGGAATTTAATACTAAAGCCACAATGCCGACGTAAGTAAAAGAGGCCTGACACTCTAACTTTCTATGATTTGAACCTCTCCTGTGAGTCCAGTTTTAGATTCCGAAGCTTCACTTCAGGTATACTGTATACCTTGCACCTTCTTATTGACGATGAAACACAGAAATTGTATCCGAATTTAATACAAAAGGCACAATGCCGACTTAAGTACAAGAGGACTGACATTCTAACTTTCTATGATTTGAACCTCTCCTGTGAGTCCAGTTTTAGATTCTGATGCTTCACTTCAGGTTTACTGTATCCCTTCGACCTTCTTATTGACGATGAAACACAGAAATTGCATCGGAATTAAATTCAAAATGCACAATGCCGACCTAAGTAGAATAGGACTAACACTCTCACTTTCTATGATTTGAACCTCTTCTGTGAGTCCAGTTTTAGATTCCGATGCTTCACTTCAGCTTTACTGTATCCCTTGGACCTTCTAATTGACGATGAAACACAGACTTTGCCTCCGAATTTAATACAAAAGGTACAATGCCGACTTAAGTACCAGAGGACTGACACTTTAACATTCTATGATTTGAACCTCTATTGCGAGTCCAGTTTTAGATTCCGATGATTCACTGAAGGTTAAATGTAAACCTTGCACCTTCTTATTCACGACGAAACACAGAAATTGTATCCGATTTTAATACAAAAGGCTCAATGCCGACTTAAGTACAAGAGGACTGACATTCTAACTTTCTATGATTTGAATCTCTCCTGTGAGTCCAGTTTTAGATTCCGATGCTTCACTTCAGGTTTACTGTATCCCTTGGACATTTATATTGGCGATGAAACAAAGACATTGCATCGGAATTAAATTCAAAAGCCACAATGCCGACCTAAGTAGAAGAGGACTAACACTCTCACTTTCTATGATTTGAACCTCTTCTGTGAGTTAAGTTTTAGATTCCGATGCTTCACTTCAGGTTTACTGTATACCTTGGACCTTCTTATTGACGATGAAACACAGAAATTGCATCCGAATTAAATTCAAAAGGCACAATGCCGACTTAAGTACAACAGGACTGACACTCTAACCTTCTATGATTTCAACCTCTCCTGTAGGTCCAGTTTTAGATTCCGATGCTTCACTTCAGGTTTACTGTATCCCTTGGACCTTCTTATTGACGATGAAACACAGAGTTTGCATCCGAATTTAATACAAAAGGCACAATGCCGACGTAAGTACAAGAGGACAGACACTCTAACTTTCTATGATTTGAACCTCTACTGTGAGTCCAGTTTTTGATTCCGATGCTTCACTTCAGGTTTACTGTGTCCCTTGGACGTTCTTATTGACGATGAAACACAGAAATTGCAACCGAATTTAATACAAAAGGCACAATACCGACTTAAGTACAAGAGGAGTGAAACTCAAACTTTCTATGATTTGAACCTCTCCTGTGAGTCCAGTTTTAGATTGCGATGTTTCACTTCAGGTTTATTGTATCCCTTGGACCTTCTTAACGACTATGAAACACAGGAATTGCATCCGAATTTAATACAAATGGCACAATGCCAACTTAAGTACAAGAAGACTGACACTCTAACTTTCTATGATTTGAGCCTCTCCTGTGAGTCCAGTTTTAAATACCGATGCTTCACTTCAGGTTTACTGTATACCTTGCACCTTCTTATTGACGATGAAACATAGAAATTGCATCGGAAATTAATACAAAAGGCACAATGCCGACGTAAGTAAAAGAGGCCTGACACTCTAACTTTCTATGATTTGAACCTCTCCTGTGAGTCCAGTTTTAGATTCCGATGCTTCACTTCAGGTATACTGTATACCTTGCACCTTCTTATTGACGATGAAACACAGAAATTGTATCCGAATTTAATACAAAAGGCTCAATGCCGACTTAAGTACAAGAGGACTGACATTCTAACTTTCTATGATTTGAACCTCTCCTGTGAGTCCAGTTTTAGATCCTGATGCTTCACTTCAGGTTTACTGTATCCCTTCGACCTTCTTATTGACGATGAAACACAGAAATTGCATCGGAAGTAAATTTAAAATGCACAATGCAGACCTAAGTAGAAGAGGACTAACACTCTCACTTTCTATGATTTGAACCTCTTCTGTGAGTCCAGGTTTAGATTCCGATGCTTCACTTCAGCTTTACTGTATCCCTTGGACCTTCTAATTGACGATGAAACACAGACTTTGCATCCGAATTTAATACAAAAGGTACAATGCCGACTTAAGTACAAGAGGACTGACACTTTAACATTCTATGATTTGAACCTCTATTGCGAGTCCAGTTTTAGATTCCGATGATTCACTGAAGGTTTACTGTATACCTTGCACCTTCTTATTGACGACGAAACACAGAAATTGTATCCGATATTAATACAAAAGGCTCATTGCCGACTTAAGTACAAGAGGACTGACATTCTAACTTTCTATGATTTGAATCTCTCCTGTGAGTCCAGTTTTAGATTCCGATGCTTCACTTCAGGATAACTGTATCCCTTGGACGTTCTTATTGGCGATGAAACACAGACATTGCATCGGAATTAAATTCAAAAGGCACAATGCCGACCTAAGTAGAAGAGGACTAACACTCTCACTTTCTATGATTTGAACCTCTTCTGTGAGTCCAGTTTTAGATTCCGATGCTTCACTTCAGGTTTACTGTATACCTTGGACCTTCTTATTGACGATGAAACACAGAAATTGCATCATAATTAAATTCAAAAGGCACAATGCCGACTTATGTACAACAGGACTGACACTCTAACCTTCTATGATTTCAACCTCTCCTGTAGGTCCAGTTTTAGATTCCGATGCTTCACTTCAGATTTACTGTATCCCTTGGACCTTCTTATTGACGATGAAACACAGAGTTTGCATCCGAATTTAATACACAAGTCACAATGCCGACGTAAGTACAAGAGGACAGACACTCTAACTTTCTATGAATTGAACCTCTCCTGTGAGTCCAGTTTTTGATTCCGATGCTTCGCTTCAGGTTTACTGTGTACCTTGGACCTTCTTATTGACGATGAAACACAGAAATTGCATCCGAATTTAATACAAAAGGCACAATACCGACTTAAGTACAAGAGGAGTGAATTTCAAACTTTCTATGATTTGAACCTCTCCTGTGAGTCCAGTTTTAGATTCCGATGTTTCACTTCAGGTTTAGTGTATCCCTTGGACCTTCATAACGACTATGAAACACAGGAATTGCATCCGAATTAAATAGAAATGGCACAATGCCGACTTAAGCACAAGAGGACTGACACTCTAACTTTCTATGATTTGAACCTCTCCTGTGAGTCCAGTTTTAGATTCCCATGCTTCAATTCAGGTTTAGTGTATCCCTTGGACCTTCTTAACGACTATGAAACACAGGAATTGCATCCGAATTTAATACAAAAGGCTCAATGCCGACTTAAGTACAAGAGGACTGACATTCTAACTTTCTATGATTTGAATCTCTACTGCGAGTCCAGTTTTAGATTCCGATGCTTCACTTCAGGATTACTGTATCCCTTGGACGTTCTTATTGGCGATGAAACACAGACATTGCATCGGAATTAAATTCAAAAGGCACAATGCCGACCTAAGTAGAAGAGGACTAACACTCTCACTTTCTATGATTTGAACCTCTTCTGTGAGTCCAGTTTTAGATTCCGATGCTTCACTTCAGGTTTACTGTATACCTTGGACCTTCTTATTGACGATGAATCACAGATATTGCATCCGAATTTAATACAAATGGCACAATGCCGACTTAAGTTCAAGAGGACTGACACTCTCACGTTCTATGATTTGAGTCCCTCCTGTGAGACCAGTTTTAGATTCCAATGCTTCACTTCGGGTTTATTGTATACCTTGCAACTTCTGATTGACGATGAAACACAGAAATTGCATCGGAATTTAATACAAAATGCACAATGCCGACTTAAGTAAAAGAGGACAGACCCTCTAACTTTCTATGTTTGAACCTCTCCTGTGAGTCCCGTTTTAGATTCTGATGCTTCACCCTAGGTTTACTGTATCCCTTCGACCTTCTTATTGACGATGAAACACAGAAATTGCATCCGAATTTAATACAAAAGGCACAATGCCGACTTAAGTAAAAGAGGACTGACACTCTAACATTCTATGATTTGAACCTCTATTGCGAGTCCAGTTTTAGATTCTGATGCTTCACTTAAGTTTTACTGTATCCCTTGGACCTTCTTATTGACGATGAAACACCGAAATTGCATCTGAATTTAATACAAAATTCACAATGCCGACCTAAGTAGAAGAGGACTAACACTCTCACTTTCTATGATTTGAATCTCTTCTGTGAGTCCAGTTTTAGATTCCGATGCTTCACTTCAGGTTTACTGTATACCTTGCCCTTTCTTATTGACGATGAAACACAGAAATTGCATCGGAATTAAATTCAAAAAGCACAATGCCGACCTAAGTACAAGAGGACTGACACTCTCACTTTCTATGATTTGAACCTCTCCTGTGAGTCCCGTTTTAGATTCCGATGCTTCACTTCAGGTTTACTGTATCCCTTGGAAATCGTAATTGACGATGAAACACAGAGTTTGCATTCGAATTTAATAAAAAAAGGTACAATGCCGACTTAAGTATAAGAGGACTGACGCTCTAACATTCTATGATTTGAACCTCTCCTGTGAGTCCAGGTTTAGATTCCGATGCTTCACTTCAGGTTTACTGTATCCCTTGGACCTTCTTTTTACGATGAAACACAGATATTGCATCCGAATTTATTACAGAAATCACAATGGCGACTTAAGTACAAGAGGACTGACAGTATCACTTTCAATGATTTGAACCTCTCCTGTGAGTCCAGTTTTAGATTCCGATGCTTCACTTCAGGTTCACTGTATCCCTTGGACCTTCGTATTGACGATGAACCACCGAAATTGCATCGGAATTAAATTCAAAAGGCACAATGCCGACTTAAGTACAAGAGGACTGATACTCTAACTTTCTATGATTTCAACCTCTCCTGTGAGGTCAGATTTAGATTCCGATGCTTCACTGCGGGTTTACTGTATACCTTGCACTTCTGATTGATGATGAAACACAGAAAATGCATCCCAATTTAATACAAAAGGCACAATACCGACTTAAGTACAAGAGGAGTGACACTCTAACTTTCTATGATTTGAATCTCTCCTGTGAGTCCAGTTTTAGATTCCGATGCTTCACTTCAGGTTTACTGTATCCCTTAGACGTTCTTATTGGCGATGAAACACAGACATTGCATCGGAATTAAATTCAAAAGGCACAATGCCGACCTAAGTAAAAGAGGACTAACACTCTCACTTTCTATGATTTGAACCTCTTCTGTGAGTCCAGTTTTAGATTCCGATGCTTCACTTCAGGTTTACTGTATACCTGGCACCTTCTTATTGACGATGAGACACAGAAATTGCATCGGAATTAAATTCAAAAGGCACAATGCCGACCTAAGTACAAGAGGACTGACACTCTCACTTTCTATGATTTGAACCTCTCCTGTGAGTCCAGTTTTTGAATCCGATGCTTCACTTCAGGTTTACTGTATCTCTTGGACCTTGCAATTGACGATGAAACACAGAGTTTGCATCCGAATTTAATACAAAAGGTACAATGCCGACTTAAGTACAAGAGGACTGACACTCTAACTTTCTATGATTTGAACCTCTCCTGTGAGGTCAGATTTAGATTCCGATGCTTCACTTCAGGTTTACTGTATCCCTTGGACCTTCTTGTAGACGATAAAACACAGAAATTGCATCCGAATTTAATACAAATGGCACAATGCCGACTTAAGCACAAGAGGACTGACACTCTAACTTTCTATGATTTGAACCTCTCCTGTGAGTCCAGTTTTAGATTCCCATGCTTCAATTCAGGTTTAGTGTATCCCTTGGACCTTCTTAACGACTATGAAACACAGGAATTGCATCCGAATTTAATACAAAAGGCTCAATGCCGACTTAAGTACAAGAGGACTGACATTCTAACTTTCTATGATTTGAATCTCTACTGCGAGTCCAGTTTTAGATTCCGATGCTTCACTTCAGGATTACTGTATCCCTTGGACGTTCTTATTGGCGATGAAACACAGACATTGCATCGGAATTAAATTCAAAAGGCACAATGCCGACCTAAGTAGAAGAGGACTAACACTCTCACTTTCTATGATTTGAACCTCTTCTGTGAGTCCAGTTTTAGATTCCGATGCTTCACTTCAGGTTTACTGTATACCTTGGACCTTCTTATTGACGATGAATCACAGATATTGCATCCGAATTTAATACAAATGGCACAATGCCGACTTAAGTTCAAGAGGACTGACACTCTCACGTTCTATGATTTGAGTCCCTCCTGTGAGACCAGTTTTAGATTCCAATGCTTCACTTCGGGTTTATTGTATACCTTGCAACTTCTGATTGACGATGAAACACAGAAATTGCATCGGAATTTAATACAAAATGCACAATGCCGACTTAAGTAAAAGAGGACAGACCCTCTAACTTTCTATGTTTGAACCTCTCCTGTGAGTCCCGTTTTAGATTCTGATGCTTCACCCTAGGTTTACTGTATCCCTTCGACCTTCTTATTGACGATGAAACACAGAAATTGCATCCGAATTTAATACAAAAGGCACAATGCCGACTTAAGTAAAAGAGGACTGACACTCTAACATTCTATGATTTGAACCTCTATTGCGAGTCCAGTTTTAGATTCTGATGCTTCACTTAAGTTTTACTGTATCCCTTGGACCTTCTTATTGACGATGAAACACCGAAATTGCATCTGAATTTAATACAAAATTCACAATGCCGACCTAAGTAGAAGAGGACTAACACTCTCACTTTCTATGATTTGAATCTCTTCTGTGAGTCCAGTTTTAGATTCCGATGCTTCACTTCAGGTTTACTGTATACCTTGCCCTTTCTTATTGACGATGAAACACAGAAATTGCATCGGAATTAAATTCAAAAAGCACAATGCCGACCTAAGTACAAGAGGACTGACACTCTCACTTTCTATGATTTGAACCTCTCCTGTGAGTCCCGTTTTAGATTCCGATGCTTCACTTCAGGTTTACTGTATCCCTTGGAAATCGTAATTGACGATGAAACAC
This sequence comes from Schistocerca americana, assembly GCF_021461395.2. NCBI lineage: Eukaryota > Metazoa > Arthropoda > Insecta > Orthoptera > Acrididae > Schistocerca > Schistocerca americana. Next base: position 9,709,267 of record NC_060128.1, on the reverse strand, counting down.
AGAGTTTGCATTCGAATTTAATAAAAAAAGGTACAATGCCGACTTAAGTATAAGAGGACTGACGCTCTAACATTCTATGATTTGAACCTCTCCTGTGAGTCCAGGTTTAGATTCCGATGCTTCACTTCAGGTTTACTGTATCCCTTGGACCTTCTTTTTACGATGAAACACAGATATTGCATCCGAATTTATTACAGAAATCACAATGGCGACTTAAGTACAAGAGGACTGACAGTATCACTTTCAATGATTTGAACCTCTCCTGTGAGTCCAGTTTTAGATTCCGATGCTTCACTTCAGGTTCACTGTATCCCTTGGACCTTCGTATTGACGATGAACCACCGAAATTGCATCGGAATTAAATTCAAAAGGCACAATGCCGACTTAAGTACAAGAGGACTGATACTCTAACTTTCTATGATTTCAACCTCTCCTGTGAGGTCAGATTTAGATTCCGATGCTTCACTGCGGGTTTACTGTATACCTTGCACTTCTGATTGATGATGAAACACAGAAAATGCATCCCAATTTAATACAAAAGGCACAATACCGACTTAAGTACAAGAGGAGTGACACTCTAACTTTCTATGATTTGAATCTCTCCTGTGAGTCCAGTTTTAGATTCCGATGCTTCACTTCAGGTTTACTGTATCCCTTAGACGTTCTTATTGGCGATGAAACACAGACATTGCATCGGAATTAAATTCAAAAGGCACAATGCCGACCTAAGTAAAAGAGGACTAACACTCTCACTTTCTATGATTTGAACCTCTTCTGTGAGTCCAGTTTTAGATTCCGATGCTTCACTTCAGGTTTACTGTATACCTGGCACCTTCTTATTGACGATGAGACACAGAAATTGCATCGGAATTAAATTCAAAAGGCACAATGCCGACCTAAGTACAAGAGGACTGACACTCTCACTTTCTATGATTTGAACCTCTCCTGTGAGTCCAGTTTTTGAATCCGATGCTTCACTTCAGGTTTACTGTATCTCTTGGACCTTGCAATTGACGATGAAACACAGAGTTTGCATCCGAATTTAATACAAAAGGTACAATGCCGACTTAAGTACAAGAGGACTGACACTCTAACTTTCTATGATTTGAACCTCTCCTGTGAGGTCAGATTTAGATTCCGATGCTTCACTTCAGGTTTACTGTATCCCTTGGACCTTCTTGTAGACGATAAAACACAGAAATTGCATCCGAATTTAATACAAATGGCACAATGCCGACTTAAGTACAAGAGGACTGACACTCTCACTTTCTATGATTTGAACCTCTCCTGTGAGTGCAGTTTTAGATTCTGATGCTTCACTTCAGGTTGACTGTATCACTTGGACCTTCTTATTGACGATGAAACGCAGAAAATGCATCCGAATTTAGTACAAACGGCACAATGCCGACTTAAGTACAAGAGGGCTGACACTCTCACTTTCTATGATTCGAACCTCTCCTGTGAGATCAGTTTTAGTTTCCGATGCTTCACTTCAGGTTTACCGTATCCCTTGGCACTTCTTATTGACGATAAAACACAGAAATCGCATCGGAATTAAATTCAAAATGTACAATGCCGACCTAAGTAGAAGAGGACTGACACTCTAACTTTCTATGATTTGAACCTCTCCTGTGAGTCCAGATTTAGATTCCGATGCTTCACTTCAGGTATACTGTATACCTTGGACCTTCTTAATAACGATGAAACACAGAAATTGCATCAGAATTTAATACAAATGGCACAATGTCGACTTAAGTACAAGAGGACTGACACTCTCACCTTTCTATGATTTGTACCTCTCCTGTGAGTCCAGTTTTAGATTCCGATGCTTCACTTCAGGTTTCCTGTATACCTTGCACCTTCTTATTGACGATGAAACACAGAAATTGTATCAGAATTTAATACAAAAGGTACAATGCCGACTTAAGTACGAGAGGACTGACATTCGAACTTTCTATGATTTGAACCTCTCCTGAGAGTCCAGTCTTAGATTCCGATGCTTCACTTCTGGTTTACTGTATCCCTTGGACTTTCTTATTGTCTATGAAACACAGAAATTGCATCCGAGTTTAATACAAACGGCACAATACCGACTTAAGTACAAGAGGAGTGACACTCTAACTTTCTATGATTCAACCTCTCCTGTGAGTCCAGTTTTAGATTCCGATGCTTCACTTCAGGTTTACTGTAGATTTTGGACAATCTTACTGACGATGAAACGCAGAAATTGCATTCGAATTTAATACAAATGGCACAATGCCGACTTAAGTACAAGAGGACTGACACTCTCACTTTCTGTGATTTGAATCCCTCCTGTGAGTCCAGTTTTAGATTCCGAAGCTTCACTTCGGGTTTACTGTATACCTTGCAACTTCTGATTGACGATGAAACATAGAAATTGCATCGGAATTTAATACAAAAAGCACAATGCCGACTTAAGTAAAAGAGGACCGACCCTCTAACTTTCTATGATTTGAACCTCTCCTGTGAGTCCAGTTTTAGATTCTGATGCTTCACTTCAGGTTTACTGTATTCCTTCGACCTTCTTATTGACGATGAAACACAGAAATTGGATCCGAATTTAAAACAAAAGGCACAATGCCGACTTTAGTAAAAGAGGACTGACACTCTAACATTCTATGATTTGAACCTCTATTGCGAGTCCAGTTTTCGATTCCGATGCTTCACTTAAGGTTTACTGTATCCCTTGGACCTTCTTATTGACGATGAAACACCGAAATTGCATCCGAATTTAATACAATAGCACAATACCGACTTAAGTACAAGAGGAGTGACACGCTAACTTTCTATGATTTGCATCTCTCCTGTGAGTCCAGTTTTAGATTCCGATGTTCACTTCAGGTTTACTGTATCCCTTGGACGTTCTTATTGGCGATGAAACACAGACATTGCATCGGAATTAAAATCAAAAGGCACAATGCCGACCTAAGTAGAAGAGGACCAACACTCTCACTTTCTATGATTTGAACCTCTTCTGTGAGTCCAGATTTAGATTCCGATGCTTCACTTCAGGTATGCTGTATACCTTGCACCAACTTATTGACGATGAAACACAGAAATTGCATCGGAATTAAATTCAAAAGGCACAATGCCGACCTAAGTACAAGAGGACTGACTCTCTCACTTTCTATGATTTGAACCTCTCCTGTGAGTCCAGTTTTAGATTCCGATGCTTCACTTCAGGTTTACTGTATCCCTTGGACCTTCTAATTGACGATGAAACACAGAGTTTGCATCCCAATTTAATACAATAGTACAATGCCGACTTAAGTACAAGAGGACTGACACTCTAACTTTCTATGATTTGAACCTCTCCTGTGAGTCCCGGTTTAGATTCCGATGCTTCACTTAAGGTTTACTGTATCCCGTGGACCTTCTTATTGACGATGAAACACCGAAATTGCATCCGAATTTAATACAATAGCACAATACCGACTTAAGTGCAAGAGGAGTGACACTCTAACTTTCTATGATTTGAATCTCTCCAGTGAGTCCAGTTTTAGATTCCGATGTTCACTTCAGGTTTACTGTATCCCTTGGACCTTCTTGTTGACGATGAACCACAGAAATTGCATCGAAATTAAATTGAAAAGGCACAATGCCGACTTAAGTACAAGAGGACTGATACTCTAACTTTCTATGAATTGAACCCCTCCTGTGAGGTCAGATTTAGATCCCGATGCTTCACTTCAGGATTACTGTATCCCTTGGACCTTCTTATAGACGATAAAACACAGAAATTGCATCCGAATTTAATACAAATGGCACAATGCCGACTTATGTACAAGAGGACTGACATTCTAACTTCCTATGATTTGAACCTCTCCTGAGAGTCCAGTTTTAGATTCCATTGCTTCACTTCAGGTTTACTGTATCCCTTGAACTTTCTTGTTGACGATGAACCACCGAAATTGCATCGGAATTAAATTCAAAAGGCACAATGCCGACTTAAGTACAAGAGGGCTGACACTCTCACTTACTATGTTTCGAACCTCTCCTGTGAGATCACTTTTAGATTCCGATGCTTCACTTCAGGTTTACCGTATCCCTTGGACCTTCTTATTGACGATAAAACACAGAAATCGCATCGGAATTAAATTCAAAATGTACAATGTCGACCTAAGTAGAAGAGGACTGACACTCTCACTTTCTATGATTTGGACCTCTCCTGTGAGTCCAGTTCTAGATTCCGATGCTTCACTTCAGGTTTACTTTATCCCTTGGACCTTCTTATTGACGATGAAACACAGAGTTTGCATCCGAATGTAATACAAAAATCACAATGCCGACTTAAGTACAAGAGGACTGACACTCTAACTTTCTATGATTTGAACCTCTCCTGTGAGTCCAGTTTTAGATTCCGATGCTTCACTTCGGATATACTGTATCCCTTGGACCTTCTTATTAACGATGAAACACAGAAATTGCATCCGAATTTAATACAAATGGCACAATGTCGACTTAAGTACAAGAGGACTGACACTCTCACTTTCTATGATTTGTACCTCTCCTGTGAGTCCAGTTTTAGATTCCGATGCTTCACTTATGGTTTACTGTATCCCTTGGACCTTCTTATTGACGATGAAACACAGAAATTGTATCCGAATTTAATACAAAAGGCACAATGCCGGCTTCAGTACAATATAACTGACATTCTATCTTTCTATGATTTGAACCTCTCCTGAGAGTCCAGTTTTAGATTCCGATGCTTCTATTCAGGTTTACTGTATCCCTTGGACTTTCTTATTGTCGATGAAACACAGAAATTGCATCCGAGTTTAATACAAATGGCACAATACCGACTTAAGTACAAGAGGAGTGACACTCTAACTTTCTATGATTTGAACCTCTCCTGTGAGTCCAGTTTTAGATTCCGATGCTCCACTTAAGGTTTACTGTATCCCTTGGACCTTCTTATTGACGATGAAACACCGAAATTGCATCCGAATTTAATTCAAAAGGCACAATACCGACCAAAGTACAAGAGGACTGACACTCTCACTTTCTATGATTTGAATCCCTCCTGTGAGTCCAGTTTTAGATTCCGATGCTTCACTTCGGGTTTACTGTATACTTTGCAACTTCTGATTGACGATGAAACACAGAAATTGCATCGGAATTTAATACAAATGGCACAATGCCGACTTAAGTAAAAGAGGACCGACCCTCTAACTTTCTATGTTTTGAACCTCTCCTGTGAGTCCAGTTTTAGATTCTGATGCTTCACTTCAGGTTTACTGTATCCCTTGGACCTTCTTATTGACGATGAAACACAGAGTTTGCATCCGAATTTAATACAAAAGGCACAATGCCGACTTATGTAAAAGAGGACTCCCACTCTAACATTCTATGATTTGAACCTCTATTGCGAGTCCAGTTTTAGATTCCGATTCTTCACTTAAGGTTTACTGTATCCCTTGGACCTTCTTATTGACGATAAAACACCGAAATTGCATCCGAATTTAATACAAAAGGTATAAAATAAATAAAATAAATAAATAAAAATATATTGTTATTTAGATATTGATTATTCTACCTGTATGATGGTGATTGTGATTGCAATTGTATTAGCTTATCTGGAACGTGGACGTTTAATTATTCGATATCAGACGCTTGACAATGGCTTTCTCGTAAAGGCAATGTTACTCGTAGTTGACCGTGAAATAAAACTCAATAATCGTACTTCGTAATTAAATCGTTTCCAAAGACTGCTGCGGTAGGTGCGGACTCATAATCTAAATCTCAATATTACAATAATTTGCCAGCCATGCCAATACGTCGTACAGAGGTGATTGTCTACTAAACATAAAAAAGTTACACAGTTAATTAAATCAGATATATTCAATGAATAAGCCTACAGTTCATAATCCTACTTACTTTTATAAATATAAATTCTTTGCATAATCGAGTGCCTAGTGTGGTTGCAACTCGCAGTATTCTTCTATAACATGAAATATGGCGGTGTGCCAGACAATGAAATAAAATACGTGCTTCTCGCACCACTTCAACCAGAGCTCTCCCTTTCTTAATCAAACACAAGAGTAACGTAATTGTGCCTTTGTTTTATCAGCGACACAGCGCTGCAGTTGTGTGCCATAGGCTTTATTTATTTGTCACTGATTATTTATTTAATTATTATTTCGCGTTTCCGAGGAAACTCACGCTCGGCATGCAAATATGCCTTTATATTGCCCCCTGAATTGCGAGGCGAAAAGGACACACCTGCAGGCGAGCAATTCACCTAAAGGCACAGGAAAATCTAAGTTATCTACAACAATTTACATGACTTACATTACACATTATACACATTATATACAAAATTTGAATGACGCGGGTGCGCCGTAAAAGTTCTAATGTTGGCAGATAGAGTGCGCGCATGCGCAGAAGCGTCTGTGTAACTGCGGCACTGCCGTTGTATCGTACAGTTAGATCACGCGGCACAGTATTGCAGATCATATTGTTCGTGTGCGCGCGTTTTTCAGTCGTTGCACAAAGAAAATATTCAACCAAGATTATATATGAAGACTACATTCTATGACAGGTAACTTAGTTTTAAATTTACAATATTTGTTATAACACAATACAACTTAGATTGTTGAACGTTCTTAGTTACATAGTATTGTTTTGAAATACTTCAAAGAAAAATGTCCGTATTTTTCAGGTGCGTTGACCTATACACATCGTGTCGTTATTACAGTTCATATTCAGCCGCTGCACAATAATTTTTTACAGGTTAGTATCGTCGTGGTAAAGTTTTTTGATCACAGTAACATCGTTGTATAACAACGTGATTAATACATAAGCGTGTCCATTTCTCATTTCCATTATAGTCGTAGTGGTGCAGTTGGTTGTGACTAAAAGCATTGCTTATTACAGATCAGACGTGACCCGTCGAGTAATTGGTCCACGTGCAGTTCGTTTTTACATTCCGTGGAAGCTTGGTTGCAGAACCTCGGACGGCACATAGCTGGCGTCGATCCTTGGACAGTCCAGGTAAGAGTGTCCGTCACATTTCGAGAACATTTCATTCCCTGAAGTTCCAACCAAAATTCTTCCACCCGTCGTGTTGTTTCCTGGACAGGCACTTGGTGTCCATTTAATCCAGTTAACATCTTGAAGTTGGGTACGGTAGAAATATCACTAGACGATGCACGAATTATGCACTTACATTTTCAGTTTTTTGCTGAATATAGCTCACCTAAATGTTCGTAGTTATTAATCAAGGAAATCGTTCATCGCGTTCACGTAGATACGCTGCATAATGAATGGAATTAACAGTTTCTTTCACATAGGTTGCCGCGTAGTTGCAGAGTTAGTAATGTTCGTTAATGTCTGTGAACAGTGCTTCACTATGCAGTGTCTTTTTGGCACTTGTTTTGTTCAAATTTTTACATAGTAACAGTTGCACTATACATCAGTTAAAAAAATAAGTAATTATACATACACACGTCACATATTTTCTTAGCATAAACATAATATAGTTGCACATAAACATGTTTACATCATCATTACATCGCTATAGGTTATTACATTGTGTCACATTTGATTACATGAATTGCAGATATTTACATCCTCTTTAGCGGTTTTGCTGGGATATTATCGATGTTTCATTAAGCTTTCATCTTCCTTTGCATTGTGATATGGATTTATTCCACTGTAATTACTGGTATGTTCAGCTGGCGAGTAATTACGATAATGTTGCTGTGGTTTACCATGATAATAGCTTGTGTTTGTGTTTCCACATCGTGGTATGTGTTGTAGTCGTGGTGTGGTTTGTTCTTGTGTATTTGTCGTGTGCGGAATATGTGTATCATACTCGAATGTATATTGGTTTCTGAACTGTACATTTTGACTGATATTTTCGTTACTTTCAGACTGTAGTTGATCGGTGAATTGTCTCATGGGTGCAGTGACGGATTGTACTGCGTCACTGATCAGCTGTTTGTTATTAGTAATGTATTGCGCTACGGAGTCGTGCACAATTGTTGGTAAAATTTCACGTAAGCATCTATCAAAATGTTTGTCTTTGTTCTCAACCCAATCATGAAATTCTTTATTAATATTTTGAAAATGAGCTGTGGCATCTGATTGTAAGATGTCAGTCAGGTGTTGTTCAACATCGTCAAATTTATTCTGCACGTCAGTAATTCGTTTTTCAAGATTGTCATGTACTGAAGGATATGTTTGAATTTGTTCAGTAAGAACTTCACACGTGACATTAAGGTTTTTTACTTGTGTCTGTAAAAGTGCTACGTCAGTTGTAGTCTTTTCTTGTCTCGTATTGAGCTGGGAAAATTTAGTACTGTGTTCGGTCATCTGTTTGGTCAGTGTGGCGTCTATAAGTTCCACACGCTTACATAAAGTGTCATTACCTACCTTGATTGCTATGAGATCAGATTTGATTTCGTCATTTTGTGTTTTTAACTGTTCTTTTAAGGTTGCCATGTTTTCGGCGTTTTGTTTCATAAGCATTTGTAACATGTCGGCAATGTTTACCGTTTGCAAGGTCTCTGCCCCCGCCGCGTCATTAGACGTGACGTCATGCATTAACATGGGCTCTGATTGAGATTTTGAAATTTTTGTAGTGGACGGCCTATCGTCAAAATTTTCGTCAACACTTGCGTCAATATTTGATGAATCGTCACTACCGGTTGCTCTCGTAAAGTCATTTTCTAACACTTGTCTCACGTCCGAGTCGGATTGCGTCTGAATAGTACGTCCTTGCTGTTCCATTTTTGCGTATTGTTTTCTAGTTATTACCATGCCACACGTGATATATGTTTCAAAAAAGTTTTTTACACTGATTTTAAAATAAAATGTAGTTGAGCATAAATCGCTCGTAGCAACAACGACTGTCTGTTAATTTAAAAATATAAACTGAATTTGAGATTATTGGTAATGGCTGCTGGCCATGTTACATGATATCGTATAGAAGTCGGCCATATTGTACACTCGTGTATTGGTATTGTTGCATACGTTATTGTTTAGGGAAAAGTACTGAGAATGAAATTTATCACTGAAACTGTTATGCGGAAAAGAAACACTACAGAATTTACTGAAAAGCTAATACACTGAATTATACGTCTGGTCAAGCCTACCAATGCAAAGATGCTGCGTCTTACCTTATTTTGCTGGAAGTTTCATTGGGTCTTCCCGCAAAATTTCAGAATTGGAAAATATCTTCAGATTTTGTTATCTCTCATACATTGACATCCAGGTCCAGAAAGTTGATTTTTTACATGAAACAAAGAGAACAATGTAACAAATGACAAAATAACAAGTCCTGCCACGGTCGCCAATATAAAATAAATAAAATAAATAAATAAAAATATATTGTTATTTAGATATTGATTATTCTACCTGTATGATGGTGATTGTGATTGCAATTGTATTAGCTTATCTGGAACGTGGACGCTTAATTATTCGATATCAGACGCTTGACAGTGGCTTTCTCGTAAAGGCAATGTTACTCGTAGTTGACCGTGAAATAAAACTGAATAATCGTACTTCGTAATTAAATCGTTTCCAAAGACTGCTGCGGTAGGTGCGGACTCATAATCTAAATCTCAATATTACAATAATTTGCCAGCCATGCCAATACGTCGTACAGAGGTGATTGTCTACTAAACATAAAAAAGTTACACAGTTAGCTAAATCAGATATATTCAATGAATAAGCCTACAGTTCATAATCCTACTTACTTTTATAAATATAAATTCTTTACAGAATCGAGGGCCTAGTGTGGTTGCAACTCGCAGTATTCTTCTATAACATGAAATATGGCGGTGTGCCAGACAATAAAATAAAATACGTGCTTCTCGCACCACTTCAACCAGAGCTCTCCCTTTCTTAATCAAACATAAGAGTAACGTAATTGTGCTTTTGTTTTATCAGCGACACAGCGCTGCAGCTGTGTGCCATAGGTTTTATTTAATTGTCACTGATTATTTATTTAATTATTATTACGCGTTTCTGAGGAAACTCACTCTCGGCATGCAAATGTGCCTTTATAAAGGCACAATACCGACTTAAGTACAAGAGGAGTGACACTCTAACTTTCTATGATTTGAATCTCTCCTGTGAGTCCAGTTTTAGATTCCGAAGCTTCACTTCAGGTTTACTGTATCCCTGGGACGTTCTTATTGGCGATGAAACACAGACATTGCATCGGAATTAAATTCAAAAGGCACAATGCCGACATAAGTAGAAGAGGACTAACACTCTCACTTTCTATGATTTGAACCTCTTCTGTGAGTAGAGTTTTAGATTCCGATGCTTCACTTCAGGTTTACTGTATACCTTGCACCATCTTATTGACGGTGAAACACAGAAATTGCATCGTAATTAAATTCAAAAGGCACAATGCCGACCTAAATACAAGAGGACTGCCACTCTCACTTTCTATGATTTGAACCTCTCCTGTGAGTCCAGGGTTAGATTCCGATGCTTCACTTCAGTTTTACCCTATCCCTTGGACCTTCTTATTGACAATGAAACACAGAGTTTGCATCCGAATTTAATACAAAAGTACAATGCCGACTTAAGTACAAGAGGACTGACACTCTCACTTTCTATGATTTGAACCTCTCCTGTGAGTCCAGTTTTAGATTCCGATGCTTCACTTCAGGTTTACTGTATCCCTTGGACCTTCTTATTGACAATGAACCACAGAAATTGCATCGAAATTAAATTGAAAAGGCACAATGCCGACTTAAGTACAAGAGGACTGATACTCTCACTTTCTATGATTTGAACCTCTCCTGTGAGGTCAGATTTAGATTCCGATGCTTCACTACAGGTTTACTGTATCCCTTGGACCTTCTTATAGACGATAAAACACAGAAATTGTATCCGAATTTAATACAAATGGCACAATGCCGACTTAAGTACAAGAGGACTGACATTCTAACTTTCTATGATTTGAACCTCTCCTGAGAGTCCAGTTTTAGATTCCGATGCTTCACTTCAGGTTTACTGTATCCCTTGGACCTTCTTATTGACGATGAACCACAGAAATTGCATCGAAATTAAATTGAAAAGGCACAATGCCGACTTAAGTACAAGAGGACTGATACTCTAACTTTCTATGATTTGAACCTCTCCTGTGAGGTCAGATTTAGATTCCGATGCTTCACTACAGGTTGACTGTATCCCTTGGACCTTCTTATTGACGATGAAACACAGAAAATGCATCCGAATTTAATACAAACGGCACAATGCAGACTTAAGTACAAGAGGGCTGACACTCTCACTTTCTATGATTCGAACCTCTCCTGTGAGATCAGTTTTAGATTCCGATGTTTCACTTCAGGTTTTCCGTATCCCTTGGACCTTCTTATTGACGATAAAATACAGAAATCGCATCGGAATTAAATTCAAAATGTACAATGCCGACCTAAGTAGAAGAGGACTGACACTCTCACTTTCTGTGATTTGAACCTCTCCTGTGAATCCAGTTTTAGATTCCGATGCGTCACTTCAGGTGTACTGTATCTCTTGGACCTTCTTATTGACGATGAAACACAGAGTTTGCATCCGAATTTAATACAAAATTCACAATGCCGACTTAAGTACAAGAGGACTGACACTCTAAACTTCTATGATTTGAACCTCTCCTGTGAGTCCAGTTTTAGATTCCGATGCTTTACTTCGGGTATACTGTATCCCTTGGACCTTCTTATTAACGATGAAACACAGATTTTGCATCCGAATTTAATACAAATGGCACAATGTCGACTTAAGTACAAGAGGACTGACACTCTCACTTTCTATGATTTGTACCTCTCCTGTGAGTCCAGTTTTAGATTCCGATGCTTCACTTCGGGTTTCCTGTATACCTTGCACCTTCTTATTGACGATGAAACGCAGAAATTGTATCCGAATTTAATACAAAGGCACAATGCCGACTTAAGTACAAGAGGACTGACATTCTAACTTTCTATGATTTGAACCTCTCCTGAGAGTCCAGTTTTAGATTCCGATGCTTCACTTCAGGTTTACTGTATCCCTTGGACTTTCTTATTGTCGATGAAACACAGAAATTGCATCCGAGTTTAATACAAATGGCACAATACCGACTTAAGTACAAGAGGAGTGCCACTCTAACTTTCTTTGTTTTGAACCTCTCCTGTGAGTCCAGTTTTAGATTCTGATGCTTCACTTCAGGTTTACTGTATCCCTTCGACCTTCTTATTGACGATGAAACACAGAAATTGCATCCGAATTTAATACAAAAGGCACAATGCCGACTTAAGTAAGAGAGGACTGACACTCTAACATTCTATGATTTGAACCTCTATTGTGAGTGCAGTTTTAGATTCCGATTCTTCACTTAAGGTTTACTGTATCCCTTGGACCTTCTTATTGACGATGAAACACCGAAATTGCATCCGAATTTAATACAGAAGGTATAAAATAAATAAAATAAATAAATAAAAATATATTGTTATTTAGATATTGATTATTCTATCTGTATGATGGTGATTGTGATTGCAATTGTATTAGCTTATCTGGAACGTGGACGTTTAATTATTCGATATCAGACGCTTGACAATGGCTTTCTCGTAAAGGCAATGTTACTCGTAGTTGACCGTGAAATAAAACTGAATAATCGGACTTCGTAATTAAATCGTTTCCAAAGATTGCTGCGGTAAGTGCGGACTCATAATCTAAATCTCAATATTACAATACTTTGCCAGCCATGCCAATACGTCGTACAGAGGTGATTGTCTACTAAACATAAAAAAGTTACACAGTTAGTTAAATCAGATATATTCAATGAATAAGCCTACAGTTCATAATCCTACTTACTTTTATAAATATAAATTCTTTACAGAATCGAGTGCCTAGTGTGGTTGCAACTCACAGTATTCTTCTATAACATGAAATATGGCAGTGTGCCAGACAATGAAATAAAATACGTGCTTCTCGCACCACTTCAACCAGGGCTCTCCCTTTCTTAATCAAACATAAGAGTAACGTAATTGTGCTTTTGTTTTATCAGCGACACTGCGCTGCAGTTGTGTGCCATAGGCCTTATTTATTTGTCACTGATTATTTATTTAATTATTATTTCGCGTCTCCGAGGAAACTCACGCTCGGCATGCAAATATGCCTTTATATTGCCCCCTGAATTGCGAGGCGAAAAGGACACACCTGCAGGCGAGCAATTCACCTAAAGGCACAAGAAAATCTAAGTTATCTACAACTATTTACATTACTTACATTACACATTATACACATTATATAGAAAATTTGAATGACGCGGGTGCGCCGTAAAAGTTCTAATGTTGGCAGATAGAGTGCGCGCATGTGCAGAAGCGTCTGTGTAACTGTGGCACTGCCGTTATATAGTACAGTTAGATCACGCGGCACAGTATTGCAGATCATATTGTTCGTGTGCGCGCGTTTTTCAGTCGTTGCACAAAGAAAATATTCAACCAAGATTACATATGAAGACTACATTCTATGACAGGTAACTTAGTTTTAAATTTACAATATTTGTTATAACACAATACAATTTAGATTGTTGAACGTTCTTAGTTACATAGTATTGTTTTGAAATACTTCAAAGAAAAATGTCCGTATTTTTCAGGTGCGTTGACCTATACACATCGTGTCGTTATTACAGTTCATATTCAGCCGCTGCACAATAATTTTTTACAGGTTAGTATCGTCGTGGTAAAGTTTTTTGATCACAGTAACATCGTTGTATAACAACGTGATTAATACATAAGCGTGTCCATTTCTCATTTCCATTATAGTCGTAGTGGTGCAGTTGGTTGTGACTAAAAGCATTGCTTATTACAGATCAGACGTGACCCGTCGAGTAATTGGTCCACGTGCAGTTCGTTTTTACATTCCGTGGAAGCTTAGTTGCAGAACCTCGGACGGCACATAGCTGGCGTCGATCCTTGGACAGTCCAGGTAAGAGTGTCCGTCACATTTCGAGAACATTTCATTCCCTGAAGTTCCAACCAAAATTCTTCCACCCGTCGTGTTGTTTCCTGGACAGGCACTTTGTGTCCATTTAATCCAGTTAACATTTTGAAGTTGGGTACTGTAGTAATATCACTAGACGATGCACGAATTATGCACTTACATTTTCAGTTTTTTGCTGAATATAGCTCACCTAAATGTTCGTAGTTATTAATCAAGGAAATCGTTCATTGCGTTCACATAGATACGCTGCATAATGAATGGCATTAACAGTTTCTTTCACATAGGTTTCCGCGTAGTTGCAGAGTTAGTAATGTTCGTTAATGTCCGTGAACAGTGGTTCATTATGCAGTGTCTTTTTGGCACTCGTTTTGTTCAAATTTTTACATAGTAACAGTTGCACTATACATCAGTTAAAAAAATAAGTAATTATACATACACACGTCACATATTTTCTTAGCATAAACATAATATAGTTGCACATAAACATGTTTACATCATCATTACATCGCTATAGGTTATTACATTGTGTCACATTTGATTACATGAATTGCAGATATTTACATCCTCTTTAGCGGTTTTGCTGGGGTATTATCGATGTTTCATTAAGCTTTCATCTTCCTTCGCATTGTGATATGGATTTATTCCACTGTAATTACTGGTATGTTCAGCTGGCGAGTAATTACGATAATGTTGCTGTGGTTTACCATGATAATAGCTTGTGTTTGTGTTTCCACATCGTGGTATGTGTTGTAGTCGTGGTGTGTTTTGTTCCTGTGTATTTGTCGTGTGCGGAATATGTGTATCATACTCGAATGTATATTGGTTTGTGAACTGTACATTTTGACTGATATTTTCGTTACATTCAGACTGTAGTTGATCGGTGAATTGTCTCATGGGTGCAGTGACGGATTGTACTGCGTCACTGATCAGCTGTTTGTTATTAGTAATGTATTGCGCTACGGAGTCGTGCACAATTGTTGGAAAATTTTCACGTAAGCATCTATCAAAATGTTTGTCTTTGTTCTCAACCCAATCATGAAATTCTGTATTAATATTTTGAAAATGAGCTGTGGCATCTGATTGTAAGATGTCAGTCAGGTGTTGTTCAACATCGTTAAATTTATTCTGCACGTCAGTAATTCGTTTTTCAAGATTGTCATGTACTGAAGGATATGTTTGAATTTGTTCAGTAAGAACTTCACACGTGACATTAAGGTTTTTTACTTGTGTCTGTAAAAGTGCTACGTCAGTTGTAGTCTTTTCTTGTCTCGTATTGAGCTGGGAAAATTTAGTACTGAGTTCGGTCATCTGTTTGGTCAGTGTGGCGTCTATAAGTTCCACACGCTTACATAAAGTGTCATTACCTACCTTGATTGCTATGAGATCAGATTTGATTTCGTCATTTTGTGTTTTTAACTGTTCTTTTAAGGTTGCCATGTTTTCGGCGTTTTGTTTCATTAGCATTTGTAACATGTCGGCAATGTTTACCGTTTGCAAGGTCTCTGCCCCCGCCGCGTCATTAGACGTGACGTCATGCATTAACATGGGCTCTGATTGAGATTTTGAAATTTTTGTAGTGGACGGCCTATCGTCAAAATTTTCGTCAACACTTGCGTCAATATTTGATGAATCGTCACTACCGGTTGCTGTCGTAAAGTCATTTTCTAACCCTTGTCTCTCGTCCGAGTCGGATTGCGTCTGAATAGTACGTCCTTGCTGTTCCATTTTTGCGTATTGTTTTCTAGTTATTACCATGCCACACGTGATATATGTTTCAAGAAAATTTTTTACACTGATTTTAAAATAAAATGTAGTTGAGCATAAATCGCTCGTAGCAACAATGACTGTCTGTTAATTTAAAAATATAAACTGAATTTGAGATTATTGGTAATGGCTGCTGGCCATTTTACATGATATCGTACAGAAGTCGGCCATATTGTACACTCGTGTATTGGTATTGTTGCATACGTTATTGTTTAGGGAAAAGTACTGAGAATGAAATTTATCACTGAAACTGTTATGCAGAAAAGAAACACTACAGAATTTACTGAAAAGCTAATACACTGAATTATACGTCTGGTCAAGCCTACCAATGCAAAGATGCTGCGTCTTACCTTATTTTGCTGGAAGTTTCATTTGGTCTTCCCGCAAAATTTCAGAATTGGAAAATATCTTCAGATTTTGTTATCTCTCATACATTGACATCCAGGTCCAGAAAGTTGATTTTTTACATGAAACAAAGAGAACAATGTAACAAATGACAAAATAACAAGTCCTGCCACGGTCGCCAATATAAAATAAATAAAATAAATAAATAAAAATATATTGTTATTTAGATATTGCAAGATTTTAAACATGGCTGCAGCAGCAACTGTTAAAATTCTTCACAATAAAGGATGGCTGCCAAAAACAGTTGCAGGATAGAATTTTTTTTTATTTTTATTAAAATTCTTGACCAAGGTTTCGGTACATATAAATATACCTTCATCAGAAGTACATTTCCTGAATAGAAAGACACATTCATTAGAAAAGCCATATCAACGAAAGTTTTTTTTTTTTTTTTTTTCTTTATTGTATTTCAATTCCCCTATCGGGGCGGGCTGGCAGCAGCATATGCGCTGCTCTTCAGCCGAAAGACATAGAACAAAACAATAGAAGACATTTAAAAACAGCAAAGGAGAGAAGAAGGCGAACATAGATATAAAAAGGGAGAACATCATGGAAGGCAATATACAAAAAACGGGGTGACTGTAAAGTGGAGATAAAAAACTGTTTAAAAGTAGCACACACAAAAAGCCACACACTGCGACGATTAAAAGAAACACAAGGCACAGTATGACTGGAGCATAAAGGTGTTGACGGCTGGCATAGCACACAGCGTAGCACTGACGGCGAACCTCAAGGCAGCACACAATTAAAATCACACCTCTTGACGCACACGAGAAAAGCACGAAACACAACACTGACGTGGCACACTGATGTTGATCAATACAGAGGATCTGCCAGGTTCAAGGAGATGAGGGAGACCTGAAGAAGGGAGGGAGGGGAAGAGATGGGGGAGGGGAAATGGGGGGCGCTCGGAAGAGGGCCAGGTAGGGAGGGATGTGGGAAGGAGAGAGGCAAGTATGGGGTGCAGGGTCTCAGGGGAGGGGGGGATGGAGGAAAATCCGCTCTGGGAGAAGGAGGAAAGAGGAGAAGGGGGCCCTGGGGAGGGGGGGGGGGAACAAGGCCGGGTTATAGTTGGAAGGAAGGGTATATGTCACGGCGAAGTTCGTCATCCGGGAGGGGGAGGCGTTGGAAATTGCCCTGATGAAGGAGATGGAGGGTGTGGAGGTGGAGAGAGGGAGGGATACAGCGATAGAGGCGCGGCAACGGGCGGGGGGTGGAGAGGAAGGAGGAAACCAGAGGGTGGGGGGGATCAACCCTGCGAACAATGTAAAGGATGCGGAGATGTTGGAGGAACAAGAGGAGGTGGGGGAAGGGGATCAGTTCATACAGGAGCCGTGTGGGGGAAGGAAGGCGGATACGGAAGGCAAGGCGGAGCGCATGGCGTTCAAGGATTTGGAGAGCCTTGTAAAAGCGGGTGGGGGCGGAGATCCAGGCGACGCTGGCATAACAGAGGATAGGACGGATGAGGGATTTGTAGGTGTGGAGGATGGTAGAAGGATGCAATCCCCATGTCCGGCCGGACAGGAGTTTCAGCAGGCGGAGGCGGGAATGGGCTTTCTGCTGGATCGTCAGGAGATGAGGGGTCCAGGTGAGGTGTCGGTCAAGGGTGAGGCCAAGGTATTTCAGGGTGGGGGTGAGTTGGATAGGACGACCATAAAGGGTGAGGTAGAAATCTTGGAGGCGAAAGGAGCGAGTGGTACGGCCTATGATGATTGCCTGGGTTTTGGAGGGGTTGAGACGGAGGAGCCACTGGTTACACCAAGTGGTGAACTGGTTAAGGTGGGTTTGGAGGGTACGTTGAGACCTTTGAAGGGTAGGATAGAGAGCCAGGAAGGCGGTGTCATCAGCATATTGGAGAAGGTGAACTGGTGGGGGTGGCTTGGGCATATCAGCTGTATACAAGAGATAAAGGAGAGGGGAGAGGACAGAACCCTGGGGGACGCCAGCCGTGGGATAAAAGATACGTGAGTTGGTGTTGTGGAGGGCGACATAGGAAGGACGGTGCGAGAGGAAGGAAGCGACCAGACGGACAAAATTGATAGGCAGGGCGTAGGTTTGGAGTTTAAAGAGGAGACCGGGATGCCATACACGGTCATAGGCATTTTGGAGGTCAAGGGAAACAAAAATGGCGGAGCGACGAGAGTTGAGCTGGAGGGACAGAAGGTGAACAAGGTTGAGGAGTTGGTCATCAGCAGAGAAGGATGGTCGGAAGCCACACTGGGTAAGGGGGAGGAGGTGGTGTTGAGCAAGGTGCCGATGGATACGGTGGGAGAGGATGGATTCAAGGACCTTACTGAAGACGGAGGTGAGGCAGATGGGACGATAGGAAGAGGCGGCAGAAGGGGGTTTGTTGGGTTTGAGGAAGAGGAGGACGCGGGAGGTCTTCCACAGGTCAGGGTAGAAGCCAGTAGAGAGGATGACATTATAGAGATGGGCGAGGACAGTTAGGAAGGAATAGGGGCTTTCTCGAAGGTGACGGTAGGTGACACAGTCGTGACCAGGGGCCGTGTTGCGTTTGGACTGGAGGAGAAGTTTAATGTCTTGTGCTGTGATGGGAGTGTTGACGTCCGAGGGGGGCAACTGCCCCAAGTACTGGAGACTAGGAGCAAGTGGAGCGACTGAGGTATCAGCACGTTCCATGACGGTGGGGAAAAGAGAATAATCAAAGTGGGGATCATCGGGGATGGAGAAGACCTCGGAAAGGTGGGAAGCGAAGTGGTTGGCCTTACTGAGGTTGTCTGGAAGGGGGCGATCGTTATGGAGAAGGGGGTAGTGGGGAGCGGAAAGGGAACCAGTAAGACGATGGAAGGCAGACCAGTACTTGTAGGAGTTGAGAGGGAGGGTGGCATTGAGTCGTGTGCAGGTCTGGCGCCAGTCCCGGCGTTTCGTTGCTGTAATAAGGTTCCGTACGTGTCGCTGTATTTGCCGGTGGCGTTGGAGTGTATCCCTGTCACGAGTGCGGAGGAAGGAGCGATAGAGGCGGCGGGATTCACGGAGGAGGAGGACAGCCCGCGGAGGGAGAGTGGGACGGTGTGGGTGGATGGTTTTAGTAGGAACATGGGCCTCCACGGCGTCAGTAATTACCATCTGAAGGAAGGACGAGGCGCGGATGATGTCGTCAGGATGGCGATAGGTAAGAGGGTGGCTTTCGACCTGGGTGGAGATGGAGTCCCGGTAGGCAGCCCAGTTGGCACGGCGATAGTCATGGACGACCTTGGGAGGGGGTGCAGGTTGCGGAGCTGGAGGGGGGCGGTTTGCAGACGTTATGGTGAGAAGGACAGGGAGGTGATCGCTACCTGTGGGGTCAAGGACGGCGACAGTGATACGCCCAAGGAGGTTGGCAGAGGCAATGACAACATCGGGGGTGGTGTTACTTTCGGGTCGGGTGTGCTGGGGAATGGGAACAAGGTCACCCTGGATTGTGGAGAGGAACTGATGCCACCGCCGAAGGGCAGCAGGAGTGCGGCTATGGACGTTGAGGTCGGCGGCAATCACATAGGTGGAGAAGGTGTGATCAATGTGTGAGATGAAGTCATAAGGAAGAGGAGCAGTGGAGCGGACATAGATGGTGGCACAGGTAATGGTGAGGGAGGGGAAGAAGACGCTAAGGATAAGGTGTTCAGTGGGGTCATTGAGGAGAGGTTGTGGCCGGACGGGGATATGCTTAAGGTGGCCAATCGCGACTCCACCCTGCGCACGAGGACCAGGAGCATCAGTGCGGTGGAGGATATAGGGGGAGGAGCGGACAGAATGGTGGGGCTGGAGAAAGGTTTCATTCAGGAGGAAGGCGTCGACCTGGTGGTGGGAGAGGGTGTGCATGAGGAGGTATTTGTTGGAGCGGAAGGAGCGAATGTTCTGGAAGAGGATGCGAGACTCGTGCCGCGCCATGACGGGAAGGAGGGGGGGAAGAGAGGGAAGGGAAGAGACTTAAACTAGGGTGTCGAGGCGGGTGAAGGTGAAGTGGGCTTGGTTGTGGGAGTAAGTGGCGAAGGTGTTCAGGTGGAACACAGAGCGAGCAGCAAGGGATATTTGTTGGAAGGTGTGCGGGCGCTGAAAAGGGTGAATGTTTTGGAGTACAACGGTAATGAACCGGATGATGTCCTCGGCCGTGGGGGGTGGACGGAGGGAATTGTTAGGATGGACAGGAGGATCGACGGGACGAACTGGGACTGTAAGTTCAGGGGTGGCTGGAGGGGGTTTAGCTTTACACTTGTAGGAGTATGTGGGATGGGGGCCATTGCAGGTATTACAGGAAGGAGGAGCAGCGAGGTTGGGGCAGTTCTTGAGAAAGTGGGAGGCCTTGCAATGGGGACAGGTGGGGGGGTTTTTGCAGTTGGAAGTCAGGTGGTCATTGTACATCAGGCACCGTTGGCAACGGTAGGATTGGGGAGGGGATTTGGAGGATTCTCAACGAAAGTGAGAAACAGAAGCTTAAATAACGGTGAAATTGCTAAAGTAATACAGGCACACAATCTTTAGTACTTACTAAAATTACATCATGTACTGGAGAATAATGAAACAATTATGCCAAAAGGCGTCGTCAGTAATTAAAATATCATCTCCATTTGTACGACATGTGTAATGGGTACAGGATCAAAGCGAACAGTTTAACAATGTTACTTCGCCTATGAACTGTTGACACACGAGTGTGAAGGCACTAAGGTAGATTGTTTCGCCGAGAGAGGGCACTTGCATGTGCCAGACTCGCGCATATTACAATCCATAAATACATACATAAGCGCATCAAAATTATTAAAGGTTGTGTTAATTCAAACTTTGTCTTAATAAATAAAGCGTATCACGCCAATTAAAGACATTTATGTAAACTATAAGTATAGAACCAAATTTATCTGTGTCCTAGTGTCAAACGGATAAAGCTTGCGCTTGGAACATCTAACGAGAGAGGGCACTACTGTAATGCGCGAGAGTCTCACGTAGTGTAGGCAGTGAAATACATACTAGCGAAACAACCAAAATGTTATAATAAAACGAAACCATCTGTCTGTATGAATAAAACATAGTAGTCATTTAACCACACATACACATTGAAATTCATAATTAACAAACATCACAATATGTAGATCCCAACAAGATAGGAAAAGCGCATTTCACTGGCATCAACAAGCAAGAAAATAACTCCTAGTCAGCCAGACTATATTACATTAAGGCAATGAGGGGTTTGAAACAGTCTAAAAAATTTTTGTTTCGAAGCTGCACCTGTTCATTAAGAACAAAACCATCTTTTAGAGACAGATGCTTGAAAATCTCTAATTCTTCGAGCAAGTCTAGTTTGTCACCTTTATCAGCTTCATGAAGCAGCTCTACGTCGTCCAGTTCTCTTGGCGTGTGCTGTAAGAGCCATAGATGTTCAGCAAAAGTGGAATTATATACGTTTTCCCCATTTTTACCTAACTTGTGTTCTTTATACCTAACTTTAATGGGTCTACCTGTCTGCCCTATGTAATAGTTTGGGCAGTCGTTACAAGTAATTTTGTATACACCAGACTTAGTGCTGAGTTCTTCTCGTGTTCCAATATTATGAATTACTCTACGTTTGAGGCTATTATTTACGGAAAAAGCAACTCTATAACCGTATTGTTTCTGTAAAAGTCTTTTAATCTTATATGAAACGTTCCCTAAAAATGGAATAGAAATAAAGTTATTACTCTCATAGTTCTTTGCCCTGTTATCTCCTAAAGTAGAAAATTTTGCAGCTGTTTTTTTCTTAGCAATTTGGTCAATTAATTTAGGGTCGTATCCATTGTTAGTGGCTATTGATTTTAATAAAAATATTTCATTTTCAAAACAATTCTGTGCTAAAGGTGTGCTCACAGCGCGATGAACTGCAGAATGAAAAAAGGCGATCTTGTGAGTTTGAGGATGACAAGAATCTGCTGGAATAATATTATCAGAAAAAGTTTCTTTACGGAAAATGTCGAAGCTAATGGTGTTACCCGATAACTTAAGTTTCAAATCAAGAAAATTGAGTTCTCTCTCGTTATTTTGTATCTCTTTTGTAAATTTCATTTTCTCGTGGAAACTGTTGAAAACATGAAACAGTTGTTGTAGATCTTGGTCACAACCTTGAAATAGTATGAGTATATCATCAACATAACGAGCATAAAAAGAAATCTTATTGCCTAACGTAGGGTTGTTTTTGAAGAAATTTTCTTCTAGTGCATTCATAAAGATGTCAGCAAAGATGCCAGCTAACGGGCAACCCATGGCTAAGCCGAATGGTTGCTCATACATTTTACCATTAAACTGAAAGTAATTGTAATCTAGTACAACCTGCAGTAGTGACATAAGTTCCGACAACTGTAGCTCACTTAAAGTTTTATGTTGTCGAATGTTACCTTCAATAATCTTAAGAGTCATATCCACTGGAACATTGGTGTATAAACTTACGACGTCAAAAGAAACCAAACGAGAGGAAGAAGTGATCTCTATTGATTTTAGCTTGTTTATTACCTCAGCACTATTTTTAACAGAGTAATTGTTTTCAAAAACAAAGGCTTCTTTAATTTTAGTGTGTAAAAATCTCGCTAATTTGTGATGTGGGCTCTTTATTCCATTAACAATGGGACGAACTGGGTGTTGACTTTTGTGTACCTTAAACTGACTTCTAAGCGTAGGTGCTCTAGGGTTCATGTTAATTAAGGTTTTCTTTTGAAACTCTTTCATAAGATGTTTACTTCTCCTTAACGTATCTCTAATTTGCTTTTGTAACGTAGGGGTATGATCTTGCTCAATTTCAAATATACCATTTTCTTCGAAAAAAGCCAAAGTTTTAGCAATGTATTCACTTTTATAGGCTACAACAAGCGAATTTCCTTTGTCTGATTTAGTGATGAGAGCCTCATTATTATTTAATTTACGGTTAATACTAGTAATAATGTTACCACCTCTCTGTTTTAAATCACTGTTTTTTACCGACTTGACCTCTCTTTCTATAATTGCGCTACATTCATGAGCTATCCTATTTTGTTGGAATTTTTCAGTTTTTACGGAGTCAAGACCAACTTTAAGGTCAACAATAAAATTATCTATCACTTTAGGATCGTTAATATCAGGCATGAAATTGTATTTAAAACCTCTCGCTAGCATGGCGCTTTCTTGAGGGGTAAAGCTTATAGAAGTTTTGTTTAGTACTCTGTCGAAAAATTGGTGTTCGCAATTGACAGTTCTTTTTGCATGAACAACATTAGATTTTGGGGTAACATTTTCCAGTTTATGAAGTTTAAAATCATGTCTACACTGAATTTCAACCTTACGATTGTGTAACCACTCATTAACACTATGCCAAACACTGTCTACGTGAAAGTTAAAATAATCTTTAAAAGTTCTAGTAATATAGAGATACAAAGAGTAAGCTTCTTCATTTAGTTTATCTTTCTTCTTATCAAGGTCACTGATTCTGTCACTCATAATTTGTTTCACCAGTTTAGCTTTAGTAGATGGAAACTTCTTACACTGTTTCACGTTGATAAAAGCCTTCACATAATTCGGTGTCAAATGGCGTCTCTCACACTGTTTAGTGAAGTCAATAGCCATACCTGTTTTCAGAATTTTAAATGAGATGTCCATGTATTTTGAAACAGCCTTTGAAACCTGGGCAGGTACATATTTCAAGATTTTAAACATGGCTGCAGCAGCAACTGTTAAAATTCTTCACAATAAAGGATGGCAGCCAAAAACAGTTGCAGGATAGAATTTTTTTTTTATTTTTATTAAAATTCTTGACCAAGGTTTCGGTACATATAAATATACCTTCATCAGAAGTACATTTCCTGAATAGAAAGACACATTCATTAGAAAAGCCATATCAACGAAAGTTTTTTTTTTTTTTTTTTTTTTTCTTTATTGTATTTCAATTCCCCTATCGGGGCGGGCTGGCAGCAGCATATGCGCTGCTCTTCAGCCGAAAGACATAGAACAAAACAACAGAAGACATTTAAAAACAGCGAAGGAGAGAAGAAGGCGAACATAGATATAAAAAGGGAGAACATCATGGAAGGCAATATACAAAAAACGGGGTGACTGTAAAATGGAGATAAAAAACTGTTTAAAAGTAGCACACACAAAAAGCCACACACTGCGACGATTAAAAGAAACACAAGGCACAGTATGACTGGAGCATAAAGGTGTTGACGGCTGGCATAGCACACAGCGTAGCACTGACGGCGAACCTCAAGGCAGCACACAATTAAAATCACACCTCTTGACGCACACGAGAAAAGCACGAAACACAACACTGACGTGGCACACTGATGTTGATCAATACAGAGGATCTGCCAGGTTCAAGGAGATGAGGGAGACCTGAAGAAGGGAGGGAGGGGAAGAGATGGGGGAGGGGAAAAGGGGGGCGCTCGGAAGAGGGCCAGGTAGGGAGGGATGTGGGAAGGAGAGAGGCAAGTATGGGGTGCAGGGTCTCAGGGGAGGGGGGGATGGAGGAGAATCCGCTCTGGGAGAAGGAGGAAAGAGGAGAAGGGGGCCCTGGGGAGGGGGGGGGGGAACAAGGCCGGGTTATAGTTGGAAGGAAGGGTATATGTCACGGCGAAGTTCGTCATCCGGGAGGGGGAGGCGTTGGAAATTGCCCTGATGAAGGAGATGGAGGGTGTGGAGGTGGAGAGAGGGAGGGATACAGCGATAGAGGCGCGGCAACGGGCGGGGGGTGGAGAGGAAGGAGGAAACCAGAGGGTGGGGGGGATCAACCCTGCGAACAATGTAAAGGATGCGGAGATGTTGGAGGAACAAGAGGAGGTGGGGGAAGGGGATCAGTTCATACAGGAGCCGTGTGGGGGAAGGAAGGCGGATACGGAAGGCAAGGCGGAGCGCATGGCGTTCAAGGATTTGGAGAGCCTTGTAAAAGCGGGTGGGGGCGGAGATCCAGGCGACGCTGGCATAACAGAGGATAGGACGGATGAGGGATTTGTAGGTGTGGAGGATGGTAGAAGGATGCAATCCCCATGTCCGGCCGGACAGGAGTTTCAGCAGGCGGAGGCGGGAATGGGCTTTCTGCTGGATCGTCAGGAGATGAGGGGTCCAGGTGAGGTGTCGGTCAAGGGTGAGGCCAAGGTATTTCAGGGTGGGGGTGAGTTGGATAGGACGACCATAAAGGGTGAGGTAGAAATCTAGGAGGCGAAAGGAGCGAGTGGTACGGCCTATGATGATTGCCTGGGTTTTGGAGGGGTTGAGACGGAGGAGCCACTGGTTACACCAAGTGGTGAACTGGTTAAGGTGGGTTTGGAGGGTACGTTGAGACCTTTGAAGGGTAGGATAGAGAGCCAGGAAGGCGGTGTCATCAGCATATTGGAGAAGGTGAACTGGTGGGGGTGGCTTGGGCATATCAGCTGTATACAAAAGATAAAGGAGAGGGGAGAGGACAGAACCCTGGGGGACGCCAGCCGTGGGATAAAAGATACGGGAGTTGGTGTTGTGGAGGGCGACATAGGAAGGACGGTGCGAGAGGAAGGAAGCGACCAGACGGACAAAATTGATAGGCAGGGCGTAGGTTTGGAGTTTAAAGAGGAGACCGGGATGCCATACACGGTCATAGGCATTTTGGAGGTCAAGGGAAACAAAAATGGCGGAGCGACGGGAGTTGAGCTGGAGGGACAGAAGTTGAACAAGGTTGAGGAGTTGGTCATCAGCAGAGAAGGAGGGTCGGAAGCCACACTGGGTAAGGGGGAGGAGGTGGTGTTGAGCAAGGTGCCGATGGATACGGTGGGAGAGGATGGATTCAAGGACCTTACTGAAGACGGAGGTGAGGCAGATGGGACGATAGGAAGAGGCGGCAGAAGGGGGTTTGTTGGGTTTGAGGAAGAGGAGGACGCGGGAGGTCTTCCACAGGTCAGGGTAGAAGCCAGTAGAGAGGATGACATTATAGAGATGGGCGAGGACAGTTAGGAAGGAATAGGGGCTTTCTCGAAGGTGACGGTAGGTGACACAGTCGTGACCAGGGGCCGTGTTGCGTTTGGACTGGAGGAGAAGTTTAATGTCTTGTGCTGTGATGGGAGTGTTGACGTCCGAGGGGGGCAACTGCCCCAAGTACTGGAGACTAGGAGCAAGTGGAGCGACTGAGGTATCAGCACGTTCCATGACGGTGGGGAAAAGAGAATAATCAAAGTGGGGATCATCGGGGATGGAGAAGACCTCGGAAAGGTGGGAAGCGAAGTGGTTGGCCTTACTGAGGTTGTCTGGAAGGGGGCGATCGTTGTGGAGAAGGGGATAGTGGGGAGCGGAAAGGGAACCAGTAAGACGATGGAAGGCAGACCAGTACTTGGAGGAGTTGATAGGGAGGGTGGCATTGAGTCGTGTGCAGGTCTGGCGCCAGTCCCGGCGTTTCGTTGCTGTAATAAGGTTCCGTACGTGTCGCTGTATTTGCCGGTGGCGTTGGAGTGTATCCCTGTCACGAGTGCGGAGGAAGGAGCGATAGAGGCGGCGGGATTCACGGAGGAGGAGGACAGCCCGCGGAGGGAGAGTGGGACGGTGTGGGTGGATGGTTTTAGTAGGAACATGGGCCTCCACGGCGTCAGTAATTACCGTCTGAAGGAAGGACGAGGCGCGGATGATGTCGTCAGGATGGCGATAGGTAAGAGGGTGGCTTTCGACCTGGGTGGAGATGGAGTCCCGGTAGGCAGCCCAGTTGGCACGGCGATAGTCATGGACGACCTTGGGAGGGGGTGCAGGTTGCGGAGCTGGAGGGGGGCGGTTTGCAGACGTTATGGTGAGAAGGACAGGGAGGTGATCGCTACCTGTGGGGTCAAGGACGGCGACAGTGATACGCCCAAGGAGGTTGGCGGAGGCAATGACAACATCGGGGGTGGTGTTACTTTCGGGTCGGGTGTGCTGGGGAATGGGAACAAGGTCACCCTGGATTGTGGAGAGGAACTGATGCCACCGCCGAAGGGCAGCAGGAGTGCGGCTATGGACGTTGAGGTCGGCGGCAATCACATAGGTGGAGAAGGTGTGATCAATGTGTGAGATGAAGTCATAAGGAAGAGGAGCAGTGGAGCGGACATAGATGGTGGCACAGGTAATGGTGAGGGAGGGGAAGAAGACGCTAAGGATAAGGTGTTCAGTGGGGTCATTGAGGAGAGGTTGTGGCCGGACGGGGATATGCTTAAGGTGGCCAATCGCGACTCCACCCTGCGCACGAGGACCAGGAGCATCAGTGCGGTGGAGGATATAGGGGGAGGAGCGGACAGAATGGTGGGGCTGGAGAAAGGTTTCATTCAGGAGGAAGGCGTCGACCTGGTGGTGGGAGAGGGTGTGCATGAGGAGGTATTTGTTGGAGCGGAAGGAGCGAACGTTCTGGAAGAGGATGCGAGACTCGTGCCGCGCCATGACGGGAAGGAGGGAGGGAAGAGAGGGAAGGGAAGAGACTTAAACTAGGGTGTCGAGGCGGGTGAAGGTGAAGTGGGCTTGGTTGTGGGAGTAAGTGGCGAAGGTGTTCAGGTGGAACACAGAGCGAGCAGCAAGGGATATTTGTTGGAAGGTGTGCGGGCGCTGAAAAGGGTGAATGTTTTGGAGTACAACGGTAATGAACCGGATGATGTCCTCGGCCGTGGGGGGTGGACGGAGGGAATTGTTAGGATGGACAGGAGGATCGACGGGACGAACTGGGACTGTAAGTTCAGGGGTGGCTGGAGGGGGTTTAGCTTTACACTTGTAGGAGTATGTGGGATGGGGACCATTGCAGGTATTACAGGAAGGAGGAGCAGCGAGGTTGGGGCAGTTCTTGAGAAAGTGGGAGGCCTTGCAATGGGGACAGGTGGGGGGGTTTTTGCAGTTGGGAGTCAGGTGGTCATTGTACATCAGGCACCGTTGGCAACGGTAGGATTGGGGAGGGGATTTGGAGGATTCAACAGGGTGGCGACGGTGGTATATCAGGGCACCCTGGGTGAGGAGATGGTCTATGGACGGGGCGGACTCTGAGAATACCCGCATGAGGTAGGTGGGACCAGAGGCATTGTGGATACGGCGAGCAGAGCGGATGTCCAAGTCCGGGTGGGAGTTCAATTCTACCAACACTTCATCCTCTGTGATCACCGGGCTGAGCTTGGTGATCACAGCGGTGTAGGTGGGGGGGCGACGGGGAGGCTGGGGCTGACGAGGAGTGGAAGCGGAAAGGAAGGGTGTCAGAGAGGCGTGGGGGCCAAACATAACTCGTGGGAGTTTTCGCAGGAGGTCTGTGTGAAATGATGGGGATGGGGACTTGATAAGGACTGAGTCCCTGCGGGGAATGAGTTGGGAGATGGGAGCACCAGGTAAGTACTTTCGTATTTCCTTGGTGAGGGTACGAGCGTCGAGGAACTTAGGATCGGGAGTGGACAGGACAAAGGTGTGGAGGGTGGGGGCCAAGGTAGGGGTGGCAGGAGGAGGGGTGGTGTCCATGGTGACGGCAGGGGGAGGGGGAGGGGGAGGTGGCGTTGATTTTTTGTGGGAAGTGGCGGGAGCAGAGTCGGTAAGGACGCGCTTTTGGGGTTTTTTGGAGACTGGAGGCTGGGAGGAGGGGAGAGGGACGGGGAGGAGAGGGAGGTGGCGGGTGGCAGATCCCTGTGGCGTAGTGGAGGCACCGGGAGAAGCAGCTGGTTCAGTGGTGGCGATGGTGGCTCGGCGCAACGTGATGCGTGCGGGAGATGCAGAAGACGAAGCGACGGGGTCGGTGAGAGAGGGGAAGCCAACCACCTGAGGGGCGGCAGCAGAGGCGGCAACAGAGGCGTACGTGAGGGCGGGGGTAGTAGTGGGAGCTGTTGAGGGTGTGGAGGGTGGAGGAAGGGTGTAGAGGTGTGGGTATACAGCAGGGGAGGAGATAGGGGGGTGGGTAAGTGGAGGAAGGGAAGGGGAGGTGGAAGGAGGGAGGCCAGAGGCGGCACTCCAGGAAGTGACTGTGGGAGAGGGGGAGGGGGAGGTGTAGATGACGGTGGAGGTGGGAGTACTCATTGCAGACGAACGGCGACGGACAGACGGACGTGCAGCAGGCGGCGTCGGCGTCGGCGATGGGCAGCGGCGAACAGCAGGCGGCGTCGGCGTCGGCGTCGGCGGCGAACAGACGGACGAACAGCAGGCGGCGGCGGCGGCGGCGGCGGCAGCGGCAGCGGTTACGACGACGGCGACGGACAGCCAGCAGGCGGACGGACGGACGGACGGACGGACGAACGAACGAACAGCGACAGCAGCGGGCAGACAGACACACACACACACACACAATCTTCGAAGACGGAGATTCCACCCTGAGAGTAGCCCAGGCTTTGCAATCCGACGCTTTCGAAGGAGGGGATCCAACCCTCTAGATGATCAACGAAAGTGAGAAACAGAAGCTTAAATAACGGTGAAATTGCTAAAGTAATACAGGCACACAATCTTTAGTACTTACTAAAATTACATCATGTACTGGAGAATAATGAAACAATTATGCCAAAAGGCGTCGTCAGTAATTAAAATATCATCTCCATTTGTACGACATGTGTAATGGGTACAGGATCAAAGCGAACAGTTTAACAATGTTACTTCGCCTATGAACTGTTGAGACACGAGTGTGAAGGCACTAAGGTAGATTGTTTCGCCGAGAGAGGGCACTTGCATGTGCCAGACTCGCGCATATTACAATCCATAAATACATACATAAGCGCATCAAAATTATTAAAGGTTGTGTTAATTCAAACTTTGTCTTAATAAATAAAGCGTATCACGCCAATTAAAGACATTTATGTAAACTATAAGTATAGAACCAAATTTATCTGTGTCCTAGTGTCAAACGGATAAAGCTTGCGCTTGGAACATCTAACGAGAGAGGGCACTACTGTAATGCGCGAGAGTCTCACGTAATGTAGGCAGTGAAATACATACTAGCGAAACAACCAAAATGTTATAATAAAACGAAACCATCTGTCTGTATGAATAAAACATAGTAGTCATTTAACCACACATACACATTGAAATTCATAATTAACAAACATCACAATATGTAGATCCCAACAAGATAGGAAAAGCGCATTTCACTGGCATCAACAAGCAAGAAAATAACTCCTAGTCAGCCAGACTATATTACATTAAGGCAATGAGGGGTTTGAAACAGTCTAAAAAATTTTTGTTTCGAAGCTGCACCTGTTCATTAAGAACAAAACCATCTTTTAGAGACAGATGCTTGAAAATCTCTAATTCTTCGAGCAAGTCTAGTTTGTCACCTTTATCAGCTTCATGAAGCAGCTCTACGTCGTCCAGTTCTCTTGGCGTGTGCTGTAAGAGCCATAGATGTTCAGCAAAAGTGGAATTATATACGTTTTCCCCAGCTGTAAAATTTTCTACTTTAGGAGATAACAGGGCAAAGAACTATGAGAGTAATAACTTTATTTCTATTCCATTTTTAGGGAACGTTTCATATAAGATTAAAAGACTTTTACAGAAACAATACGGTTATAGAGTTGCTTTTTCCGTAAATAATAGCCTCAAACGTAGAGTAATTCATAATATTGGAACACGAGAAGAACTCAGCACTAAGTCTGGTGTATACAAAATTACTTGTAACGACTGCCCAAACTATTACATAGGGCAGACAGGTAGACCCATTAAAGTTAGGTATAAAGAACACAAGTTAGGTAAAAATGGGGAAAACGTATATAATTCCACTTTTGCTGAACATCTATGGCTCTTACAGCACACGCCAAGAGAACTGGACGACGTAGAGCTGCTTCATGAAGCTGATAAAGGTGACAAACTAGACTTGCTCGAAGAATTAGAGATTTTCAAGCATCTGTCTCTAAAAGATGGTTTTGTTCTTAATGAACAGGTGCAGCTTCGAAACAAAAGTTTTTTAGACTGTTTCAAACCCCTCATTGCCTTAATGTAATATAGTCTGGCTGACTAGGAGTTATTTTCTTGCTTGTTGATGCCAGTGAAATGCGCTTTTCCTATCTTGTTGGGATCTACATATTGTGATGTTTGTTAATTATGAATTTCAATGTGTATGTGTGGTTAAATGACTACTATGTTTTATTCATATAGACAGATGGTTTCGTTTTATTATAACATTTTGGTTGTTTCGCTAGTATGTATTTCACTGCCTACATTACGTGAGACTCTCGCGCATTACAGTAGTGCCCTCTCTCGTTAGATGTTCCAAGCGCAAGCTTTATCCGTTTGACACTAGGACACAGATAAATTTGGTTCTATACTTATAGTTTACATAAATGTCTTTAATTGGCGTGATACGCTTTATTTATTAAGACAAAGTTTGAATTAACACAACCTTTAATAATTTTGATGCGCTTATGTATGTATTTATGGATTGTAATATGCGCGAGTCTGGCACATGCAAGTGCCCTCTCTCGGCGAAACAATCTACCTTAGTGCCTTCACACTCGTGTCTCAACAGTTCATAGGCGAAGTAACATTGTTAAACTGTTCGCTTTGATCCTGTACCCATTACACATGTCGTACAAATGGAGATGATATTTTAATTACTGACGACGCCTTTTGGCATAATTGTTTCATTATTCTCCAGTACATGATGTAATTTTAGTAAGTACTAAAGATTGTTTGCCTGTATTACTTTAGCAATTTCACCGTTATTTAAGCTTCTGTTTCTCACTTTCGTTGATATGGCTTTTCTAATGAATGTGTCTTTCTATTCAGGAAATGTACTTCTGATGAAGGTATATTTATATGTACCGAAACCTTGGTCAAGAATTTTAATAAAAATAAAAAAAAAATTCTATCCTGCAACTGTTTTTGGCTGCCATCCTTTATTATTTAGATATTGATTATTCTACCTGTATGATGGTGATTGTGATTGCAATTGTATTAGCTTATCTGGAACGTGGACGTTTAATTATTCGATATCAGACGCTTGACAATGGCTTTCTCGTAAAGGCAATGTTACTCGTAGTTGACCGTGAAATAAAACTGAATAATCGTACTTCGTAATTAAATCGTTTCCAAAGACTGCTGCGGTAGGTGCGGACTCATAATCTAAATCTCAATATTACAATAATTTGCCAGCCATGTCAATACGTCGTACAGAGGTGATTGTCTACTAAACATAAAAAAGTTACACAGTTAGTTAAATCAGATATATTCAATGAATAAGCCTACAGTTCATAATCCTACTTACTTTTATAAATATAAATTCTTTACAGAATCGAGGGCCTAGTGTGGTTGCAACTCGCAGTATTCTTCTATAACATGAAATATGGCGGTGTGCCAGACAATATAATAAAATACGTGCTTCTCGCACCACTTCAACCAGAGCTCTCCCTTTCTTAATCAAACATAAGAGTAACGTAATTGTGCTTTTGTTGTATCAGAGACACAGCGCTGCAGCTGTGTGAGATAGGCTTTATAAATTTGTCACTGATTATTTATTTAATTATTATTACGCGTTTCCGAGGAAACTCACTCTCGGCATGAAAATGTGCCTTTATAAAGGCACAATACCGACTTAAGTACAAGAGGAGTGACACTCTAACTTTCTATGATTTGAATCTCTCCTGTGAGTCCAGTTTTAGATTCCGAAGCTTCACTTCAGGTTTACTGTTTCCCTTGGACGTTCTTATTGGCGATGAAACACAGACATTGCTTCGGAATTAAATTCAAAAGGCACAATGCCGACCTAAGTAGAAGAGGACTAACACTCTCATTTTCTATGATTTGAACCTCTTCTGTGAGTCCAGTTTTAGATTCCGATGCTTCACTTCAGGTTTACTGTATACCTTGCACCTTCTTATTGACGATGAAACACAGAAATTGCATCGGAATTAAATTCAAAAGGCACAATGCCGACCTAAGTACAAGAGGACTGACACTCTCACTTTCTATGATTTGAACCACTCCTGTGAGTCCAGGTTTAGATTCCGATGCTTCACTTCAGTTTTACTCTATCCCTTGGACCTTCTTATTGACGATGAAACACAGAGTTTGCATCCGAATTTAATACAAAAGTACAATGCCGACTTAAGTACAAGAGGACTGACACTCTCGCTTTCTATGATTTGAACCTCTCCTGTGAGTCCAGTTTTAGATTCCGATGCTTCACTTCAGGTTAACTGTATCCCTTGGACCTTCTTATTGACGGTGATCCACAGAAATTGCATCGAAATTAAATTGAAAAGGCACAATGCCGACTTAAGTACAAGAGGACTGATACTCTAACTTTCTGTGATTTGAACCTCTCCTGTGAGGTCAGATTTAGATTCCGATGCTTCACTACAGGTTTACTGTATCCCTTGGACCTTCTTATAGACGATAAAACACAGAAATTGCATCCGAATTTAATACAAATGGCACAATGCCGACTTAAGTACAAGAGGACTGACATTCTAACTTTCTATGATTTGAACCTCTCCTGAGAGTCCAGTTTTAGATTCCGATGCTTCACTTCAGGTTTACTGTATCCCTTGGACTTTCTTGTTGACGATGAACCACCGAAATTGCATCGGAATTAAATTCAAAAGGCACAATGCTGACTTAAGTACAAGAGGACTGACACTCTAACTTTCTATGATTTGAATCTCCCCTGTGAGGTCAGATTTAGATTCCGATGCTTCACTTCAGGTTTACTGTATCCCTTGGACCTTCTTATAGACGATAAAACACAGAAATTGCATCCTAATTTAATACAAATGGCTCAATGCCGACTTAAGTACAAGAGGACTGACGCTCTAACTTTCTATGATTTGAACCTCTCCTGTGAGTCCAGTTTTAGATTCCGATGCTTCACTTCAGGTTGACTGTATCCCTTGGACCTTCTTATTGACGATGAAACACAGAAAATGCATCCGAATTTAATACAAACGGCACAATGCAGACTTAAGTACAAGAGGGCTGACACTCTCACTTTCTATGATTCGAACCTCTCCTGTGAGATCAGTTTTAGATTCCGATGCTTCACTTAAGGTTTACCGTATCCCTTGGACCTTCTTATTGACGATAAAATACAGAAATCGCATCGGAATTAAATTCAAAATGTACAATGCCGACCTAAGTAGAAGAGGACTGACAGTCTTACTTTCTATGATTTGAACCTCTCCTGTGAGTCCAGTTTTAGATTCCGATGCTTCACTTCAGGTGTACTGTATCTCTTGGACCTTCTTATTGACGATGAAACACAGAGTTTGCGTCCGAATTTAATACAAAATTCACAATGCCGACTTAAGTACAAGAGGACTGACACTCTAAACTTCTATGATTTGAACCTCTCCTGTGAGTCCAGTTTTAGATTCCGATGCTTTACTTCGGGTATACTGTATCCCTTGGACCTTCTTATTAACGATGAAACACAGATTTTGCATCCGAATTTAATACAAATGGCACAATGTCGACTTAAGTACAAGAGGACTGACACTCTCACTTTCTATGATTTGTACCTCTCCTGTGAGTCCAGTTTTAGATTCCGATGCTTCACATCAGGTTTCCTGTATACCTTGCACCTTCTTATTGACGATGAAACACAGAAATTGTATCCGAATTTAATACAAAAAGCACAATGCCGACTTCAGTACAAGAGGACTGACATTCTAACTTTCTATGATTTGAACCTCTCCTGAGAGTCCAGTTTTAGATTCCGATGCTTCACTTCAGGTTTACTGTATCCCTTGGACTTTCTTATTGTCGATGAAACACAGAAATTGCATCCGAGTTTAATACAAATGGCACAATACCGACTTACGTACAAGAGGAGTGCCACTCTAACTTTCTATGTTTTGAACCTCTCCTGTGAGTCCAGTTTTAGATTCTGATGCTTCACTTCAGGTTTACTGTATCCCTTCGACCTTCTTATTGACGATGAAACACAGAAATTGCATCCGAATTTAATACAAAAGGCACAATGCCGACTTAAGTAAGAGAGGACTGACACTCTAACATTCTATGATTTGAACCTCTATTGCGAGTCCAGTTTTAGATTCCGATTCTTCACTTAAGGTTTACTGTATCCCTTGGACCTTCTTATTGACGATGAAACACCGAAATTGCATCCGAATTTAATACAAAAGGTATAAAATAAATAAAATAAATAAATAAAAATATATTGTTATTTAGATATTGATTATTCTATCTGTATGATGGTGATTGTGATTGCAATTGTATTAGCTTATCTGGAACGGGTACGTTTAATTATTCGATATCAGACGCTTGACAATGGCTTTCTCGTAAAGGCAATGTTACTCGTAGTCGACCGTGATATAAAACTGAATAATCGGACTTCGTAATTAAATCGTTTCCAAAGATTGCTGCGGTAAGTGCGGACTCATAATCTAAATCTCAATATTACAATACTTTGCCAGCCATGCCAATACGTCGTACAGAGGTGATTGTCTACTAAACATAAAAAAGTTACACAGTTAGTTAAATCAGATATATTCAATGAATAAGCCTACAGTTCATAATCCTACTTACTTTTATAAATATAAATTCTTTACAGAATCGAGTGCCTAGTGTGGTTGCAACTCGCAGTATTCTTCTATAACATGAAATATGGCAGTGTGCCAGACAATGAAATAAAATACGTGCTTCTCGCACCACTTCAACCAGGGCTCTCCCTTTCTTAATCAAACATAAGAGTAATGTAATTGTGCTTTTGTTTTATCAGCGACACTGCGCTGCAGTTGTGTGCCATAGGCTTTATTTATTTGTCACTGATTATTTATTTAATTATTATTTCGCGTTTCCGAGGAAACTCACGCTTGGCATGCAAATATGCCTTTATATTGCCCCCTGAATTGCGAGGCGAAAAGGACACACCTGCAGGCGAGCAATTCACCTAAAGGCACAAGAAAATCTAAGTTATCTACAACTATTTACATTACTTACATTACACATTATACACATTATATACAAAATTTGAATGACGCGGGTGCGCCGTAAAAGTTCTAATGTTGGCAGATAGAGTGCGCGCATGTGCAGAAGCGTCTGTGTAACTGTGGCACTGCCGTTATATCGTACAGTTAGATCACGCGGCACAGTATTGCAGATCATATTGTTCGTGTGCGCGCGTTTTTCAGTCGTTGCACAAAGAAAATATTCAACCAAGATTACATATGAAGACTACATTCTATGACAGGTAACTTAGTTTTAAATTTACAATATTTGTTATAACACAATACAACTTAGATTGTTGAACGTTCTTAGTTACATAGTATTGGTTTGAAATACTTCAAAGAAAAATGTCCGTATTTTTCAGGTGCGTTGACCTATACACATCGTGTCGTTATTACAGTTCATATTCAGCCGCTGCACAATAATTTTTTACAGGTTAGTATCGTCGTGGTAAAGTTTTTTGATCACAGTAACATCGTTGTATAACAACGTGATTAATACATAAGCGTGTCCATTTCTCAGTTCCATTATAGTCGTAGTGGTGCAGTTGGTTGTGACTAAAAGCATTGCTTATTACAGATCAGACGTGACCCGACGAGTAATTGGTCCACGTGCAGTTCGTTTTTACATTCCGTGGAAGCTTAGTTGCAGAACCTCGGACGGCACATAGCTGGCGTCGATCCTTGGACAGTCCAGGTAAGAGTGTCCGTCACATTTCGAGAACATTTCATTCCCTGAAGTTCCAACCAAAATTCTTCCACCCGTCGTGTTGTTTCCTGGACAGGCACTTTGTGTCCATTTAATCCAGTTAACATTTTGAAGTTGGGTACTGTAGTAATATCACTAGACGATGCACGAATTATGCACTTACATTTTCAGTTTTTTGCTGAATATAGCTCACCTAAATGTTCGTAGTTATTAATCAAGGAAGTCGTTCATTGCGTTCACATAGATACGCTGCATAATGAATGGCATTAACAGTTTCTTTCACGTAGGTTTCCGCGTAGTTGCAGAGTTAGTAATGTTCGTTAATGTCCGTGAACAGTGGTTCATTATGCAGTGTCTTTTTGGCACTCGTTTTGTTCAAATTTTTACATAGTAACAGTTGCACTATACATCAGTTAAAAAAATAAGTAATTATACATACACACGTCACATATTTTCTTAGCATAAACATAATATAGTTGCACATAAACATGTTTACATCATCATTACATCGCTATAGGTTATTACATTGTGTCACATTTGATTACATGAATTGCAGATATTTACATCCTCTTTAGCGGTTTTGCTGGGGTATTATCGATGTTTCATTAAGCTTTCATCTTCCTTCGCATTGTGATATGGATTTATTCCACTGTAATTACTGGTATGTTCAGCTGGCGAGTAATTACGATAATGTTGCTGTGGTTTACCATGATAATAGCTTGTGTTTGTGTTTCCACATCGTGGTATATGTTGTAGTCGTGGTGTGTTTTGTTCTTGTGTATTTGTCGTGTGCGGAATATGTGTATCATACTCGAATGTATATTGGTTTCTGAACTGTACATTTTGACTGATATTTTCGTTACATTCAGACTGTAGTTGATCGGTGAATTGTCTCATGGGTGCAGTGACGGATTGTACTGCGTCACTGATCAGCTGTTTGTTATTAGTAATGTATTGCGCTACGGAGTCGTGCACAATTGTTGGAAAATTTTCACGTAAGCATCTATCAAAATGTTTGTCTTTGTTCTCAACCCAATCATGAAATTCTGTATTAATATCTTGAAAATGAGCTGTGGCATCTGATTGTAAGATGTCAGTCAGGTGTTGTTCAACATCGTCAAATTTATTCTGCACGTCAGTAATTCGTTTTTCAAGATTGTCATGTACTGAAGGATATGTTTGAATTTGTTCAGTAAGAACTTCACACGTGACATTAAGGTTTTTTACTTGTGTCTGTAAAAGTGCTACGTCAGTTGTAGTCTTTTCTTGTCTCGTATTGAGCTGGGAAAATTTAGTACTGTGTTCGGTCATCTGTTTGGTCAGTGTGGCGTCTATAAGTTCCACACGCTTACATAAAGTGTCATTACCTACCTTGATTGCTATGAGATCAGATTTGATTTCGTCATTTTGTGTTTTTAACTGTTCTTTTAAGGTTGCCATGTTTTCGGCGTTTTGTTTCATTAGCATTTGTAACATGTCGGCAATGTTTACCGTTTGCAAGGTCTCTGCCCCCGCCGCGTCATTAGACGTGACGTCATGCATTAACATGGGCTCTGATTGAGATTTTGAAATTTTTGTAGTGGACGGCCTATCGTCAAAATTTTCGTCAACACTTGCGTCAATATTTGATGAATCGTCACTACCGGTTGCTGTCGTAAAGTCATTTTCTAACCCTTGTCTCTCGTCCGAGTCGGATTGCGTCTGAATAGTACGTCCTTGCTGTTCCATTTTCGCGTATTGTTTTCTAGTTATTACCATGCCACACGTGATATATGTTTCAAGAAAATTTTTTACACTGATTTTAAAATAAAATGTAGTTGAGCAGAAATCGCTCGTAGCAACAATGACTGTCTGTTAATTTAAAAATATAAACTGAATTTGAGATTATTGGTAATGGCTGCTGGCCATTTTACATGATATCGTACAGAAGTCGGCCATATTGTACACTCGTGTATTGGTATTGTTACATACGTTATTGTTTAGGGAAAAGTACTGAGAATGAAATTTATCACTGAAACTGTTATGCAGAAAAGAAACACTACAGAATTTACTGAAAAGCTAATACACTGAATTATACGTCTGGTCAAGCCTACCAATGCAAAGATGCTGCGTCTTACCTTATTTTGCTGGAAGTTTCATTGGGTCTTCCCGCAAAATTTCAGAATTGGAAAATATCTTCAGATTTTGTTATCTCCCATACATTGACATCCAGGTCCAGAAAGTTGATTTTTTACATGAAACAAAGAGAACAATGTAACAAATGACAAAATAACAAGTCCTGCCACGGTCGCCAATATAAAATAAATAAAATAAATAAATAAAAATATATTGTTATTTAGATATTGATTATTCTACCTGTATGATGGTGATTGTGATTGCAATTGTATTAGCTTATCTGGAACGTGGGCGTTTAATTATTCGATATCAGACGCTTGACAATGGCTTTCTCGTAAAGGCAATGTTACTCGTAGTTGACCGTGAAATAAAACTGAATAATCGGACTTCGTAATTAAATCGTTTCCAAAGACTGCTGCGGTAGGTGCGGACTCATAATCTAAATCTCAATATTACAATAATTTGCCAGCCATGCCAATACGTCGTACAGAGGTGATTGTCTACTAAACATAAAAAAGTTACACAGTTAGTTAAATCAGATATATTCAATGAATAAGCCTACAGTTCATAATCCTACTTACTTTTATAAATATAAATTCTTTACAGAATCGAGTGCCTAGTGTGGTTGCAACTCGCAGTATTCTTCTATAACATGAAACATGGCGGTGTGCCAGACAATAAAATAAAATACGTGCTTCTCGCACCACTTCAACCAGGGCTCTCCCTTTCTTAATCAAACATAAGAGTAACGTAATTGTGCTTTTGTTTTATCAGCGACACAGCGCTGCAGCTGTGTGCCATAGGCTTTATTTATTTGTCACTGATTATTTATTTAATTATTATTACGCGTTTCCGAGGAAACTCACTCTCGGCATGCAAATGTGCCTTTATAAAGGCACAATACCGACTTAAGTACAAGAGGAGTGACACTCTAACTTTCTATGATTTGAATCTCTCCTGTGAGTCCAGATTTAGATTCCGATGCTTCACTTCAGGTTTACTGTATCCCTTGGACGTTCTTATTGGCGATGAAACAAGGACATTGCATCGGAATTAAATTCAAAAGGCACAATGCCGACCTAAGTGGAAGAGGACTAACACTCTCACTTTCTATGATTTGAACCTCTTCTGTGAGTCCAGTTTTAGATTCCGATGCTTCACTTCAGGTTTACTGTATACCTTGCACCTTCTTTTTGA
The DNA here is from genome assembly GCF_021461395.2 of Schistocerca americana. Taxonomy (NCBI): domain Eukaryota; kingdom Metazoa; phylum Arthropoda; class Insecta; order Orthoptera; family Acrididae; genus Schistocerca; species Schistocerca americana. The sequence goes on along the minus strand of NC_060128.1, from coordinate 9,669,298 downwards.
CGATGAAACACAGAAGTTGCATCGGAATTAAATTCAAAAGGCACGATGCCGACCTAAGTACAAGAGGACTGACACTCTCACTTTCAATGATTTGAACCTCTCCTGTGAGTCCAGGTTTAGATTCCGATGCTTCACTTCAGTTTTACTCTATCCCTTGGACCTTCTTATTGACGATGAAACACAGAGTTTGCATCCGAATTTAATACAAAAGTACAATGCCGACTTAAGTACAAGAGGACTGACACTCTCACTTTCTATGATTTGAACCTCTCCTGAGAGTCCAGTTTTATATTCCGATGCTTCACTTCAGGTTTACTATATCCGTTGGACTTTCTTGTTGACGATGAACCACCGAAATTGCATCGGAATTAAATTCAAAAGGCACAATGCTGACTTAAGTACAAGAGGACTGACACTCTAACTTTCTATGATTTGAACCTCTAATGTGAGGACAGATTTAGATTCCGATGCTTCACTTCAGGTTTACTGTATCCCTTGGACCTTCTTATAGACGATAAAACACAGAAATTGCATCCTAATTTAATACAAATGGCACAATGCCGACTTAAGTACAAGAGGACTGACGCTCTAACTTTCTATGATTTGAACCTCTCCTGTGAGTCCAGTTTTAGATTCCGATGCATCACTTCAGGTTGACTGTATCCCTTGGACCCTCTTATTGACGATGAAACACAGAAAATGCATCCGAATTTAATACAAACGGCACAATGCAGACTTAAGTACAAGAGGGCTGACACTCTCACTTTCTATGATTCGAACCTCTCCTGTGAGATCAGTTTTAGTTTCCGATGCTTCATTTCAGGTTTACCGTATCCCTTGGACCTTCTTATTGACGATAAAACACAGAAATCGCATCGGAATTAAATTCAAAGTGTACAATGCCGACCTAAGTAGAAGAGGACTGACACTCTCACTTTCTATGATTTGAACCTCTCCTGTGAGTCCAGTTTTAGATTCCGATGCTTCACTTCAGGTGTACTTTATCTCTTGGACCTTCTTATTGACGATGAAACACAGAGTTTGCATCCGAATTTAATACAAAATTGACAATGCCGACTTAAGTACAAGAGGACTGACACTCTAAACTTCTATGATTTGAACCTCTCCTGTGAGTCCAGTTTTAGATTCCGATGCTTTACTTCGGGTATACTGTATCCCTTGGACCTTCTTATTAACGATAAAACACAGATTTTGCATCCGAATTTAAAACAAATGGCACAATGTCGACTTAAGTACAAGAGGACTGACACTCTCACTTTCTATGATTTGTACCTTGCCTGTGAGTCCAGTTTTAGATTCCGATGCTTCACTTCACGTTTCCTGTATACCTTGCACCTTCTTATTGACGATGAAACACAGAAATTGTATCCGAATTTAATACAAAAGGCACAATGCCGACTTAAGTACAAGAGGACTGACATTCTAACTCTCTATGATTTGAACCTCCCCTGAGAGTCCAGTTTTAGATTCCGATGCTTCACTTCAGGTTTACTGTATTCCTTGGACTTTCTTATTGTCGATGAAACACAGAAATTGCATCCGAGTTTAATACAAATGGCACAATACCGACTTAAGTACAAGAGGAGTGCCACTCTAACTTTCTATGTTTTGAACCTCTCCTGTGAGTCCAGTTTTAGATTCTGATGCTTCACTTCAGGTTTACTGTATCCCTTCGACCTTCTTATTGACGATGAAACACAGAAATTGCATCCGAATTTAATACAAAAGGCACAATGCCGACTTAAGTAAAAGAGGACTGACACTCTAACATTCTATGATTTGAACCTCTATTGCGAGTCCAGTTTTAGATTCCGATTCTTCACTTAAGGTTTACTGTATCCCTTGGACCTTCTTATTGACGATGAAACACCGAAATTGCATCTGAATTTTATACAAAAGGTATAAAATAAATAAAATAAATAAATAAAAATATATTGTTATTTAGATATTGATTATTCTATCTGTATGATGGTGATTGTGATTGCAATTGTATTAGCTTATCTGGAACGTGGACGTTTAATTATTCGATATCAGACGCTTGACAATGGCTTTCTCGTAAAGGCAATGTTACTCGTAGTCGACCGTGATATAAAACTGAATAATCGGACTTCGTAATTAAATCGTTTCCAAAGATTGCTGCGGTAAGTGCGGACTCATAATCTAAATCATAATATTACAATACTTTGCCAGCCATGCCAATACGTCGTACAGAGGTGATTGTCTACCAAACATAAAAAAGTTACACAGTTAGTTAAATCAGATATATTCAATGAATAAGCCTACAGTTCATAATCCTACTTACTTTTATAAATATAAATTCTTTACAGAATCGAGTGCCTAGTGTGGTTGCAACTCGCAGTATTCTTCTATAACATGAAATATGGCAGTGTGCCAGACAATGAAATAAAATACGTGCTTCTCGCACCACTTCAACCAGGGCTCTCCCTTTCTTAATCAAACATAAGAGTAACGTAATTGTGCTTTTGTTTTATCAGCGACACTGCGCTGCAGTTGTGTGCCATAGGCTTTATTTATTTGTCACTGATTATTTATTTAATTATTATTTCGCGTTTCCGAGGAAACTCACGCTCGGCATGCAAATATGCCTTTATATTGCCCCCTGAATTGCGAGGCGAAAAGGACACACCTGCAGGCGAGCAATTCACCTAAAGGCACAAGAAAATCTAAGTTATCTACAACTATTTACATTACTTACATTACACATTATACACACTATATACAAAATTTGAATGACGCAGGTGCGCCGTAAAAGTTCTAATGTTGGCAGATAGAGTGCGCGCATGTGCAGAAGCGTCTGTGTAACTGTGGCACTGCCGTTATATCGTACAGTTAGATCACGCGGCACAGTATTGCAGATCATATTGTTCGTGTGCGCGCGTTTTTCAGTCGTTGCACAAAGAAAATATTCAACCAAGATTACATATGAAGACTACATTCTATGACAGGTAACTTAGTTTTAAATTTACAATATTTGTTATAACACAATACAACTTAGATTGTTGAACGTTCTTAGTTACATAGTATTGTTTTGAAATACTTCAAAGAAAAATGTCCGTATTTTTCAGGTGCGTTGACCTATACACATCGTGTCGTTATTACAGTTCATATTCAGCCGCTGCACAATAATTTTTTACAGGTTAGTATCGTCGTGGTAAAGTTTTTTGATCACAGTAACATCGTTGTATAACAACATGATTAATACATAAGCGTGTCCATTTCTCATTTCCATTATAGTCGTAGTGGTGCAGTTGGTTGTGACTAAAAGCATTGCTTATTACAGATCAGACGTGACCCGTCGAGTAATTGGTCCACGTGCAGTTCGTTTTTACATTCCGTGGAAGCTTAGTTGCAGAACCTCGGACGGCACATAGCTGGCGTCGATCCTTGGACAGTCCAGGTAAGAGTGTCCGTCACATTTCGAGAACATTTCATTCCCTGAAGTTCCAACCAAAATTCTTCCACCCGTCGTGTTGTTTCCTGGACAGGCACTTTGTGTCCATTTAATCCAGTTAACATCTTGAAGTTGGGTACTGCAGTAATATCACTAGACGATGCACGAATTATGCACTTACATTTTCAGTTTTTTGCGAATATAGCTCACCTAAATGTTCGTAGTTATTAATCAAGGAAATCGTTCATCGCGTTCACATAGATACGCTGCATAATGAATGGCATTAACAGTTTCTTTCACATAGGTTTCCGCGTAGTTGGAGAGTTAGTAATGTTCGTTAATGTCCGTGAACAGTGGTTCACTATGCAGTGTCTTTTTGGCACTCGTTTTGTTCAAATTTTTACATAGTAACAGTTGCACTATACATCAGTTAAAAAAATAAGTAATTATACATACACACGTCACATATTTTCTTAGCATAAACATAATATAGTTGCACATAAACATGTTTACATCATCATTACATCGCTATAGGTTATTACATTGTGTCACATTTGATTACATGAATTGCAGATATTTACATCCTCTTTAGCGGTTTTGCTGGGGTATTATCGATGTTTCACTAAGCTTTCATCTTCCTTCGCATTGTGATATGGATTTATTCCACTGTAATTACTGGTATGTTCAGCTGGCGAGTAATTACGATAATGTTGCTGTGGTTTACCATGATAATAGCTTGTGTTTGTGTTTCCACATCGTGGTATGTGTTGTAGTCGTGGTGTGTTTTGTTCTTGTGTATTTGTCGTGTGTGGAATATGTGTATCATACTCGAATGTATATTGGTTTCTGAACTGTACATTTTGACTGATAATTTCGTTACATTCTGACTGTAGTTGATCGGTGAATTGTCTCATGGGTGCAGTGACGGATTGTACTGCGTCACTGATCAGCTGTTTGTTATTAGTAATGTATTGCGCTACGGAGTCGTGCACAATTGTTGGAAAATTTTCACGTAAGCATCTATCAAAATGTTTGTCTTTGTTCTAAACCCAATCATGAAATTCTTTATTAATATTTTGAAAATGAGCTGTGGCATCTGATTGTAAGATGTCAGTCAGGTGTTGTTCAACATCGTCAAATTTATTCTGCACGTCAGTAATTCGTTTTTCAAGATTGTCAAGTACTGAAGGATATGTTTGAATTTGTTCAGTAAGAACTTCACACGTGACATTAAGGTTTTTTACTTGTGTCTGTAAAAGTGCTACGTCAGTTGTAGTCTTTTCTTGCCTCGTATTGAGCTGGGAAAATTTAGTACTGAGTTCGGTCATCTGTTTGGTCAGTGTGGCGTCTATAAGTTCCACACGCTTACATAAAGTGTCATTACCTACCTTGATTGCTATGAGATCAGATTTGATTTCGTCATTTTGTGTTTTTAACTGTTCTTTTAAGGTTGCCATGTTTTCGGCGTTTTGTTTCATTAGCATTTGTAACATGTCGGCAATGTTTACCGTTTGCAAGGTCTCTGCCCCCGCCGCGTCATTAGACGTGACGTCATGCAATAACATGGGCTCTGATTGAGATTTTGAAATTTTTGTAGTGGACGGCCTATCGTCAAAATTTTCGTCAACACTTGCGTCAATATTTGATGAATCGTCACTACCGGTTGCTGTCGTAAAGTCATTTTCTAACCCTTGTCTCTCGTCCGAGTCGGATTGCGTCTGAATAGTACGTCCTTGCTGTTCCATTTTCGCGTATTGTTTTCTAGTTATTACCATGCCACACGTGATATATGTTTCAAGAAAATTTTTTACACTGATTTTAAAATAAAATGTAGTTGAGCAGAAATCGCTCGTAGCAACAATGACTGTCTGTTAATTTAAAAATATAAACTGAATTTGAGATTATTGGTAATGGCTGCTGGCCATTTTACATGATATCGTACAGAAGTCGGCCATATTGTACACTCGTGTATTGGTATTGTTGCATACGTTATTGTTTAGGGAAAAGTACTGAGAATGAAATTTATCACTGAAACTGTTATGCGGAAAAGAAACACTACAGAATTTACTGAAAAGCTAATACACTGAATTATACGTCTGGTCAAGCCTACCAATGCAAAGATGCTGCGTCTTACCTTATTTTGCTGGAAGTTTCATTGGGTCTTCCCGCAAAATTTCAGAATTGGAAAATATCTTCAGATTTTGTTATCTCCCATACATTGACATCCAGGTCCAGAAAGTTGATTTTTTACATGAAACAAAGAGAACAATGTAACAAATGACAAAATAACAAGTCCTGCCACGGTCGCCAATATAAAATAAATAAAATAAATAAATAAAAATATATTGTTATTTAGATATTGATTATTCTACCTGTATGATGGTGATTGTGATTGCAATTGTATTAGCTTATCTGGAACGTGGGCGTTTAATTATTCGATATCAGACGCTTGACAATGGCTTTCTCGTAAAGGCAATGTTACTCGTAGTTGACCGTGAAATAAAACTGAATAATCGGACTTCGTAATTAAATCGTTTCCAAAGACTGCTGCGGTAGGTGCGGACTCATAATCTAAATCTCAATATTACAATAATTTGCCAGCCATGCCAATACGTCGTACAGAGGTGATTGTCTACTAAACATAAAAAAGTTACACAGTTAGTTAAATCAGATATATTCAATGAATAAGCCTACAGTTCATAATCCTACTTACTTTTATAAATATAAATTCTTTACAGAATCGAGTGCCTAGTGTGGTTGCAACTCGCAGTATTCTTCTATAACATGAAATATGGCAGTGTGCCAGACAATGAAATAAAATACGTGCTTCTCGCACCACTTCAACCAGGGCTCTCCCTTTCTTAATCAAACATAAGAGTAACGTAATTGTGCTTTTGTTTTATCAGCGACACTGCGCTGCAGTTGTGTGCCATAGGCTTTATTTGTTTGTCACTGATTATTTATTTAATTATTATTTCGCGTTTCCGAGGAAACTCACGCTCGGCATGCAAATATGCCTTTATATTGCCCCCTGAATTGCGAGGCGAAAAGGACACACCTGCAGGCGAGCAATTCACCTAAAGGCACAATAAAATCTAAGTTATCTACAACTATTTACATTACTTACATTACACATTATACACACTATATACAAAATTTGAATGACGCAGGTGCGCCGTAAAAGTTCTAATGTTGGCAGATAGAGTGCGCGCATGTGCAGAAGCGTCTGTGTAACTGTGGCACTGCCGTTATATCGTACAGTTAGATCACGCGGCACAGTATTGCAGATCATATTGTTCGTGTGCGCGCGTTTTTCAGTCGTTGCACAAAGAAAATATTCAACCAAGATTACATATGAAGACTACATTCTATGACAGGTAACTTAGTTTTAAATTTACAATATTTGTTATAACACAATACAACTTAGATTGTTGAACGTTCTTAGTTACATAGTATTGTTTTGAAATACTTCAAAGAAAAATGTCCGTATTTTTCAGGTGCGTTGACCTATACACATCGTGTCGTTATTACAGTTCATATTCAGCCGCTGCACAATAATTTTTTACAGGTTAGTATCGTCGTGGTAAAGTTTTTTGATCACAGTAACATCGTTGTATAACAACATGATTAATACATAAGCGTGTCCATTTCTCATTTCCATTATAGTCGTAGTGGTGCAGTTGGTTGTGACTAAAAGCATTGCTTATTACAGATCAGACGTGACCCGTCGAGTAATTGGTCCACGTGCAGTTCGTTTTTACATTCCGTGGAAGCTTAGTTGCAGAACCTCGGACGGCACATAGCTGGCGTCGATCCTTGGACAGTCCAGGTAAGAGTGTCCGTCACATTTCGAGAACATTTCATTCCCTGAAGTTCCAACCAAAATTCTTCCACCCGTCGTGTTGTTTCCTGGACAGGCACTTTGTGTCCATTTAATCCAGTTAACATCTTGAAGTTGGGTACTGCAGTAATATCACTAGACGATGCACGAATTATGCACTTACATTTTCAGTTTTTTGCTGAATATAGCTCACCTAAATGTTCGTAGTTATTAATCAAGGAAATCGTTCATCGCGTTCACATAGATACGCTGCATAATGAATGGCATTAACAGTTTCTTTCACATAGGTTTCCGCGTAGTTGCAGAGTTAGTAATGTTCGTTAATGTCCGTGAACAGTAGTTCACTATGCAGTGTCTTTTTGGCACTCGTTTTGTTCAAATTTTTACATAGTAACAGTTGCACTATACATCAGTTAAAAAAATAAGTAATTATACATACACACGTCACATATTTTCTTAGCATAAACATAATATAGTTGCACATAAACATGTTTACATCATCATTACATCGCTATAGGTTATTACATTGTGTCACATTTGATTACATGAATTGCAGATATTTACATCCTCTTTAGCGGTTTTGCTGGGGTATTATCGATGTTTCATTAAGCTTTCATCTTCCTTCGCATTGTGATATGGATTTATTCCACTGTAATTACTGGTATGTTCAGCTGGCGAGTAATTACGATAATGTTGCTGTGGTTTACCATGATAATAGCTTGTGTTTGTGTTTCCACATCGTGGTATGTGTTGTAGTCGTGGTGTGTTTTGTTCTTGTGTATTTGTCGTGTGTGGAATATGTGTATCATACTCGAATGTACATTGGTTTCTGAACTGTACATTTTGACTGATATTTTCGTTACATTCTGACTGTAGTTGATCGGTGAATTGTCTCATGGGTGCAGTGACGGATTGTACTGCGTCACTGATCAGCTGTTTGTTATTAGTAATGTATTGCGCTACGGAGTCGTGCACAATTGTTGGAAAATTTTCACGTAAGCATCTATCAAAATGTTTGTCTTTGTTCTCAACCCAATCATGAAATTCTTTATTAATATTTTGAAAATGAGCTGTGGCATCTGATTGTAAGATGTCAGTCAGGTGTTGTTCAACATCGTCAAATTTATTCTGCACGTCAGTAATTCGTTTTTCAAGATTGTCATGTACTGAAGGATATGTTTGAATTTGTTCAGTAAGAACTTCACACGTGACATTAAGGTTTTTTACTTGTGTCTGTAAAAGTGCTACGTCAGTTGTAGTCTTTTCTTGTCTCGTATTGAGCTGGGAAAATTTAGTACTGAGTTCGGTCATCTGTTTGGTCAGTGTGGCGTCTATAAGTTCCACACGCTTACATAAAGTGTCATTACCTACCTTGATTGCTATGAGATCAGATTTGATTTCGTCATTTTGTGTTTTTAACTGTTCTTTTAAGGTTGCCATGTTTTCGGCGTTTTGTTTCATTAGCATTTGTAACATGTCGGCAATGTTTACCGTTTGCAAGGTCTCTGCCCCCGCCGCGTCATTAGACGTGACGTCATGCATTAACATGGGCTCTGATTGAGATTTTGAAATTTTTGTAGTGGACGGCCTATCGTCAAAATTTTCGTCAACACTTGCGTCAATATTTGATGAATCGTCACTACCGGTTGCTGTCGTAAAGTCATTTTCTAACCCTTGTCTCTCGTCCGAGTCGGATTGCGTCTGAATAGTACGTCCTTGCTGTTCCATTTTCGCGTATTGTTTTCTAGTTATTACCATGCCACACGTGATATATGTTTCAAGAAAATTTTTTACACTGATTTTAAAATAAAATGTAGTTGAGCATAAATCGCTCGTAGCAACAATGACTGTCTGTTAATTTAAAAATATAAACTGAATTTGAGATTATTGGTAATGGCTGCTGGCCATTTTACATGATATCGTACAGAAGTCGGCCATATTGTACACTCGTGTATTGGTATTGTTGCATACGTTATTGTTTAGGGAAAAGTACTGAGAATGAAATTTATCACTGAAACTGTTATGCAGAAAAGAAACACTACAGAATTTACTGAAAAGCTAATACACTGAATTATACGTCTGGTCAAGCCTACCAATGCAAAGAAGCTGCGTCTTACCTTATTTTGCTGGAAGTTTCGTTGGGTCTTCCCGCAAAATTTCAGAATTGGAAAATATCTTCAGATTTTGTTATCTCCCATACATTGACATCCAGGTCCAGAAAGTTGATTTTTTACATGAAACAAAGAGAACAATGTAACAAATGACAAAATAACAAGTCTTGCCACGGTCGCCAATATAAAATAAATAAAATAAATAAATAAAAATATATTGTTATTTAGATATTGATTATTCTACCTGTATGATGGTGATTGTGATTGCAATTGTATTAGCTTATCTGGAACGTGGGCGTTTAATTATTCGATATCAGACGCTTGACAATGGCTTTCTCGTAAAGGCAATGTTACTCGTAGTTGACCGTGAAATAAAACTGAATAATCGGACTTCGTAATTAAATCGTTTCCAAAGACTGCTGCGGTAGGTGCGGACTCATAATCTAAATCTCAATATTACAATAATTTGCCAGCCATGCCAATACGTCGTACAGAGGTGATTGTCTACTAAACATAAAAAAGTTACACAGTTAGTTAAATCAGATATATTCAATGAATAAGCCTACAGTTCATAATCCTACTTACTTTTATAAATATAAATTCTTTACAGAATCGAGGGCCTAGTGTGGTTGCAACTCGCAGTATTCTTCTATAACATGAAACATGGCGGTGTGCCAGACAATAAAATAAAATACGTGCTTCTTGCACCACTTCAACCAGGGCTCTCCCTTTCTTAATCAAACATAAGAGTAACGTAATTGTGCTTTTGTTTTATCAGCGACACAGCGCTGCAGCTGTGTGCCATAGGCTTTATTTATTTGTCACTGATTATTTATTTAATTATTATTACGCGTTTCCGAGGAAACTCACTCTCGGCATGCAAATGTGCCTTTATAAAGGCACAATACCGACTTAAGTACAAGAGGAGTGACACTCTAACTTTCTATGATTTGAATCTCTCCTGTGAGTCCAGATTTAGATTCCGATGCTTCACTTCAGGTTTACTGTATCCCTTGGACGTTCTTATTGGCGATGAAACACAGACATTGCATCGGAATTAAATTCAAAAGGCACAATGCCGACCTAAGTAGAAGAGGACTAACACTCTCACTTTCTATGATATGAACCTCTTCTGTGAGTCCAGTTTTAGATTCCGATGCTTCACTTCAGGTTTACTGTATACCTTGCACCTTCTTATTGACGATGAAACACAGAAATTGCATCGGAATTAAATTCAAAAAGCACAATGCCGACCTAAGTACAAGAGGACTGACACTCTCACTTTCAATGATTTGAACCTCTCCTGTGAGTCCAGGTTTAGATTCCGATGCTTCACTTCAGTTTTACTCTATCCCTTGGACCTTCTTATTGACGATGAAACACAGAGTTTGCATCCGAATTTAATACAAAAGTACAATGCCGACTTAAGTACAAGAGGACTGACACTCTCACTTTCTATGATTTGAACCTCTCCTGTGAGTCCAGTTTTAGATTACGATGCTTCACTTCAGGTTTACTGTATCCCTTGGACCTTCTTATTGACGATGAACCACAGAAATTGCAACGAAATTAAATAGAAAAGGCACAATGCCGACTTAAGTACAAGAGGACTGATACTCTAACTTTCTATGATTTGAACCTCTCCTGTGTATTCAGATTTAGATTCCGATGCTTCACTACAGGTTTACTGTATCCCTTGGACCTTCTTATAGACGATAAAACACAGAAATTGCATCCGAATTTAATACAAATGGCACAATGCCGACTTAAGTAGAAGAGGACTGACATTCTAACTTTCTATGATTTGAACCTCTCCTGTGAGTCCAGTTTTAGATTCCGATGCCTTACTTCGGGTATACTGTATCCCTTGGACCTTCTTATTAACGATAAAACACAGATTTTGCATCCGAATTTAATACAAATGGCACAATGTCGACTTAAGTACAAGAGGACTGACACTCTCACTTTCTATGATTTGTACCTTTCCTGTGAGTACAGTTTTAGATTCCGATGCTTCACTTCAGGTTTCCTGTATACCTTGCACCTTCTTATTGACGATGAAACACAGAAATTGTATCCGAATTTAATACAAAAGGCACAATGCCGACTTAAGTACAAGAGGACTGACATTCTAACTCTCTATGATTTGAACCTCTCCTGAGAGTCCAGTTTTAGATTCCGATGCTTCACTTCAGGTTTACTGTATCCCTTGGACTTTCTTATTGTCGATGAAACACAGAAATTGCATCCGAGTTTAATACAAATGGCACAATACCGACTTAAGTACAAGAGGAGTGCCACTCTAACTTTCTATGTTTTGAACCTCTCCTGTGAGTCCAGTTTTAGATTCTGATGCTTCACTTCAGGTTTACTGTATCCCTTCGACCTTCTTATTGACGATGAAACACAGAAATTGCATCCGAATTTAATACAAAAGGCACAATGCCGACATAAGTAAAAGAGGACTGACACTCTAACATTCTATGATTTGAACCTCTATTGCGAGTCCAGTTTTAGATTCCGATTCTTCACTTAAGGTTTACTGTATCCCTTGGACCTTCTTATTGACGATGAAACACCGAAATTGCATCCGAATTTAATACAAAAGGTATAAAATAAATAAAATAAATAAATAAAAATATATTGTTATTTAGATATTGATTATTCTATCTGTATGATGGTGATTGTGATTGCAATTTTATTAGCTTATCTGGAACGTGGACGTTTAATTATTCGATATCAGACGCTTGACAATGGCTTTCTCGCAAAGGCAATGTTACTCGTAGTTGACCGTGAAATAAAACTGAATAATCGGACTTCGTAATTAAATCGTTTCCAAAGATTGCTGCGGTAAGTGCGGACTCATGATCTAAATCTCAATATTACAATACTTTGCCAGCCATGCCAATACGTCGTACAGAGGTGATTGTCTACTAAACATAAAAAAGTTACACAGTTAGTTAAATCAGATATATTCAATGAATAAGCCTACAGTTCATAATCCTACTTACTTTTATAAATATAAATTCTTTACTGAATCGAGTGCCTAGTGTGGTTGCAACTCGCAGTATTCTTCTATAACATGAAATATGGCAGTGTGCCAGACAATGAAATAAAATACGTGCTTCTCGCACCACTTCAACCAGGGCTCTCCCTTTCTTAATCAAACATAAGAGTAACGTAATTGTGCTTTTGTTTTATCAGCGACACTGCGCTGCAGTTGTGTGCCATAGGCTTTATTTATTTGTCACTGATTATTTATTTAATTATTATTTCGCGTTTCCGAGGAAACTCACGCTCGGCATGCAAATATGCCTTTTTATTGCCCTTTGAATTGCGAGGCGAAAAGGACACACCTGCAGGCGAGCAATTCACCTAAAGGCACAAGAAAATCTAAGTTATCTACAACTATTTACATTACTTACATTACACATTATACACATTATATACAAAATTTGAATGACGCGGATGCGCCGTAAAAGTTCTAATGTTGGCAGATAGAGTGCGCGCATGTGCAGAAGCGTCTGTGTAACTGTGGCACTGCCGTTATATCGTACAGTTAGATCACGCGGCACAGTATTGCAGATCATATTGTTCGTGTGCGCGCTTTTTTCAGTCGTTGCACAAAGAAATTATTCAACCAAGATTACATATGAAGACTACATTCTATGACAGGTAACTTAGTTTTAAATTTACAATATTTGTTATAGCACAATACAACTTAGATTGTTGAACGTTCTTAGTTACATAGTAATGTTTTGAAATACTTCAAAGAAAAATGTCCGTATTTTTCAGGTGCGTTGACCTATACACATCGTGTCGTTATTACAGTTCATATTCAGCCGCTGCACAATAATTTTTTACAGGTTAGTATCGTCGTGGTAAAGTTTTTTGATCACAGTAACATCGTTGTATAACAAGATGATTAATACATAAGCGTGTCCATTTCTCATTTCCATTATAGTCGTAGTGGTGCAGTTGGTTGTGACTAAAAGCATTGCTTATTACAGATCAGACGTGACCCGTCGAGTAATTGGTCCACGTGCAGTTCGTTTTTACATTCCGTGGAAGCTTAGTTGCAGAACCTCGGACGGCACATAACTGGCGTCGATCCTTGGACAGTCCAGGTAAGAGTGTCCGTCACATTTCGAGAACATTTCATTCCCTGAAGTTCCAACCAAAATTCTTCCATCCGTCGTGTTGTTTCCTGGACAGGCACTTTGTGTCCATTTAATCCAGTTAACATCTTGAAGTTGGGTACTGCAGTAATATCACTAGACGATGCACGAATTATGCACTTACATTTTCAGTTTTTTGCTGAATATAGCTCACCTAAATGTTCGTAGTTATTAATCAAGGAAATCGTTCATCGCGTTCACATAGATACGCTGCATAATGAATGGCATTAACAGTTTCTTTCACATAGGTTTCCGCGTAGTTGCAGAGTTAGTAATGTTCGTTAATGTCCGTGAACAGTGGTTCACTATGCAGTGTCTTTTTGGCACTCGTTTTGTTCAAATTTTTACATAGTAACAGTTGCACTATACATCAGTTAAAAAAATAAGTAATTATACATACACACATCACATATTTTCTTAGCATAAACATAATATAGTTGCACATAAACATGTTTACATCATCATTACATCGCTATAGGTTATTACATTGTGTCACATTTGATTATATGAATTGCAGATATTTACATCCTCTTCAGCGGTTTTGCTGGGGTATTATCGATGTTTCATTAAGCTTTCATCTTCCTTCGCATTGTGATATGGATTTATTCCACTGTAATTACTGGTATGTTCAGCTGGCGAGTAATTACGATAATGTTGCTGTGGTTTACAATGATAATAGCTTGTGTTTGTGTTTCCACATCGTGGTATGTGTTGTAGTCGTGGTGTGTTTTGTTCTTGTGTATTTGTCGTGTGTGGAATATGTGTATCATACTCGAATGTATATTGGTTTCTGAACTGTACATTTTGACTGATATTTTCGTTACATTCTGACTGTAGTTGATCGGTGAATTGTCTCATGGAAGCAGTGACGGATTGTACTGCGTCACTGATCAGCTGTTTGTTATTAGTAATGTATTGCGCTACGGAGTCGTGCACAATTATTGGAAAATTTTCACGTAAGCATCTATCAAAATGTTTGTCTTTGTTCTCAACCCAATCATGAAATTCTGTATTAATATTTTGAAAATGAGCTGTGGCATCTGATTGTAAGATGTCAGTCAGGTGTTGTTCAACATCGTCAAATTTATTCTGCACGTCAGTAATTCGTTTTTCAAGATTGTCATGTACTGAAGGATATGTTTGAATTTGTTCAGTAAGAACTTCACACGTGACATTAAGGTTTTTTACTTGTGTCTGTAAAAGTGCTACGTCAGTTGTAGTCTTTTCTTGTCTCGTATTGAGCTGGGAAAATTTAGTACTGAGTTCGTTCATCTGTTTGGTCAGTGTGGCGTCTATAAGTTCCACACGCTTACATAAAGTGTCATTACCTACCTTGATTGCTATGAGATCAGATTTGATTTCGTCATTTTGTGTTTTTAACTGTTCTTTTAAGGTTGCCATGTTTTCGGCGTTTTGTTTCATTAGCATTTGTAACATGTCGGCAATGTTTACCGTTTGCAAGGTCTCTGCCCCCGCCGCGTCATTAGACGTGACGTCATGCATTAACATGGGCTCTGATTGAGATTTTGAAATTTTTGTAGTGGACGGCCTATCGTCAAAATTTTCGTCAACACTTGCGTCAATATTTGATGAATCGTCACTACCGGTTGCTGTCGTAAAGTCATTTTCTAACCCTTGTCTCTCGTCCGAGTCGGATTGCGTCTGAATAGTACGTCCTTGCTGTTCCATTTTCGCGTATTGTTTTCTAGTTATTACCATGCCACAC
This sequence comes from Schistocerca americana, assembly GCF_021461395.2. Taxonomy (NCBI): domain Eukaryota; kingdom Metazoa; phylum Arthropoda; class Insecta; order Orthoptera; family Acrididae; genus Schistocerca; species Schistocerca americana. The sequence goes on along the minus strand of NC_060128.1, from coordinate 9,654,009 downwards.
GTGATATATGTTTCAAGAAAATCTTTTACACTGATTTTAAAATAAAATGTAGTTGAGCATAAATCGCTCGTAGCAACAATGACTGTCTGTTAATTTAAAAATATAAACTGAATTTGAGATTATTGGTAATGGCTGCTGGCCATTTTACATGATATCGTACAGAAGTCGGCCATATTGTACACTCGTGTATTGGTATTGTTGCATACGTTATTGTTTAGGGAAAAGTACTGAGAATGAAATTTATCACTGAAACTGTTATGCGGAAAAGAAACACTACAGAATTTACTGAAAAGCTAATACACTGAATTATACGTCTGGTCAAGCCTACCAATGCAAAGATGCTGCGTCTTACCTTATTTTGCTGGAAGTTTCATTGGGTCTTCCCGCAAAATTTCAGAATTGGAAAATATCTTCAGATTTTGTTATCTCCCATACATTGACATCCAGGTCCAGAAAGTTGATTTTTTACATGAAACAAAGAGAACAATGTAACAAATGACAAAATAACAAGTCCTGCCACGGTCGCCAATATAAAATAAATAAAATAAATAAATAAAAATATATTGTTATTTAGATATTGATTATTCTACCTGTATGATGGTGATTGTGATTGCAATTGTATTAGCTTATCTGGAACGTGGGCGTTTAATTATTCGATATCAGACGCTTGACAATGGCTTTCTCGTAAAGGCAATGTTACTCGTAGTTGACCGTGAAATAAAACTGAATAATCGGACTTCGTAATTAAATCGTTTCCAAAGACTGCTGCGGTAGGTGCGGACTCATAATCTAAATCTCAATATTACAATAATTTGCCAGCCATGCCAATACGTCGTACAGAGGTGATTGTCTACTAAACATAAAAAAGTTACACAGTTAGTTAAATCAGATATATTCAATGAATAAGCCTACAGTTCATAATCCTACTTACTTTTATAAATATAAATTCTTTACAGAATCGAGTGCCTAGTGTGGTTGCAACTCGCAGTATTCTTCTATAACATGAAATATGGCAGTGTGCCAGACAATGAAATAAAATACGTGCTTCTCGCACCACTTCAACCAGGGCTCTCCCTTTCTTAATCAAACATAAGAGTAACGTAATTGTGCTTTTGTTTTATCAGCGACACTGCGCTGCAGTTGTGTGCCATAGGCTTTATTTATTTGTCACTGATTATTTATTTAATTATTATTTCGCGTTTCCGAGGAAACTCACGCTCGGCATGCAAATATGCCTTTATATTGCCCCCTGAATTGCGAGGCGAAAAGGACACACCTGCAGGCGAGCAATTCACCTAAAGGCACAAGAAAATCTAAGTTATCTACAACTATTTACATTACTTACATTACACATTATACACATTATATACAAAATTTGAATGACGCGGGTGCGCCGTAAAAGTTCTAATGTTGGCAGATAGAGTGCGCGCATGTGCAGAAGCGTCTGTGTAACTGTGGCACTGCCGTTATATCGTACAGTTAGATCACGCGGCACAGTATTGCAGATCATATTGTTCGTGTGCGCGCGTTTTTCAGTCGTTGCACAAAGAAAATATTCAACCAAGATTACATATGAAGACTACATTCTATGACAGGTAACTTAGTTTTAAATTTACAATATTTGTTATAACACAATACAACTTAGATTGTTGAACGTTCTTAGTTACATAGTATTGTTTTGAAATACTTCAAAGAAAAATGTCCGTATTTTTCAGGTGCGTTGACCTATACACATCGTGTCGTTATTACAGTTCATATTCAGCCGCTGCACAATAATTTTTTACAGGTTAGTATCGTCGTGGTAAAGTTTTTTGATCACAGTAACATCGTTGTATAACAACATGATTAATACATAAGCGTGTCCATTTCTCATTTCCATTATAGTCGTAGTGGTGCAGTTGGTTGTGACTAAAAGCATTGCTTATTACAGATCAGACGTGACCCGTCGAGTAATTGGTCCACGTGCAGTTCGTTTTTACATTCCGTGGAAGCTTAGTTGCAGAACCTCGGACGGCACATAGCTGGCGTCGATCCTTGGACAGTCCAGGTAAGAGTGTCCGTCACATTTCGAGAACATTTCATTCCCTGAAGTTCCAACCAAAATTCTTCCACCCGTCGTGTTGTTTCCTGGACAGGCACTTTGTGTCCATTTAATCCAGTTAACATCTTGAAGTTGGGTACTGCAGTAATATCACTAGACGATGCACGAATTATGCACTTACATTTTCAGTTTTTTGCTGAATATAGCTCACCTAAATGTTCGTAGTTATTAATCAAGGAAATCGTTCATCGCGTTCACATAGATACGCTGCATAATGAATGGCATTAACAGTTTCTTTCACATAGGTTTCCGCGTAGTTGCAGAGTTAGTAATGTTCGTTAATGTCCGTGAACAGTGGTTCACTATGCAGTGTCTTTTTGGCACTCGTTTTGTTCAAATTTTTACATAGTAACAGTTGCACTATACATCAGTTAAAAAAATAAGTAATTATACATACACACGTCACATATTTTCTTAGCATAAACATAATATAGTTGCACATAAACATGTTTACATCATCATTACATCGCTATAGGTTATTACATTGTGTCACATTTGATTACATGAATTGCAGATATTTACATCCTCTTTAGCGGTTTTGCTGGGGTATTATCGATGTTTCATTAAGCTTTCATCTTCCTTCGCATTGTGATATGGATTTATTCCACTGTAATTACTGGTATGTTCAGCTGGCGAGTAATTACGATAATGTTGCTGTGGTTTACCATGATAAGAGCTTGTGTTTGTGTTTCCACATCGTGGTATGTGTTGTAGTCGTGGTGTGTTTTGTTCTTGTGTATTTGTCGTGTGTGGAATATGTGTATCATACTCGAATGTATATTGGTTTCTGAACTGTACATTTTGACTGATATTTTCGTTACATTCTGACTGTAGTTGATCGGTGAATTGTCTCATGGGTGCAGTGACGGATTGTACTGCGTCACTGATCAGCTGTTTGTTATTAGTAATGTATTGCGCTACGGAGTCGTGCACAATTGTTGGAAAATTTTCACGTAAGCATCTATCAAAATGTTTGTCTTTGTTCTCAACCCAATCATGAAATTCTGTATTAATATTTTGAAAATGAGCTGTGGCATCTGATTGTAAGATGTCAGTCAGGTGTTGTTCAACATCGTCAAATTTATTCTGCACGTCAGTAATTCGTTTTTCAAGATTGTCATGTACTGAAGGATATGTTTGAATTTGTTCAGTAAGAACTTCACACGTGACATTAAGGTTTTTTACTTGTGTCTGTAAAAGTGCTACGTCAGTTGTAGTCTTTTCTTGTCTCGTATTGAGCTGGGAAAATTTAGTACTGAGTTCGGTCATCTGTTTGGTCAGTGTGGCGTCTATAAGTTCCACACGCTTACATAAAGTGTCATTACCTACCTTGATTGCTATGAGATCAGATTTGATTTCGTCATTTTGTGTTTTTAACTGTTCTTTTAAGGTTGCCATGTTTTCGGCGTTTTGTTTCATTAGCATTTGTAACATGTCGGCAATGTTTACCGTTTGCAAGGTCTCTGCCCCCGCCGCGTCATTAGACGTGACGTCATGCATTAACATGGGCTCTGATTGAGATTTTGAAATTTTTGTAGTGGACGGCCTATCGTCAAAATTTTCGTCAACACTTGCGTCAATATTTGATGAATCGTCACTACCGGTTGCTGTCGTAAAGTCATTTTCTAACCCTTGTCTCTCGTCCGAGTCGGATTGCGTCTGAATAGTACGTCCTTGCTGTTCCATTTTCGCGTATTGTTTTCTAGTTATTACCATGCCACACGTGATATATGTTTCAAGAAAATTTTTTACACTGATTTTAAAATAAAATGTAGTTGAGCAGAAATCGCTCGTAGCAACAATGACTGTCTGTTAATTTAAAAATATAAACTGAATTTGAGATTATTGGTAATGGCTGCTGGCCATTTTACATGATATCGTACAGAAGTCGGCCATATTGTACACTCGTGTATTGGTATTGTTGCATACGTTATTGTTTAGGGAAAAGTACTGAGAATGAAATTTATCACTGAAACTGTTATGCAGAAAAGAAACACTACAGAATTTACTGAAAAGCTAATACACTGAATTATACGTCTGGTCAAGCCTACCAATGCAAAGATGCTGCGTCTTACCTTATTTTGCTGGAAGTTTCATTAGGTCTTCCCGCAAAATTTCAGAATTGGAAAATATCTTCAGATTTTGTTATCTCCCATACATTGACATCCAGGTCCAGAAAGTTGATTTTTTACATGAAACAAAGAGAACAATGTAACAAATGACAAAATAACAAGTCCTGCCACGGTCGCCAATATAAAACAAATAAAATAAATAAATAAAAATATATTGTTATTTAGATATTGATTATTCTACCTGTATGATGGTGATTGTGATTGCAATTGTATTAGCTTATCTGGAACGTGGGCGTTTAATTATTCGATATCAGACGCTTGACAATGGCTTTCTCGTAAAGGCTATGTTACTCGTAGTTGACCGTGAAATAAAACTGAATAATCGGACTTCGTAATTAAATCGTTTCCAAAGACTGCTGCGGTAGGTGCGGACTCATAATCTAAATCTCAATATTACAATAATTTGCCAGCCATGCCAATACGTCGTACAGAGGTGATTGTCTACTAAACATAAAAAAGTTACACAGTTAGTTAAATCAGATATATTCAATGAATAAGCCTACAGTTCATAATCCTACTTACTTTTATAAATATAAATTCTTTACAGAATCGAGGGCCTAGTGTGGTTGCAACTCGCAGTATTCTTCTATAACATGAAACATGGCGGTGTGCCAGACAATAAAATAAAATACGTGCTTCTTGCACCACTTCAACCAGGGCTCTCCCTTTCTTAATCAAACATAAGAGTAACGTAATTGAGCTTTTGTTTTATCAGCGACACAGCGCTGCAGCTGTGTGCCATAGGCTTTATTTATTTGTCACTGATTATTTATTTAATTATTATTACGCGTTTCCGAGGAAACTCACTCTCGGCATGCAAATGTGCCTTTATAAAGGCACAATACCGACTTAAGTACAAGAGGAGTGACACTCTAACTTTCTATGATTTGAATCTCTCCTGTGAGTCCAGATTTAGATTCCGATGCTTCACTTCAGGTTTACTGTATCCCTTGGACGTTCTTATTGGCGATGAAACACAGACATTGCATCGGAATTAAATTCAAAAGGCACAATGCCGACCTAAGCAGAAGAGGACTAACACTCTCACTTTCTATGATTTGAACCTCTTCTGTGAGTCCAGTTTTAGATTCCGATGCTTCACTTCAGGTTTACTGTATACCTTGCACCTTCTTATTGACGATGAAACACAGAAATTGCATCGGAATTAAATTCAAAAAGCACAATGCCGACCTAAGTACAAGAGGACTGACACTCTCACTTTCAATGATTTGAACCTCTCCTGTGAGTCCAGGTTTAGATTCCGATGCTTCACTTCAGTTTTACTCTATCCCTTGGACCTTCTTATTGACGATGAAACACAGAGTTTGCATCCGAATTTAATACAAAAGTACAATGCCGACTTAAGTACAAGAGGACTGACACTCTCACTTTCTATGATTTGAACCTCTCCTGTGAGTCCAGTTTTAGATTACGATGCTTCACTTCAGGTTTACTGTATCCCTTGGACCTTCTTATTGACGATGAACCACAGAAATTGCATCGAAATTAAATAGAAAAGGCACAATGCCGACTTAAGTACAAGAGGACTGATACTCTAACTTTCTATGATTTGAACCTCTCCTGTGTATTCAGATTTAGATTCCGATGCTTCACTACAGGTTTACTGTATCCCTTGGACCTTCTTATAGACAATAAAACACAGAAATTGCATCCGAATTTAATACAAATGGCACAATGCCGACTTAAGTACAAGAGGACTGACATTCTAACTTTCTATGATTTGAACCTCTCCTGAGAGTCCAGTTTTAGATTCCGATGCTTCACTTCAGGTTTACTATATCCGTTGGACTTTCTTGTTGACGATGAACCACCGAAATTGCATCGGAATTAAATTCAAAAGGCACAATGCTGACTTAAGTACAAGAGGACTGACACTCTAACTTTCTATGATTTGAACCTCTCCTGTGAGGTCAGATTTAGATTCCGATGCTTCACTTCAGGTTTACTGTATCCCTTGGACCTTCTTATAGACGATAAAACACAGAAATTGCATCCTAATTTAATACAAATGGCACAATACCGACTTAAGTACAAGAGGACTGACGCTCTAACTTTCTATGATTTGAACCTCTCCTGTGAGTCCAGTTTTAGATTCCGATGCTTCACTTCAGGTTGACTGTATCCCTTGGACCCTCTTATTGACGATGAAACACAGAAAATGCATCCGAATTTAATACAATCGGCACAATGCAGACTTAAGTACAAGAGGGCTGACGCTCTCACTTTCTATGATTTGAACCTCTCCTGTGAGTCCAGTTTTAGATTCCGATGCTTCACTTCAGGTGTACTGTATCTCTTGGACCTTCTTATTGACGATGAAACACAGAGTTTGCATCCGAATTTAATACAAAATTGACAATGCCGACTTAAGTACAAGAGGACTGACACTCTAAACTTCTATGATTTGAACCTCTCCTGTGAGTCCAGTTTTAGATTCCGATGCTTTACTTCGGGTATACTGTATCCCTTGGACCTTCTTATTAACGATAAAACACAGATTTTGCATCCGAATTTAATACAAATGGCACAATGTCGACTTAAGTACAAGAGGACTGACACTCTCACTTTCTATGATTTGTACCTTTCCTGTGAGTCCAGTTTTAGATTCCGATGCTTCACTTCAGGTTTCCTGTATACCTTGCACCTTCTTATTGACGATGAAACACAGAAATTGTATCCGAATTTAATACAAAAGGCACAATGCCGACTTAAGTACAAGAGGACTGACATTCTAACTCTCTATGATTTGAACCTCTCCTGAGAGTCCAGTTTTAGATTCCGATGCTTCACTTCAGGTTTACTGTATCCCTTGGACTTTCTTATTGTCGATGAAACACAGAAATTGCATCCGAGTTTAATACAAATGGCACAATACCGACTTAAGTACAAGAGGAGTGCCACTCTAACTTTCTATGTTTTGAACCTCTCCTGTGAGTCCAGTTTTAGATTCTGATGCTTCACTTCAGGTTTACTGTATCCCTTCGACCTTCTTATTGACGATGAAACACAGAAATTGCATCCGAATTTAATACAAAAGGCACAATGCCGACATAAGTAAAAGAGGACTGACACTCTAACATTCTATGATTTGAACCTCTATTGCGAGTCCAGTTTTAGATTCCGATTCTTCACTTAAGGTTTACTGTATCCCTTGGACCTTCTTATTGACGATGAAACAGCGAAATTGCATCCGAATTTAATACAAAAGGTATAAAATAAATAAAATAAATAAATAAAAATATATTGTTATTTAGATATTGATTATTCTATCTGTATGATGGTGATTGTGATTGCAATTTTATTAGCTTATCTGGAACGTGGACGTTTAATTATTCGATATCAGACGCTTGACAATGGCTTTCTCGTAAAGGCAATGTTACTCGTAGTTGACCGTGAAATAAAACTGAATAATCGGACTTCGTAATTAAATCGTTTCCAAAGATTGCTGCGGTAAGTGCGGACTCATAATCTAAATCTCAATATTACAATACTTTGCCAGCCATGCCAATACGTCGTACAGAGGTGATTGTCTACTAAACATAAAAAAGTTACACAGTTAGTTAAATCAGATATATTCAATGAATAAGCCTACAGTTCATAATCCTACTTACTTTTATAAATATAAATTCTTTACAGAATCGAGTGCCTAGTGTGGTTGCAACTCGCAGTATTCTTCTATAACATGAAATATGGCAGTGTGCCAGACAATGAAATAAAATACGTGCTTCTCGCACCACTTCAACCAGGGCTCTCCCTTTCTTAATCAAACATAAGAGTAACGTAATTGTGCTTTTGTTTTATCAGCGACACTGCGCTGCAGTTGTGTGCCATAGGCTTTATTTATTTGTCACTGATTATTTATTTAATTATTATTTCGCGTTTCCGAGGAAACTCACGCTTGGCATGCAAATATGCCTTTATATTGCCCCCTGAATTGCGAGGCGAAAAGGACACACCTGCAGGCGAGCAATTCACCTAAGGGCACAAGAAAATCTAAGTTATCTACAACTATTTACATTACTTACATTACACATTATACACATTATATACAAAATTTGAATGACGCGGATGCGCCGTAAAAGTTCTAATGTTGGCAGATAGAGTGCGCGCATGTGCAGAAGCGTCTGTGTAACTGTGGCACTGCCGTTATATCGTACAGTTAGATCACGCGGCACAGTATTGCAGATCATATTGTTCGTGTGCGCGCTTTTTTCAGTCGTTGCACAAAGAAATTATTCAACCAAGATTACATATGAAGACTACATTCTATGACAGGTAACTTAGTTTTAAATTTACAATATTTGTTATAGCACAATACAACTTAGATTGTTGAACGTTCTTAGTTACATAGTATTGTTTTGAAATACTTCAAAGAAAAATGTCCGTATTTTTCAGGTGCGTTGACCTATACACATCGTGTCGTTATTACAGTTCATATTCAGCCGCTGCACAATAATTTTTTACAGGTTAGTATCGTCGTGGTAAAGTTTTTTGATCACAGTAACATCGTTGTATAACAAGATGATTAATACATAAGCGTGTCCATTTCTCATTTCCATTATAGTCGTAGTGGTGCAGTTGGTTGTGACTAAAAGCATTGCTTATTACAGATCAGACGTGACCCGTCGAGTAATTGGTCCACGTGCAGTTCGTTTTTACATTCCGTGGAAGCTTAGTTGCAGAACCTCGGACGGCACATAGCTGGCGTCGATCCTTGGACAGTCCAGGTAAGAGTGTCCGTCACATTTCGAGAACATTTCATTCCCTGAAGTTCCAACCAAAATTCTTCCATCCGTCGTGTTGTTTCCTGGACAGGCACTTTGTGTCCATTTAATCCAGTTAACATCTTGAAGTTGGGTACTGCAGTAATATCACTAGACGATGCACGAATTATGCACTTACATTTTCAGTTTTTTGCTGAATATAGCTCACCTAAATGTTCGTGGTTATTAATCAAGGAAATCGTTCATCGCGTTCACATAGATACGCTGCATAATGAATGGCATTAACAGTTTCTTTCACATAGGTTTCCGCGTAGTTGCAGAGTTAGTAATGTTCGTTAATGTCCGTGAACAGTGGTTCACTATGCAGTGTCTTTTTGGCACTCGTTTTGTTCAAATTTTTACATAGTAACAGTTGCACTATACATCAGTTAAAAAAATAAGTAATTATACATACACACATCACATATTTTCTTAGCATAAACATAATATAGTTGCACATAAACATGTTTACATCATCATTACATCGCTATAGGTTATTACATTGTGTCACATTTGATTACATGAATTGCAGATATTTACATCCTCTTCAGCGGTTTTGCTGGGGTATTATCGATGTTTCATTAAGCTTTCATCTTCCTTCGCATTGTGATATGGATTTATTCCACTGTAATTACTGGTATGTTCAGCTGGCGAGTAATTACGATAATGTTGCTGTGGTTTACCATGATAATAGCTTGTGTTTGTGTTTCCACATCGTGGTATGTGTTGTAGTCGTGGTGTGTTTTGTTCTTGTGTATTTGTCGTGTGCGGAATATGTGTATCATACTCGAATGTATATTGGTTTCTGAACTGTACATTTTGACTGATATTTTCGTTACATTCAGACTGTAGTTGATCGGTGAATTGTCTCATGGGTGCAGTGACGGATTGTACTGCGTCACTGATCAGCTGTTTGTTATTAGTAATGTATTGCGCTACGGAGTCGTGCACAATTGTTGGAAAATTTTCACGTAAGCATCTATCAAAATGTTTGTCTTTGTTCTCAACCCAATCATGAAATTCTTTATTAATATTTTGAAAATGAGCTGTGGCATCTGATTGTAAGATGTCAGTCAGGTGTTGTTCAACATCGTCAAATTTATTCTGCACGTCAGTAATTCGTTTTTCAAGATTGTCATGTACTGAAGGATATGTTTGAATTTGTTCAGTAAGAACTTCACACGTGACATTAAGGTTTTTTACTTGTGTCTGTAAAAGTGCTACGTCAGTTGTAGTCTTTTCTTGTCTCGTATTGAGCTGGGAAAATTTAGTACTGAGTTCGGTCATCTGTTTGGTCAGTGTGGCGTCTATAAGTTCCACACGCTTACATAAAGTGTCATTACCTACCTTGATTGCTATGAGATCAGATTTGATTTCGTCATTTTGTGTTTTTAACTGTTCTTTTAAGGTTGCCATGTTTTCGGCGTTTTGTTTCATTAGCATTTGTAACATGTCGGCAATGTTTACCGTTTGCAAGGTCTCTGCCCCCGCCGCGTCATTAGACGTGACGTCATGCATTAACATGGGCTCTGATTGAGATTTTGAAATTTTTGTAGTGGACGGCCTATCGTCAAAATTTTCGTCAACACTTGCGTCAATATTTGATGAATCGTCACTACCGGTTGCTGTCGTAAAGTCATTTTCTAACCCTTGTCTCTCGTCCGAGTCGGATTGCGTCTGAATAGTACGTCCTTGCTGTTCCATTTTTGCGTATTGTTTTCTAGTTATTACCATGCCACACGTGATATATGTTTCAAGAAAATTTTTTACACTGATTTTAAAATAAAATGTAGTTGAGCATAAATCGCTCGTAGCAACAATGACTGTCTGTTAATTTAAAAATATAAACTGAATTTGAGATTATTGGTAATGGGTGCTGGCCATTTTACATGATATCGTACAGAAGTCGGCCATATTGTACACTCGTGTATTGGTATTGTTGCATACGTTATTGTTTAGGGAAAAGTACTGAGAATGAAATTTATCACTGAAACTGTTATGCGGAAAAGAAACACTACAGAATTTACTGAAAAGCTAATACACTGAATTATACGTCTGGTCAAGCCTACCAATGCAAAGATGCTGCGTCTTACCTTATTTTGCTGGAAGTTTCATTGGGTCTTCCCGCAAAATTTCAGAATTGGAAAATATCTTCAGATTTTGTTATCTCCCATACATTGACATCCAGGTCCAGTAAGTTGATTTTTTACATGAAACAAAGAGAACAATGTAACAAATGACAAAATAACAAGTCCTGCCACGGTCGCCAATATAAAATAAATAAAATAAATAAATAAAAATATATTGTTATTTAGATATTGATTATTCTACCTGTATTATGGTGAATGTGATTGCAATTGTATTAGCTTATCTGGAACGTGGACGTTTAATTATTCGATATCAGACGCTTGACAATGGCTTTCTCGTAAAGGCAATGTTACTCGTAGTTGACCGTGAAATAAAACTGAATAATCGGACTTCGTAATTAAATCGTTTCCAAAGACTGCTGCGGTAGGTGCGGACTCATAATCTAAATCTCAATATTACAATAATTTGCCAGCCATGCCAATACGTCGTACAGAGGTGATTGTCTACTAAACATAAAAAAGTTACACAGTTAGTTAAATCAGATATATTCAATGAATAAGCCTACAGTTCATAATCCTACTTACTTTTATAAATATAAATTCTTTACAGAATCGAGGGCCTACTGTGGTTGCAACTCGCAGTATTCTTCTATAACATGAAATATGGCGGTGTGCCAGACAATAAAATAAAATACGTGCTTCTCGCACCACATCAACCAGAGCTCTCCCTTTCTTAATCAAACATAAGAGTAACGTAATTGTGCTTTTGTTTTATCAGCGACACAGCGCTGCAGCTGTGTGCCATAGGCTTTATTTATTTGTCACTGATTATTTATTTAATTATTATTACGCGTTTCCGAGGAAACTCACTCTCGGCATGCAAATGTGCCTTTATAAAGGCACAATACCGACTTAAGTACAAGAGGAGTGACACTCTAACTTTCTATGATTTGAATCTCTCCTGTGAGTCCAGTTTTAGATTCCGATGCTTCACTTCAGGTTTACTGTATCCCTTGGACGTTCTTATTGGCGATGAAACACAGACATTGCATCGGAATTAAATTCAAAAGGCACAATGCCGACCTAAGTAGAAGAGGACTAACACTCTCACTTTCTATGATTTGAACCTCTTCTGTGAGTCCAGTTTTAGATTCCGATGCTTCACTTCAGGTTTACTGTATACCTTGCACCTTCTTATAGACGATGAAACACAGAAATTGCATCGGAATTAAATTCAAAAGGCACAATGCCGACCTAAGTACAAGAGGACTGACACTCTCACTTTCTATGATTTGAACCTCTCCTGTGAGTCCAGGTTTAGATTCCGATGCTTCACTTCAGTTTTACTCTATCCCTTGGACCTTCTTATTGACGATGAAACACAGAGTTTGCATCCGAATTTAATACAAAAGTACAATGCCGACTTAAGTACAAGAGGACTGACACTCTCACTTTCTATGATTTGAACCTCTCCTGTGAGTCCAGTTTTAGATTCCGATGCTTCACTTCAGGTTTACTGTATCCCTTGGACTTTCTTGTTGACGATGAACCACCGAAATTGCATCGGAATTAAATTCAAAAGGCACAATGCTGACTTAAGTACAAGAGGACTGACACTCTAACTGTCTATGATTTGAACCTCTCCTGTGAGGTCAGATTTAGATTCCGATGCTTCACTTCAGGTTTACTGTATCCCTTGGACCTTCTTATAGACGATAAAACACAGAAATTGCATCCTAATTTAATACAAATGGCACAATGCCGACTTAAGTACAAGAGGACTGACGCTCTAACTTTCTATGATTTGAACCTCTCCTGTGAGTCCAGTTTTAGATTCCGATGCTTCACTTCAGGTTTACCGTATCCCTTGGACCTTCTTATTGACGATAAAACACAGAAATCGCATCGGAATTTAATTCAAAATGTACAATGCCGACCTAAGTAGAAGAGGACTGACACTCTCACTTTCTATGATTTGAACCTCTCCTGTGAGTCCAGTTTTAGATTCCGATGCTTCACTTCAGGTGTACTGTATCTCTTGGACCTTCTTATTGACGATGAAACACAGAGTTTGCATCCGAATTTAAAACAAAATTGGCAATGCCGACTTAAGTACAAGAGGACTGACACTCTAAACTTCTATGATTTGAACCTCTCCTGTGAGTCCAGTTTTAGATTCCGATGCTTTACTTTGGGTATACAGTATCCCTTGGACCTTCTTATTAACGATGAAACACAGATTTTGCATCCGAATTTAATACAAATGGCACAATGTCGACTTAAGTACAAGAGCTCTGACACTCTCACTTTCTATGATTTGTACCTCTCCTGTGAGTCCAGTTTTAGATTCCGATGCTTCACTTCAGGTTCCCTGTATACCTTGCACCTTCTTATTGACGATGAAACACAGAAATTGTATCCGAATTTAATACAAAAGGCACAATGCCGACTTAAGTACAAGAGGACCGACATTATAACTTTCTATGATTTGAACCTCTCCTGAGAGTCCAGTTTTAGATTCCGATGCTTCACTTCAGGTTTACTGTATCCCTTGGACTTTCTTGTTGTCGATGAAACACAGAAAGTGCATCCGAGTTTAATACAAATGGCACAATACCGACTTAAGTACAAGAGGAGTGCCACTCTAACTTTCTATGTTTTGAATCTCTCCTGTGAGTCCAGTTTTAGATTCTGATGCTTCACTTCAGGTTTACTGTATCCCTTCGACCTTCTTATTGACGATGAAACACAGAAATTGCATCCGAATTTAATACAAAAGGCACAATGCCGACTTAAGTAAAAGAGGACTGACACTCTAACATTCTATGATTTGAACCTCTATTGCGAGTCCAGTTTTAGATTCCGATTCTTCACTTAAGGTTTACTGTATCCCTTGGACCTTATTATTGACGATGAAACACCGAAATTGCATCCGAATTTAATACAAAAGGTATAAAATATGTAAAATAAATAAATAAAAATATATTGTTATTTAGATATTGATTATTCTATCTGTATGATGGTGATTGTGATTGCAATTGTATTAGCTTATCTGGAACGTGGATGTTTAATTATTCGATATCAGACGCTTGACAATGGCTTTCTCGTAAAGGCAATGTTACTCGTAGTTGACCGTGAAATAAAAGTGAATAATCGGACTTCGTAATTAAATCGTTTCCAAAGATTGCTGCTGTAAGTGTGGACTCATAATCTAAATCTCAGTATTACAATACTTTGCCAGCCATGCCAATACGTCGTACAGTGGTGATTGTCTACTAAACATAAAAAAGTTACACAGTTAGTTAAATCAGATATATTCAATGAATAAGCCTACAGTTCATAATCCTACTTACTTTTATAAATATAAATTGTTTACAGAATCGAGTGCCTAGTGTGGTTGTAACTCGCAGTATTCTTCTATAACATGAAATATGGCAGTGTGCCAGACAATGAAATAAAATACGTGCTCTCGCACCACTTCAACCAGGGCTCTCCCTTTCTTAATCAAACATAAGAGTAACGTAATTGTGCTTTTGTTTTATCAGCGACACTGCGCTGCAGTTGTGTGCCATAGGCTTTATTTATTTGTCACTGATTATTTATTTAATTATTATTTCGCGTTTCCGAGGAAACTCACGCTCGGCATGCAAATATGCCTTTATATTGCCCCCTGAATTGCGAGGCGAAAAGGACACACCTGCAGGCGAGCAATTCACCTAAAGGCACAAGAAAATCTAAGTTATCTACAACTATTTACATTACTTACATTACACATTATACACATTATATACAAAATTTGAATGATGCGGGTGCGCCGTAAAAGTTCTAATGTTGGCAGATAGAGTGCGCGCATGTGCAGAAGCGTCTGTGTAACTGTGGCACTGCCGTTATATCGTACAGTTAGATCACGCGGCACAGTATTGCAGATCATATTGTTCGTGTGCGCGCGTTTTTCAGTCGTTGCACAAAGAAAATATTCAACCAAGATTACATATGAAGACTACATTCTATGACAGGTAACTTAGTTTTAAATTTACAATATTTGTTATAACACAATACAACTTAGATTGTTGAACGTTCTTAGTTACATAGTATTGTTTTGAAATACTTCAAAGAAAAATGTCCGTATTTTTCAGGTGCGTTGACCTATACACATCGTGTCGTTATTACAGTTCATATTCAGCCGCTGCACAATAATTTTTTACAGGTTAGTATCGTCGTGGTAAAGTTTTTTGATCACAGTAACATCGTTGTATAACAACGTGATTAATACATAAGCGTGTCCATTTCTCATTTCCATTATAGTCGTAGTGGTGCAGTTGGTTGTGACTAAAAGCATTGCTTATTACAGATCAGACGTGACCCGTCGAGTAATTGGTCCACGTGCAGTTCGTTTTTACATTCCGTGGAAGCTTAGTTGCAGAACCTCGGACGGCACATAGCTGGCGTCGATCCTTGGACAGTCCAGGTAAGAGTGTCCGTCACATTTCGAGAACATTTCATTCCCTGAAGTTCCAACCAAAATTCTTCCACCCGTCGTGTTGTTTCCTGGACAGGCACTTTGTGTCCATTTAATCCAGTTAACATCTTGAAGTTGGGTACTGTAGTAATATCACTAGACGATGCACGAATTATGCACTTACATTTTCAGTTTTTTGCTGAATATAGCTCACCTAAATGTTCGTAGTTATTAATCAAGGAAATCGTTCATCGCGTTCACATAGATACGCTGCATAATGAATGGCATTAACAGTTTCTTTCACATAGGTTACCGCGTAGTTGCAGAGTTAGTAATGTTCGTTAATGTCCGTGAACAGTGGTTCACTATGCAGTGTCTTTTTGGCACTCGTTTTGTTCAAATTTTTACATAGTAACAGTTGCACTATACATCAGTTAAAAAAATAAGTAATTATACATACACATGTCACATATTTTCTTAGCATAAACATAATATAGTTGCACATAAACATGTTTACATCATCATTACATCGCTATAGGTTATTACATTGTGTCACATTTGATTACATGAATTGCAGATATTTACATCCTCTTTAGCGGTTTTGCTGGGGTATTATCGATGTTTCATTAAGCTTTCATCTTCCTTCGCATTGTGATATGGATTTATTCCACTTTAATTACTGGTATGTTCAGCTGGCGAGTAATTACGATAATGTTGCTGTGGTTTACAATGATAATAGCTTGTGTTTGTGTTTCCACATCGTGGTATGTGTTGTAGTCGTGGTGTGTTTTGTTCTTGTGTATTTGTCGTGTGTGGAATATGTGTATCATACTCGAATGTATATTGGTTTCTGAACTGTACATTTTGACTGATATTTTCGTTACATTCTGACTGTAGTTGATCGGTGAATTGTCTCATGGAAGCAGTGACGGATTGTACTGCGTCACTGATCAGCTGTTTGTTATTAGTAATGTATTGCGCTACGGAGTCGTGCACAATTGTTGGAAAATTTTCACGTAAGCATCTATCAAAATGTTTGTCTTTGTTCTCAACCCAATCATGAAATTCTGTATTAATATTTTGAAAATGAGCTGTGGCATCTGATTGTAAGATGTCAGTCAGGTGTTGTTCAACATCGTCAAATTTATTCTGCACGTCAGTAATTCGTTTTTCAAGATTGTCATGTACTGAAGGATATGTTTGAATTTGTTCTGTAAGAACTTCACACGTGACATTAAGGTTTTTTACTTGTGTCTGTAAAAGTGCTACGTCAGTTGTAGTCTTTTCTTGTCTCGTATTGAGCTGGGAAAATTTAGTACTGAGTTCGGTCATCTGTTTGGTCAGTGTGGCGTCTATAAGTTCCACACGCTTACATAAAGTGTCATTACCTACCTTGATTGCTATGAGATCAGATTTGATTTCGTCATTTTGTGTTTTTAACTGTTCTTTTAAGGTTGCCATGTTTTCGGCGTTTTGTTTCATTAGCATTTGTAACATGTCGGCAATGTTTACCGTTTGCAAGGTCTCTGCCCCCGCCGCGTCATTAGACGTGACGTCATGCATTAACATGGGCTCTGATTGAGATTTTGAAATTTTTGTAGTGGACGGCCTATCGTCAAAATTTTCGTCAACACTTGCGTCAATATTTGATGAATCGTCACTACCGGTTGCTGTCGTAAAGTCATTTTCTAACCCTTGTCTCTCGTCCGAGTCGGATTGCGTCTGAATAGTACGTCCTTGCTGTTCCATTTTCGCGTATTGTTTTCTAGTTATTACCATGCCACACGTGATATATGTTTCAAGAAAATTTTTTACACTGATTTTAAAATAAAATGTAGTTGAGCATAAATCGCTCGTAGCAACAATGACTGTCTGTTAATTTAAAAATATAAACTGAATTTGAGATTATTGGTAATGGGTGCTGGCCATTTTACATGATATCGTACAGAAGTCGGCCATATTGTACACTCGTGTATTGGTATTGTTGCATACGTTATTGTTTAGGGAAAAGTACTGAGAATGAAATTTATCACTGAAACTGTTATGCGGAAAAGAAACACTACAGAATTTACTGAAAAGCTAATACACTGAATTATACGTCTGGTCAAGCCTACCAATGCAAAGATGCTGCGTCTTACCTTATTTTGCTGGAAGTTTCATTGGGTCTTCCCGCAAAATTTCAGAATTGGAAAATATCTTCAGATTTTGTTATCTCCCATACATTGACATCCAGGTCCAGAAAGTTGATTTTTTACATGAAACAAAGAGAACAATGTAACAAATGACAAAATAACAAGTCCTGCCACGGTCGCCAATATAAAATAAATAAAATAAATAAATAAAAATATATTGTTATTTAGATATTGATTATTCTACCTGTGTGATGGTGATTGTGATTGCAATTGTATTAGCTTATCTGGAACGTGGACGTTTAATTATTCGATATCAGACGCTTGACAATGGCTTTCTCGTAAAGGCAATGTTACTCGTAGTTGACCGTGAAATAAAACTGAATAATCGGACTTCGTAATTAAATCGTTTCCAAAGACTGCTGCGGTAGGTGCGGACTCATAATCTAAATCTCAATATTACAATAATTTGCCAGCCATGCCAATACGTCGTACAGAGGTGATTGTCTACTAAACATAAAAAAGTTACACAGTTAGTTAAATCAGATATATTCAATGAATAAGCCTACAGTTCATAATCCTACTTACTTTTATAAATATAAATTCTTTACAGAATCGAGGGCCTAGTGTGGTTGCAACTCGCAGTATTCTTCTATAACATGAAATATGGCGGTGTGCCAGACAATAAAATAAAATACGTGCTTCTCGCACCACTTCAACCAGAGCTCTCCCT
Source organism: Schistocerca americana (assembly GCF_021461395.2). Taxonomy (NCBI): domain Eukaryota; kingdom Metazoa; phylum Arthropoda; class Insecta; order Orthoptera; family Acrididae; genus Schistocerca; species Schistocerca americana. Next base: position 9,635,584 of record NC_060128.1, on the reverse strand, counting down.
TTCTCAACAAACATAAGAGTAACGTAATTGTGCTTTTGTTTTATCAGCGACACAGTGCTGCAGCTGTGTGCCATAGGCTTTATTTATTTGTCACTGATTATTTATTTAATTATTATTACGCGTTTCCAAGGAAACTCACTCTCGGCATGCAAATGTGCCTTTATAAAGGCACAATACCGACTTAAGTACAAGAGGAGTGACACTCTAACTTTCTATGATTTGAATCTCTCCTGTGAGTCCAGTTTTAGATTCTGATGCTTCACTTCAGGTTTACTGTATACCTTGCACCTTCTTATTGACGATGAAACACAGAAATTGCATCGGAATTAAATTCAAAAGGCACAATGCCGACCTAAGTACAAGAGGACTGACACTCTCACTTTCTATGATTTGAACCTCTCCTGTGAGTCCAGGTTTAGATTCTGATGCTTCACTTCAGGTTATCTGTATCCCTTGGACGTTCTTATTGGCGATGAAACACAGACATTGCATCGGACTTAAATTCAAAAGGCACAATGCCGACCTAAGTAGAAGAGGACTAACACTCTCACTTTCTATGATTTGAACCTCTTCTGTGAGTCCAGTTTTAGATTCCGATGCTTCACTTCAGGTTTACTGTATACCTTGCACCTTCTTATTGTCGATGAAACACAGAAATTGCATCGGAATTAAATTCAAAAGGCACAATGCCGACCTAAGTACAAGAGGACTGACACTCTCACTTTCTATGATTTGAACCTCTCCTGTGAGTCCAGGTTTAGATTCCGATGCTTCACTTCAGTTTTACTCTATCCCTTGGACCTTCTTATTGACGATGAAACACAGAGTTTGCATCCGAATTTAATACAAAAGTACAATGCCGACTTAAGTACAAGAGGAGTGACACTCTCACTTTCTATGATTTGAACCTCTCCTGTGAGTCCAGTTTTAGATTCCGATGCTTCACTTCAGGTTTACTGTATCCCTTGGACCTTCTTATTGACGATGAACCACAGAAATTGCATCGAAATTAAATTGAAAAGGCACAATGCCGACTTAAGTACAAGAGGACTGATACTCTAACTTTCTATGATTTGAACCTCTCCTGTGAGCTCAGATTTAGATTCCGAAGCTTCACTACAGGTTTACTGTATCCCTTGGACCTTCTTATAGACGAAAAAACACAGAAATTGCATCCGAATTTAATACAAATGGCACAATGCCGACTTAAGTACAAGAGGACTGACATTCTAACTTTCTATGATTTGAACCTCTCCTGAGAGTCCAGTTTTAGATTCCGATGGTTCACTTCAGGTTTACTGTATCCCTTGGACTTTCTTGTTGACGATGAACCACCGAAATTGCATCGGAATTAAATTCAAAAGGCACAATGCTGACTTAAGTACAAGAGGACTGACACTCTAACTTTCTCTGATTTGAACCTCTCCTGTGAGGTCAGATTTAGATTCCGATGCTTCACTTCAGGTTTAATGTATCCCTTGGACCTTCTTATAGACGATAAAACACAGAAATTGCATCCTTATTTAATACAAATGCCACAATGCCGACTTAAGTACAAGAGGACTGACGCTCTAACTTTCTATGATTTGAACCTCTCCTGTGAGTCCAGTTTTAGATTCCGATGCTTCACTTCAGGTTGACTGTATCCCTTGGACCCTCTTATTGACGATGAAACACTGAAAATGCATCCGAATTTAATACAAACGGCACAATGCAGACTTAAGTACAAGAGGGCTGACAATCTCACTTTCTATGATTCGAACCTCTCCTGTGAGATCAGTTTTAGATTCCGATGCTTCACTTCAGGTTTACCGTATCCCTTGGACCTTCTTATTGACGATAAAACACAGATATCGCATCGGAATTAAATTCAAAATGTACAATGCCGACCTAAGTAGAAGAGGACTGACACTCTCACTTTCTATGATTTGAACCTCTCCTGTGAGTCCAGTTTTAGATTCCGATGCTTCACTTCAGGTGTACTGTATCTCTTGGACCTTCTTATTGACGATGAAACACAGAGTTTGCATCCGAATTTAATACAAAATTGACAATGCAGACTTAAGTACAAGAGGACTGACACTCTAAACTTCTATGATTTCAACCTCTCCTGTGAGTCCAGTTTTAGATTCCGATGCTTTACTTCGGGTATACTGTATCCCTTGGACCTTCTTATTAACGATGAAACACAGATTTTACATCCGAATTTAATACAAATGGCACAATGTCGACCTAAGTACAAGAGGACTGACACTCTCACTTTCTATGATTTGTACCTCTCCTGTGAGTCCAGTTTTAGATTCCGATGCTTCACTTCAGGTTTCCTGTATACCTTGCACCTTCTTATTGACGATGAAACACAGAAATTGTATCCGAATTTAATACAAAATGCACAATGCCGACTTAAGTACAAAAGGACTGACATTCTAACTTTCTATGATTTGAACCTCTCCTGAGAGTCCAGTTTTAGATTCCGATGCTTCACTTCAGGTTTACTGTATCCCTTGGACTTTCTTATTGTCGATGAAACACAGAAATTGCATCCGAGTTTAATACAAATGGCACAATACCGACTTAAGTACAAGAGGAGTGCCACTCTAACTTTCTATGTTTTGAACCTCTCCTGTGAGTCCAGTTTTAGATTCTGATGCTTCACTTCAGGTTTACTGTATCCCTTCGACCTTCTTACTGACGATGAAACACAGAAATTGCATCCGAATTTAATACAAAAGGCACAATGCTGACTTAAGTAAAAGAGGACTGACACTCTAACATTCTATGATTTGAACCTCTATTGCGAGTCCAGTTTTAGATTCCGATTCTTCACTTAAGGTTTACTGTATCCCTTGGACCTTCTTATTGACGATGAAACACCGAAATTGCATCCGAATTTAATACAAAAGGTATAAAATAAATAAAATAAATAAATAAAAATATATTGTTATTTAGATATTGATTATTCTATCTGTATGATGGTGATTGTGATTGCAATTGTATTAGCTTATCTGGAACGTGGACGTTTAATTATTCGATATCAGACGCTTGACAATGGCTTTCTCGTAAAGGCAATGTTACTCGTAGTTGACCGTGAAATAAAACTGAATAATCGGACTTCGTAATTAAATCGTTTCCAAAGATTGCTGCGGTAAGTGCGGACTCGTAATCTAAATCTCAATATTACAATACTTTGCTAGCCATGCCAATACGTCGTACAGAGGTGATTGTCTACTAAACATAAAAAAGTTACACAGTTAGTTAAATCAGATATATTCAATGAATAAGCCTACAGTTCATAATCCTACCTACTTTTATAAATATAAATTCTTTACAGAATCGAGTGTGATAGTGTGGTTGCAACTCGCAGTATTCTTCTATAACATGAAATATGGCAGTGTGCCAGACAATGAAATAAAATACGTGCTTCTCGCACCACTTCAACCAGGGCTCTCCCTTTCTTAATCAAACATAAGAGTAACGTAATTGTGCTTTTGTTTTATCAGCGACACTGCGCTGCAGTTGTGTGCCATAGGCTTTATTTATTTGTCACTGATTATTTATTTAATTATTATTTCGCGTTTTTGAGGAAACTCACGCTCGGCATGCAAATATGCCTTTATATTGCCCCCTGAATTGCGAGGCGAAAAGGACACACCTGCAGGCGAGCAATTCACCTAAAGGCACAAGAAAATCTAAGTTATCTACAACTATTTACATTACTTACATTACACATTATACACATTATATACAAAATTTGAATGACGCGGGTGCGCCGTAAAAGTTCTAATGTTGGCAGATAGAGTGCGCGCATGTGCAGAAGCGTCTGTGTAACTGTGGCACTGCCGTTATATCGTACAGTTAGATCACGCGGCACAGTATTGCAGATCATATTGTTCGTGTGCGCGCGTTTTTCAGTCGTTGCACAAAGAAAATATTCAACCAAGATTACATATGAAGACTACATTCTATGACAGGTAACTTAGTTTTAAATTTACAATATTTGTTATAACACAATACAACTTAGATTGTTGAACGTTCTTAGTTACATAGTATTGTTTTGAAATACTTCAAAGAAAAATGTCCGTATTTTTCAGGTGCGTTGACCTATACACATCGTGTCGTTATTACAGTTCATATTCAGCCGCTGCACAATAATTTTTTACAGGTTAGTATCGTCGTGGTAAAGTTTTTTGATCACAGTAACATCGTTGTATAACAACGTGATTAATACATAAGCGTGTCCATTTCTCATTTCCATTATAGTCGTAGTGGTGCAGTTGGTTGTGACTAAAAGCATTGCTTATTACAGATCAGACGTGACCCGTCGAGTAATTGGTCCACGTGCAGTTCGTTTTTACATTCCGTGGAAGCTTAGTTGCAGAACCTCGGACGGCACATAGCTGGCGTCGATCCTTGGACAGTCCAGGTAAGAGTGTCCGTCACATTTCGAGAACATTTCATTCCCTGAAGTTCCAACCAAAATTCTTCCACCCGTCGTGTTGTTTCCTGGACAGGCACTTTGTGTCCATTTAATCCAGTTAACATCTTGAAGTTGGGTACTGTAGTAATATCACTAGACGATGCATGAATTATGCACTTACATTTTCAGTTTTTTGCTGAATATAGCTCACCTAAATGTTCGTAGTTATTAATCAAGGAAATCGTTCATCGCGTTCACATAGATACGCTGCATAATGAATGGCATTAACAGTTTCTTTCACATAGGTTACCGCGTAGTTGCAGAGTTAGTAATGTTCGTTAATGTCCGTGAACAGTGGTTCACTATGCAGTGTCTTTTTGGCACTCGTTTTGTTCAAATTTTTACATAGTAACAGTTGCACTATACATCAGTTAAAAAAATAAGTAATTATACATACACACGTCACATATTTTCTTAGCATAAACATAATATAGTTGCACATAAACATGTTTACATCATCATTACATCGCTATAGGTTATTACATTGTGTCACATTTGATTACATGAATTGCAGATATTTACATCCTCTTTAGCGGTTTTGCTGGGGTATTATCGATGTTTCATTAAGCTTTCATCTTCCTTCGCATTGTGATATGGATTTATTCCACTGTAATTACTGGTATGTTCAGCTGGCGAGTAATTACGATAATGTTGCTGTGGTTTACAATGATAATAGCTTGTGTTTGTGTTTCCACATCGTGGTATGTGTTGTAGTCGTGGTGTGTTTTGTTCTTGTGTATTTGTCGTGTGTGGAATATGTGTATCATACTCGAATGTATATTGGTTTCTGAACTGTACATTTTGACTGATATTTTCGTTACATTCTGACTGTAGTTGATCGGTGAATTGTCTCATGGAAGCAGTGACGGATTGTACTGCGTCACTGATCAGCTGTTTGTTATTAGTAATGTATTGCGCTACGGAGTCGTGCACAATTGTTGGAAAATTTTCACGTAAGCATCTATCAAAATGTTTGTCTTTGTTCTCAACCCAATCATGAAATTCTGTATTAATATTTTGAAAATGAGCTGTGGCATCTGATTGTAAGATGTCAGTCAGGTGTTGTTCAACATCGTCAAATTTATTCTGCACGTCAGTAATTCGTTTTTCAAGATTGTCATGTACTGAAGGATATGTTTGAATTTGTTCAGTAAGAACTTCACACGTGACATTAAGGTTTTTTACTTGTGTCTGTAAAAGTGCTACGTCAGTTGTAGTCTTTTCTTGTCTCGTATTGAGCTGGGAAAATTTAGTACTGAGTTCGGTCATCTGTTTGGTCAGTGTGGCGTCTATAAGTTCCACACGCTTACATAAAGTGTCATTACCTACCTTGATTGCTATGAGATCAGATTTGATTTCGTCATTTTGTGTTTTTAACTGTTCTTTTAAGGTTGCCATGTTTTCGGCGTTTTGTTTCATTAGCATTTGTAACATGTCGGCAATGTTTACCGTTTGCAAGGTCTCTGCCCCCGCCGCGTCATTAGACGTGACGTCATGCATTAACATGGGCTCTGATTGAGATTTTGAAATTTTTGTAGTGGACGGCCTATCGTCAAAATTTTCGTCAACACTTGCGTCAATATTTGATGAATCGTCACTACCGGTTGCTGTCGTAAAGTCATTTTCTAACCCTTGTCTCTCGTCCGAGTCGGATTGCGTCTGAATAGTACGTCCTTGCTGTTCCATTTTCGCGTATTGTTTTCTAGTTATTACCATGCCACACGTGATATATGTTTCAAGAAAATTTTTTACACTGATTTTAAAATAAAATGTAGTTGAGCATAAATCGCTCGTAGCAACAATGACTGTCTGTTAATTTAAAAATATAAACTGAATTTGAGATTATTGGTAATGGCTGCTGGCCATTTTACATGATATCGTACAGAAGTCGGCCATATTGTACACTCGTGTATTGGTATTGTTGCATACGTTATTGTTTAGGGAAAAGTACTGAGAATGAAATTTATCACTGAAACTGTTATGCGGAAAAGAAACACTACAGAATTTACTGAAAAGCTAATACACTGAATTATACGTCTGGTCAAGCCTACCAATGCAAAGATGCTGCGTCTTACCTTATTTTGCTGGAAGTTTCATTGGGTCTTCCCGCAAAATTTCTGAATTGGAAAATATCTTCAGATTTTGTTATCTCCCATACATTGACATCCAGGTCCAGAAAGTTGATTTTTTTCATGAAACAAAGAGAACAATGTAACAAATGACAAAATAACAAGTCCTGCCACGGTCGCCAATATAAAATAAATAAAATAAATAAATAAAAATATATTGTTATTTAGATATTGATTATTCTACCTGTATGATGGTGATTGTGATTGCAATTGTATTAGCTTATCTGGAACGTGGACGTTTAATTATTCGATATCAGACGCTTGACAATGGCTTTCTCGTAAAGGCAATGTTACTCGTAGTTGACCGTGAAATAAAACTGAATAATCGTACTTCGTAATTAAATCGTTTCCAAAGACTGCTGCGGTAGGTGCGGACTCATAATCTAAATCTCAATATTACAATACTTTGCCAGCCATGCCAATACGTCGTACAGAGGTGATTGTCTACTAAACATAAAAAAGTTACACAGTTAGTTAAATCAGATATATTCAATGAATAAGCCTACAGTTCATAATCCTACTTACTTTTATAAATATAAATTCTTTACAGAATCGAGGGCCTAGTGTGGTTGCAACTCGCAGTATTCTTCTATAACATGAAATATGGCGGTGTGCCAGACAATAAAATAAAATACGTGCTTCTCGCACCACTTCAACCAGAGCTCTCCCTTTCTTAATCAAACATAAGAGTAACGTAATTGTGCTTTTGTTTTATCAGCGACACTGCGCTGCAGTTGTGTGCCATAGGCTTTATTTATTTGTCACTGATTATTTATTTAATTATTATTACGCGTTTCCGAGGAAACTCACTCTCGGCATGCAAATGTGCCTTTATAAAGGCACAATACCGACTTAAGTACAAGAGGAGTGACACTCTAACTTTTTATGATTTGAATCTCTCCTGTGAGTCCAGTTTTAGATTCTGATGCTTCACTTCAGGTTTACTGTATACCTTGCACCTTCTTATTGACGATGAAACACAGAAATTGCATCGGAATTAAATTCAAAAGGCACAATGCCGACCTAAGTACAAGAGGACTGACACTCTCACTTTCTATGATTTGAACCTCTCCTGTGAGTCCAGGTTTAGATTCCGATGCTTCACTTCAGGTTTACTCTATCCCTTGGACCTTCTTATTGACGATGAAACACAGAGTTTGCATCCGAATTTAATACAAAAGTACAATGCCGACTTAAGTACAAGAGGAGTGACACTCTCACTTTCTATGATTTGAACCTCTCCTGTGAGTCCAGTTTTAGATTCCGATGCTTCACTTCAGGTTTACTGTACCCCTTGGACCTTCTTATTGACGATGAACCACAGAAATTGCATCGAAATTAAATTGAAAAGGTACAATGCCGACTTAAGTACAAGAGGACTGATACTCTAACTTTCTATGATTTCAACCTCTCCTGTGAGGTCAGATTTAGATTCCGATGCTTCACTACAGGTTTACTGTATCCCTTGGACCTTCTTGTAGACGATAAAACACAGAAATTGCATCCGAATTTAATACAAATGGCACAATGCCGACTTAAGTACAAGAGGACTGACATTCTAACTTTCTATGATTTGAACCTCTCCTGAGAGTGCAGTTTTAGATTCCGATGCTTCACATCAGGTTTACTGTATCCCTTGGACTTTCTTGTTGACGATGAACCACCGAAATTGCATCGGAATTAAATTCAAAAGGCACAATGCCGAGTTAAGTACAAGAGGACTGACACTCTAACTTTCTATGATTTGAACCTCTCCTGTGAGGTCAGATTTAGATTCCGATGCTTCACTTCAGGTTTACTGTATCCCTTGGACCTTCTTATAGACGATAAAACACAGAAATTGCATCCTAATTTAATACAAATGGCACAATGCCGACTTAAGTACAAGAGGACTGACGCTCTAACTTTCTATGCTTTGAACCTCTCCTGTGAGTCCAGTTTTAGATTCCGATGCTTCACTTCAGGTTGACTGTATCCCTTGGACCTTCTTATTGACGATGAAACACAGAGTTTGCATCCGAATTTAATACAAAAGTACAATGCCGACTTAAGTACAAGAGGAATGACACTCTCACTTTCTATGATTTGAACCTCTCCTGTGAGTCCAGTTTTAGATTCCGATGCTTCACTACAGGTTTACTGTATCCCTTGGACCTTCTTGTAGACGATAAAACACAGACATTGCATCCGAATTTAATACAAATGGCACAATGCCGACTTAAGTACAAGAGGACTGACATTCTAACTTTCTATGATTTGAACCTCTCCTGAGAGTCCAGTTTTAGATTCCGATGCTTCACATCAGGTTTACTGTATCCCTTGGACTTTCTTGTTGACGATGAACCACCGAAATTGCATCGGAATTAAATTCAAAAGGCATAATGCCGACTTAAGTACAAGAGGACTGACACTCTAACTTTCTATGATTTGAACCTCTCCTGTGAGGTCAGATTTAGATTCCGATGCTTCACTTCAGGTTTACTGTATCCCTTGGACTTTCTTATAGACGATAAAACACAGAAATTGCATCCTAATTTAATACAAATGGCACAATGCCGACTTAAGTACAAGAGGACTGACGCTCTAACTTTCTATGCTTTGAACCTCTCCTGTGAGTCCAGTTTTAGATTCCGATGCTTCACTTCAGGTTGACTGTATCCCTTGGACCTTCTTATTGACGATGAAACACAGAAAATGCATCCTTATTTAATACAAACGGCACAATGTAGACTTAAGTACAAGAGGGCTGACACTCTCACTTTCTATGACTCGAACCTCACCTGTGAGATCAGTTTTAGATTCCGATGCTTCACTTCAGGTTTACCGTATCCCTTGGACCTTCTTATTGACGATAAAACACAGAAATCGCATCGGAATTAAATTCAAAATGTACAATGCCGACCTAAGTAGAAGAGGACTAACACTCTCACTTTCTATGATTTGAACCTCACCTGTGAGTCCAGTTTTAGATTCCGATGCTTCACTTCAGGTGTACTGTATCTCTTTCACCTTCTTATTGACGATGAAACACAGAGTTTGCATCCGAATTTAATACAAAATTCACAATGCCGACTTAAGTACAAGAGGACTGACACACTAACCTTCTATGATTTGAACCTCTCCTGTGAGTCCAGTTTAAATTCCGATGCTTCACTTCAGGTATACTGTATCCCTTGGACCTTCTTATTAACGATGAAACACAGATTTTGCATCCGAATTTAATACAAATGGCACAATGCCGACTTAAGTACAAGAGGACTGATACTCTAACTTTCTATGATTTGAACCTCTCCTGTGAGTCCAGTTTTTGATTCCGATGCTTCACTTCAGGTTTCCTGTATACATTGCACCTTCTTATTGACGATGAAACACAGAAATTGTATCCGAATTTAAAACAAAAGGCACAATGCCGACTTAGGTACAAGAGGACTGACATTCTAACTTTCTATGATTTGAACCTCTCCTGTGAGTCCAGTTTTAGATTCCGATGCTTCACTTCAGGTATACTGTATATCTTGGACCTTCTTACTGACGATGAAACACAGAAATTGCATCCGAATTTAATACTAATGGCACAATGCCGACTTAAGTACAAGAGGACTGACACTCTCACTTTCTTTGATTTGAATCCCTCCTGTGAATCCAGTTTTAGATTCTGATGCTTCACTTTGGGTTTACCGTATACCTTGCAACTTCTGATTAACGATGAAACACAGAAATTGTATCGGAATGTAATACAAAAGGCACAATGCTGACTTAAGTAAAAGAGGACCGACCCTCTAACTTCCTATGATTTGAACCTCTCCTGTGAGTCCAGTTTTAGATTCTGATGCTTCACTTCAGGGTTACTGTATCCCTTCGACCTTCTTATTGACGATGAGACACAGAAATTGCATCCGAATTTAATACAAAAGGCACAATACCGACGTAAGTACAAGAGGAGTGACACTCTAACTTACTATGATTTGAATCTCTCCTGTGAGTCCAGTTTTAGATTCCGATGCTTCACTTCAGGTTTACTGTATCCCTTGGACCTTCCAATTGACGATGAAACACAGACTTTGCATCCGAATTTAATACAAAATGTACAATGCCGACTTAAGTACAAGAGGACTGACACTGTAACTCTCTATGATTTGAACCTCTCCTGTGAGTCCAGGTTTAGATTCCGATGCTTCGCTTTACGTTTACTGTATCCCTTGGACCTTCTTATTGACGATGAAACACAGATATTGCATCCGAATTTAATACAAAAATCACAATGGCGATTTAAGTACAAGAGGACTGACACTCTCATTGTCTATGATATGAACCTCTCCTGTGAGTCCAGTTTTAGATTCCGATGCTTCACTTCAGGTTTACTGTATCCCTTGGACTTTCTTGTTGATGATGAACCACCGAAATTGCAACGGAATTAAATTCAAAAATCACAATGCCGACTTCAGTACAAGAGGACTGACACTCTAACTTTCTATGATTTGAACCTCTCCTGTGAGGTCAGATTTAGATTCCGATGCTTCACTTCAGGATTACTGTATCCCTTGGACCTTCTTATAGACGATAAAACACAGAAATTGCATCCGAATTTAATACAAATGGCACAGTGCCGACTTAAGTACAAGAGGACTGACATTCTAACTTTCTATGATTTGAACCTCTTTTGAGAGTCCAGTTTTAGATTCCGATGCTTCACTTCAGGGTTACTGTATCCCTTGGACTTTCTTGTTGACGATGAACCACCGAAACTGCATCGGAATTAAATTCAAAAGGCACAATGCCGACTTAAGTACAAGAGGACTGAGACTCTAACTTTCTATGATTTGAACCTCTCCTGTGAGGTCAGATTTAGATTCCGATGCTTCACTTCAGGTTGTCTGTATCCCTTGGACCTTCTTATTGACGATGAAACACAGTAAATGCATCCGAATTTAATACAAACGGCACAATGCCGACTTAAGTACAAGAGGGCTGACACTCTCACTTTCTATGATTTGAACCTCTCCTGTAAGTCCAGTTTTAGATTCCGATGCTTCACTTCAGGTTGACTGTATCCCTTGGACCTTCTTAATGACGATGAAACACAGTAAATGCATCCGAATTTAATACAAACGGCACAATGCCGACTTAAGTACAAGAGGGCTGACACTCTCACTTTCTATGATTCGAACCTCTCCTGTGAGGTCAGTTTTAGATTCCGATGCTTCACTTCAGGTTTACCGTATCCCTTGGACCTTCTTATTGACGATAAAACACAGTAATCGCATCGGAATTGAATTCAAAGTGTACAATGCCGATCTAAGTAGTAGGGGACTGACACTCTCACTTTCTATGATTTGAACCTCTCCTGTGAGTCCAGTTTTAGATTCCGATGCTTCACTTCAGTTTTACTGTTTCCCTTGGACCTTCTTATTGACGATGAAACACAGAGTTTGCAACCGAATTTAATACAAAAATCACAATGCCGACTTAAGTACAAGAGGACTGACACTATAACTTTCTATGATTTGAATCTCTCCTGTGAGTCCAGTTTTAGATTCCGATGCTTCACTTCAGGTTTACTGTATCCCTTGGACCTTCTTATAGACGATAAAACACAGAAATTGCATCCGAATTTAATACAAATGGCACAGTGCCGACTTAAGTACAAGAGGACTGACATTCTAACTTTCTATGATTTGAACCTCTTTTGAGAGTCCAGTTTTAGATTCCGATGCTTCACTTCAGGGTTACTGTATCCCTTGGACTTTCTTGTTGACGATGAACCACCGAAACTGCATCGGAATTAAATTCAAAAGGCACAATGCCGACTTAAGTACAAGAGGACTGACACTCTAACTTTCTATGATTTGAACCTCTCCTGTGAGGTCAGATTTAGATTCCGATGCTTCACTTCAGGTTGTCTGTATCCCTTGGACCTTCTTATTGACGATGAAACACAGTAAATGCATCTGAATTTAATACAAACGGCACAATGCCGACTTAAGTACAAGAGGGCTGACACTCTCACTTTCTATGATTCGAACCTCTCCTGTGAGGTCAGTTTTAGATTCCGATGCTTCACTTCAGGTTTACCGTATCCCTTGGACGTTCTTATTGACGATAAAACACAGTAATCGCATCGGAATTAAATTCAAAATGTACAATGCCGATCTAAGTAGAAGGGGACTGACACTCTCACTTTCTATGATTTGAACCTCTCCTGTGAGTCCAGTTTTAGATTCCGATGCTTCGCTTCAGTTTTACTGTTTCCCTTGGACCTTCTTATTGACGATGAAACACAGAGTTTGCATCCGAATTTAATACAAAAATCACAATGCCGACTTAAGTACAAGAGGACTGACACTATAACTTTCTATGATTTGAATCTCTGATGTGAGTCCAGTTTTAGATTCCGATGCTTCACTTCAGGTTTACTGTATCCCTTGGACCTTCGTATAGACGATAAAACACAGAAATTGCATCCGAATTTAATACAAATGGCACAATGCCGACTTAAGTACAAGAGGACTGACATTCTAACTTTCTATGATATGAACCTCTTTTGAGAGTCCAGTTTTAGATTCCGATGCTTCACTTCATGTTTACTGTATGCCTTGGACTTTCTTGTTGACGATGAACTACCGAAATTGCATCGGAAATTAATTCAAAAGCACAATGCCGACTTAAGTACAAGAGGACTGACACTCTAACTTTCTATGATTTGAACCTCTCCTGTGATTTCAGATTTAGATTCCGATGCTTCACTTCAGGTTTACTGTATCCCCTGGGTCTTCTTATAGACGATAAAACACAGAAATTGCATCCTAATTTAATACAAATGGCACAATGCAGACATAAGTACAAGAGGACTGACACTCTCACTTTCTATGATTTGAACCTCTCCTGTGAGTCCAGTTTTAGTTTCCGATGCTTCACTTCAGGTTGACTGTATCCCTTGGTCCTTCTTATTGACGATGAAACACAGAAAATGCATCCGAATTTAATACAAACGGCACAATGCAGACTTAAGTACAAGAGGGCTGACACTCTCACTTTCAATGATTCGCACCTCTCCTGTGAGATCAGTTTTAGATTCCGATGCTTCACTTCAGGTTTACCGTATCCCTTGGACCTTCTTATTGACGATAAAACACAGAAATCACATCGGAATTAAATTCAAAATGTACAATGCCGACCGAAGTAGAAGAGGACTGACACTCTCACTTTCTATGATATGCACCTCTCCTATGAGTCCAGTTTTAGATTCCGATGCTTCACTTCAGGTTTACTGTATCCCTTGGACGTTCTTATTGACGATGAAACACAGAGTTTGCATCCGAATTTAATACAAAAATCACAATGCCGACTTAAGTACAAGAGGACTGACACTCTAGCCTTCTATGATTTGAACCTCTCCTGTGAGTCCAGTTTTAGATTCCGATGCTTCACTTCAGGTATACTGTATCCCTTGGACCTTCTTATTAACGATGAAACACAGAAATTGCATCCGAATTTAATACAAATGGCACAATGCCGACTTAAGTACAAGAGGACTGATACTCTAACTTTCTATGATTTGAACCTCTCCTGTGAGTCCAGTTTTAGATTCCGATGCTTCACTTCAGGTTTCCTGTATACATTGCACCTTCTTATTGACGATGAAACACAGAAATTGTATCCGAATTTAACACAAAAGGCACAATGCCGACTTACGTACAAGAGGACTGACATTCTCACTTTCTATGATTTGAACCTCTCCTGAGAGTCCAGTTTTAGATTCCGATGCTTCACTTCTGGTTTACTGTATCCCTTGGACTTTCTTATTGTCGATGAAACACTGAAATTGCATCCGAGTGTATTACAAATGGCACAATACCGACTTAAGTACAAGAGGAGTGACACTCTAACATTCTATGATTTGAATCTCTCCTGTGAGTCCAGTTTTAGATTCCGATGCTTCACTTCAGGTTTACTGTATATCTTGGACCTTCTTACTGACGATGAAACACAGAAATTGCATCCGAATTTAATACAAATGGCACATTGCCGACTTAAGTACAAGAGGACTGACACTCTCACTTTCTTTGATTTGAATCCCTCCTGTGAGTCCAGTTTTAGATTCCGATGCTTCACTTCGGGTTTACTGTATACCTTGCAACTTCTGATTGACGATGAAACACAGAAATTGCATCGGAATTTAATACAAAAGGCACAATGCTGACTTAAGTAAAAGAGGACCGACCCTCTAACTTTCTATGATTTGAACCTCTCCTGTGAGTCCAGTTTTAGATTCTGATGCTTCACTTCCGGTTTACTGTATCCCTTCGACCTTCTTATTGACGATGAAACACAGAAATTGCATCCGAATTTAATACAAAAGGCACAATACCGACTTAAGTACAAGAGGAGTGACACTCTCGCTTTCTATGATTTGAACCTCTCCTGTGAGTCCAGTTTTAGAATCCGATGCTTCACTTCAGGTTTACTGTATCCCTTGGACCTTCCAATTGACGATGAAACACAGAGTTTGCATCCGAATTTAATACAAAATGTACAATGCCGACTTAAGTACAAGAGGACTGACACTCTAACTTTCTATGATTTGAACCTCTCCTGTGAGTCCAGGTTTAGATTCCGATGCTACACTTTACGTTTACTGTATCCCTTGGACCTTCTTATTGACGATGAAACACAGATATTGCATCCGAATTTAATACAAAAATCACAATGGCGATTTAAGTACAAGAGTACTGACACTCTCATTGTCTATGATATGAACCTCTCCTGTGAGTCCAGTTTTAGATTCCGATGCTTCACTTCAGGTTTACTGTATCCCTTGGAATTTCTTGTTGACGATGAACCACCGAAATTGCATCGGAATTAAATTCAAAAGGGCACAATGCCGACTTCAGTACAAGAGGACTGACACTTGAACATTCTATGATTTGAACCACTCCTGTGAGGTCAGATTGAGATTCCGATGCTTCACTTCAGATTTACTGTATCCCTTGGACCTTCTTATAGACGATAAAACACAGAAATTGCATCCGAATTTAATACAAATGGCACAATGCCGACTTAAGTACAAGAGGACTGACACTATAACTTTCTATGATTTGAATCTCTCTGTGAGTCCAGTTTTAGATTCCGATGCTTCACTTCAGGTTAACTGTAACCCTTGGACCTTCTTATAGACGATAAAACACAGAAATTGCATCCGAATTTAATACAAATGGCACAATGCCGACTTAAGTACAAGAGGACTGACATTCTAACTTTCTATGATTTGAACCTCTTTTGAGAGTCCAGTTTTAGATTCCGATGCTTCACTTCAGGTTTACTGTATCCCTTGGACTTTCTTGTTGACGATGAACCTCCGAAATTGCATCTGAATTGAATTCAAAAGGCACAATGTCGACTTAAGTACAAGAGGAGTGACACTCTAACTTCCTATGATTTGAACCTCTCCTGTGAGTCCAGTTTTACTTTCCAATGCTTCACTTCAGGTTGACTGTATCCCTTGGACCTTCTTATTGACGATGAAACACAGAAAATGCATCCGAATTTAATACAAACGGCACAATGCAGACTTAAGTACAAGAGGGCTGACACTCTCACTTTCTATGATTCGAACCTCTCCTGTGAGATCAGTTTTAGATTCCGATGCTTCACTTCAGGTTTACCGTATCCCTTTGACCTTCTTATTGACGATAAAACACAGAAATCGCATCGGAATTAAATTCAAAATGTACAACGCCGACCTAAGTAGAAGAGGAGTGACAGTCTCACTTTCTATGTTTTGAACCTCTCCTGTGAGTCCAGTTTTAGATTCCGATGCTTCACTTCAGGTTTACTGTATCCCTTGGTACTTCTTATTGACGATGAAACACAGAGTTTGCATCCGAATTTAATACAAAAATCACAATGCCTACTTAAGTACAAGAGGACTGACACTCTAACCTTCTATGATTTGAACCTCTCCTGTGAGTCCAGTTTAAATTCCGATGCTTCACTTCAGGTATACTGTATCCCTTGGACCTTCTTATTAACGATGAAACACAGATATTGCATCCGAATTTAATACAAATGGCACAATGCCGACTTAAGTACAAGAGGACTGATACTCTAACTTTCTATGATTTGAACCTCTCCTGTGAGTCCAGTTTTAGATTCCAATCCTTCACTTCAGGTTTCCTGTATACATTGCACCTTCTTATTGACGATGAAACACAGAAATTGTATCCGAATTTAATACAAAAGGCACAATGCCGACTTAAGTACATGAGGACTGACATTCTCACTTTCTATGATTTGAACCTCTCCTAAGAGTCCAGTTTTAGATTCCGATGCTTCACTTCTGGTTTACTGTATCCCTTGGACTTTCTTATTGTCGATGAAACACAGAAATTGCATCCGAGTTTAATACAAATGGCACAATACCGACTTAAGTACAAGAGGAGTGACACTCTAACTTTCTATGATTTGAACCTCTCCTGTGAGTCCAGTTTTAGATTCCGATGCTTCACTTCAGGTTTACTGTATCCCTTTGACGTTCTTATTGGCGATGAAACACAGACATTGCATCGGAATTAAATTCAAAAGGCACAATGCCGACTAAGTAGAAGAGGACTAACACTCTCACTTTCTATGATTTGAACCTCTTCTGTGAGTCCAGTTTTAGATTCCGATGCTTCACTTCAGGTTTACTGTATACCTTACACCATCTTATAGACGATGAAACACAGAAATTGCATCGGAATTAAATTCAAAAGGCACAATGCAGACCTAAGTACAAGAGGACTGACACTCTCACTTTCTATGATTTGAACCTCTCCTGTGGGTCCAGTTTTAGAATCCGATGCTTCACTTCAGGTTTACTGTATCCCTTGGACCTTCCAATTAACGATGAAACACAGAGTTTGTATCCGAGTTTAATGCAAAAGGTACAATGCCGACTTAAGTACAAGAGGACTGACACTCTAACTTTCTATGATTTGAACCTCTCCTGTGAGTCCAGGTTTAGATTCCGCTGCTTCACTTTACGTTTTCTGTATCCCTTGGACCTTCTTATTGACGATGAAACTCTGATATTGCATCCGAATTTAATACAAAAATCACAATGGCGATTTAAGTACAGGAGGACTGACACTCTCATTGTCTTTGATATGAACCTCTCCTGTGAGTCCAGTTTTAGATTCCGATGCTTCACTTCAGGTTTACTGTATCCCTTGGACCTTCTTATTGACGATCAAACACAGAGTTTGCATCCGAATTTAATACAAAAATCACAATGTCGACTTAAGTACAAGAGGACTGACACTATAACTTGCTATGATTCGAATCTCTCCTGTGAGTCCAGTTTTAGTCCCGATGCTTCACTTCAGGTTTACTGTATCCCTTGGACCTTCTTATAGACGATAAAACACAGAAATTGCATCCGAATTTAATACAAATGTCACAATGCCGACTCAAGTACAAGAGGACTGACATTGTAACTTTCTATGATTTGAACCTCTTTTGAGAGTCCAGTTTTAGATTCCGATGCTTCACTTCAGGTTTACTGTATCCCTTGGACTTTCTTGTTGACGATGAACCACCGAAATTGCATCGGAATTAAATTCAAAAGGCACAATGCCGACTTAAGTACAAGAGGACTGACACTCTAACTTTCTATGATTTGAACCTCTCCTGTGATTTCAGATTTAGATTCCGATGCTTCACTTCAGGTTTACTGTATCCCTTCGGTCTTCTTATAGACGATAAAACACAGAAATTGCATCCTAATTTAATACAAATGGCACAATGCCGTCTTAACTACAAGTGGACTGACACTCTCACTTTCTATGATTTCAACCTCTCCTGTGAGTCCAGTTTTAGTTTCCGATGCTTCACTTCAGGTTGACTGTATCCCTTGGACCTTCTTATTGACGATGAAACACAGAAAATGCATCCGAATTTAATACAAACGGCACAATGCAGACTTAAGTACAAGAGGGCTGACACTCTCACTTTCTATGATTCGAACCTCTCCTGTGAGATCAGTTTTAGATTCCGATGCTTCACTTCAGGTTTACCGTATCCCTTGGACCTTCTTATTGACGATAAAACACAGAAATCGCATCGGAAATAAATTCAAAATGTACAATGCCGACCTAAGTAGAAGAGGACTGACACTCTCACTTTCTATGATTTGGACCTCTCCTGTGAGTCCAGTTTCAGATTCCGATGCTTCACTTCAGGTTTACTGTATCCCTTGGACCTTCTTATTGACGATGAAACACAGAGTTTGCATCCGAATTTAATACAAAAATCACAATGCCGACTTAAGTACAAGAGGACTGACACTCTAACCTTCTATGATTTGAACCTCTCCTGTGAGTCCAGTTTTAGATTCCGATGCTTTACTTCAGGTATACTGTATCCCTTGGACCTTCTTATTAACGATGAAACACAGAAATTGCATCCGAATTTAATACAAATGGCACAATGCCGACTTAAGTACAAGAGGACTGATACTCTAACTTTCTATGATTTGAACCTCTCCTGTGAGTCCAGCTTTAGATTCCGATGCTTCAATTCAGGTTTACTGTATACATTGCACCTTCTTATTGACGATGAAACACAGAAATTGTATCCGAATATAATACAAAAGGCACAATGCCGACTTAAGTACAAGAGGACTGACATTCTCACTTTCTATGATTTGAACCTCTCCTGAGAGTCCAGTTTTAGATTCCGATGCTTCACTTCTGGTTTACTGTATCCCTTGGACTTTCTTATTGTCGAAGAAACACAGAAATTGCATCCGAGTTTAATACAAATGGCACAATACAGACTTAAGTACTAGAGGAGTGACACTCTAACATTCTATGATTTGAACCTCTCCTGTGAGTCCAGTTTTAGATTCCGATGCTTCACTTCAGGTTTACTGTATATCTCGGACCTTCTTACTGACGATGAAACACAGAAATTGCATCCGAATTTAATACAGAAAGCACAATGCCGACTTAAATACAAGAGGAGTGACACTCTAACTTTCTATGATTTGAATCTCTCCTGTGAGTCCAGTTTTAGATTCCGATGCTTCACTTCAGGTTTACTGTATCCCTTGGACGTTCTTATTGGCGATGAAACACAGACATTGCATCGGAATTAAATTCAAAAGGCACAATGCCGACTAAGTAGAAGAGGACTAACACTCTTACTTTCTATGATTTGAACCTCTTCTGTGAGTCCAGTTTTAGATTCAGATGCTTCACTTCAGGTTTACTGTATACCTTGCACCTTCTTATAGACGATGAAACACAGAAATTGCATCGGAATTAAATTCAAAAGGCACAATGCCGACCTAAGTACAAGAGGACTGACACTCTCACTTTCTATGATATGAACCTCTCCTGTGAGTCCAGTTTTAGAATCCGATGCTTCACTTCAGGTTTACTGTATCACTTGGACCTTCCAATTGACGATGAAACACAGAGTTTGCATCCGAATTTTATACAAAAGGTACAATGCCGTCTTAAGTACAAGAGGACAGACACTCTAACTTTCTATGATTCGAACCTCTCCTGTGAGTCCAGGTTTAGATTCCGATGCTTCACTTTACGTTTAATGTATCCCTTGGACCTTCTTATTGACGATGAAACACAGATATTGCATCCGAATGTAATACAAAAATCACAATGGCGATTTAAGTACAAGAGGACTGACAGTCTCATTGTCTATGATATGAACTTCTCCTGTGAGTCCAGTTTTAGATTCCGATGCTTCACTTCAGGTTTACTGTATACCTTGGACTCTCTTGTTGACGATGAACCATCGAAATTGCATCGGAATTAAATTCAAAAGGCACAATGCCGACTTAAGTACAAGAGGACTGACACTCTAACTTTCTATGATTTGAACCTCTCCTTTGAGGTCAGATTTAGATTCCGATGCTTCACTTCAGGTTGACTGTATCCCTTGGACCTTCTTATTGACGATGAAACACAGAAAATGCATCCGAATTTAATACAAACGGCACAATGCCGACTTAAGTACAAGAGGGCTGACACTCTCACTTTCTATGATTCGAACCTCTCCTGTGAGGTCAGTTTTAGATTCAGATGCTTCACTTCAGGTTTACCGCATCCCTTGGACCTTCTTATTGACGATAAAACACAGTAATCGCATCGGAATTAAATTCAAAATGTACAATGCCGATCTAAGTAGAAGAGGACTGACACTCTCACTTCCTATGATTTGAACCTCTCCTGTGAGTCCAGTTTTAGATTCCGATGCTTCACTTCAGGTTTACTGTATCCCTTGGACCTTCTTATTGACGATGAAACACAGAGTTTGCATCCGAATTTAATACAAAAATCAAGATGCCGACTTAAGTACAAGAGGACTGACACTATAACTTTCTATGATTTGAATCTCCCCTGTGACTCCAGTTTTAGATTCCGATGCTTCACTTCAGGTTTACTGTATCCCTTGGACTTTCTTGTTGACGATGAACCACCGAAATTGCATCGGAATTAAATTCAAATGGCACAATGCCGACTTAAGTACAAGAGGACTGACACTCTCACTTTCTATGATTTGAACCTCTCCTGTGAGTCCAGTTTTAGATTCCGATGTTTCACTTCAGGTTTAGTGTATCCCTTGGACCTTCTTATTGATTATGAGACACAGGAATTGCATCCGAATTCAATACAAATGGCATAATGACGACTTAAGTACAAGAGGACTGACACTCTCACTTTCTATGATTTGAACTTCTCCGGTGAGTCCAGTTTTAAATTCCGATGCTTCACTTCAGGTTTACTGTATACCTTGCAGCTTCTTATTGACGATGAAACGTAGAAATTGCATCGGAATTTAATACAAATGGCACAATGCCGACTTAGGTACAAGAGGACTGACACTCTCACTTTCTATGATTTGAACCTCTCCTGTGAGTCCAGTTTTAGATTCCGATGCTTCACTACAGGTTGACTGTATCCCTTGGACCTTCTTATTGACGATGAAACACAGAAAATACATCCGAATTTAATACAAACGGCACAATGCCGACTTAAGTACAATAGGGCTAACACGCTCACTTTCTATGATTCGAACCTCTCCTGTGAGGTCAGTTTTAGATTCCGATGCTTCACTTCAGGCTTACCGTATCCCTAGGACCTTCTTATTGACGATAAAACACAGTAATCGCATCGGAATTAAATTCAAAATGTACAATGCCGATCTAAGTAGTAGAGGACTGACACTCTCACTTTCTATGATTTGAACCTCTCCTGTGAGTCCAGTTTTAGATTCCGATGCTTCACTTCAGGTTTACTGTATCCCTTGGACTTTCTTATTGACGATGAAACACAGAGTTTGCTTCCGAATTTAATACAAAAATCACAATGCCGACTTAAGTACAAGAGGACTGACACACTCACTTTCTATGATTCGAACCACTCCTGTGACGTCAGTTTTAGATTCCGATGCTTCACTTCAGGGTTACTGTATCCATTGGACCTTCTTATTGACGATAAAACACAGAAATTGCATCCGAAATTAATACAAAAGGCACAATACCGACTTAAGTACAAGAGGAGTGACACTCTAACTTTCTATGATTTGAATCTCTCCTGTGGGTCCAGTTTTAGATTCCGATGCTTCACTTAAGGTTTACTGTATCCCTTGGACGTTCTTATTGGCGATGAAACACAGACATTGCATCGGAATTAAATTCAAAAGGCACAATGCCGACTAAGTAGAAGAGGACTAACACTCTCACTTTCTATGATTTGAACCTCTTCTGTGAGTCCAGTTTTAGATTCCGATGCTTCACTTCAGGTTTACTGTATACCTTGCACCTTCTTATAGACGATGAAACACAGAAATTGCATCGGAATTAAATTCAAAAGGCACAATGCCGACCTAAGTACAAGAGGACAGACACTCTAACTTTCTATGATTTGAACCTCTCCTTTGAGGTCAGATTTAGATTCCGATGCTTCACTTCAGGTTGACTGTATCCCTTCGACCTTCTTATTGACGATGAAACACAGAAAATGCATCCGAATTTAATACAAACGGCACAATGCCGACTTAAGTACAAGAGGGCTGACACTCTCACTTTCTATGATTCGAACCTCTCCTGTGAGGTCAGTTTTAGATTCAGATGCTTCACTTCAGGTTTACCGCATCCCTTGGACCTTCTTATTGACGATAAAACACAGTAATCGCATCGGAATTAAATTCAAAATGTACAATGCCGATCTAAGTAGAAGAGGACTGACACTCTCACTTCCTATGATTTGAACCTCTCCTGTGAGTCCAGTTTTAGATTCCGATGCTTCACTTCAGGTTTACTGTATCCCTTGGACCTACTTATTGACGATGAAACACAGAGTTTGCATCCGAATTTAATACAAAAATCACAATGCCGACTTAAGTACAAGAGGACTGACACTATAACTTTCTATGATTTGAATCTCTCCTGTGAGTCCAGTTTTAGATTCCTATGCTTCACTGCAGGTTTACTGTATCCCGTGGACTTTCTTGTTGACGATGAACCACCGAAATTGCATCGGAATTAAATTCAAATGGCACAATGCCGTCTTAAGTACAAGCGGACTGACACTCTCACTTTCTATGATTTGAACCTCTCCTGTGAGTCCAGTTTTAGATTCCGATGTTTCACTTCAGGTTTAGTGTATCCCTTGGACCTTCTTATTGATTATGAGACACAGGAATTGCATCCGAATTTAATACAAATGGCATAATGCCGACTTTAGTACAAGAGGACTGACACTCTCACTTTCTATGATTTGAACCTCTCCGGTGAGTCCAGTTTTAAATTCCGATGCTTCACTTCAGGTTTACTGTATACCTTGCACCTTCTTATTGACGATGAAACGTAGAAATTGCATCGGAATTTAATACAAATGGCACAATGCCGACTTAAGTACAAGAGGACTGACACTCTCACTTTCTATGATTTGAACCTCTCCTGTGATTCCAGTTTTAGATTCCGATGCTTCACTACAGGTTGACTGTATCCCTTGGACCTTCTTATTGACGATGAAACACAGAAAATACACCCGAATTTAATACAAACGGCACAATGCCGACTTAAGTACAATAGGGCTGACACTCTGACTTTCTACGATTCGAACCTCTCCTGTGAGGTCAGTTTTAGATTCCGATTCTTCACTTCAGGTTTACCGTATCCCTTGGACCTTCTTATTAACGATAAAACACAGTAATCGCATCGGAATTAAATTCAAAATGTACAATGCCGATCTAAGTAGAAGAGGACTGACACTCTCACTCTCTATGATTTGAACCTCTCCTGTGAGTACAGTTTTAGAATCCGATGCTTCGCTTCAGGTTTAATGTATCCCTTGGACCTTCTTATTGACGATGAAACACAGAGTTTGCTTCCGAATTTAATACAAAAATCACTATGCCGACTTAAGTACAAGTGGACTGACACTATAACTTTCTATGATTTGAATCTCTCCTGTGAGCCGGCCGAAGTGGCCGTGCGGTTAAAGGCGCTGCAGTCTGGAACCGCAAGACGGCTACGGTCGCAGGTTCGAATCCTGCCTCGTGCATGGATGTTTGTGATGTCCTTAGGTTAGTTAGGTTTAACTAGTTCTAAGTTCTAGGGGACTAATGACCTCAGCAGTTGAGTCCCATAGTGCTCAGAGCCATTTGAACCATCTCTCCTGTGAGTCCAGTTTTAGATTCCGATGCCTCTCTTCAGGTTTACTGTATCCCTTGTTCTTTCTTATTGAAGCTGAAACACAGAAATTGCATCGGAATGAAATTCATAGGGCACAATTCCGACCTAAGTAGAAGAGGACTGACAATCTCACTTTCTATGATTTGAACCCCTCCTGTGAGTCCGGTTTTAGATTCCGATGCTTCACTTCAGGTTTACTGTATACCTTGGACCTTCTTATTTACGATGAGACACAGAAATTGCATCCGTATTTAATACAAATGGCACAATACCGACTTAAGTACAACAGGACTGACCCTCTCACTTTCTATGATTCGAACCACTCCTGTTACGTCAGTTTTAGATTCCGATGCTTCACTTCAGGTTTACTGTATCCATTGGACCTTCGTATTGACGATAAAACACAGAAATTGCATCCGAATTTAATACAAAAGCACAATACCGACTTAAGTACAAGAGGAGTGACACTCTAACTTTCTATGATTTGAACCTCTTCTGTGAGTCCAGTTTTAGATTCCGATGTTTCACTTCAGGTTTAGTGTATCCCTTGGACCTTCTTATTGATTATGAGACACAGGAATTGCATCCGAATTGAATACAAATGGCACAATGCCGACTTAAGTACAAGAGGACTGACACTCTCACTTTCTATGATTTGAACCTCTCCTGTGAGTCCACTTTTAGATTCCGATGCTTCACTTCAGGTTTACTGTATCATTTGGACCTTCTTATTGACGATAAAACACAGAAATTGCATCCGAATTTAATACAAAAGGCACAATACCGACTTAAGTACAAGAGGAGTGACACTATAACTTTCTATGATTTGAATCTCTGATGTGAGTCCAGTTTTAGATTCCGATGCTTCACTTCAGGTTTACTGTATCCCTTGGACCTTCGTATAGACGATAAAACACAGAAATTGCATCCGAATTTAATACAAATGGCACAATGCCGACTTAAGTACAAGAGGACTGACATTCTAACTTTCTATGATATGAACCTCTTTTGAGAGTCCAGTTTTAGATTCCGATGCTTCACTTCAGGTTTACTGTATCCCTTGGACTTTCTTGTTGACGATGAACTACCGAAATTGCATCGGAAATTAATTCAAAAGGCACAATGCCGACTTAAGTACAAGAGGACTGACACTCTAACTTTCTATGATTTGAACCTCTCCTGTGATTTCAGATTTAGATTCCGATGCTTCACTTCAGGTTTACTGTATCCCCTGGGTCTTCTTATAGACGATAAAACACAGAAATTGCATCCTAATTTAATACAAATGGCACAATGCAGACATAAGTACAAGAGGACTGACACTCTCACTTTCTATGATTTGAACCTCTCCTGTGAGTCCAGTTTTAGTTTCCGATGCTTCACTTCAGGTTGACTGTATCCCTTGGTCCTTCTTATTGACGATGAAACACAGAAAATGCATCCGAATTTAATACAAACGGCACAATGCAGACTTAAGTACAAGAGGGCTGACACTCTCACTTTCAATGATTCGCACCTCTCCTGTGAGATCAGTTTTAGATTCCGATGCTTCACTTCAGGTTTACCGTATCCCTTGGACCTTCTTATTGACGATAAAACACAGAAATCACATCGGAATTAAATTCAAAATGTACAATGCCGACCGAAGTAGAAGAGGACTGACACTCTCACTTTCTATGATATGCACCTCTCCTATGAGTCCAGTTTTAGATTCCGATGCTTCACTTCAGGTTTACTGTATCCCTTGGACGTTCTTATTGACGATGAAACACAGAGTTTGCATCCGAATTTAATACAAAAATCACAATGCCGACTTAAGTACAAGAGGACTGACACTCTAACATTCTATGATTTGAATCTCTCCTGTGAGTCCAGTTTTAGATTCCGATGCTTCACTTCAGGTTTACTGTATATCTTGGACCTTCTTACTGACGATGAAACACAGAAATTGCATCCGAATTTAATACAAATGGCACATTGCCGACTTAAGTACAAGAGGACTGACACTCTCACTTTCTTTGATTTGAATCCCTCCTGTGAGTCCAGTTTTAGATTCCGATGCTTCACTTCGGGTTTACTGTATACCTTGCAACTTCTGATTGACGATGAAACACAGAAATTGCATCGGAATTTAATACAAAAGGCACAATGCTGACTTAAGTAAAAGAGGACCGACCCTCTAACTTTCTATGATTTGAACCTCTCCTGTGAGTCAAGTTTTAGATTCTGATGCTTCACTTCCGGTTTACTGTATCCCTTCGACCTTCTTATTGACGATGAAACACAGAAATTGCATCCGAATTTAATACAAAAGGCACAATACCGACTTAAGTACAAGAGGAGTGACACTCTCGCTTTCTATGATTTGAACCTCTCCTGTGAGTCCAGTTTTAGAATCCGATGCTTCACTTCAGGTTTACTGTATCCCTTGGACCTTCCAATTGACGATGAAACACAGAGTTTGCATCCGAATTTAATACAAAATGTACAATGCCGACTTAAGTACAAGAGGACTGACACTCTAACTATCTATGATTTGAACCTCTCCTGTGAGTCCAGGTTTAGATTCCGATGCTACACTTTACGTTTACTGTATCCCTTGGACCTTCTTATTGACGATGAAACACAGATATTGCATCCGAATTTAATACAAAAATCACAATGGCGATTTAAGTACAAGAGGACTGACACTCTCATTGTCTATGATATGAACCTCTCCTGTGAGTCCAGTTTTAGATTCCGATGCTTCACTTCAGGTTTCCTGTATACATTGCACCTTCTTATTGACGATGAAACACAGAACTTGTATCCGAATTTAATACAAAAGGCACAATGCCAACTTAAGTACATGAGGACTGACATTCTCACTTTCTATGATTTGAACCTCTCCTAAGAGTCCAGTTTTAGATTCCGATGCTTCACTTCTGGTTTACTGCATCCCTTGGACTTTCTTATTGTCGATGAAACACAGAAATTGCATCCGAGTCTAATACAAATGGCACAATACCGACTTAAGTACATGAGGAGTGACACTCTAACTTTCTATGATTTGAACCTTTCCTGTGAGTCCAGTTTTAGATTCCGATGCTTCACTTCAGGTTTACTGTATATCTTGGACCTTCTTACTGACGATGAAACACCGAAATTGCATCCGAATTTAATACAAATGGCACAATGCCGACTTAAGTACAAGTGGACTGACACTCTCACTTTCTTTGATTTGAACCCCTCCTGTGAGTCCAGTTGTAGATTCCGATGCTTCACTTCGGGTTTACTGTATACCTTGCAACTTCTGATTGACGATGAAACACAGAAATTGCATCAGAATTTAATACAAAAGGCACAATGCTGACTTAAGTACAAGAGGACTGACACTCTAACTTTCTATGATTTGAACCTCTCCTGTGAGTCCAGGTATAGATTCCGATGCTACACTTTACGTTTACTGTATCCCTTGGACCTTCTTATTGACGATGAAACACAGATATTGCATCCGAATTTAATACAAAAATCACAATGGCGATTTAAGTACAAGAGTACTGACACTCTCATTGTCTATGATATGAACCTCTCCTGTGAGTCCAGTTTTAGATTCCGATGCTTCACTTCAGGTTTACTGTATCCCTTGGAATTTCTTGTTGACGATGAACCACCGAAATTGCATCGGAATTAAATTCAAAAGGGCACAATGCCGACTTCAGTACAAGAGGACTGACACTTTAACTTTCTATGATTTGAACCTCTCCTGTGAGGTCAGATTAAGATTCCGATGCTTCACTTCAGATTTACTGTATCCCTTGGACCTTCTTATAGACGATAAAACACAGAAATTGCATCCGAATTTAATACAAATGGCACAATGCCGACTTAAGTACAAGAGGACTGACACTATAACTTTCTATGATTTGAATCTCTCTGTGAGTCCAGTTTTAGATTCCGATGCTTCACTTCAGGTTAACTGTAACCCTTGGACCTTCTTATAGACGATAAAACACAGAAATTGCATCCGAATTTAATACAAATGGCACAATGCCGACTTAAGTACAAGAGGACTGACATTCTAACTTTCTATGATTTGAACCTCTTTTGAGAGTCCAGTTTTAGATTCCGATGCTTCACTTCAGGTTTACTGTATCCCTTGGACTTTCTTGTTGACGATGAACCTCCGAAATTGCATCTGAATTGAATTCAAAAGGCACAATGCCGACTTAAATACAAGAGGAGTGACACTCTAACGTTCTATGATTTGAACCTCTCCTGTGAGTCCAGTTTTACTTTCCAATGCTTCACTTCAGGTTGACTGTATCCCTTGGACTTTCTTATTGACGATGAAACACAGAAAATGCATCCGAATTTAATACAAACGGCACAATGCAGACTTAAGTACGAGAGGGCTGACACTCTCACTTTCTATGATTCGAACCTCTCCTGTGAGATCAGTTTTAGATTCCGATGCTTCACTTCAGGTTTACCGTATCCCTTTGACCTTCTTATTGACGATAAAACACAGAAATCGCATCGGAATTAAATTCAAAATGTACAACGCTGACCTAAGTAGAAGAGGAGTGACAGTCTCACTTTCTATGTTTTGAACCTCTCCTGTGAGTCCAGTTTTAGATTCCGATGCTTCACTTCAGGTTTACTGTATCCCTTGGTACTTCTTATTGACGATGAAACACAGAGTTTGCATCCGAATTTAATACAAAAATCACAATGCCTACTTAAGTACAAGAGGACTGACACTCTAACCTTCTATGATTTGAACCTCTCCTGTGAGTCCAGTTTAAATTCCGATGCTTCACTTCAGGTATACTGTATCCCTTGGACCTTCTTATTAACGATGAAACACAGATATTGCATCCGAATTTAATACAAATGGCACAATGCCGACTTAAGTACAAGAGGACTGATACTCTAACTTTCTATGATTTGAACCTCTCCTGTGAGTCCAGTTTTAGATTCCAATCCTTCACTTCAGGTTTCCTGTATACATTGCACCTTCTTATTGACGATGAAACACAGAAATTGTATCCGAATTTAATACAAAAGGCACAATGCCGACTTAAGTACATGAGGACTGACATTCTCACTTTCTATGATTTGAACCTCTCCTAAGAGTCCAGTTTTAGATTCCGATGCTTCACTTCTGGTTTACTGTATCCCTTGGACTTTCTTATTGTCGATGAAACACAGAAATTGCATCCGAGTTTAATACAAATGGCACAATACCGACTTAAGTACAAGAGGAGTGACACTCTAACTTTCTATGATTTGAACCTCTCCTGTGAGTCCAGTTTTAGATTCCGATGCTTCACTTCAGGTTTACTGTATCCCTTGGACGTTCTTATTGGCGATGAAACACAGACATTGCATCGGAATTAAATTCAAAAGGCACAATGCCGACTAAGTAGAAGAGGACTAACACTCTCACTTTCTATGATTTGAACCTCTTCTGTGAGTCCAGTTTTAGATTCCGATGCTTCACTTCAGGTTTACTGTATACCTTACACCATCTTATAGACGATGAAACACAGAAATTGCATCGGAATTAAATTCAAAAGGCACAATGCAGACCTAAGTACAAGAGGACTGACACTCTCACTTTCTATGATTTGAACCTGTCCTGTGGGTCCAGTTTTAGAATCCGATGCTTCACTTCAGGTTTACTGTATCCCTTGGACCTTCCAATTAACGATGAAACACAGAGTTTGTATCCGAGTTTAATGCAAAAGGTACAATGCCGACTTAAGTACAAGAGGACTGACACTCTAACTTTCTATGATTCGAATCTCTCCTGTGAGTCCAGTTTTAGTCCCGATGCTTCACTTCAGGTTAACTGTATCCCTTGGACCTTCTTATAGACGATAAAACACAGAAATTGCATCCGAATTTAATACAAATGTCACAATGCCGACTTAAGTACAAGAGGACTGACATTGTAACTTTCTATGATTTGAACCTCTTTTGAGAGTCCAGTTTTACATTCCGATGCTTCACTTCAGGTTTACTGTATCCCTTGGACTTTCTTGTTGACGATGAACCACCGAAATTGCATCGGAATTAAATTCAAAAGGCACAATGCCGACTTAAGTACAAGAGGACTGACACTCTAACTTTCTATGATTTGAACCTCTCCTGTGATTTCAGATTTAGATTCCGATGCTTCACTTCAGGTTTACTGTATCCCTTCGGTCTTCTTATAGACGATAAAACACAGAAATTGCATCCTAATTTAATACAAATGGCACAATGCCGTCTTAACTACAAGTGGACTGACACTCTCACTTTCTATGATTTCAACCTCTCCTGTGAGTCCAGTTTTAGTTTCCGATGCTTCACTTCAGGTTGACTGTATCCCTTGGACCTTCTTATTGACGATGAAACACAGAAAATGCATCCGAATTTAATACAAACGGCACAATGCAGACTTAAGTACAAGAGGGCTGACACTCTCACTTTCTATGATTCGAACCTCTCCTGTGAGATCAGTTTTTGATTCCGATGCTTCACTTCAGGTTTACCGTATCCCTTGGACCTTCTTATTGACGTTAAAACACAGAAATCGCATCGGAAATAAATTCAAAATGTACAATGCCGACCTAAGTAGAAGAGGACTGACACTCTCACTTTCTATGATTTGGACCTCTCCTGTGAGTCCAGTTTCAGATTCCGATGCTTCACTTCAGGTTTACTGTATCCCTTGGACCTTCTTATTGACGATGAAACACAGAGTTTGCATCCGAATTTTATACAAAAATCACAATGCCGACTGAAGTACAAGAGGACTGACACTCTAACCTTCTATGATTTGAACCTCTCCTGTGAGTCCAGTTTTAGATTCCGATGCTTTACTTCAGGTATACTGTATCCCTTGGTCCTTCTTATTAACGATGAAACACAGAAATTGCATCCGAATTTAATACAAATGGTACAATGCCGACTTAAGTACAAGAGGACTGATACTCTAACTTTCTATGATTTGAACCTCTCCTGTGAGTCCAGCTTTAGATTCCGATGCTTCAATTCAGGTTTACTGTATACATTGCACCTTCTTATTGACGATGAAACACAGAAATTGTATCCGAATATAATACAAAAGGCACAATGCCGACTTAAGTACAAGAGGACTGACATTCTCACTTTCTATGATTTGAACCTCTCCTGAGAGTCCAGTTTTAGATTCCGATGCTTCACTTCTGGTTTACTGTATCCCTTGGACTTTCTTATTGTCGAAGAAACACAGAAATTGCATCCGAGTTTAATACAAATGGCACAATACAGACTTAAGTACAAGAGGAGTGACACTCTAACATTCTATGATTTGAACCTCTCCTGTGAGTCCAGTTTCAGATTCCGATGCTTCACTTCAGGTTTACTGTATCCCTTGGACCTTCTTATTGACGATGAAACACAGAGTTTGCATCCGAATTTTATACAAAAATCACAATGCCGACTGAAGTACAAGAGGAGTGACACTCTAACTTTCTATGATTTGAATCTCTCCTGTGAGTCCAGTTTTAGATTCCGATGCTTCACTTTAGGTTTACTGTATCCCTTGGACGTTCTTATTGGCGATGAAACACAGACATTGCATCGGAATTAAATTCAAAAGGCACAATGCCGACTAAGTAGAAGAGGACTAACACTCTCACTTTCTATGATTTGAACCTCTTCTGTGAGTCCAGTTTTAGATTCAGATGCTTCACTTCAGGTTTACTGTATACCTTGCACCTTCTTATAGACGATGAAACACAGAAATTGCATCGGAATTAAATTCAAAAGGCACAATGCCGACCTAAGTACAAGAGTACTGACACTCTCATTTTTTAATGATATGAACCTATCCTGTGAGTCCAGTTTTAGAATCCGATGCTTCACTTCAGGTTTACTGTATCACTTGGACCTTCCAATTGACGATGAAACACAGAGTTTGCATCCGAATTTTATACAAAAGGTACAATGCCGTCTTAAGTACAAGAGGACAGATACTCTAACTTTCTATGATTCGAACCTCTCCTGTGAGTCCAGGTTTAGATTCCGATGCTTCACTTTACGTTTAATGTATCCCTTGGACCTTCTTATTGACGATGAAACACAGATATTGCATCCGAATGTAATACAAAAATCACAATGGCGATTTAAGTACAAGAGGACTGACAGTCTCATTGTCTATGATATGAACTTCTCCTGTGAGTCCAGTTTTAGATTCCGATGCTTCACTTCAGGTTTACTGTATACCTTGGACTCTCTTGTTGACGATGAACCATCGAAATTGCATCGGAATTAAATTCAAAAGGCACAATGCCGACTTAAGTACAAGAGGACTGACACTCTAACTTTCTATGATTTGAACCTCTCCTTTGAGGTCAGATTTAGATTCCGATGCTTCACTTCAGGTTGACTGTATCCCTTGGACCTTCTTATTGACGATGAAACACAGAAAATGCATCCGAATTTAATACAAACGGCACAATGCCGACTTAAGTACAAGAGGGCTGACACTCTCACTTTCTATGATTCGAACCTCTCCTGTGAGGTCAGTTTTAGATTCAGATGCTTCACTTCAGGTTTACCGCATCCCTTGGACCTTCTTATTGACGATAAAACACAGTAATCGCATCGGAATTAAATTCAAAATGTACAATGCCGATCTAAGTAGAAGAGGACTGACACTCTCACTTCCTATGATTTGAACCTCTCCTGTGAGTCCAGTTTTAGATTCCGATGCTTCACTTCAGGTTTACTGTATCCCTTGGACCTTCTTATTGACGATGAAACACAGAGTTTGCATCCGAATTTAATACAAAAATCAAGATGCCGACTTAAGTACAAGAGGACTGACACTATAACTTTCTATGATTTGAATCTCTCCTGTGAGTCCAGTTTTAGATTCCGATGCTTCACTTCAGGTTTACTGTATCCCTTGGACTTTCTTGTTGACGATGAACCACCGAAATTGCATCGGAATTAAATTCAAATGGCACAATGCCGACTTAAGTACAAGAGGACTGACACTCTCACTTTCTATGATTTGAACCTCTCCTGTGAGTCCAGTTTTAGATTCCGATGTTTCACTTCAGGTTTAGTGTATCCCTTGGACCTTCTTATTGATTATGAGACACAGGAATTGCATCCGAATTCAATACAAATGGCATAATGACGACTTAAGTACAAGAGGACTGACACTCTCACTTTCTATGATTTGAACTTCTCCGGTGAGTCCAGTTTTAAATTCCGATGCTTCACTTCAGGTTTACTGTATACCTTGCAGCTTCTTATTGACGATGAAACGTAGAAATTGCATCGGAATTTAATACAAATGGCACAATGCCGACTTAGGTACAAGAGGACTGACACTCTCACTTTCTATGATTTGAACCTCTCCTGTGAGTCCAGTTTTAGATTCCGATGCTTCACTACAGGTTGACTGTATCCCTTGGACCTTCTTATTGACGATGAAACACAGAAAATACATCCGAATTTAATACAAACGGCACAATGCCGACTTAAGTACAATAGGGCTAACACGCTCACTTTCTATGATTCGAACCTCTCCTGTGAGGTCAGTTTTAGATTCCGATGCTTCACTTCAGGCTTACCGTATCCCTAGGACCTTCTTATTGACGATAAAACACAGTAATCGCATCGGAATTAAATTCAAAATGTACAATGCCGATCTAAGTAGTAGAGGACTGACACTCTCACTTTCTATGATTTGAACCTCTCCTGTGAGTCCAGTTTTAGATTCCGATGCTTCACTTCAGGTTTACTGTATCCCTTGGACTTTCTTATTGACGATGAAACACAGAGTTTGCTTCCGAATTTAATACAAAAATCACAATGCCGACTTAAGTACAAGAGGACTGACACTCTCACTTTCTATGATTCGAACCACTAATGTGACGTCAGTTTTAGATTCCGATGCTTCACTTCAGGGTTACTGTATCCATTGGACCTTCTTATTGACGATAAAACACAGAAATTGCATCCGAAATTAATACAAAAGGCACAATACCGACTTAAGTACAAGAGGAGTGACACTCTAACTTTCTATGATTTGAATCTCTCCTGTGGGTCCAGTTTTAGATTCCGATGCTTCACTTAAGGTTTACTGTATCCCTTGGACGTTCTTATTGGCGATGAAACACAGACATTGCATCGGAATTAAATTCAAAAGGCACAATGCCGACTAAGTAGAAGAGGACTAACACTCTCACTTTCTATGATTTGAACCTCTTCTGTGAGTCCAGTTTTAGATTCCGATGCTTCACTTCAGGTTTACTGTATACCTTGCACCTTCTTATAGACGATGAAACACAGAAATTGCATCGGAATTAAATTCAAAAGGCACAATGCCGACCTAAGTACAAGAGGACTGACACTCTCACTTTCTAAGATATGAACCTCTCCTGTGAGTCCAGTTTTAGAATCCGATGCTTCACTTCAGGTTTACTGTATCACTTGGACCTTCCAATTGACGATGAAACACAGAGTTTGCATCCGAATTTAATACAAAAGGTACAATGCCGGCTTAAGTACAAGAGGACAGACACTCTAACTTTCTATGATTTGAACCTCTCCTTTGAGGTCAGATTTAGATTCCGATGCTTCACTTCAGGTTGACTGTATCCCTTCGACCTTCTTATTGACGATGAAACACAGAAAATGCATCCGAATTTAATACAAACGGCACAATGCCGACTTAAGTACAAGAGGGCTGACACTCTCACTTTCTATGATTCGAACCTCTCCTGTGAGGTCAGTTTTAGATTCAGATGCTTCACTTCAGGTTTACCGCATCCCTTGGACCTTCTTATTGACGATAAAACACAGTAATCGCATCGGAATTAAATTCAAAATGTACAATGCCGATCTAAGTAGAAGAGGACTGACACTCTCACTTCCTATGATTTGAACCTCTCCTGTGAGTCCAGTATTAGATTCCGATGCTTCACTTCAGGTTTACTGTATCCCTTGGACCTACTTATTGACGATGAAACACAGAGTTTGCATCCGAATTTAATACAAAAATCACAATGCCGACTTATATACAAGAGGACTGACACTCTCACTTTCTATGATTTGAATCTCTCCTGTGAGTCCAGTTTTAGATTCCGATGCTTCACTGCAGGTTTACTGTATCCCGTGGACTTTCTTGTTGACGATGAACCACCGAAATTGCATCGGAATTAAATTCAAATGGCACAATGCCGTCTTAAGTACAAGCGGACTGACACTCTCACTTTCTATGATTTGAACCTCTCCTGTGAGTCCAGTTTTAGATTCCGATGTTTCACTTCAGGTTTAGTGTATCCCTTGGACCTTCTTATTGATTATGAGACACAGGAATTGCATCCGAATTTAATACAAATGGCATAATGCCGACTTAAGTACAAGAGGACTGACACTCTCACTTTCTATGATTTGAACCTCTCCGGTGAGTCCAGTTTTAAATTCCGATGCTTCACTTCAGGTTTACTGTATACCTTGCACCTTCTTATTGACGATGAAACGTAGAAATTGCATCGGAATTTAATACAAATGGCACAATGCCGACTTAAGTACAAGAGGACTGACACTCTCACTTTCTATGATTTGAACCTCTCCTGTGATTCCAGTTTTAGATTCCGATGCTTCACTACAGGTTGACTGTATCCCTTGGACCTTCTTATTGACGATGAAACACAGAAAATACACCCGAATTTAATACAAACGGCACAATGCCGACTTAAGTACAATAGGGCTGACACTCTGACTTTCTACGATTCGAACCTCTCCTGTGAGGTCAGTTTTAGATTCCGATGCTTCGCTTCAGGTTTAATGTATCCCTTGGACCTTCTTATTGACGATGAAACACAGAGTTTGCTTCCGAATTTAATACAAAAATCACTATGCCGACTTAAGTACAAGTGGACTGACACTATAACTTTCTATGATTTGAATCTCTCCTGTGAGCCGGCCGAAGTGGCCGTGCGGTTAAAGGCGCTGCAGTCTGGAACCGCAAGACGGCTACGGTCGCAGGTTCGAATCCTGCCTCGGGCATGGATGTTTGTGATGTCCTTAGGTTAGTTAGGTTTAACTAGTTCTAAGTTCTAGGGGACTAATGACCTCAGCAGTTGAGTCCCATAGTGCTCAGAGCCATTTGAACCATCTCTCCTGTGAGTCCAGTTTTAGATACCGATGCCTCTCTTCAGGTTTACTGTATCCCTTGTTCCTTCTTATTGAAGCTGAAACACAGAAATTGCATCGGAATGAAATTCATAGGGCACAATTCCGACCTAAGTAGAAGAGGACTGACACTCTCACTTTCTATGATTTGAACCCCTCCTGTGAGTCCAGTTTTAGATTCCGATGCTTCACTTCAGGTTTACTGTATACCTTGGACCTTCTTATTTACGATGAGACACAGAAATTGCATCCGTATTTAATACAAATGGCACAATACCGACTTAAGTACAACAGGACTGACCCTCTCACTTTCTATGATTCGAACCACTCCTGTTACGTCAGTTTTAGATTCCGATGCTTCACTTCAGGTTTACTGTATCCATTGGACCTTCGTATTGACGATAAAACACAGAAATTGCATCCGAATTTAATACAAAAGCACAATACCGACTTAAGTACAAGAGGAGTGACACTCTAACTTTCTATGATTTGAACCTCTTCTGTGAGTCCAGTTTTAGATTCCGATGTTTCACTTCAGGTTTAGTGTATCCCTTGGACCTTCTTATTGATTATGAGACACAGGAATTGCATCCGAATTGAATACAAATGGCACAATGCCGACTTAAGTACAAGAGGACTGACACTCTCACTTTCTATGATTTGAACCTCTCCTGTGAGTCCACTTTTAGATTCCGATGCTTCACTTCAGGTTTACTGTATCATTTGGACCTTCTTATTGACGATAAAACACAGAAATTGCATCCGAATTTAATACAAAAGGCACAATACCGACTTAAGTACAAGAGGAGTGACACTCTAACTTTCTATGATTTGAACCTCTCCTGTGAGTCCAGTTTTAGATTCCGATGTTTCACTTCAGGTTTAGTGTATCCCTTGGACCTTCTTACTGATTATGAGACACAGGAATTGCATCCGACATTTAATACAAATGGCACAATGCCGACTTAAGTACAAGAGGACTGACACTCTCACTTTCTATTATATGAACCTCTCCGGTGAGTCCAGTTTTAAATTCCGATGCTTCACTTCAGGTTTACTGCATACCTTGCACCTTCTTATTGACGATGAAACATAGAAATTGCCTCGGAATTTAATACAAATGGCACAATGCCGACTTAAGTACAAGAGGACTGACACTCTCACTTTCTATGATTTGAACCTCTCCTGTGAGTCCAGTAGTAGATTTCAATGCTCCACTTCGGGTGTACTGTATACCTTGCACCTTCTGATTGACGATGAAACACGGAAATTGCATCGGAATTTAATACAAAAGGCACAATGCCGACTTAAGTAAAAGAGGACAGACAGTCTAACTTTCTATGATTTGAACCTCTCCTGTGAGTCCAGTTTAAGATTCTGATGCTTCACTTCAGGTTTACTGTATCCCTTGGACCTTCTTATTGACGATGAAACACAGAAATGTGCATCCGAATTGAATACAAATGGCACAATGCCGTCTTAAGTAAAAGAGGACTGCCACTCTAACATTCTATGATTTGAATCTCTCCTGTGAGTCCAGTTTGCGATTCCGATGATTCACTTCAGGTTTACTGTATCCCTTGGACCTTCTTATTGACGATGAAACACAGAAATAGCATCCGAATTTAATACAAATGGCACAATGTCGACTTAAGAACAAGAGGACTGACATTCTCACTTTCTATGGTTTGAACCACTCCTGTGAGTCCAGTTGTAGATTCCGATGCTTCACTTCAGGTTTACTGTATCCCTTGGACCTTCTTATTGACGATGAAACACAGAAATTGCATCGGAATTAAATTCAAA
This sequence comes from Schistocerca americana, assembly GCF_021461395.2. Taxonomy (NCBI): domain Eukaryota; kingdom Metazoa; phylum Arthropoda; class Insecta; order Orthoptera; family Acrididae; genus Schistocerca; species Schistocerca americana. The sequence continues at coordinate 9,597,300 of NC_060128.1, read as the reverse complement.
AAGCAATATCCCGACATAAGTAAAAGAGGACTGACACTCTCACATTCTATGATTTGAACCTCTCCTGTGAGTCCAGTTTTAAATACCGATGCTTCACTTCAGGTTTACTATATCCCTTGGACCTTCTTATTGACGATGAAACACAGAAATTGCATCCGAATTTAATACAAATGGCACAATGCCGACTTAAGTACAATAGGACTGACACTCTCACTTTCTATGATTTGAACCTATCCTGTAAAGTCAGTTTTAGATTCCGATGCTTCACTTCAGGTTTACTGTATCCCTTGGACCTTCTTATTGACGATAAAATACAAAACTGCATCGGAATTTAATACAAAACGCACAATACCGACTTGAGTACAAGAGGAGTGACACTCTATCTTTCTATGATTTGAACCTCTCCTGTGAGTCCAGTTTTAGATTCCGATGCTTCACTTCAGGTTTACTGTATACCTTGGACCTTCTTATTGACGATGAAACACAGAAATTGCATCCGAATTTAATACAAAACTCACAATACCGACTTAAGTACAAGAGGAGTGTCACTCTAACTTCCTATGATTTGAATCTCTCCTGTGAGTCCAGTTTTAGATTCCGATGCTTCACTTCAGGTTTACTGTATCCCTTTGACGTTCTTATTGACGATGAAACACGTAAATTGCATCGGAATTAAATTAAAAAGGCACAATGCCGACCTAAGTAGAAGAGGACTAACACTCTCACTTTCTATGATTTGAACCTCTCCTGTAAGTCCAGTTTTAGATTCCGATGCTACACTTCAGGTTTACTGTATACCTTGCACCTTCTTATTGACGATGAAACACAGAAAATGCATCCGAATTTAATACAAACGTCACAATGCCGACTTAAGTACAATAGGACTGACACTCTCACTTTCTATGATCTGAATCTCTCCTGTGAGTCCAGTTTTAGATTCTGGTGCCTCACTTCAGGTTTACTGTATCCCTTGGGCCTTCGTATTGAAGATGAAACACAGAAATTGCATTGGAATGAAATTCAAAGGGCACAATTCCGACCTAAGTAGAAGAGGACTGACACTCTCACTTTCTATGATTTGAACCCCTCCTGTGAGTCCAGTTTTAGATTCCGATGCTTCACTTCAGGTTTACTGTATACCTTGGACCTTTTTATTTACGATGAGACACAGAAATTGCATCCGTATTTAATACAAATGGCACAATACCGACTTAAGTACAAGAGGACTGACACTCTCACTTTCTATGATTCGAACCACTTCTGTGACGTCAGTTTTAGATTCCGATGCTTCACTTCAGGTTTACTGTATCCATTGGACCTTCTTATTGACGATAAAATAGAAACTGCATCGGAATTTAATACAAAATGCACAATACCGACTTAAGTACAAGAGGAGAGACACTCTAACTTTCAATGATTTGAACCTCTCCTGTGAGTCCAGTTTTAGATTCCGATGTTTCACTTCAGGTTTAGTGTATCCCTTGGACCTTCTTATTGATTATGAGACACAGGAATTGCATCCGAATTTAATACAAATGGCACAATGCCGTCTTAAGTAAAAGAGGACTGCCACTCTAACATTCTATGATTTGAATCTATCCTGTGAGTCCAGTTTGTGATTCCGATGCTTCACTACAGGTTTACTGTATCCCTTGGACCTTCTTATTGACGATGATACACAGAAATTGCATCCGAATTTAATACAAATGCACAATGCCGACTTAAGTACAATAGGACTGACACTCTCACTTTCTATGATTTGAACCTCTCCTGTAAAGTCAGTTTTAGAATCCGATGCTTCACTTCAGGTTTACTGTATTCCTTGGACCTTCTTATTGACGATAAAATAGAAACTGCATCGGAATTTAATACAAAACGCACAATACCGACTTAAGTACAAGAGGAGTTACACTCTTACTTTCTATGATTTGAACCTCTCCTGTGAGTCCAGTTTTAGATTCCGATGTTTCACTTCAGGTTTAGTGTATCCCTTGGACCTTCTTATTGACTATGAAACACAGGAATTGCATCCGAATTTAATACAAATGGCACAATGCCGACTTAAGTACAAGAGGACTGACACTCTCACTTTCTATGATTTGAACCTCTCCTGTGAGTCCAGTTTAGGATTCCGCTGCTTCACTTCAGGTTTACTGTATCCCTTGGACCTTCTTATTGACTATGAAACACAGAAATAGCATCCGAATTTAATACAAATGGCACAATGTCGACTTAAGTACAAGAGGAGTGACACTCTAACTTTCTATGATTTGAACCTCACCTGTGAGTCCAGTTTTAGATTCCGATGCTTCACTTCAGGTTTACTGTATCCCTTGGACGTTCTTATTGACGATGAAACACAGAAATTGCATCGGAATTAAATTCAAAAGGCACAATGCCGACCTAAGTAGAAGAGGACTAACACTCTCACTTTCTATGATTTGAACCTCTCTTGTGAGTCCAGTTTTAGATTCCGATGCTTCACTTCAGGTCTACTGTACTTCTTGGACCTTCTTATTGACGATGAAACACAGAAATTGCATCGGAATTAAATTCAAAACGCAATATCCCGACATACGTAAAAGAGGACTGACACTCTCACTTTCTATGATTTGAACCTCTCCTGTGAGTCCAGTTTTAAATTCCGATGCTTCACTTCAGGTTAACTGTATGCCTTGGACCTTCTTATTGCCGATGAAACACAGAAATTGCATCCGAATTTAATACAAATGGCACAATGCCGACTTAAGTACAATAGGACTGACACTCTCACTTTCTATGATTTGAACCTCTCCTGTGAAGTCAGTTTTAGATTCCGATGCTTCACTTCAGGTTTACTGTATCCCTTGGACCTTCTTATTGACGATAAAATACAAAACTGCATCGGAATTTAATACAAAACGCACAATACCGACTTGAGTACAAGAGGAGTGACACTCTATCTTTCTATGATTTGAACCTCTCCTGTGAGTCCAGTTTTAGATTCCGATGCTTCACTTCAGGTTTACTGTATACCTTGGACCTTCTTATTGACGACGAAACACAGAAATTCCATCCGAATTTAATACAAAACTCACAATACCGACTTAAGTACAAGAGGAGTGTCACTCTAACTTTCTATGATTTGAATCTCTCCTGTGAGTCCAGTTTTAGATTCCGATGCTTCACTTCAGGTTTACTGTATCCCTTGGACCTTCTAATTGACGATGAAACACAGAGTTTGCATCCGAATTTAATACAAAAGGTACAATGCCGACTTAAGTGCATGAGGACTGACACTCTAACATTCTATGATTTGAATCTCTCCTGTGAGTCCAGTTTTAGATTCCTTTGCTTCACTTCAGGTTACAGTATACCTTGGACCATCTTATTGACGATGAAACACAGAAATTACATCCGAATTTAATACAAAAATCACAATGGAGCCTTAAGTACAAGAGGACTGACACTCTCACTTTCTATGATTTGAACATCTCCTGTGAGTCCAGTTTTAGATTCCGATGCTTCACTTCAGGTTTACTGTATCCCTTGGACCTTCTTATTGACGATGAAACACTGAAATTGCATCGGAATTAAATTCAAAAAACACAATGCCGACTTAAGTGAAAGAGGACTGACACTCTCACTTTCTTTAATTTGAACCTCTCCTGTGAGCCCAGTTTTAGATTCCGATGCTTCACTTCTGGTTTACTGTATCCCTTGGACCTTCTTATTGACGATGAAACACAGAAATTGCATCGTAATTAAATTCAAACTGCACAATGCCGACATAAGTACAAGAGGACTGACACTCTAACTTTCCATGATTTGAACCTCTCGAGTGAGTCCAGTTTTAGATTCCGATGCTTCACTTCAGGTTTACTGTTTCCGTTAGACCTTCTTATTGACGATGAAACACAGAAATTGCATCCGAATTTAATACAAATGGCACAATGCCGACTTAAGTACAATAGGACTGACACTCTCACTTTCTATGATTTGAACCTCTCCTGTGAGGTCAGATTTAGATTCCGATGCTTCACTTCAGGTTTACTGTATACCTTGAACCTTCTTATTGACGATGAAAAACAGAAATTGCATCGGAATTAAATTCAAAAGGCACAATTCCGACTTAAGTACAAGAGGACTGACACCCTCACTTTCTATGATTTGAACCTCTCCTGTGAGTCCAGTTTTAGATTCCGATGCTTCACTTGAGGTTTACTGTATCCCTTGGACCTTCGTATTGACGATGAAATACAGAAATTACATCCGAATTTAATACAAAAATCACAATTGCGACTTAAGTACAAGAAGACTGACACTCTCACTTTCTATGATTCGAACCTCTCCTGTGAGTTCAGATTTAGATTCTGATGCTTCACTTCAGGTTTACTGTATCCCTTGGACCTTCTTGTTGACGATAAAACACTGAAATCGCATTAGAAATTATTACAAATAGCACAATGCCGTCTTAAGTAAAAGAGGACTGACGCTCTAACATTCTGTGATTGAACCTCTCCTGCGAGTCCAGTTTTAGATTCCGATGCTTCACTTAAGGTATACTGAATCCCTTGGACTTTCTTATTGACGATGAAAGACAAAAATTGCATCCGAATTTAATACAAAAGGCACAATGTCGACTTAAGTACAAGAGGACTTACATTCTAACTTTCTATGATATGAACCTCTCCTGTGAGTCCCGTTTTAGATTCCGATGCTTCACTTCAGGTTTACAGTACCCCTTGGACTTTCTTATTGACGATGAAACACAGAAATTGCATCCGAATTTAATACAAAAATCACAATGGCGACTTAAGTACAAGAGGACTGACACTCTCACTTTCTATGATTCGAACCTCTCCTGTGAGGTCAGATTTAGATTCCGATGCTTCACTTCAGGTTTACTGTATCCCTTGGACCTTCTTGTTGACGATAAAACACTGAAATCGCTTTAGAAATTAATACAAATAGCACAATGCCGTCTTAAGTAAATGAGGACTGACGCTCTAACATTCTGTGATTGAACCTCTCCTGCGAGTTCAGTTTTAGATTCCGATGCTTCACTTAAGGTTTACTGAATCCCTTGGACCTTCTTATTGACGATGAAAGACAGAAATTGCATCCGAATTTAATACAAATGGCACAATACCGACTTAAGTACAAGAGGACTGACACTCTCACTTTCTATGATTCGAACCACTCCTGTGACGTCAGTTTTAGATTCCGATGCTTCACTTCAGGATTACTGTATCCCTTGGACCTTCTTATTGACGATAAAACACAGAAATTGCATCGGAATTTAATACAAAAGGCACAATACCGACTTAAGTACTAGAGGAGTGACACTCTAACTTTCGTTGATTTGAACCTCTCCTGTGAGTCCAGTTTTAGATTCCGATGCTTCACTTAAGGTTTACTGTATCCCTTGGACCTTCTTATTGACGATGAAACACAGAAATTGCATCCGAATTTAATCCAAAATTCACAATACCGACTTAAGTACAAGAGGAGTGACACTCTAACTTTCTATGATTTGAATCTCTCCTGTGGGTCCAGTTGTAGATTCCGATGCTTTACTTCAGGTTTACTGTATCCCTTGGGCGTTCTTATTGACGATGAAACACGTAAATTGCATCGGAATTAAATTAAAAAGGCACAATGCCGACCTAAGTAGAAGAGGACTAACACTCTCACTTTATATGAATTGAACCTCTCCTGTAAGTCCAGTTTTAGATTCCGATGCTACACTTCAGGTTTACTGTATACCTTGCACCTTCTTATTGACGATGAAACACAGAAAATGCATCCGAATTTAATACAAACGACACAATGCCGACTTAAGTACAATAGGGCTGACACTCTCACTTTCTATGATTCGAACCTCTCCTGTGAGGTCAGTTTTAGATTCCGATGCTTCACTTGAGGTTTATCGTATCCCTTGGACCTTCTTATTGACGATAAAACACAGTAATCGCATCGGAATTAAATTCAAAATGTACAATGCCGATCTAAGTAGAAGAGGACTGACACTATAACTTTCTTTGATTTGAATCTCTCCTGTGAGCCCAGTTTTAGATTCCGATGCCTCACTTCAGGTTTACTGTATCCCTTGGGCCTTCGTATTGAAGATGAAACACAGAAATTGCATTGGAATGAAATTCAAAGGGCACAAATCCGACCTAAGTAGAAGAGGACTGACACTCTCACTTTCTATGATTTGAACCCCTCCAGTGAGTCCAGTTTTAGATTCCGATGCTTCACTTCAGGTTTACTGTATTCCTTGGACCTTTTTATTTACGATGAGACACAGAAATTGCATCCGTATTTAATACAAATGGCACAATACCGACTTAATTACAAGAGGACTGACACTCTCACTTTCTATGATTCGAACCACTCCTGTGACGTCAGTTTTTGATTCCGATGCTTCACTTCAGGTTTACTGTATCCATTGGACCTTCTTATTGACGATAAAACACAGAAATTGCATCCGAATTTAATACAAAATGCACAATACCGACTTAAGTACAAGAGGAGTGACACTCTAACTTTCTATGATTTGAACCTCTCCTGTGAGTCCAGTTTTAGATTCCGATGTTTCACTTCAGGTTTAGTGTATCCCTTGGACCTTCTTATTGATTATGAGACACAGGAATTGCATCCGAATTTAATACAAATGGCACAATGCCGACTTAAGTACAAGAGGACTGACACTCTCACTTTCTATGATTTGAACCTCTCCTGTGTGTCCACTTTTAGATTCCGATGCTTCACTTCAGGTTTACTGTATCATTTGGACCTTCTTATTGACGATAAAACACAGAAATTGCATCCGAATTTAATACAAAAGGCACAATACCGACTTAAGTACAAGAGGAGTGACACTCTAACTTTCTATGATTTGAACCTCTCCTGTGAGTCCAGTTTTAGATTCTGATGCTTCACTTCAGGTTTACTGTATCCCTTGGACCTTCTTATTGTCGATGAAACACAGAAATTTGCATCCGAATTTAATACAAATGGCACAATGCCGTCTTAAGTAAAAGAGGACTGCCACTCTAACATTCTATGATTTGAATCTCTCCTGTGAGTCCAGTTTGCGATTCCGATGCTTCACTACAGGTTTACTGTATCCCTTGGACCTTCTTATTGACGATGATACACAGAAATTGCATCCGAATTTAATACAAATGCACAATGCCGACTTAAGTACAATAGAACTGACACTCTCACTTTCTATGATTTGAACCTCTCCTGTAAAGTCAGTTTTAGATTCCGATGCTTCACTTCAGGTTTACTGTATTCCTTGGACCTTCTTATTGACGATAAAATAGAAACTGCATCGGAATTTAATACAAAACGCACAATACCGACTTAAGTACAAGATGAGTTACACTCTTACTTTCTATGATTTGAACCTCCGCTGTGAGTCCAGTTTTAGATTCCGATGTTTCACTTCAGGTTTAGTAAATCGCTTGGACCTTCTTATTGACTATGAAACACAGGAATTGCATCCGAATTTAGTACAAATGGCACAATGCCGACTAAAGTACAAGAGGACTGACACTCTCACTTTCTATGATTTGAACCTCTCCTGTGAGTCCAGTTTTAGATTCCGATGCTTCACTTCAGGTCTACTGTATTTCTTGGACCTTTTTATTGACGATGAAACACAGAAATTGCATCGGAATTAAATTCAAAACGCAATATCCCGACATAAGTAAAAGAGGACTGACACTCTCACTTTCTATGATTTGAACCTCTCCTGTGAGTCCAGTTTTAAATTCCGATGCTTCACTTCAGGTTAACTGTATGCCTTGGACCTTCTTATTGACGATGAAACACAGAAATTGCATCCGAATTTAATACAAATGGCACAATGCCGACTTAAGTACTAGAGGACTGACACTCTCACTTTCTATGATTTGAACCTCTCCTGTGAGTCCAGTTTTAGATTCCGATGCTTCACTTCAGGTTTACTGTATACCTTGGACCTTCTTATTGACGACGAAACACAGAAATTCCATCCGAATTTAATACAAAACTCACAATACCGACTTAAGTACAAGAGGAGTGTCCCTCTAACTTTCTGTGATTTGAATCTCTCCTGTGAGTCCAGTTTTAGATTCCGATGCTTCACTTCAGGTTTACTGTGTCCCTTGGACCTTCTTATTGACGATGAAACACAGAAATTGCATCCGAATTTAATACAAAAGGCACAATACCGACTTAAGTACAAGAGGAGTGACACTCTAACTTTCTATGATTTGAACCTCTCCTGTGAGTCCAGTTTTAGATTCCGATGTTTCACTTTAGGTTTAGTGTATCTCTTGGACCTTCTAAACGACTATGTAACAAAGGAATTGCATCCGAATTTAATACAAATGCCACAATGCAGACTTAAGTACAATAGGACTGACACTCTCACTTTCTATGATTTGAACCTCTCCTGTGAAGTCAGTTTTAGATTCCGATGCTTCACTTCAGGTTTACTGTATCCCTTGGACCTTCTTATTGACGATAAAATACAAAACTGCATCGGAATTTAATACAAAACGCACAATACCGACTTGAGTACAAGAGGAGTGACACTCTACCTTTCTATGATTTGAACCTCTCCTGTGAGTCCAGTTTTAGATTCCGATGCTTCACTTCAGGTTTACTGTATACCTTGGACCTTCTTATTGACGACGAAACACAGAAATTCCATCCGAATTTAATACAAAACTCACAATACCGACTTAAGTACAAGAGGAGTGTCACTCTAACTTTCTATGATTTGAATCTCTCCTGTGAGTCCAGTTTTAGATTCCAATGCTTCACTTCAGGTTTACTGTATCCCTTGGACGTTCTTATTGACGATGAAACACAGAAATTGCATCGGAATTAAATTCAAAAGGCACAATGCCGACCTAAGTAGAAGAGGACTAACACTCTCACTTTCTATGATTTGAAACTCTCCTGTGAGTCCAGTTTTAGATTCCGATGCTTCACTTCAGGTTTACTGTATCCCTTGGACCTTCTAATTGACGATGAATTACAGAGTTTGCATCCGAATTTAATACAAAAGATACAATGCCGACTTAAGTGCAAGAGGACTGACACTCTAACATTCTATGATTTGAACCTCTCCTGTGAGTCCAGTTTTAGATTCCTTTGCTTCACTTCAGGTTACTGTATACCTTGGACCATCTTATTGACGATGAACCACAGAAATTACATCCGAATTTAATACAAAAATCACAATGGAGCCTTAAGTACAAGAGGACTGACACTCTCACTTTCTATGATTTGAACATCTCCTGTGAGTCCAGTTTTAGATTCCGATGCTTCACTTCAGGTTTACTGTATCCCTTGGACCTTCTTATTGACGATGAAACACTGAAATTGCATCGGAATTAAATTCAAAAAGCACAATGCCGACTTAAGTGAAAGAGGACTGACACTCTCACTTTCTTTGTTTTGAACCTCTCCTGTCAGTCAAGTTTTAGATTCCGATGCTTCACTTCTGGTTTACTGTATCCCTTGGACCTTCTTATTGACGATGAAACACAGAAATTGCATTGTAATTAAATTCAAAACGCACAATGCCGACTTAAGTACAAGAGGACTGACACTCTAACTTTCTATGATTTGAACCTCTCGAGTGAGTCCAGTTTTAGATTCCGATGCTTCACTTCAGGTTTACTGTTTCCGTTGGACCTTCTAATTGACGATGAAACACAGAAATTGCATCCGAATTTAATACAAAAGTCACAATGGCGACTTAAGTACAAGAGGACTGACACTCTCACTTTCTATGATTCGAACCTCTCCTGTGAGGTCAGATTTACATTCCGATGCTTCACTTCAGGTTTACTGTATCCCTTGGACGTTCTTGTTGACGATAAAACACTGAAATCGCATTAGAAATTAATACAAATAGCACAATGCCGTCTTAAGTAAAAGAGGACTGACGCTCTAACATTCTGTGATTGAACCTTTCCTGCGAGTCCAGTTTTAGATTCCGATGCTTCACTTAAGGTGTACTGAATCCCTTGGACCTTCTTATTGACGATGAAAGACAGAAATTGCATCCGAATTTAATACAAAAGGCACAATGCAGACTTAAGTAGAAGAGGACTTACATTCTAACTTTCTATGATTTGAACCTCTCCTGTGAGTCCAGTTTTAGATTCCGATGCTTCACTTCAGCTTTACAGTACCCCTTGGACTTTCTTATTGACGATGAAACACAGAAATTGCATCCGAATTTAATACAAATGGCACAATACCGACTTGAGTACAAAAGGAGTGACACTCTAACTTTCTATGATTTGAACCTCTCCTGTGAGTCCAGTTTTAGATTCCGATGCTTCACTTCAGGTTTACTGTATACCTTGGGCCTTCTTATTGACGATGAAACACAGAAATTGCATCCGAATTTAATACAAAACTCACAATACCGACTTAAGTACAAGAGGAGTGACACTCTAACTTTCTATGATTATAATCACTCCTGTGACTCCAGTTTAAGATTCCGATGCTTCACTTCAGGTTTACTGTATCCCTTGGACGTTCTTATAGACGATGAAACACAGAAATTGCATCGGAAATAAATTCAAAAGGCACAATGCCGACCTAAGTAGAAGAGGACTAACACTCTCATTTTCTATGATTTGAACCTCACCTGTAAGTCCAGTTTTAGATTCCGATGCTTCACTTCAGGTTTACAGTATACCTTGCACCTTCTTATTGACGATGAAACACAGAAATTGCATCGGAATTAAATTCAAAAGGCTCAATGCCGACTTAAGTACTAGAGGACTGACACTCTCACTTTGTATGATTTGAACCTCTCCTGTGAGTCCAGTTTTAGATTCTGATGCTTCACTTCAGGTTTACTGTATCCCTTGGACCTTCTAATTGACGATGAAACACAGAGTTTGCATCCGAATTTAATACAAAAGGTACAATGCCGACTTAAGTGCAAGAGGACTGACACTCTAACATTCTATGATTTGAACCTCTCCTGTGAGTCCAGTTTTAGATTCCTTTGCTTCACTTCAGGTTACTGTATACCATGGACTTTCTTATTGACGATGAAACACAGAAATTACATCCGAATTTTATACAAAAATCGCAATGGTGACTTAAGTACAAGACTACTGACACTCTCACTTTCAATGATTTGAACATCTCCTGTGAGTCCAGTTTTAGATTCCGATGCTTCACTTCAGGTTTACTGTATCTCTTGGACCTTCTTATTGACGATGAAACACAGAAATTGCATCGGAATTAAATTCAAAACACACAATGCCGACTTAAGTAAAAGAGGACTGACACTCTCACTTTCTTTGTTTTGAACCTCTCCTGTGAGTCCAGTTTTAGATTCCGATGTTTCACTTCAGGTTTACTGTATCCCTTGGACCTTCTTATTGACGATGAAAAACAGAAATTGCATCGGAATTAAATTCAAAAGGCACCATTCCGACTTAAGTACAAGAGGACTGACACTCTCAGTTTCTATGATTTGAACCTCTCCTGTGAGTCCAGTTTTAGATTCCGATGCTTCACTTCAGGTTTACTGTATCCCTTGGACCTTCTAATTGACGATGAAACACAGAGTTTGCATCCGAATTTAATACAAAAGGTACAATGCCGACTTAAGTACATAAGGACTGACACTCTAACATTCTATGATTTGAACCTCTCCTGTGAGTCCAGTTTTAGATTCCGATGCTTCACTTTAGGTTTACTCTATACCTTGGACCTTCGTATTGACGATGAAACACAGAAATTGCATCCGAATTTAATACAAAAATCACAATGGCGACTTAAGTACAAGAGGACTGACACTCTAACTTTCTATGATTTGAACCACACATGTGAGTCCAGTTTTAGATTCCGATGCTTCACTTCAGGTTTACTGTATCCCTTGGACCTTTGTATTGACGATCGAACACAGAGTTTGCACCCGAATTTAATACAAAAGGCACAATGGCGACTTAAGTACTAGAGGACTGACATTCTAACTTTCTATGATTTGAACCTCTCCCGTGAGTCCAGTTTTAGATTCCGATGCTTCACTTCAGGTTTAATGTATCCTTTGGACCTTCTTATTGACGATGGAACACAGAAATTGCATCCGAAATTAATACAAAAGTCACAATGGTGACTTAATTACAAGAGGACTGACACTCTCACTTTGTATGATTTGAACCTCTCCTGTGAGTCCAGTTTAGATTCCGATGTTTCACTTCAGGTTTAGTGTATCCCTTGGACCTTCTTATTGACGATGAAACACAGAAATTGCATCCGAATTTAATACAAATGGCACAATGCCGAATTAAGTACAATAGGACAGACACTCTCACTTTCTATGATTTGAACCTCTCCTGTGAAGTCAGTTTTAGATTCCGATGCTTCACTTCAGGTTTACTGTATCCCTTGTACCTTCTTATTGACGATAAAACACAGAAACTGCATCCGAATTTAATACAAAACGCACAATACCGACTTAAGTACAAGAGGAGTTACACTCTAACTTTCTATGATTTGAACCTCTCCAGTGAGTCCAGTTTTAGATTCCGATGCTTCACTTCAGGTTTACTGTTTCCCTTGGACCTTCTTATTGACGATGAAACACAGAGTTTGCATCCGAATTTAATACAAAATGCACAATGCCGACTTAAGTACAAGAGGACTGACACTCTAACTGTCTATGATTTGAGCCTATCCAGTGAGTCTAGTTTTAGATTCCGATGCTTCACCTCAGGTTTACTGTATCCCTTGGACCTTCTTAGTGACGAAGAAACACAGAAATTGCATCCGAATTTAATACAAAAGGCACAATGGCGACTTAAGTACAAGGGGACTGACACTCTCACTTTCTATGATTTGAACCTATCCTGTGAGTCCAGTTTTAGATTCCAATGCTTCACTTCAGGTTTACTGTATCCCTTGGACCTTCTTATTGACGATGAAAGGCAGAAATTGCATCCGAATTTAATACAAAAGGCACAATGCCGACTTACGTACAAGAGGACTTACATTCTAACTTTCTATGATTTGAACCTCTCCTTTGAGTCCAGTTTTAGATTCCGATGCTTCACTTCAGGTTTACTGTACCCCTTGGACTTTCTTATTGACGATGAAACACAGAAATTGCATCCGAATTTAATACAAATGGCACAATTTCGACTTGAGTACAAGAGGAGTGACACTCTAACTTTCTGTGATTTGAACCTCTCCTGTGAGTCCAGTTTTAGATTCCGATGCTTCACTTCAGGTTTACTGTATACCTTGGGCCTTCTTATTGACGATGAAACACAGAAATTGCATCCGAATTTAATACAAAACTCACAATACCGACTTAAGTACAAGAGGAGTGACACTCTAACTTTCTATGATTATAATCACTCCTGTGACTCCAGTTTTAGATTCCGATGCTTCACTTCAGGTTTACTGCATCCCTTGGACGTTCTTATAGACGATGAAACACAGTAATTGCATCGGAATTAAATTCAAAAGGCACAATGCCGACCTAAGTAGAAGAGGACTAACACTCTCACTTTCTATGATTTGAAACTCTCCTGTAAGTCCAGTTTTAGATTCCGATGCTTCACTTCAGGTTTACTGTATACCTTGCACCTTCTTATTGACGATGAAACACAGAAATTGCATCGGAATTAAATTCAAAAGGCTCAATGCCGACTTAAGTACTAGAGGACTGACACTCGCACTTTCTATGATTTGAACCTCTCCTGTGAGTCCAGTTTTAGATTCCGATGCTTCACTTCAGGTTTACTGTATCCCTTGGAGGTTCTTATTGACGATGAAAAACAGAAATTGCATCGGAATTAAATTCAAAAGGCACAATTCCGACTTAAGTACAAGAGGACTGACACTCTCACTTTCAATGATTTAAACATCTCCTGTGAGTCCAGTTTTAGATTCCGATGCTTCACTTCAGGTTTACTGTATCCCTTGGACCTTCTTATTGACGATGAAACACAGAAATTGCATCGGAATTAAATTCAAAACACACAATGCCGACTTAAGTAAAAGAGGACTGACACTCTCACTTTCTTTGTTTTGAACCTCTCCTGTGAATCCAGTTTTAGATTCCGATGTTTCACTTCAGGTTTACTGTATCCCTTGGACGTTCTTGTTGACGATGAAAAACAGAAATTGCATCGGAATTAAATTCAAAAGGCACAATTCCGACTTAAGTACAAGAGGACTGACACTCTCACTTTCTATGATTTGAACCTCTCCTGTGAGTCCAGTTTTAGATTCCGATGCTTCACTTCAGGTTGACTGTATCCCTTGGACCTTCGTATTGACGATGAAACACAGAAATTGCATCCGAATTTAATACAAAAATCACAATGGCGACTTAAGTACAAGAGGACTGACACTCTCACTTTCTATGATTTGAACATCTCCTGTGAGTCCAGTTTTAGATTCCGATGCTACACTTCAGGTTTACTGTATCCGTTGGACCTTCTTATAGACGATGAAACATAAAAATTGCATCGGAATTAAATTCAAACCGGACAATATCGACTTAAGTAAAAGAGGACTGACACTCTCTCTTTCTATGATTTGAAACTCTGCTGTGAGTCCATTATTAGTTTCCGATGCTTCACTTCAGGTTTACTGTATCCCTTGGACCTTCTTATTGACGATGAAGCACAGAAATTGCATCGGAATTAAATTCAAAAGGCACAATGCCGACTTAAGTACAAGAGGACTGACACTCTAACTTTCTATGATTTGAACCACTCATGTGAGTCCAGTTTTAGATTCCGATGCTTCACTTCAGGTTTACTGTATCCCTTGGACCTTTGTAATGACGATCAAACACAGACTTTGCACCCGAATTTAATACAAATGGCACAATGCCGACTTAAGTACTAGAGGACTGACATTCTAACTTTCTTTGATTTGAACCTCTCCCGTGAGTCCAGTTTTAGATTCCGATGCTTCACTTCAGGTTTACTGTATCCTTTGGTCCTTCTTATTGACGATGTAACACAGAAATAGCATCCAAAATTAATACAAAAGTCACAATATGGTCTTAATTACAAGAGGACTGACACTCTCACTTTGTATGAGTTGAACCTCTCCTGTGAGTCCAGTTTTAGATTCCGATGCTTCACCTCAGGTTTACTGTATCTGTTGGACCTTCTTATTGACGATGAAACACAGAAATTGCATCCGAATTTAATACAAATGGCACAATGCCGACTTAAGTACAAGAGGACTGACACTCTCACTCTCTATGATTCGAACCTCTCCTGTGAGGTCAGATTTAGATTCCGATGCTTCACTTCATGGTTACTGTATCCCTTGGACCTTCTTGTTGACGATAAAACTCAGAAATCGCATCCGAAATTAATACAAATAGCACAATGCCGTCTTAAGTAAAAGAGGACTTACGCTCTAACATTCTGTGATTTGAACCTCTCCTGCGAGTCCAGTTTTCGATTCCGATGCTTCACTTAAGGTTTGCTGTATACCTTGGACCTTCTTATTGACGATGAAACACAGAAATTGCATCCTAATTTAATACAAAAGGCACATTACCGACTTAAGTACAAGCGGAGTGACACTCTAAATTTCTATGATTTGAATCTCTCCTGTGAGTCCAGTTTTAGATTCCGATGCTTCACTTCAGGTTTACTGTATCCCTTGGACGTTCTTATTGACGATGAAACACAGAAATTGCTTCGGAATTAAATTCAAAAGGCACAGTGCCGACCTAAGTAGAAGACGACTAACACTCTCACATTCTATGAATTGAACCTCTCCTGTGAGTCCAGTTTTAAATTCCGATGCTTCACTTTAGGGTTACAGTATACCTTGCACCTTCTTATTGACGTATAAACACAGAAATTGATCGGAATTAAATTCAAAAGGCACAATGCCGACTTAAGTACAAGAGGACTGACACTCTCACTTTCTATGATTTGAACCTCTCCTGTGAGTCCAGTTTTGCATTCCGATGCTTCACTTCATGTTTACTGTATCCCTTGGACCTTCTTATTGACGATGAAACACAGATATTGAATCCGAATTTAATACAAAAGGTACAATGCCGACGTAAGTACAAGAGGCCTGACACTCTAACTTTCTACGATTTGCACCTTTCCTGTGAGTCCAGTTTTAGATTCCGATGCTTCACTTCAGGTTTACTGTATCCCTTGGACCTTCTTATTGACGATGAAACACAAAAATTGAATCCGAATTTAATACAAAAATCACAATGGCGACTTTAGTAGAAGAGGACCGACAATCTCACTTTCTATGATTTGAACATCTCCTGTGAGTCCAGTTTTAGATTCCGATGCTTCACTTCAGGTTTACTGTATCCCTTGGACCTTCTTATAGAAGATGAAACACAGATATTGCATCGGAATCAAATTAAAACGCACAATGCCGACTTAAGTAAAAGAGGACTGACACTCTCACTTTCTATGATTTGAACCTCTCCTGTGAGTCCAGTTTTAGATTCCGATGCTTCACTTCAGGTTTACTGTATCCCATGGACCTTCTTATTGACAATGAACCACAGAAATAGCACCGGAATGAAATTCAAAAGGCACAATGCCGACTTAAGTACAAGAGGACTGACACTCTAACATTCTATGATTTGTACCTCTCCTGTGAGTCCAATTTTAGATTGTGATGCTTCACTTCATGTTTACTGTATCCCTTGGACCTTCTTATTGACGATGAAACACAGAGTTAGCATCCGAATTTAATACAAAAGGAACAATGCCGACTTAAGTACAAGAGGACTGACACTCTAACTTTCTATGATTTGAACCTCTCCTTTGAGTCCAGTTTTAGATCCGATGCTTTACTTCAGGTTTACTGTATCCCTTGGACCTTCTTATTGACGATTAAACACAGAAACTGCATCCGAATTTAATACAAAAGGCACAATGGCGACTTAAGTACAAGAGGACTGACACTCTCACTTTCTATGATTTGAACCTCTCCTGTGAGTCCAGTTTTAGATTCCGATGCTTCACTTCAGGTTTACTGTATCCGTTGGACCTTCTTGTTGACGATGAAACACAGAAATTGCATCCGAAATTAATACAAAAGTCACAATGGTGACTTAAGTACAAGAGGACTGACACTCTCACTATCTATGATTTGAACCTCTCCTGTGAGTCCAGTTTTAGATTCCGATGCTTCACCTCAGGTTTACTGTATCCCTTGGACATTCTTATTGTCGATGAAACACAGAAATTGCATCCGAATTTAATACAAATGGCACAATGCCGACTTAAGTACAAGAGGACTGACACTCTCACTTTCTATGATTTGAACCTCTCCTGTGAGTCAAGTTTTAGATTCCGATGCTTCACTTCAGGTTTACTGTATCCCTTGGACCTACTTATTGACGACGAAACACAGAGTTTGCATTCGGATTTAATACAAAAGGCGCAATGCCGACTTAAGTACAAGAGGACTGACACTCTAACTTTCTATGATTTGAACCTCTCCTGTCAGTCCAGTTTTAGATTCCGATGTTTCACTTCAGGTTTAGTGTATCCCTTGGACCTTCTTATTGATTATGAGACACAGGAATTGCATCCGAATTTAATACAAATGGCACAATGCCGACTTAAGTACATGAGGACTGACGCTCTCACTTTCTATGATTTGAACCTCTCCTGTGAATCCAGTTTTAGATTCCGATGTTTCACTTCAGGTTTAGTGTATCCCTTGGACCTTCTTATTGATTATGAGACACAGGAATTGCATCCGAATTTAATACAAATGGCACAATGCCGACTTAAGTACAAGAGGACTGTCACTCTCACTTTCTATGATTTGAACCTCTCCTGTGAGTCCACTTTTAGATTCCGATGCTTCACTTCAGGTTTACTGTATCCCTTGGACCTTCTTATTGACGATGAAACACAGATATTGCATCCGAATTTAATACAAAAGGTACAATGCCGACTTAAGTACAAGAGGCCTGACACTCTAACTTTCTACGATTTGCACCTTTCCTGTGAGTCCAGTTTTAGATTCCGATGCTTCACTTCAGGTTTACTGTATCCCTTGGACCTTCTTATTGACGATGAAACACAAAAATTGAATCCGAATTTAATACAAAAATCACAATGGCGACTTTAGTAGAAGAGGACCGACAATCTCACTTTCTATGATTTGAACATCTCCTGTGAGTCCAGTTTTAGATTCCGATGCTTCACTTCAGGTTTACTGTATCCCTTGGACCTTCTTATAGAAGATGAAACACAGATATTGCATCGGAATCAAATTAAAACGCACAATGCCGACTTAAGTAAAAGAGGACTGACACTCTCACTTTCTATGATTTGAACCTCTCCTGTGAGTCCAGTTTTAGATTCCGATGCTTCACTTCAGGTTTACTGTATCCCATGGACCTTCTTATTGACAATGAACCACAGAAATAGCACCGGAATGAAATTCAAAAGGCACAATGCCGACTTAAGTACAAGAGGACTGACACTCTAACATTCTATGATTTGTACCTCTCCTGTGAGTCCAATTTTAGATTGTGATGCTTCACTTCACGTTTACTGTATCCCTTGGACCTTCTTATTGACGATGAAACACAGAGTTAGCATCCGAATTTAATACAAAAGGAACAATGCCGACTTAGGTACAAGAGGACTGACACTCTAACTTTCTATGATTTGAACCTCTCCTTTGAGTCCAGTTTTAGATCCGATGCTTTACTTCAGGTTTACTGTATCCCTTGGACCTTCTTATTGACGATTAAACACAGAAACTGCATCCGAATTTAATACAAAAGGCACAATGGCGACTTAAGTACAAGAGGACTGACACTCTCACTTTCTATGATTTGAACCTCTCCTGTGAGTCCAGTTTTAGATTCCGATGCTTCACTTCAGGTTTACTGTATCCGTTGGACCTTCTTGTTGACGATGAAACACAGAAAATGCATCCGAAATTAATACAAAAGTCACAATGGTGACTTAAGTACAAGAGGACTGACACTCTCACTATCTATGATTTGAACCTCTCCTGTGAGTCCAGTTTTAGATTCCGATGCTTCACCTCTGGTTTACTGTATCCCTTGGACATTCTTATTGTCGATGAAACACAGAAATTGCATCCGAATTTAATACAAATGGCACAATGCCGACTTAAGTACAAGAGGACTGACACTCTCACTTTCTATGATTTGAACCTCTCCTGTGAGTCAAGTTTTAGATTCCGATGCTTCACTTCAGGTTTACTGTATCCCTTGGACCTACTTATTGACGACGAAACACAGAGTTTGCATTCGGATTTAATACAAAAGGCGCAATGCCGACTTAAGTACAAGAGGACTGACACTCTAACTTTCTATGATTTGAACCTCTCCTGTCAGTCCAGTTTTAGATTCCGATGTTTCACTTCAGGTTTAGTGTATCCCTTGGACCTTCTTATTGATTATGAGACACAGGAATTGCATCCGAATTTAATACAAATGGCACAATGCCGACTTAAGTACATGAGGACTGACGCTCTCACTTTCTATGATTTGAACCTCTCCTGTGAATCCAGTTTTAGATTCCGATGTTTCACTTCAGGTTTAGTGTATCCCTTGGACCTTCTTATTGATTATGAGACACAGGAATTGCATCCGAATTTAATACAAATGGCACAATGCCGACTTAAGTACAAGAGGACTGTCACTCTCACTTTCTATGATTTGAACCTCTCCTGTGAGTCCACTTTTAGATTCCGATGCTTCACTTCAGGTTTACTGTATCATTTGGACCTTCTTATTGACGATAAAACACAGAAATTGCATCCGAATTTAATACAAAAGGCACAATACCGACTTAAGTACAAGAGGAGTGACACTCTAACTTTCTATGATTTGAACCTCTCCTGTGAGTCCAGTTTTTGATTCCGATGTTTCACTTCAGGTTTAGTGTATCCCTTGGACCTTCTTATTGATTATGAGACACAGGAATTGGATCCGAATTTAATACAAATGACACAATGCCGACTTAAGTACAAGAGGACTGACACTGTCACTTTCTATGATTTGAACCTTTCCGGTGAGTCCAGTTTTAAATTCCGATGCTTCACTTCAGGTTTACTGTATACCTTGCACCTCCTGATTGACGATGAAACACGGAAATTGCATCGGAATTTAATACAAAAGGCACAATGCCGACTTAAGTAAAAGAGGACAGACAGTCTAACTTTCTATGATTCGAACCTCTCCTGTGAGTCCAGTTTTAGATTCTGATGCTTCACTTCAGGTTTACTGTATCCCTTGGACCTTCTTATTGACGATGAAACACAGAAATTTGCATCTGAATTTAATACAAATGGCACAATGCCGTCTTAAGTAAAAGAGGACTGCCACTCTAACATTCTATGATTTGAATCTCTCCTCTGAGTCCAGTTTGCGATTCCGATGCTTCACTACAGGTTTACTGTATCCCTTGGACCTTCTTATTGACGATGATACACAGAAATTGCATCCGAATATAATACAAATGCACAATGCCGACTTAAGTACAATAGGACTGACACTTTCACTTTCTATGATTTGAACTTCTCCTGTAAAGTCAGTTTTAGATTCCGATGCTTCACTTCAGGTTTACTGTATCCCTTGGACCTTCTTATTGACGATAAAAGAGAAACTGCATCCGAATTTAATACAAAAATCACAATGGCGACTTAAGTACAAGAGGATTGACACTCTCACTTTCTAATATTTGAACATCTCCTATGAGTCCAGTTTTAGATTCCGATGCTTCACTTCAGGTTTACTGTATCCGTTGGACCTTCTTATAGACGATGAAACATAAAAATTGCATCGGAATTAAATTCAAACCGGACAATATCGACTTAAGAAAAAGAGGACTGACACTCTCACTTTCTATGATTTGAAACTCTGCTGTGAGTCCATTATTAGTTTCCGATGCTTCACTTCAGGTTTACTGTATCCCTTGGACCTTCGTATTGACGATGAAGCACAGAAATTGCATCGGAATTAAATTCAAAAGGCACAATGCCGACTTAAGTACAAGAGGACTGACACTCTAACTTTCTATGATTTGAACCACTCATGTGAGTCCAGTTTTAGATTCCGATGCTTCACTTCAGGTTTACTGTATCCCTTGGACCTTTGTAATGACGATCAAACACAGACTTTGCACCCGAATTTAATACAAATGGCACAATGCCGACTTAAGTACTAGAGGACTGACATTCTAACTTTCTTTGATTTGAACCTCTCCCGTGAGTCCAGTTTTAGATTCCGATGCTTCACTTCGGGTTTACTGTATCCTTTGGTCCTTCTTATTGACGATGTAACACAGAAATTGCATCCAAAATTAATACAAAAGTCACAATATGGTCTTAATTACAAGAGGACTGACACTCTCACTTTGTATGAGTTGAACCTCTCCTGTGAGTCCAGTTTTAGATTCCGATGCTTCACCTCAGGTTTACTGTATCTGTTGGACCTTCTTATTGACGATGAAACACAGAAATTGCATCCGAATTTAATATAAATGGCACAATGCCGACTTAAGTACAAGAGGACTGACACTCTCACTCTCTATGATTCGAACCTCTCCTGTGAGGTCAGATTTAGATTCCGATGCTTCACTTCATGGTTACTGTATCCCTTGGACCTTCTTGTTGACGATAAAACTCTGAAATCGCATCCGAAATTAATACAAAAAGCACAATGCCGTCTAAGTAAAAGAGGACTTACGCTCTAACATTCTGTGATTTGAACCTCTCCTGCGAGTCCAGTTTTCGATTCCGATGCTTCACTTAAGGTTTGCTGTATACCTTGGACCTTCTTATTGACGATGAAACACAGACATTGCATCCTAATTTAATACAAAAGGCACATTACCGACTTAAGTACAAGCGGAATGACACTCTAACTTTCTATGATTTGAATCTCTCCTGTGAGTCCAGTTTTAGATTCCGATGCTTCACTTCAGGTTTACTGTATCCCTTGGACGTTCTTATTGACGATGAAACACAGAAATTGCTTCGGAATTAAATTCAAAAAGCACAGTGCCGACCTAAGTAGAAGACGACTAACACTCTCACATTCTATGAATTGAACCTCTCCAGTGAGTCCAGTTTTAAATTCCGATGCTTCACTTTAGGGTTACAGTATACCTTGCACCTTCTTATTGACGTATAAACACAGAAATTGATCGGAATTAAATTCAAAAGGCACAATGCCGACTTAAGTACACGAGGACTGACACTCTCACTTTCTATGATTTGAACCTCTCCTGTGAGTCCAGTTTTGCATTCCGATGCTTCACTTCAGGTTTACTGTATCCCTTGGACCTTCTTATTGACGATGAAACACAGATATTGCATCCGAATTTAATACAAAAGGTACAATGCCGACTTAAGTACAAGAGGCCTGACACTCTAACTTTCTACGATTTGCACCTTTCCTGTGAGTCCAGTTTTAGATTCCGATGCTTCACTTCAGGTTTACTGTATCCCTTGGACCTTCTTATTGACGATGAAACACAAAAATTGAATCCGAATTTAATACAAAAATCACAATGGCGGCTTTAGTAGAAGAGGACCGACAATCTCACTTTCTATGATTTGAACATCTCCTGTGAGTCCAGTTTTAGATTCCGATGCTTCACTTCAGGTTTACTGTATCCCTTGGACCTTCTTATAGAAGATGAAACACAGATATTGCATCGGAATCAAATTAAAACGCACAATGCCGACTTAAGTAAAAGAGGACTGACACTCTCACTTTCTATGATTTGAACCTCTCCTGTGAGTCCAGTTTTAGATTCCGATGCTTCACTTCAGGTTTACTGTATCCCATGGACCTTCTTATTGACAATGAACCACAGAAATAGCACCGGAATGAAATTCAAAAGGCACAATGCCGACTTAAGTACAAGAGGACTGACACTCTAACTTTCTATGATTTGTACCTCTCCTGTGAGTCCAATTTTAGATTGTGATGCTTCACTTCATGTTTACTGTATCCCTTGGACCTTCTTATTGACGATGAAACACAGAGTTAGCATCCGAATTTAATACAAAAGGAACAATGCCGACTTAAGTACAAGAGGACTGACACTCTAACTTTCTATGATTTGAACCTCTCCTTTGAGTCCAGTTTTAGATCCGATGCTTTACTTCAGGTTTACTGTATCCCTTGGACCTTCTTATTGACGATTAAACACAGAAACTGCATCCGAATTTAATACAAAAGGCACAATGGCGGCTTAAGTACAAGAGGACTGACACTCTCACTTTCTATGATTTGAACCTCTCCTGTGAGTCCAGTTTTAGATTCCGATGCTTCACTTCAGGTTTACTGTATCCGTTGGACCTTCTTGTTGACGATGAAACACAGAAATTGCATCCGAAATTAATACAAAAGTCACAATGGTGACTTAAGTACAAGAGGACTGACACTCTCACTATCTATGATTTGAACCTCTCCTGTGAGTCCAGTTTTAGATTCCGATGCTTCACCTCAGGTTTACTATATCCCTTGGACATTCTTATTGTCGATGAAACACAGAAATTGCATCCGAATTTAATACAAATGGCACAATGCCGACTTAAGTACAAGAGGACTGACACTCTCACTTTCTATGATTCGAACCTCTCCTGTGAGTCAAGTTTTAGATTCCGATGCTTCACTTCAGGTTTACTGTATCTCTTGGACGTTCTTATTGACGATGAAACACAGAAATTGCATCGGAATTAAATTCAAAAGGCACAGTGCCGACCTAAGTAGAAGAGGACTAACACTCTCACTTTCTATGATTTGAACCTCTCCTGTGAGTCCAGTTTTAGATTCCGATGCTTCACTTCAGATTTACTGTATACCTTGCAGCTTCTTATTGACGATGAAACACAGAAATTGAATCGGAATTAAATTCAAAAGGCACAATGCCGACTTAAGTACAAGAGGACTGACACTCTCACTTTCTATGATTTGAACCTCTCCTGTGAGTCTAGTTTTACATTCCGATGCTTCACTTCAGGTTTACTGTATTCTTGGACTTCTAATTGACGATGAAACACAGAGTTTGCATCCGAATTTAATACTAAAGGTACAATGCCGACTCAAGTACAAGAGGACTGACACACTAACTTTCTATGATTTGCACCTCTCCTGTGAGTCCAGATTTAGATTCCGATGCTTCACTTCAGGTTTACTGTATCCCTTGGAACTTCTTATTGACGACGAAACACAGAAATTGCATCCGAATTTAATACAGAAATCACAATGGCGGCTTAAGTACAAGAGGACTGACACTCTCACTTTCTATGATTTGAACATCTCCTGTGAGTCCAGTTCGATATTCCGATGCTTCACTTCAGGTTTAGTTTATCCCTTAAACCTTCTTATTGACGATGAAACACAGATATTGCATCGGAATTAAATTCAAAAAGCACAATGCCGACTTAAGTACAAGAGGACTGACACTCTAACTTTTTATGATTTGATCCTCTCCTGTGAGTCCAGTTATAGATTCCGATGCTTCACTTCAGGTTTACTGTATCCCTTGGACCTTCTTATTGACGATGAAACACAGAGTTTGCATTCGGATTTAATACAAAAGGCACAATGCCGACTTAAGTAAAAGAGGACTGACACTCTAACTTTCTATGATTTGAACCTCTCCTGTGAGTCCAGTTTTAGATTCCGA
This sequence comes from Schistocerca americana, assembly GCF_021461395.2. NCBI lineage: Eukaryota > Metazoa > Arthropoda > Insecta > Orthoptera > Acrididae > Schistocerca > Schistocerca americana. The sequence continues at coordinate 9,572,617 of NC_060128.1, read as the reverse complement.
TGTTTCACTTCAGGTTTAGTGTATCCCTTGGACCTTCTTATTGATTATGAGACACAGGAATTGCATCCGAATTTAATACAAATGGCACAATGCCGACTTAAGTACATGAGGACTGACACTCTCACTTTCTACGATTTGAACCTCTCCTGTGAATCCAGTTTTAGATTCCGATGTTTCACTTCAGGTTTAGTGTATCCCTTGGACCTTCTTATTGATTATGAGACACAGGAATTGCATCCGAATTTAATACAAATGGCACAATGCCGACTTAAGTACAACAGGACTGACACTCTCACTTTCTATGATTTGAACCTCTCCTGTGAGTCCACTTTTAGATTCCGATGCTTCACTTCAGGTTTACTGTATCATTTGGACCTTCTTATTGACGATAAAACACAGAAATTGCATCCGAATTTAATACAAAAGGCACAATACCGACTTAAGTACAAGAGGAGTGACACTCTAACTTTCTATGATTTGAACCTCTCCTGTGAGTCCAGTTTTTGATTCCGATGTTTCACTTCAGGTTTAGTGTATCCCTTGGACCTTCTTATTGATTATGAGACACAGGAATTGGATCCGAATTTAATACAAATGGCACAATGCGGACTTAAGTACAAGAGGACTGACACTGTCACTTTCTATGATTTGAACCTTTCCGGTGAGTCCAGTTTTAAATTCCGATGCTTCACTTCAGGTTTACTGTATACCTTGCACCTTCTGATTGACGATAAAACACAGAAATTGCATCCGAATTTAATACAAATGGCACAATGCCGACTTAAGTACAAGAGGACTGACACTCTCACTTTCTATGATTCGAACCTCTCCTGTGAGTCCAGTTTAGGATTCCGCTGCTTCACTTCAGGTTTACTGTATCCCTTGGACCTTCTTATTGACGATGAAACACAGAAATAGCATCCGAATTTAATACAAATGGCACAATGTCGACTTAAGTACAAGAGGAGTGACACTCTAACTTTCTATGATTTGAACCTCACCTGTGAGTCCAGTTTTAGGTTCCTATGCTTCACTTCAGGTTTACTGTATACCTTGGACCTTCTTATTGACGATGAAACACAGAAATTGCATCCGAATTTAATACAAAACTCACAATACCGACTTAAGTACAAGAGGAGTGTCACTCTAACTTTCTATGATTTGAATCCCTCCTGTGAGTCCAGTTTTAGATTCCGATGCTTCACTTCAGGTTTACTGTATCCCTTGGACGTTCTTATTGACGATGAAACACAGAAATTGCATCGGAATTAAATTCAAAAGGCACAATGCCGACCTAAGTAGAAGAGGACTAACACTCTCACTTTCTATGATTTGAACCTCTCCTGTGAGTCCAGTTTTAGATTCCGATGCTTCACTTCAGGTCTACTGTATTTCTTGGACCTTCTTATTGACGATGAAACACAGAAATTGCATCGGAATTAAATTCAAAACGCAATATCCCGACATAAGTAAAAGAGGACTGACACTCTCACTTTCTATGATTTGAACCTCTCCTGTGAGTCCAGTTTTAAATTCCGATGCTTCACTTCAGGTTAACTGTATGCCTTGGACCTTCTTATTGACGATGAAACACAGAAATTGCATCCGAATTTAATACAAATGGCACAATGCCGACTTAAGTCCAATAGGACTGACACTCTCACTTTCTATGATTTGAACCTCTCCTGTGAAGTCAGTTTTAGATTCCTATGCTTCACTCCAGGTTTACTGTATCCCTTGGACCTTCTTATTGACGATAAAATACAAAACTGCATCGGAATTTAATACAAAACGCACAATACCGACTTGAGTACAAGAGGAGTGACACTCTATCTTTCTATGATTTGAATCTCACCTGTGAGTCCAGTTTTAGATTCCGATGCTTCACTTCAGGTTTACTGTATACCTTGGACCTTCTTATTGACGATGAAACACAGAAATTCCATCCGAATTTAATACAAAACTCACAATACCGACTTAAGTACAAGAGGAGTGTCACTCTAACTTTCTATGATTTGAATCTCTCCTGTGAGTCCAGTTTTAGATTCCGATGCTTCACTTCAGGTTTACTGTATCCCTTGGACGTTCTTATTGACGATGAAACACAGAAATTGCATCGGAATTAAATTCAAAAGGCACAATTACGACTTAAGTACAAGAGGACTGACACTCTCACTTTCTATGATTTGAACCTCTCCTGTGAGTCCAGTTTTAGATTCCGATGCTTCACTTGAGGTTTACTGTATCCCTTGGACCTTCGTATTGACGATGAAACACAGAAATTGCATCCGAATTGAATACAAAAATCACAATGGCGACTTAAGTACAAGAGGGCTGACACTCTCACTTTCTATGATTCGAACCTCTCCTGTGAGGTCAGATTTAGATTCCGATGCTTCACTTCAGGTTTACTGTATCCCTTGGACCTTCTTGTTGACGATAAAACACTGAAATCGCATTAGAAATTAATACAAATAGCACAATGCCGTCTTAAGTAAAAGAGGACTGACGCTCTAACATTCTGTGATTGAACCTCTCCTGCGAGTCCAGTTTTAGATTCCGATGCTTCACTTAAGGTATACTGAATCCCTTGGACCTTCTTATTGACGATGAAAGACAGAAATTTCATCCGAATTTAATACAAAATGCACAATGCCGACTTAAGTACAAGAGGAGTGACACTCTCACTTTCTATGATTTGAACCTCTCCTGTGAGTCCAGTTTAGGATTCCGCTGCTTCACTTCAGGTTTACAGTACCCCTTGGACTTTCTTATTGACTATGAAACACAGAAATTGCATCCGAATTTAATGCAAATGGCAAAATACCGACTTGAGTACAAGAGGAGTGACACTCTAACTTTCTATGATTTGAACCCCTCCTGTGAGTCCAGTTTTAGATTCCGATGCTTCACTTCAGGTTTACTATATACCTTGGGCCTTCTTATTCACGATGAAACACAGAAATTGCATCCGAATTTAATACAAAACTCACAATACCGACTTAAGTACAAGAGGAGTGACACTCTAACTTTCTATGATTATAATCACTCCTGTGACTCCAGTTTTAGATTCTGATGTTTCACTTCAGGTTTAGTGTATCCCTTGGACCTTCTTATTGACTATGAAACACAGGAATTGCATCCGAATTTAATACAAATGGCACAATGCCGACTTAAGTACAAGAGGACTGACACTCTCACTTTCTATGATTTGAACCTCTCCTGTGAGTCCAGTTTAGGATTCCGCTGCTTCACTTCAGGTTTACTGTATCCCTTGGACCTTCTTATTGACGATGAAACACAGAAATTGCATCCGAATTTATTACAAAACTCACAATACCGACTTAAGTACAAGAGGAGTGTCACTCTAACTTTCTATGATTTGAATCCCTCCTGTGAGTCCAGTTTTAGATTCCGATGCTTCACTTCAGGTTTACTGTATCCCTTGGACGTTCTTATTGACGATGAAACACAGAAATTGCATCGGAGTTAAATTCAAAAGGCACAATGCCGACTTCAGTAGAAGAGGATTAACACTCTCACTTTCTATGATTTGAACCTCTCCTGTGAGTCCAGTTTTAGATTCCGATGCTTCACTTCAGGTCTACTGTATTTCTTGGACCTTCTTATTGACGATGAAACACAAAATTGCATCGGAATTAAATTCAAAACGCAATATCCCGACATAAGTAAAAGAGGACTGACACTCTCACTTTCTATGATTTGAACCTCACCTGTGAGTCCAGTTTTTGATTCCGATGCTTCACTTCAGGTTTACTGTATACCTTGGACCTTCTTATTGACGATGAAACACAGAAATTGCATCCGAATTTATTACAAAACTCACAATACCGACTTAAGTACAAGAGGAGTGTCACTGTAACTTTCTATGATTTGAATCTCTCCTGTGAGTCCAGTTTTAGATTCCGATGCTTCACTTCAGGTTAACTGTATGCCTTGGACCTTCTTATTGACGATGAAACACAGAAATTGCATCCGAATTTAATAAAAATGGCACAATGCCGACTTAAGTACAATAGGACTGACACTCTCACTTTCTATGATTTAAACCTCTCCTGTGAAGTCAGTTTTAGATTCCGATGCTTCACCTCAGGTTTACTGTATCCCTTGGACCTTCTTATTGACGATAAAATACAAAACTGAATCGGAATTTAATACAAAACGCACAATACCGACTTGAGTACAAGAGGAGTGACACTCTATCTTTCTATGATTTGAACCTCTCCTGTGAGTCCAGTTTTAGATTCCGATGCTTCATTTCAGGTTTACTGTATAACTTGGACCTTCTTATTGACGATGAAACACAGAAATTCCATCCGAAATTAATACAAAAGTCACAATACCGACTTAAGTACAAGAGGAGTGTCACTCTAACTTTCTATGATTTGAATCTCTCCTGTGAGTCCAGTTTTAGATTCCGATGCTTCACTTCAGGTTTACTGTATCCCTTGGACGTTCTTATTGACGATGAAACACAGAAATTGCATCGGAATAAAATTCAAAAGGCACAATGCCGACCTAAGTAGAAGAGGACTAACACTCTCAGTTTCTATGATTTGAACATCTCCTGTGAGTCCAGTTTTAGATTCCGATGCTTCACTTCAGGTTTACTGTATCCCTTGGACCTTCTAATTGACGATGAAACACAGAGTTTGCATCCGAATTTAATACAAAAGGTACAATGCCGACTTAAGTGCAAGAGGACTGACACTCTAACATTCTATGATTTGAACCTCTCCTGTGAGTCCAGTTTTAGACTCCTTTGCTTCACTTCTGGTTACTGTATACCTTGGACCATCTTATTGACGATGAAACACAGAAATTACATCCGAATTTAATACAAAAATCACAATGGAGCCTTAAGTACAAGAGGACTGACACTCTCACTTTCTATGATTTGAACATCTCCTGTGAGTCCAGTTTTAGATTCCGATGCTTCACTTCAGGTTTACTGTATACCTTGAACCTTCTTATTGACGATGAAAAACAGAAATTGCATCGGAATTAAATTCAAAAGGCACAATTACGACTTAAGTACAAGAGGACTGACGCTCTCACTTTCTATGATTTGAACCTCTCCTGTGAGTCCAGTTTTAGATTCCGATGCTTCACTTGAGGTTTACTGTATCCCTTGGAACTTCGTATTGACGATGAAACACAGAAATTACATCCGAATTCAATACAAAAATCACAATGGCGACTTAAGTACAAGAGGACTGACACTCTCACTTTCTATGATTCGAACCTCTCCTGTGAGGTCAGATTTAGATTCCGATGCTTCACTTCAGGTTTACTGTATCCCTTGGACCTTCTTGTTGACGATAAAACACTGAAATCGCATTAGAAATTAATACAAATAGCACAATGCCGTCTTAAGTAAAAGAGGACTGACGCTCTAACATTCTGTGATTGAACCACTCCTGCGAGTCCAGTTTTAGATTCCGATGCTTCACTTAAGGTATACTGATCCCCTTGGACCTTCTTATTGACGATGAAAAACAGAAATTGCATCCGAATTTAATACAAACTGCACAATGCCGACTTAAGTACAAGAGGACTAACATTCTAACTTTCTATGATTTGAACCTCTCCTGTGAGTCCAGTTTTAGATTCCGATGCTTCACTTCAGGTTTACAGTACCCCTTGGACTTTCTTATTGACGATGAAACACAGAAATTGCATCCGAATTTAATACAAATGGCACAATACCGACTTGAGTACAAGAGGAGTGACACTCTAAATTTCTATGATTTGAACCTCTCCTGTGAGTCCAGTTTTAGATTCCGATGCTTCTCTTCAGGTTTACTGTATACCTTGGGCCTTCTTATTGACGATGAAACACAGAAATTGCATCCGAATTTAATACAAAACTCACAATACCGACTTAAGTACAAGAGGAGTGACACTCTAACTTTCTATAATTATAATCACTCCTGTGACTCCAGTTTAAGATTCCGATGCTTCACTTCAGGTTTACTGTATCCCTTGGACGTTCTTATAGACGATAAAAACACAGAAATTGCATCGGAAATAAATTCAAAAGGCACAATGCCGACCTAAGTAGAAGAGGACTAACACTCTCACTTTCTATGATTTGAACCTCTCCTGTAAGTCCAGTTTTAGATTCCGATGCTTCACTTCAGGTATACAGTATACCTTGCACCTTCTTATTGACGATGAAACACAGAAATTGCATCGGAATTAAATTCAAAAGGTTCAATGCCGACTTAAGTACTAGAGGACTGACACTCTCACTTTCTATGATTTGAACCTCTCCTGTGAGTCCAGTTTTAGATTCCGATGCTTCACTTCAGGTTTACTGTATCCCTTGGACCTTCTAATTGACGATGAAACACAGAGTTTGCATCCGAATTTAATACAAAAGGTACAATGCCGACTTAAGTGCAAGAGGACTGACACTCTAACTTTCTATGATTTGAACCTCTCCTGTGAGTCCAGTTTTAGATTCCTTTGCTTCACTTCAGGTTACTGTATACCTTGGACCTTCTTATTGACGATGAAACACAGAAATTACATCCGAATTTTATACAAAAATCACAATGGCGACTTAAGTACAAGAGGACTGACACTCTCACTTTCAATGATTTGAACATCTCCTGTGAGTCCAGTTTTAGATTCCGATGCTTCACTTCATGTTTACTGTATCTCTTGGACCTTCTTATTGACGATGAAACACAGAAATTGCATCGGAACTAAATTCAAAACACACAATGCCGACTTAAGTAAAAGAGGACTGACACTCTCACTTTCTTTGTTTTGAACCTCTCCTGTGAGTCCAGTTTTAGATTCCGATGTTTCACTTCAGGTTTACTGTATCCCATGGACCTTCTTATTGACGATGAAAAACAGAAATTGCATCGGAATTAAATTCAAAAGGCACCATTCCGACCTAAGTACAAGAGGACTGCCACTCTCAGTTTCTATGATTTGAACCTCTCCTGTGAGTCCAGTTTTAGATTCCGATGCTTCACTTCTGGTTTACTGTATCCCTTGGACCTTCTAATTGACGATGAAACACAGAGTTTGCATCCAAATTTAATACAAAAGGCATAATGCCGACTTAAGTACAAGAGGACTGACACTCTCACTTTCTATGATTTAGACTTCTCCTGTGAGTCCAGTTTTAGATTCCGATGCTTCACTTCAGGTTTACTGTATCCCTTGGACCTTCTTGTAGACGATGAAACATAGAAATTGCATCGGAATTAAATTCAAACCGCACAATAACGACTTAAGTAAAAGAGGACTGACAATCTCACTTTCTATGATTTGAAACTCTGCTGTGAGTCCAGTTTTAGATTCCGATGCTTCACTTCATGTTTACTGTATCTCTTGGACCTTCTTATTGACGATGAAACACAGAAATTGCATCGGAACTAAATTCAAAACACACAATGCCGACTTAAGTAAAAGAGGACTGACACTCTCACTTTCTTTGTTTTGAACCTCTCCTGTGAGTCCAGTTTTAGATTCCGATGTTTCACTTCAGGTTTACTGTATCCCTTGGACCTTCTTATTGACGATGAAACACAGAAATTGCATCCGAATTTAATACAAATGGCACAATGCCGACTTAAGTACAATAGGACAGACACTCTCACTTTCTATGATTTGAACCTCTCCTGTGAAGTCAGTTTTAGATTCCGATGCTTCACTTCAGGTTTACTGTATCCCTTGGACCTTCTTATTGACGATAAAACACAGAAACTGCATCCGAATTTAATACAAAACGCACAATACCGACTTAAGTACAAGAGGAGTTACACTCTAACTTTCTATTGTTTGAACCTCTCCTGTGACTCCAGTTTTAGATTCCGATGTTTCACTTCAGGTTTAGTGTATCCCTTCGACCTTCTTATTGACTATGAAACACAGGAATTGCATCCGAATTTAATACAAAAGGCACAATGCCGACTTAAGTACAAGAGGACTGACACTCTAACTGTCTATGATTTGAGCCTATCCAGTGAGTCTAGTTTTAGATTCCGATGCTTCACCTCAGGTTTACTGTATCCCTTGGACCTTCGTAGTGACGATGAAACACAGAAATTGCATCCGAATTTAATACAAAAGGCACAATGGCGACTTAAGTACAAGGGGACTGACACTCTCACTTTCTATGATTTGAACCTATCCTGTGAGTCCAGTTTTAGATTCCAATGCTTCACTTCATTTTTACTGTATCCCTTGGACCTTCTTATTGACGATGATTCACAGAAATTGCATCCGAATTTAATACAAATGGCACAATGCCGACTTAAGTACAAGAGCACTGATACTCTCACTTTCCATGATTCGAACTTCTCCTGTGAGGTCAGATTTAGATTCCGATGCTTCACTTCAGGTTTACTGTATACCTTGAACCTTCTTATTGACGATGAAAAACAGAAATTGCATCGGAATTAAATTCAAAAGGCACAATTCCGACTCAAGTACAAGAGGACTGACACTCTCACTTTCTATGATTTGAACCTCTCCTGTGAGTCCAGTTTTAGATTCCGATGCTTCACTTCAGGTTTACTGTATCCCTTGGACCTTCGTATTGACGATGAAACACAGAAATTGCATCCGAATTCAATACAAAAATCACAATGGCGACTTAAGTACAAGAGGACTGACACTCTTTCTTTCTATGATTCGAACCTCTCCTGTGAGGTCAGATTTCGATTCCGATGCTTCACTTCAGGTTTACTGTATCCCTTGGACCTTCATGTTGACGATAAAACACTGAAATCGCATTAGAAATTAATACAAATAGCACAATGCCTTCTTAAGTAAAAGAGGACTAACGCTCTAACATTCTGTGATTGAACCTCTCCTGCGAGTCCAGTTTTAGATTCCGATGCTTCACTTAAGGTTTACTGTATCCCTTGGACCTTCTTATTGACGATGAAAGACAGAAATTGCATCCGAATTTAATACAAAAGGCACAATGCCGACTTACGTACAAGAGGACTTACATTCTAACTTTCTATGATTTGAACCTCTCCTTTGAGTCCAGTTTTAGATTCCGATGCTTCACTTCAGGTTTACTGTACCCCTTGGACTTTCTTATTGACGATGAAACACAGAAATTGCATCCGAATTTAATACAAATGGCACAATACCGACTTGAGTACAAGAGGAGTGACACTCTAACTTTCTGTGATTTGAACCTCCCCTGTGAGTCCAGTTTTAGATTCCGATGCTTCACTTCAGGTTTAGTGTATACCTTGGCCCTTCTTATTGACGATGAAACACAGAAATTGCATCCGAATTTAATACAAAACTCACAATACCGACTTAAGTACAAGAGGAGTGACACTCTAACTTTCTTTGTTTTGAACCTCTCCTGTGACTCCAGTTTTAGATTCCGATGCTTCACTTCAGGTTTAGTGTATCCCTTGGACGTTCTTATAGACGATGAAACACAGTAATTGCATCGGAATTAAATTCAAAAGTCACAATGCCAACCTAAGTAGAAGAGGACTAACACTCTCACTTTCTATGATTTGAAACTCTCCTGTAAGTCCAGTTTTAGATTCCGATGCTTCACTTCAGGTTTACTGTATACCTTGCACCTTCTTATTGACGATGAAACACAGAAATTGCATCGGAATTAAATTCAAAAGGCTCAATGCCGACTTAAGTAAAAGAGGACTGACACTCTCACTTTCTTTGTTTTGAACCTCTCCTGTGAGTCCAGTTTTAGATTCCGATGTTTCACTTCAGGTTTACTGTATCCCTTGGACGTTCTTATTGACGCTGAAAAACAGAAATTGCATCCGAATTAAATTCAAAAGGCACAATTCCGACTTAAGTACAAGAGGACTGTCACTCTCACTTTCTATGATTTAAACCTCTCCTGTGAGTCCAGTTTTAGATTCCGATGCTTCACTTTAGGTTAACTGTATCCCTTGGACCTTCTAATTGACGATGAAACACAGAGTTTGCATCCGAATTTAATACCAAAGGTACAATGCCGACTTAAGTACAAGAGGACTGACACTCTAACTTTCTATGATTTGAACCTCTCCTGTGAGTCGAGTTTTAGATTCCGATGCTTCACTTCAGGTTTACTGTATCCCTTGGACCTTCGTATTGACGATGAAACACAGAAATTGCATCCGAATTTAATACAAAAATCACAATGGCGACTTAAGTACAAGAGGACTGACACTCTCACTTTCTATGATTTGAACATCTCCTGTGAGTCCAGTTTTAGATTCCGATGCTTCACTTCAGGTTTACTGTATCCCTTGGACCTTCTTATAGACGATGAAACATAAAAATTGCATCGGAATTAAATTCAAACCGCACAATATCGACTTAAGTAAAAGAGGACTGACACTCTCACTTTCTATGATTTGAAACTCTGCTGTGAGTCCGTTACTAGTTTCCGATGCTTCACTTCAGGTTTACTGTATCCCTTGGACCTTCTTATTGACGATGAAACACAGAAATTGCATCGGAATTAAATTCAAAAGGCACAATGCCGACTTAAGTACAAGAGGTCTGACACTCTAACTTTCTATGATTTGAACCACTCATGTGAGTCCAGTTTTAGATTCCGATGCTTCACTTCAGGTTTACTGTATCCCTTGGACGTTCTTATTGACGATGAAACACAGAAATTGCTTCGGAATTATTCAAAAGGCACATTACCGACTTAAGTACAAGCGGAGTGACACTCTAACTTTCTATGATTTGAATCTCTCCTGTGAGTCCAGTTTTAGATTCCGATGCTTCACTTCAGGTTTACTGTATCCTTTGGACCTTCTTATTGACGATGTAACACAGAAATTGCATCCAAAATTAATACAAAAGCCACAATGGGGACTTAATTACAAGAGGACTGACACTCTCACTTTGTATGAGTTGAACCTCTCCTGTGAGTCCAGTTTTAGATTCCGATGCTTCACCTCAGGTTTACTGTATCTGTTGGACCTTCTTATTGACGATGAAACACAGAAATTGCATCCGAATTTAATACAAATGGCACAATGCCGACTTAAGTACAAGAGGACTGACACTCTCACCCTCTATGATTCGAACCTCTCCTGTGAGGTCAGATTTAGATTCCGATGCTTCACTTCATGGTTACTTGTATCCCTTGGACCTTCTTGTTGACGATAAAACTCAGAAATCGCATCCGAAATTAATACAAATAGCACTATGCCGTCTTAAGTAAAAGAAGACTTACGCTCTAACATTCTGTGATTTGAACCTCTCCTGCGAGTCCAGTTTTAGATTCCGATGCTTCACTTAAGGTTTGCTGTATACCTTGGACCTTCTTATTGACGATGAAACACAGAAATTGCATCGTAATTTAATACAAAAGGCACATTACCGACTTAAGTACAAGCGGAGTGACACTCTAACTTTCTATGATTTGAATCTCTCCTGTGAGTCCAGTTTTAGATTCCGATGCTTCACTTCAGGTTTACTGTATCCCTTGGACGTTCTTATTGACGATGAAACACAGAAATTGCTTCGGAATTATTCAAAAGGCACAGTGCCGACCTAAGTAGAAGACGACTAACACTCTCACATTCTATGATTTGAACCTCTCCTGTGAGTCCAGATTTAAATTCCGATGCCTCACTTCAGGTTTACTGTATCCCTTGGACCTTCTTATAGAAGATGAAACACAGATATTGCATCAGAATCAAATTAAAACGCACAATGCCGACTTAAGCAAAAGAGGACTGACACTCTTACTTTCTATGATTTGAACCTCTCCTGTGAGTCCAGTTTTAGATTCCGATGCTTCACGTCAGGTTTACTGTATCCCATGGACCTTCTTATTGACAATGAACCACAGAAATAGCACCGGAATGAAATTCAAAAGGCACAATGCCGACTTAAGTACAAGAGGACTGACACTCTAACTTTCTATGATTTGTACCTCTCCTGTGAGTCCAATTTTAGATTCCGATGCTTCACTTCAGGTTTACTGTATCCCTTGGACCTTCCTATTGACGATGAAACACAGAGTTTGCATCCGAATTTAATACAAAAGGCACAATGCCGACTTAAGTACAAGAGGACTGACACTCTAACTTTCTATGATTTGAACCTCTCCTTTGAGTCCAGTTTTAGATTCCGATGCTTTACTTCAGGTTTACTGTATCACTTGGACCTTCTTATTGACGATTAAACACAGAAACTGCATCCGAATTTAATACAAAAGGCACAATGGCGACTTAAGTACAAGAGGACTGACACTCTCACTTTCTATGATTTGAACCTCTCCTGTGAGCCCAGTTTTAGATTCCGATGCTTCACTTCAGGTTTACTGTATCCGTTGGACCTTCTTATTGACGATGAAACACAGAAATTGCATCCGAAATTAATACAAAAGTCACAATGGTGACTTAAGTACAAGAGGACTGACACTCTCACTATCTATGATTTGAACCTCTCCTGTGAGTCCAGTTTTAGATTCCGATGCTTCACCTCAGGTTTACTGTATCCCTTGGACATTCTTGTTGACGATGAAACACAGAAATTGCATCCGAATTTAATACAAATGGCACAATGCCGACTTAAGTACAAGAGGACTGACACTCTCACTTTCTATGATTCGAACCTCTCCTGTGAGTCAAGTTTTAGATTCCGATGCTTCACTTCAGGTTTACTGTATCTCTTCAACGTTCTTATTGACGATGAAACACAGAAATTGCATCGGAATTAAATTCAAAAGGCACGGTGCCGACCTAAGTAGAAGAGGACTAACACTCTCACTTTCTATGATTTGAACCTCTCCTGTGAGTCCAGTTTTAGATTCCGATGCTTCACTTCAGATTTACTGTATACCTTGCAGCTTCTTATTGACGATGAAACACAGAAATTGAATCGGAATGAAATTCAAAAGGCACAATGCCGACTTAAGTACAAGAGGACTGACACTCTCACTTTCTATGATTTGAACCTCTCCTGTGAGTCTAGTTTTTACATTCCGATGCTTCACTTCAGGTTTACTGTATCCCTTGGACCTTCTAATTGACGATGAAACACAGAGTTTGCATCCGAATTTAATACTAAAGGTACAATGCCGACTCAAGTACAAGAGGACCGACACTCTAACTTTCTATGATTTGCACCTCTCCTGTGAGTCCAGATTTAGATTCCGATGCTTCACTTCAGGTTTACTGTATCCCTTGGAACGTCTTATTGACGATGAAACACAGAAATTGCATCCGAATTTAATACAAAAATCACAATGGCGGCTTAAGTACAAGAGGACTGACACTCTCACTTTCTATGATTTGAACATCTCCTGTGAGTCCAGTTCGAGATTCCGATGCTTCACTTCAGGTTTAGTTTATCCCTTGGACCTTCTTATTGACGATGAAACACAGAGTTTGCATTCGGATTTAATACAAAAGGCACAATGCCGACTTAAGTACAAGAGGACTGACACTCTAACTTTCTATGATTTGTACCTCTCCTAAGAGTCCACTTTTAGATTCCGATGCTTTACTTCAGGTTTACTGTATCCCTTGGACCTTCTTATTGACGATGAAAACAGAAATTGCATCCGAATTTAATACAAAAGTCACAATGGTGACTTAAGTACAAGAGGACTGACACTCTCAGTTTCTATGATTTGAACCTCCCCAGCGAGTTCAGTTTTAGATTCCGAAGCTTCATTCAGGTTTACTGTATCCCTTGGACCTTCTTATTGACGACGAAACACAGAAATTGCATCCGAATTTAATACAAATGGCACAATGCCGACTTAAATACAAGACGGCTGACACTCTCACTTTCTATGATTTGAACCTCTCCTGTGAGTCCAGTTTTACATTCCGATGCTTCACTTTAGGTTTACTGTATCCCTTGTACCTTCTAATTGACGATGAAACACAGAGTTTGCACCCGAATTTAATACAAAAGGTACAATGCCGACTTAAGTACAAGAGGACTGACACTCTAACTTTCTATGATTTGCACCTCACCTGCGAGTCCAGTTTTAGATTCCGATGCTTCACTTCAGGTTTACTGTATACCTTGGTCCTTCTTATTGACGATGTAACACAGATTTTGCATCCGAATTTAATACAAAACTCACAATACCGACTTAAGTACAAGAGGAGTGTCACTCTAATTTTCTATGATTTGAATCCCTCCTGTGAGTCCAGTTTTAGATTCCGATGCTTCACTTCAGGTTTACTGTATCCCTTGGACCTTCTTATTGACGATGAAACACAGAAATTGCATCCGAATTCAATACAAAAATCACAATGGCGACTTAAGTACAAGAGGACTGACACTCTCACTTTCTATGATTCGAACCTCTCCTGTGAGGTCAGATTTAGATTCCGATGCTTCACTTCAGGTGTACTGTATCCCTTGGACCTTCATGTTGACGATAAAACACTGAAATCGCATTAGAAATTAATACAAATAGCACAATGCCGTCTTAAGTAAAAGAGGACTAACGCTCTAACATTCTGTGATTGAACCTCTCCTGCGAGTCCAGTTTTAGATTCCGATGCTTCACTTAAGGTTTACTGTATCCCTTGGACCTTCTTATTGACGATGAAAGACAGAAATTGCATCCGAATTTAATACAAAAGGCACAATGCCGACTTACGTACAAGAGGACTTACATTCTAACTTTCTATGATTTGAACCTCTCCTTTGAGTCCAGTTTTAGATTCCGATGCTTCACTTCAGGTTTACTGTACCCCTTGGACTTTCTTACTGACGATGAAACACAGAAATTGCATCTGAATTTAATACAAATGGCACAATACCGACTTGAGTACAAGAGGAGTGACACTCTAACTTTCTGTGATTTGAACCTCTCCTGTGAGTCCAGTTTTAGATTCCGATGCTTCACTTCAGGTTTACTGTATACCTTGGGCTTTCTTATTGACGATAAAACACAGAAATTGCATCCGAATTTAATACAAAACTCACAATACCGACTTAACTACAAGCGGAGTGACACTCTAACTTTCTATGATTATAATCACTCCTGTGACTCCAGTTTTAGATTCCGATGCTTCACTTCAGGTTTACTGTATCCCTTGGACGTTCTTATAGACGATGAAACACAGTAATTGCATCGGAATTAAATTCAAAAGGCACAATGCCGACCTAAGTAGAAGAGGACTGACACTCTAACTTTCTATGATTTGAACCACTCATGTGAGTCCAGTTTTAGATTCCGATGCTTCACTTCAGGTTTACTGTATCCCTTGGACCTTTGTATTGACGATCAAACACAGAGTTTGCACCCGAATTTAATACAAATGGCACAATGCCGACTTAATTACAAGAGGACTGACACTCTAACTTTCTATGATTTGAACCTCTCCTGTGAGTCCACTTTTAGATTCCGATGCTTTATTCAGGTTTACTGTATCCCTTGGACCTTCTTATTGACGATGAAAACAGAAATTGCATCCGAATTTAATACAAAAGTCACAATGGTGACTTAAGTACAAGAGGACTGACACTCTCAGTTTCTATGATTTGAACCTCCCCTGTGAGTTCAGTTTTAGATTCCGAAGCTTCATTCAGGTTTACTGTATCCCTTGGACCTTCTTATTGACGACGAAACACAGAAATTGCATCCGAATTTAATACAAATGGCACAATGCAGACTTAAATACAAGAGGGCTGACACTCTCACTTTCTATGATTTGAACCTCTCCTGTGAGTCCAGTTTTACATTCCGATGCTTCACTTCAGGTTTACTGTATCCCTTGGACCTTCTAATTGACGATGATACACAGAGTTTGCATCCGAATTTAATACAAAAGGTACAGTGCCGACTTAAGTACAAGAGGACTGACACTCTAACTTTCTATGATTTGAACCTCTCCTGTGAGTCCAGTTTTTAGATTCCGATGCATCACTTCAGGTTTACTGTATCCCTTGGACCTTCGTATTGACGATGAAACACAGAAATTGCATCCGTATTTAATACAAAAATCACAATGGCGACTTAAGTACAAGAGGACTGACACTCTCACTTTCTATGATTTGAACATCTCCTGTGAGTCCAGTTTTTAATTCCGATGCTTCACTTCAGGTTTACTGTATCCCTTGGACCTTCTTATAGACGATGAAACATTAAAATTGCATCGGAATTAAATTCAAACCGCACAATATCGACTTAAGTAAAAGAGGACTGACACTCTCACTTTCTATGATTTGAAACTCTGCTGTGAGTCCATTATTAGTTTCCGATGCTTCACTTCAGGTTCACTGTATCCCTTGGACCTTCTCATTGACGATGAAACACAAAAATTGCATCGGAAATAAATTCAAAAGGCACAATGCCGACTTAAGTACAAGAGGACTGACACTCTAACTTTCTATGATTTGAACCACTCATGTGAGTCCAGTTTTAGATTCCGATGCTTCACTTCAGGTTTACTGTATCCCTTGGACCTTTGTATTGACGATCAAACACAGAGTTTGCACCCGAATTTAATACAAATGGCACAATGCCGACTTAATTACAAGAGGACTGACACTCTAACTTTCTATGATTTGAACCTCTCCTGTGAGTCCACTTTTAGATTCCGATGCTTTATTCAGGTTTACTGTATCCCTTGGACCTTCTTATTGACGATGAAAACAGAAATTGCATCCGAATTTAATACAAAAGTCACAATGGTGACTTAAGTACAAGAGGACTGACACTCTCAGTTTCTATGATTTGAACCTCCCCTGTGAGTTCAGTTTTAGATTCCGAAGCTTCATTCAGGTTTACTGTATCCCTTGGACCTTCTTATTGACGACGAAACACAGAAATTGCATCCGAATTTAATACAAATGGCACAATGCAGACTTAAATACAAGAGGGCTGACACTCTCACTTTCTATGATTTGAACCTCTCCTGTGAGTCCAGTTTTACATTCCGATGCTTCACTTCAGGTTTACTGTATCCCTTGGACCTTCTAATTGACGATGATACACAGAGTTTGCATCCGAATTTAATACAAAAGGTACAGTGCCGACTTAAGTACAAGAGGACTGACACTCTAACTTTCTATGATTTGCACCTCACCTGTGAGTCCAGTTTTAGATTCCGATGCTTCACTTCAGGTTTACTGTATACCTTGGTCCTTCTTATTGACGATGAAACACAGAAATTGCATCCGAATTTAATACAAAACTCACAATACCGACTTAAGTACAAGAGGAGTGTCACTCTAACTTTCTATGATTTGAATCCCTCCTGTGAGTCCAGTTTTAGATTCCGATGCTTCACTTCAGGTTTACTGTATCCCTTGGACCTTCTTATTGACGATGAAACACAGAAATTGCATCCGAATTCAAATCACAATGGCGACTTAAGTACAAGAGGACTGACACTCTCACTTTCTATGATTCGAACCTCTCCTGTGAGGTCAGATTTAGATTCCGATGCTTCACTTCAGGTGTACTGTATCCCTTGGACCTTCATGTTGACGATAAAACACTGAAATCGCATTAGAAATTAATACAAATAGCACAATGCCGTCTTAAGTAAAAGAGGACCAACGCTCTAACATTCTGTGATTGAACCTCTCCTGCGAGTCCAGTTTTAGATTCCGATGCTTCACTTAAGGTTTACTGTATCCCTTGGACCTTCTTATTGACGATGAAAGACATAAATTGCATCCGAATTTAATACAAAACTCACAATACCGACTTAAGTACAAGAGGAGTGACACTCTAACTTTCTATGATTATAATCACTCCTGTGACTCCAGTTTTAGATTCCGATGCTTCACTTCAGGTTTACTGTATCCCTTGGACGTTCTTATAGACGATGAAACACAGTAATTGCATCGAAATTAAATTCAAAAGGCACAATGCCGACCTAAGTAGAAGAGGACTAACACTCTCAGTTTCTATGATTTGAAACTCTCCTGTAAGTCCAGTTTTAGATTCCGATGCTTCACTTCAGGTTTACTGTATACCTTGCACCTTCTCATTGACGATGAAACACAGAAATTGCATCGGAATTAAATTCAAAAGGCTCAATGCCGACTTAAGTAAAAGAGGACTGACACTCTCACTTTCTTTGTTTTGAACCTCTCCTTTGAGTCCAGTTTTAGATTCCGATGTTTCACTTCAGGTTTACTGTATCCCTTGGACGTTCTTATTGACGATGAAACACAGAAATTGCATCTTAATTAAATTCAAAAGGCACAATTCCGACTTAAGTACAAGAGGACTGTCACTCTCACTTTCTATGATTTGAACCTCTCCTGTGAGTCCAGTTTTAGATTCCGATGTTTCACTTTAGGTTAACTGTATCCCTTGGACCTTCTAATTGACGATGAAACACAGAGTTTGCATCCGAATTTAATACAAAAGGTACAATGCCGACTTAAGTACAAGAGGACTGACACTCTAACTTTCTATGATTTGAACCTCTCCTGTGAGTCCAGTTTTTAGATTCCGATGCTTCACTTCAGGTTTACTGTATCCCTTGGTCCTTCGTATTGACGATGAAACACAGAAATTGCATCCGAATTTAATACAAAAATCACAATGGCGACTTAAGTACAAGAGGACTGACACTCTCACTTTCTATGATTTGAACATCTCCTGTGAGTCCAGTTTTAGATTCCGATGCTTCACTTCAGGTTTACTGTATCCCTTGGACCTTCTTATAGACGATGAAACATAAAAATTGCATCGGAATTAAATTCAAACCGCACAATATCGACTTCAGTAAAAGAGGACTGACACTCTCACTTTCTATGATTTGAAACTCTGCTGTGAGTCCATTATTAGTTTCCGATGCTTCACTTCAGGTTTACTGTATCCCTTGGACCTTCTTATTGACGATGAAACACAGAAATTGCATCGGAATTAAATTCAAAAGGCACAATGCCGACTTAAGTACAAGAGGACTGACACTCTAACTTTCTATGATTTGAACCACTCATGTGAGTCCAGTTTTAGATTCCGATGCTTCACTTCAGGTTTACTGTATCCCTTGGACCTTTGTATTGACGATCAAACACAGAGTTTGCACCCGAATTTAATACAAATGGCACAATGCCGACTTAAGTACTAGAGGACTGACATTCTAACTTTCTTTGATTTGAACCTCTCCCGTGAGTCCAGTTTTAGATTCCGATGCTTCACTTCAGGTTTACTGTATCCTTTGGACCTTCTTATTGACGATGTAACACAGAAATTGCATCCAAAATTAATACAGAAGTCACAATGGGGACTTAATTACATGAGGACTGACACTCTCACTTTGTATGAGTTGAACCTCTCCTGTGAGTCCAGTTTTAGATTCCGATGCTTGACCTCATGTTTACTGTATCTGTTGGACCTTCTTATTGACGATGAAACACAGAAATTGCATCCGAATTTAATACAAATGGCACAATGCCGACTTAAGTACAAGAGGACTGACACTCTCACTTTCTATGATTCGAACCTCTCCTGTGAGTCAAGTTTTAGATTCCGATGCTTCACTTCAGGTTTACTGTATCTCTTGGACGTTCTTATTGACGATGAAACACAGAAATTGCATCGGAATTAAATTCAAAAGGCACAGTGCCGACCTAAGTAGAAGAGGACTAACACTCTCACTTTCTATGATTTGAACCTCTCCTGTGAGTCCAGTTTTAGATTCCGATGCTTCACTTCAGATTTACTGTGTACCTTGCAGCTTCTTATTGACGATGAAACACAGAAATTGAATCGGAATTAAATTCAAAAGGCACAATGCCGACTTAAGTACAAGAGGACTGACACTCTCACTTTCTATGATTTGAACCTCTCCTGTGAGTCTAGTTTTACATTCCGATGCTTCACTTCATGTTTACTGTATCCCTCGGACCTTCTAATTGACGATGAAACACAGAGTTTGCATCCGAATTTAATACTAAAGGTACAATGCCGACTCAAGTACAAGAGGACTGACACTCTAACTTTCTATGATTTGCACCTCTCCTGTGAGTCCAGATTTAGATTCCGATGCTTCACTTCAGGTTTACTGTATCCCTTGGAACTTCTTATTGACGATGAAACACAGAAATTGCATCCGAATTTAATACAAAAATCACAATGGCGGCTTAAGTACAAGAGGACTGACACTCTCACTTTCTATGATTTGAACATCTCCTGTGAGTCCAGTTCGAGATTCCGATGCTTCACTTCAGGTTTAGTTTATCCCTTGGACCTTCTTATTGACGATGAAACACAGATATTGCATCGGAATTAAATTGAAGACGCACAATGCCGACTTAAGTAAAAGATGACTGACACTCTCACTTTCTATGATTTGAATCTCTCCCGTGAGTCCAGTTTTAGATTCCGATGCTTGACTTCAGGTTTACTGTATCCCTTGGACCTTCTTATTGACGATGAAACACAGAGTTTGCATTCGGATTTAATACAAAAGGCACAATGCCGACTTAAGTACAAGAGGACTGACACTCTAACTTTCTATGATTTGAACCTCTCCTGTGAGTCCACTTTTAGATTCCGATGCTTTACTTCAGGTTTAGTGTATCCCTTGGACCTTCTTATTGACGACGAAACTCAGAAATTGCATCCGAATTTAATACAAATGGCACAATGCCGACTTAAATACAAGATGGCTGACACTCTCACTTTCTATGATTTGAACCTCTCCTGTGAGTCCAGTTTTACATTCCGATGCTTCACTTCAGGTTTACTGTATCCCTTGGACCTTCTAATTGACGATGAAACACAGAGTTTGCATCCGAATTTAATACAAAAGGTACAATGCCGACTTAAGTACAAGAGGACTGACACTCTAACTTTCTATGATTTGCACCTCTCCTGTGAGTCCAGTTTTAGATTCCGATGCTTCACTTCAGGTTTACTGTATCGCTTGGACCTTCTTATTGACGATGAAACACAGAAATTGCATCCGAATTTAATACAAAAATCACAATGGCGGCCTAAGTACAAGAGGACTGACACTCTCACTTTCTATGATTTGAACATCTCCTGTGAGTCCAGTTCTAGATTCCGATGCTTCACTTCAGGTTTACTTTATCCCTTGGACCTTCCTATTGACGATGAAGCACAGATATTGCATCGGAATTAAATTTAAAACGCACAATGCCGACTTAAGTAAAAGACGACTGACACTCTCACTTTCTATGATTTCAATCTCTCCTGTGAGTCCAGTTTTAGATTCCGATGCTTCACTTCAGGTTTACTGTATCCCTTGGACCTTCTTATTGACAATGAAACACAGAAATAGCATCGTAATTAAATTCAAAAGGCACAATGCCGACTTAAGTACAAGAGGACTGACACTCTAACTTTTTATGATTTGAACTTCTCCTGTGAGTCCAGTTATAGATTCCGATGCTTCACTTCAGGTTTACTGTATCCCTTGGACCTTCTTATTGACGATGAAACACAGATATTGCATCCGAATTTAATACAAATGGCACAATGCCGACTTAAGTACAAGGGCACTGACACTCTCACTTTCCATGATTCGAACTTCTCCTGTGAGGTCAGATTTAGATTCCGATGCTTCACTTCAGGTTTACTGTATACCTTGCACCTTCTTATTGACGATGAAACACAGAAATTCCATCGGAATTAAATTCAAAAAGCACAATGCCGTCTTAAGTACAAGAATACTGACACTCTAACTTTCTATCATTTGCACCTCTCCTGTGAGTCCAGTTTTAGATTCCGATGTTTCACTTCAGGTTTACTGTATCCCTTGGACCTTCTAATTGACGATGAAACACAGAGTTTGCATCCGAATTTAATACAAAAGGTACAATGCCGACTTAAGTACAAGAGGACTGACACTCTAACTTTCTATGATTTGCACCTCTCCTGTGAGTCCAGTTTTAGATTCCGATGCTTCACTTCAGGTTTACTGTATCCCTTGGACCGTCCTATTGACGATGAAACACAGAAATTGCATCCGAATTTAATACAAAAATCACAATGGCGGCCTAAAAACAAGAGGACTGACACTCTCACTTTCTATGATTTGAACATCTCCTGTGAGTCCAGTTCTAGATTCCGATGCTTCACTTCAGGTTTACTTTATCCCTTGGACCTTCCTATTGACGATGAAACACAGATATTGCATCGGAATTAAATTTAAAACGCACAATGCCGACTTAAGTAAAAGAGGACTGACACTCTCACTTTCTATGATTTGAATCTCTCCTGTGAGTCCAGTTTTAGATTCCGATGCTTCACTTCAGGTTTACTGTATCCCTTGGACCTTCTTATTGACAATGAAACACAGAAATAGCATCGTAATTAAATTCAAAAGGCACAATGCCGACTTAAGTACAAGAGGACTGACACTCTAACTTTTTATGATTTGAACATCTCCTGTGAGTCCAGTTATAGATTCCGATGCTTCACTTCAGGTTTACTGTATCCCTTGGACCTTCTTATTGACGATGAAACACAGAGTTTGCATTCGGATTTAATACAAAAGGCACAATGCCGACTTAAGCACAAGAGGACTGACACTCTAACTTTCTATGATTTGAACCTCTCCTGTGAGTCCACTTTTAGATTCCGATGCTTTACTTCAGGTTTACTGTATCCCTTGGATCTTCATATTGACGATGAAAACAGAAATTGCATCCGAATTTAATACAAAAGGCACAATGGTGACTTAAGTACAAGAGGACTGACACTCTCAGTTTCTATGATTTGAACCTCCCCTGTGAGTTCAGTTTTAGATTCCGAAGCTTCATTCAGGTTTAGTGTATCCCTTGGACCTTCTTATTGACGACGAAACTCAGAAATTGCATCCGAATTTAATACAAATGGCACAATGCCGACTTAAATACAAGATGGCTGACACTCTCACTTTCTATGATTTGAACCTCTCCTGTGAGTCCAGTTTTACATTCCGATGCTTCACTTCAGGTTTACTGTATCCCTTGGAACTTCTAATTGACGATGAAACTTAGAGTTTGCATCCGAATTTAATACAAAAGGTACAATGCCGACTTAAGCACAAGAGGACTGACACTCTATCTTTCTATGACTTGCACCACTCCTGTGAGTCCAGTTTTAGATTCCGATGCTTCACTTCAGGTTTACTGTATCCCTTGGACCTTCTTATTGACGATGAAACACAGAAATTGCATCCGAATTTAATACAAAAATCACAATCGCTGCCTAAGTACAAGAGGACTGACACTCTCACTTTCTATGATTTGAACATCTCCTGTGAGTCCAGTTCTAGATTCCGATGCTTCACTTCAGGTTTACTTTATCCCTTGGACCTTCCTATTGACGATGAAGCAC
This sequence comes from Schistocerca americana, assembly GCF_021461395.2. Lineage (NCBI taxonomy): Eukaryota > Metazoa > Arthropoda > Insecta > Orthoptera > Acrididae > Schistocerca > Schistocerca americana. The sequence goes on along the minus strand of NC_060128.1, from coordinate 9,549,333 downwards.
AGATATTGCATCGGAATTAAATTTAAAACGCACAATGCCGACTTAAGTAAAAGAGGACTGACACTCTCACTTTCTATGATTTCAATCTTTCCTGTGAGTCCAGTTTTAGATTCCGATGCTTCACTTCAGGTTTACTGTATCCCTTGGACCTTCTTATTGACAATGAAACACAGAAATAGCATCGTAATTAAATTCAAAAGGCACAATGCCGACTTAAGTACAAGAGGACTGACACTCTAACTTTTTATGATTTGAACTTCTCCTGTGAGTCCAGTTATAGATTCCGATGCTTCACTTCAGGTTTACTGTATCCCTTGGACCTTCTTATTGACGGTGAAACACAGATATTGCATCCGAATTTAATACAAATGGCACAATGCCGACTTAAGTACAAGGGCACTGACACTCTCACTTTCCATGATTCGAACTTCTCCTGTGGGGTCAGATTTAGATTCCGATGCTTTACTTCAGGTTTACTGTAAACCTTGCACCTTCTTATGACGATGAAACACAGAAATTCCATCGGAATTAAATTCAAAAAGCAAAATGCCGTCTTAAGTACAAGAATACTGACACTCTAACTTTCTATCATTTGCACCTCTCCTGTGAGTCCAGTTTTCGATTCCGATGTTTCACTTCAGGTTTACTGTATCCCTTGGACCTTCTAATTGACGATGAAACAAAGAGTTTGCATCCGAATTTAATACAAAAGGTACAATGCCGACTTAAGTACAAGAGGACTGACACTCTAACTTTCTATGATTTGCACCTCTCCTGTGAGTCCAGTTTTAGATTCCGATGCTTCACTTCAGGTTTACTGTATCCCTTGGACCTTCCTATTGACGATGAAACACAGAAATTGCATCCGAATTTAATACAAAAATCACAATGGCGGCCTAAAAACAAGAGGACTGACACTCTCACTTTCTATGATTTGAACATCTCCTGTGAGTCCAGTTCTAGATTCCGATGCTTCACTTCAGGTTTACTTTATCCCTTGGACCTTCCTATTGATGATGAAACACAGAAATTGCTTCGGAATTAAATTTAAAACGCACAATGCCGACTTAAGTAAAAGAGGACTGACACTCTCACTTTCTATGATTTGAATCTCTCCTGTGAGTCCAGTTTTAGATTCCGATGCTTCACTTCAGGTTTACTGTATCCCTTGGACCTTCTTATTGACAATGAAACACAGAAATAGCATCGTAATTAAATTCAAAAGGCACAATGCCGACTTAAGTACAAGAGGACTGACACTCTAACTTTTTATGATTTGAACTTCTCCTGTGAGTCCAGTTATAGATTCAGATGCTTCACTTCAGGTTTACTGTATCCCTTGGACCTTCTTATTGACGATGAAACACAGAGTTTGCATCCGGATTTAATACAAAAGGCACAATGCCGACTTAAGTACAAGATGACTGACACTCTAACTTTCTATGATTTGTACCACTCCTGTGAGTCCAGTTTTAGATTCCGATGCTTTACTTCAGGTTTACTGTATCCCTTGGACCTTGTTATTGACGATGAAAACAGAAATTGCATCCGAATTTAATACAAAAGGCACAATGGCGACTTAAGTACAAGAGGACTGACACTCTCACTTTCTATGATTTGAACCTCCCCTGTGAGTTCAGTTTTAGATTCCGATGCTTCACTTCAGGTTTACTATATCCCTTGGACCTTCTTATTGACGACGAAACACAGAAATTGCATCCGAATTTAATACAAATGGCACAATGCCGACTTAAGTACAAGAGGATTGACACTCTCGCTTTCTATGATTTGAACCTCTCCTGTGAGTCCAGTTTTAGATTCCGATGCTTCACTTCAGGTTTACTGTATACCTTGCAGCTTCTTATTGACGATGAAACACAGAAATTGAATCGGAATTAAATTCAAACGGCACAATGCCGTCTTAAGTACAAGAGGACTGACACTCTCACTTTCTATGATTTGAACCACTCCTGTGAGTCCAGTTAAAGATTCCGATGCTTCACTTCAGGTTTACTGTATCCCTTGGACCTTCTTATTGACGATGAAACACAGAGTTTGCATCCGGATTTAATACAAAAGGCACAATGCCGACTTAAGTACAAGAGGACTGACACTCTAACTTTCTATGATTTGAACCTCTCCTGTGAGTCCAGTTTTAGATTCCGATGCTTTACTTCAGGTTTACTGTATCCCTTGGACCTTCTTATTGACGATGAAAACAGAAATTGCATCCGAATTTAATACAAAAGGCACAATAGCGACTTAAGTACAAGCGGACTGACACTCTAACTTTCTATGATTTGAACCTCTCCTGTGAGTCAAGTTTCAGATTCCGATGCTTCACTTTAGGTTTACTGTTTCCCTTGGACCTCCTTATTGACGATGAAACACAGAAATTGCATCCGAATTTAATACAAAAGGCACAATGGCGACTTAAATGCAAGGGGACTGACACTCTCACTTTCTATGATTTGAACCTATCCTGTGAGTCCAGTTTTAGATTCCGATGCTTCACTTCAGGTTTACTGTATCCCTTGGACCTTCTTATTGACGATGAAACACTGATATTGCATCCGAATTTAATACAAATGGCACAATGCCGACTTATGTACAAGGGCACTGACACTCTCTCTTTCCATTTTTCGAACTTCTCCTGTGAGGTCAGATTTAGATTCCGATGCTTCACTTCAGGTTTACTGTCCACCTTGCACCTTCTTATTGACGATGAAACACAGAAATTCCATCGGAATTAAATTCAAAAAGCACAATGCCGTCTTAAGTACAAGAATTCTGACACTCTAACTTTCTATGATTTGCACCTCTCCTGTGAGTCCAGCTTTAGATTCCGATGTTTCACTTCAGGTTTACTGTATCCCTTGGACCTTCTTATTGACGATGAAACACAGAAATAGCATCCGAATTTAATACAAAAATCACAATGGCGGCTTAAGTACAAGAGGACTGACCCTCTCTCTTTCTATGATTTAAACATCTCCTGTGAGTCCAGTTGTAGATTCCGATGCTTCACTTCAGGTTTACTTTATCCCTTGGACCTTCGTATTGACGATGAAACTTAGATATTGCATCGGAATTAAATTTAAAACGCACAATGCCGACTTAAGTAAAAGACTACTGACACTCTCACTTTCTATGATTTGAATCTCTCCTGTGAGTCCAGTTTTAGATTCCGATGCTTCACTTCAGGTTTACTGTATCCCTTGGACCTTCTTCTTGACAATGTAACACAGAAATAGCATCGGAATTAATTTCAAAAGGCACAATGCCGACTTAAGTACAAGAGGACTGACACTCTCACTTTCTATGATTCGAACCTCTCCTGTGAGGTCAGATTTAGATTCCGATGTTTCACTTCAGGTTTACTGTGTACATTGCACCATCTTATTGCCGATGAAACACAGAAATTGCATCGGAATTAAATTCAAAAGGCACAATGCCGTCTTAAGTACAAGAATACTGACACTCTAACTTTCTATGATTTGCACCTCTCCTGTGAGTCCAGTTTTAGATTCCGATGCTTCACTTCAGGTTTACTGTATCCCTTGGACCTTCTTATTGACGATGGAACACAGAAATTGCATCGGAATTAAATTCAAAACGCACAATGCCGACTTAAGCAAAAGAATACTGACACTCTCACTTTCTTTGCTTTGAACCTCTCCTGTGAGTTCAGTTTTAGATTCCGATGCTTCACTTCAGGTTTACTGTATCCCTTGGACCTTCTTATTGACGATGAAACACAGAAATTGCATCAGAATTAAATTCAAAAGGCACAATGCCGACTTAAGTACAAGAAGACTGACACTCTAACTTTCTATGATTTGAACTTCTCCAGTGAGTCCAGTTTCAGATTCCGATGCTTACCTTCAGTTTTACTGTTTCCCTTGGACCTTCTTATTGACAATGATACACAGAGTTTGCATCCGAATTTTAGTAAAAAAGGCTCAATTCCGACTTAAGTACATGAGAACTGACACTCTCACTTTCTATGATTTGAACCTCTCCTGTGAGTCCAGTTTTAGATTCCGATGCTTCACCTCAAGTTTACTGTATCTGTTGGACCTTCTTATTGACGATGAAACACAGAAATTGCATCCGAATTTAATACAAAAGGCACAATGCTGACTTAATTACAAGAGGACTGACACACTAACTTTCTATGATTTGAACCTCTCCTGTGAGTCCAGTTTTAGATTCCGATGCTTCACTTCAGGTTTACTGTATCCCTTGGACCTTCATATTGACGATGAAACACAGAAATTGCATCCGAAATTAATACAAAAGTCACAATGGTGACTTAAGTACAAGAGGACTGACACTCTAACTTTTTATGAATTGAACCACTCCTGTGAGTCCAGTTATAGATTCCGATGCTTCACTTCAGGTTTACTGTATCCCTTGGACCTTCTTATTGACAATGAATCACAGAAATAGCATCGTAATTAAATTCAAAAGGCACAATGCCGACTTAAGTACAAGAGGACTGACACTCTAATTTTTATGTTTTGAACCACTCCTGTGAGTCCAATTATAGATTCCGATGCTTCACTTCAGGTTTACTGTATCCCTTGGACCTTCTTATTGACGATGAAACACAGAGTTTGCATCCGGATTTAATACAAAAGGCACAATGCCGACTTAAGTACAAGAGGACTTACACTCTAACTTTCTATGATTTGAACCTCTCCTGTGAGTCCAGTTTTAGATCCCAATGCTTTACTTCAGGTTTACTGTATCCCTTGGACCTTCTTATTGACGATGAAAACTGAAATTGCATCCGAATTTAATACAAAAGGCACAATGGCGACTTAAGTACAAGAGGACTGACACTCTCACTTTCTATGATTTGAACCTCCCCTATGAGTTCAGTTTTAGATTCCGATGCTTCACTTCAGGTTTACTATATCCCTTGGACCTTCTTATTGACGACGAAACACAGAAATTGCATCCGAATTTAATACAAATGGCACAATGCCGACTTAAGTACAAGAGGACTGACACTCTCACTTTCTATGATTTGAACATCTCCTGTGAGTCCAGTTCTAGATTCCGATGCTTCACTTCAGGTTTACTTTATCCCTTGGACCTTCTTATTGACGATGAAACACAGATATTGCATCGGAATTATATTTAAAACGCACAATGCCGACTTAAGTAAAAGAGGACTGACACTCTCACTTTCTATGATTTGAATCCCTCTTGTGAGTCCAGTTTTAGATTCCGATGCTTCACTTCAGGTTTACTGTATCCCTTGGACCTTCTTATTGACAATGAAACACAGAAATAGCATCGTAATTAAATTCAAAAGGCACAATGCCGACTTAAGTACAAGAGGACTGACACTCTAACTTTTTGTGATTTGAACCACTCCTGTGAGTCCAGTTATAGATTCCGATGCTTCACTTCAGGTTTACTGTATCCCTTGGACCTTCTTATTGACGATGAAACACAGAGTTTGCATCCGGATTTAATACAAAAGGCACAATGCCGACTTAAGTACAAGAGGACTGACACTCTAACTTTCTATGATTTGAACCTCTCCTGTGAGTCCAGTTTTAGATTCCGATGCTTTACTTCAGGTTTACTGTATCCCTTGGACCTTCTTATTGACGATGAAAACAGAAATTGCATCCGAATTTAATACAAAAGGCACAATGGCGACTTAAGTACAAGAGGACTGACACTCTAACTTTCTGTGATTTGAACCTCTCCTGTGAGTCAAGTTTCAGATTCCGATGCTTCACTTCAGGTTTACTGTATCCCTTGGACCTCCTTATTGACGATGAAACACAGAAATTGCATCCGAATTTAATACAAATGGCACAATGCCGACTTACGTACAAGGGCACTGACACTCTCACTATCCATGATTCGAACTTCTCCTGTGAGGTCAGATTTAGATTCCGATGCTTCACTTCAGGTTTACTGTATACCTTGCACCTTCTTATTGACGATGAAACACAGAAATTCCATCGGAAATAAATTCAAAAAGCACAATGCCGTCTTAAGTACAAGAATACTGACACTCTAACTTTCTATGATTTGCACCTCTCCTGTGAGTCCAGTTTTAGTTTCCGATGTTTCACTTCAGGTTTACTGTATCCCTTGGACCTTCTTATTGACGATGAAACACAGAAATAGCATGCGAATTTAATACAAAAATCACAATGGCGGCTTAAGTACAAGAGGACTGACCCTCACACTTTCTATGATTTGAACATCTCCTGTGAGTCCAGTTCTAGATTCCGATGCTTCACTTCAGGTTTACTTTATCCCTTGGACCTTCTTATTGACGATGAAACACAGATATTGCATCGGAATTAAATTTAAAACGCACAATGCCGACTTAAGTAAAAGAGTACTGACACTCTCACTTTCTATGATTTGAATCTCTCCTGTGAGTCCAGTTTTAGATTCCGATGCTTCACTTCAGGTTTACTGTATTCCTTGGACCTTCTTATTGACGATGAAACACAGAGTTTGTATCTGGATTTAATACAAAAGGCACAATGCCGACTTAAGTACAAGAGGACTGACACTCTAACTTTCTATGATTGGAACCTCTCCTGTGAGTCCAGTTTTAGATTCCGATGCTTTACTTCAGATTTACTGTATCCCTTGGACCTTCTTATTGACGATGAAAACAGAAATTGCATCCGAATTTATACAAAAGGCACAATGGCGACTTAAGTACAAGAGGACTGACACTCTCACTTTCTATGATTTGAACCTCCCCTGTGAGTCCAGTTTTAGATTCCGATGCTTCACTTCAGGTTTATTGTATCCCTTGGACCTTCTTATTCACGACGAAACACAGAAATTGCATCCGAATTTAATACAAATGGCACAATGCCGACTTAAGTACAAGAGGACTGACACTCTCACTTTCTATGATTCGAACCTCTCCTGTGAGGTCAGATTTAGATTCCGATGCTTCACTTCAGGTTTACTGTATACATTGCACCTTCTTATTGACGATGAAACACAGAAATTGCATCGGAATTAAATTCAAAAGGCACAATGCCGACTTAAGTACAAGAGGACTGACACACTAACTTTCTATGATTTGAACTTCTCCAGTGAGTCCAGTTTTAGATTCCGATGCTTCACTTCAGTTTTACTGTTTCCCTTGGACCTTCTTATTGACAATGAAACACAGAGTTTGCATCCGAATTTAATACAAAAGGCACAATTCCGACTTAAGTACAAGAGAACTGACACTCTCACTTTCTATGATTTGAACCTCTCCTGTGAGTCCAGTTTTAGATTCCGATGCTTCACCTCAGGTTTACTGTATCTGTTGGACCTTCTTATTGACGATGAAACATAGAAATTGCATCCGAATTTAATACAAAAGGCACAGTGCTGACTTAATTACAAGAGGACTGACACTCTAACTTTCTATGATTTGAACCTCTCCTGTGAGTCCAGTTTTAGATTCCGATGCTTCACTTCAGGTCTACTGTATCCCTTGGACCTTCATATTGACGATGAAACACAGAAATTGCATCCGAAATTAATACAAAAGTCACAATGGTGACTTAAGTACAAGAGGACTGACACTCTAACTTTCTATGATTTGAACCTCTCCTGTGAGTCCAGTTTTAGATTCCGATGCATCACTTCAGGTTTACTGTATCCATTGGACCTTCATATTGACGATGAAACACAGAAATTGCATCCGAAATTAATACAAAAGTCACAATGGTGACTTAAGTACAAGAGGACTGACACTCTCACTTTCTAACATTTGAATCTCTCCTGTGAGTCCAGTTTTAGATTCCGATGCTTCACCTCAGGTTTACTGTATCTGTTGGACCTTCTTATTGACGATGAAACACAGAAATTGCATCCGAATTTAATACAAATGCCACAATGCCGACTTAAGTACAAGAGGACTGACACTCTCACTTCCTATGATTCGAACCTCTCCTGTGAGGTCAGATTTAGATTCCGACGCTTCACTTCAGGTTTACTGTATCCCTTGGACCATCTTGTTGACGATAAAACACAGAAATCGCATCCGAAATTAATACAAATAGCACAATGCCGTCTTAAGTAAAAGAGGACTGACGCTCTAACATTCTGTGATTTGAACCTCTCCTGCGAGTCCAGTTTTGGATTCCGATGCTTCACTTAAGGTTTACTGTATCCCTTGGACGTTCTTATTGACGATGAAACCCAGAAATTGCTTCGGAATTAAATTCAAAAGGCACAGTGCCGACCTAAGTAGAAGACGACTAACACACTCACTTTCTATGATTTGAACCTCTCCTGTGAGTCCAGTTTTAGATTCCGATGCTTCACTTCAGATTTACTGTATCCCTTGGACCTTCATATTGACGATGAAACACAGAAATTGCATCCGAATTAAATACAAAAATCACAATGGCGACTTTAGTACGAGAGGACCGACAATCTCACTTTCTATGATTTGAACATCTCCTGTGAGTCCAGTTTTAGATTCCGATGCTTCACTTCAGGTTTACTGTATCCCTTGGACCTTCGTATAGACGATGAAACACAGATATTGCATCGGAATTAAATTGAAAACGCACAATGCCGACTTAAGTAAAAGAGGACTGACACTCTCACTTTCTATGATTTGAACCTCTCCTGTGAGCCCCGTTTTAGATTCCGATGCTTCACTTAAGGTTTACTGTATCCCTTGGACCTTCTTATTGACAATGAACCACAGAAATAGCACCGGAATTAAATTCAAAAGGCACAATGCCGACATAAGTACAAGAGGACTGACACTCTCACTTTCTATGATACGAACCTCTCCTGTGAGTCCACTTTTAGATTCCAATGCTTCACTTCAGGTTTACTGTATCCCTTGGACGTTCTTATTGACGATGAAACACAGAAATTGCATCGGAATTAAATTCAAAAGGCACAATGCCGACCTAAGTAGAAGAGGACTAACACTCTCACTTTCTATGATTTGAACCTCTCCTGTGAGTCCAGTTTTAGATTCCGAAGCTTCACTTCAGGGTTACTGTATACCTTGCACCTTCTTATTGACGATTAAACACAGAAATTGCATCGGAATTAAATTCAAAAGGCACAATGCCGACTTAAGTACAAGAGGACTGACACTCTAACTTTCTATGATTTGCACCTCTCCTGTGAGTCCAGTTTTAGATTCCGATGCCTCACTTCAGGTTTACTGTATCCCTTGGACCTTCTTATTGACGATGAAACACAGAAATTGCATCCGAATTTAATACAAAAATCACAATGGCGACTTTAGTACAAGAGGACCGACAATCTCACTTTCTATGATTTGAACATCTCCAGTGAGTCCAGTTTTAGATTCCGATGCTTCACTTCAGGTTTACTGTATCCCTTGGACCTTCGTATTGACGATGAAACACAGAAATTGCAACAGAATTAAATTCGAAAGGCACAATGCCGACTTAAGTACAAGAGGACTGACACTCTAACTTTCTATGATTGGAACTACTCCAGTGAGTCCAGTTTTAGATTCCGATGCTTCACTTCAGGTTTACTGTTTCCCTTGGACCTTCTTATTGACGATGAAACATAGAGTTTGCATCCGAATTTAATACAAATGGCACAATGCCGACCTAATTACAAGAGGACTGACACTCTAACTTTCTATGATTTGAACCTCTCCTGTGAGTCCAGTTTTAGATTCCGATGCTTCACTTCAGGTTTACTGTATCCCTTGGACCTTCTTATAGTCGATGAAACACAGAAATTGCATCCGAATTTAATACAAAAGGCACAATGGCGACTTAAGTACAAGGGGACTGACACTCTCACTTTCTATGATTTGAACCTATCCCGTGAGTCCAGTTTTAGATTCCGATGCTTCACTTCAGGTTTACTGTATCCCTTGGACCTTCTTTTTGACGATGAAACACAGAAATTGAATCCGAATTTAATATAAATGGCACAATGCCGACTTAAGTACAAGGGCACTGACACTCTCACTTTCCATGATTCGAACTTCTCCTGTGTGGTTAGATTTAGATTCTGATGCTTCACTTCAGTTTTACTGTATACCTTGCACCTTCTTATTGACGATGAAACACAGAAATTGCATCGGAATTAAATTCAAAGGGCACAATTCCGACTTAAGTACAAGAGTACTGACACTCTCACTTTCTATGATTTGAACCTCTCCTGTGAGTCCAGTTTTAGATTCCGATGTTCACTTCAGGTTTACTGTATCCCTTAGAACTTATAATTGACGATGAAACACAGAGTTTGCATCCGAATTTAATCCAAAAGTTACAATGCCGACTTAAGTACAATAGGACTGACACTCTCACTTTCTATGATTTGAACCTCTCCTGTGAGTCCAGTTTTAGATTCCGATGCTTCACCTCAGGTTTACTGTATCTCTTGGACCTTCTTATTGACGATGAAACACAGAAATTGCATCCGAATTTAATACAAATGGCACAATGCCGACTTAAATACAAGAGGACTGACACTCTCACATTCTATGATTCGAACCTCTCCTGTGAGGTCAGATTTAGATTCCGTTGCTTTACTTCAGGTTTACTTTATACCTTGCACCTTCTTATTGACGATGAAACTCAGAAATTGCATCGGATTTAAATTCAAAAGGCACAATGCCGTCTTAAGTACAAGAATACTGTTATTCTAACTTTCTATGATTTGCACCTCTCCTGTGAGTCCAGTTTCAGATTCCGATGCTTCACTTCAGGTTTACTGTATCCCTTGGACCTTCTTATTGACGATGAAACACAGAAATTGCATCTGAATTTAATACCAAAATCACAATGGCGACTTAAGTACAAGAGGAGTGACACTCTCACTTTCTATGATTTGAACATCTCCTGTGAGTCCAGTTTTAGATTCTGATGCTTCACTTCAGGTTTACTGTATCCCTTGGACCTTCTTATTGACGATGAAACACAGAAATTGCATGGGAATTAAATTCAAAACGCACAATGCCGACTTAAGCAAAAGAGGACTTACACTCTCACTTTCGAGGATTTGAACCTCTCCTGTGAGTCCAGTTTTAGATTCCGATGCTTCACTTCAGGTTTACTGTATCCCTTTGACGTTCTTATTGACGATGAAACACAGAAATTGCATCGGAACTAAATTCAAAAGGCACAGTGCCGACCTAAGTAGAAGAGGACTAACACTCTCATTTTCTATGATTTGAACCTCTCCTGTGAGTCCAGTTTTAGATTCCGATGCTTCACTTCAGGTTTACTGTATACCTTGCAGCTTCTAATTGACGATGAAACACAGAAATTGCACCGGTATTAAATTCAAAAGGCACAATGCCGACTTAAGTACAAGAGGACTGACACTCTCACTTTCTATGATTTGAACCTCTCCTGTGAGTCCAGTTTTACATTCCGATGCTTCACTTCAGGTTTACTGTATCCCTTGGACCTTCTAATTGACGATGAAACACAGAGTTTGCATCCGAATTTAATACAAAAGGTACAATGCCGACTTAAGTACAAGAGGACTGACACTCTAACTTTCTATGATTTGCACATCTCCTGTGAGTCCAGTTTTAGATTCCGATGCTTCACTTCAGGTTTACTGTATCCCATGGACCTTCTTATTGACGATGAAACACAGAGTTTGCATCCGAATTTAATACAAAACGCACAATGGCGACTTAAGTACAAGTGGACTGACACTCTAACTTTCTATGATTTGAACCTCTCCTGTGAGTCCAGTTTTAGGTTCCGATGCTTTCCTTCAGGTTTACTGTATCCCTTGGACCTTCTTATTGACGATGACACACAGAAATTGCATCCGAATTTAATACAAAAGGCACAATGGCGACTTAAGTACAAGAGGACTGACACTCTCACTTTCTATGATTTGAACCTCTTCTGTGAGTCCAGTTTTAGATTCCGATGCTTCACTTCAGGTTTACTGTATCCCTTGGACGTTCTTATTGACGATGAAACACAGAAATTGCATCCGAAATTAATAAAAAAGTCGCAACGGTGACTTCAGTACAAGAGGAGTGACACTCTCACTTTCTATGATTTGAATCTCTTCTGTGAGTCCAGTTTTAGATTCCGATGCTTCACCTCAGGTTTACTGTATCCCTTGGACCTTCTTATTGACGATGAAACACAGAATTTGCATCCGAAGATAATACAAATGGCACAATGCCTACTTAAGTGCAAGAGGTCTGATACTCTCACTTTCTATGATTCGAACCTCTCCTGTGAGTCCAGTTTTAGATTCCGATGCTTCACTTCAGGTTTACTGTATCCCTTTGACGTTCTTATTGACGATGAAACACAGAAATTGCATCGGAACTAAATTCAAAAGGCACAGTGCCGACCTAAGTAGAAGAGGACTAACACTCTCACTTTCTATGATTTGAACCTCTCCTGTGAGTCCAGTTTTAGATTCCGATGCTTCACTTCAGGTTTACTGTATACTTTGCAGCTTCTAATTGACGATGAAACACAGAAATTGCATCGGTATTAAATTCAAAAGGCACAATGCCGACTTAAGTACAAGAGGACTGACACTCTCACTTTCTATGATTTGAACCTCTCCTGTGAGTCCAGTTTTACATTCCGATGCTTCACTTCAGGTTTACTGTATCCCTTGGACCTTCTAATTGACGATGAAACACAGAGTTTGCATCCGAATTTAATACAAAAGGTACAATGCCGACTTAAGTACAAGAGGACTGACACTCTAACTTTCTATGATTTGCACATCTCCTGTGAGTCCAGTTTTAGATTCCGATGCTTCACTTCAGGTTTACTGTATCCCATGGACCTTCTTATTGACGATGAAACACAGAGTTTGCATCCGAATTTAATACAAAAGGCACAATGCCGACTTAAGTACAAGTGGACTGACACTCTAACTTTCTATGATTTGAACCTCTCCTGTGAGTCCAGTTTTAGGTTCCGATGCTTTCCTTCAGGTTTACTGTATCCCTTGGACCTTCTTATTGACAGTGACACACAGAAATTGCATCCGAATTTAATACAAAAGGCACAATGGCGACTTAAGTGCAAGAGGACTGACACTCTCACTTTCTATGATTTGAACCTCTTCTGTGAGTCCAGTTTCAGATTCCGATGCTTCACTTCAGGTTTACTGTATCCCTTGGACGTTCTTATTGACGATGAAACACAGAAATTGCATCCGAAATTAATACAAAAGTCGCAACGGTGACTTAAGTACAAGAGGAGTGACACTCTCACTTTCTATGATTTGAATCTCTCCTGTGAGTCCAGTTTTAGATTCCGATGCTTCACCTCAGGTTTACTGTATCCCTTGGACCTTCTAATTGACGATGAAACACAGAGCTTGCATCCGAATTTAATACAAAATGTACAATGCCGACATAAGTACAAGAGGACTGACACTCTAACTTTCTATGATTTGCACCTCTCCTGTGAGTCCAGTTTTAGATTCCGATGCTTCACTTCAGGTTTACTGTATCCCTTGGACCTTCTTATTGACGATGAAACACAGTTAGCATCCGAATTTAATACAAAAATCACAATGGCGACTTTAGTACAAGAGGACCGACAATCTCACTTTCTATGATTTGAACCTCTCCTGTGAGTCCAGTTTTACATTCTGATGCTTCACGTCAGGTTTACTGTATCCCTTGGACCTTCTTATTGACGATGAAACACAGATATTGCATCGGAATTAAATTTAAAACGCACAATGCCGACTTAAGTAATAGAGGACTGACACTCTCACTTTCTATGATTTGAACCTCTCCTGTGAGGTCAGATTTAGATTCCGATGCTTCACTTCAGGTTTACTGTATCCCTTGGACCTTCTTATTGACAATGAAACACAGAAATAGCATCGGAATTAAATTCAAAAGGCACAATGCCCACTTAAGTACAAGAGGACTGACACTCTAACTTTCTATGATTTGAACCTCTCCTGTGAGTCCAGTTTTAGATTCCGATGCTTCACTTCAGGTTTACTGTATCCCTTGGACCTTCTTATTGACGATGAGACACAGAGTTTGCATCCGAATTTAATACAAAAGGCACAATGCCGACTTAAGTACAAGAGGACTGACACTCTAACATTCTATGATTTGAACCTCTCCTGTGAGTCCAGTTTTTGATTCCGATGCTTTACTTCAGGTTTACTGTATCCCTTGGACCTTCTTATTGACGATGACACACAGAAATTGCATCCGAATTTAATACAAAACGCACAATGGCGACTTAAGTACAAGAGGACTGACACTCTCACTTTCTATGATTTGAACCTCTCCTGTGAGTCCAGTTTTATATTCCGATGCTTCACTTCAGGTTTACTGTATCCCTTGGACCTTCTTATTGAGATGAAACACAGAAATTGCATCCGAAATTAATACCAAAGTCACAATGGTGACTTAAGTACAAGAGGACTGACACTCTCACTTTCTATGATTTGAACCTCCCCTGTGAGTCCAGTTTTAGATTCCGATGCTTCACTTCAGGTTTATTGTATCCCTTGGACCTTCTTATTCACGACGAAACACAGAAATTGCATCCGAATTTAATACAAATGGCACAATGCCGACTTAAGTACAAGAGGACTGACACTCTCACTTTCTATGATTCGAACCTCTCCTGTGAGGTCAGATTTAGATTCCGATGCTTCACTTCAGGTTTACTGTATACATTGCACCTTCTTATTGACGATGAAACACAGAAATTGCATCGGAATTAAATTCAAAAGGCACAATGCCGACTTAAGTACAAGAGGACTGACACACTAACTTTCTATGATTTGAACTTCTCCAGTGAGTCCAGTTTTAGATTCCGATGCTTCACTTCAGTTTTACTGTTTCCCTTGGACCTTCGTATTGACAATGAAACACAGAGTTTGCATCCGAATTTAATACAAAAGGCACAATTCCGACTTAAGTACAAGAGAACTGACACTCTCACTTTCTATTATTTGAACCTCTCCTGTGAGTCCAGTTTTGGATTCCGATGCTTCACCTCAGGTTTACTGTATCTGTTGGACCTTCTTATTGACGATGAAACATAGAAATTGCATCCGAATTTAATACAAAAGGCACAGTGCTGACTTAATTACAAGAGGACTGACACTCTAACTTTCTATGATTTGAACCTCTCCTGTGAGTCCAGTTTTAGATTCCGATGCTACACTTCAGGTCTACTGTATCCCTTGGACCTTCATATTGACGATGAAACACAGAAATTGCATCCGAAATTAATACAAAAGTCACAATGGTGACTTAAGTACAAGAGGACTGACACTCTAACTTTCTATGATTTGAACCTCTCCTGTGAGTCCAGTTTTAGATTCCGATGCATCACTTCAGGTTTACTGTATCCATTGGACCTACATATTGACGATGAAACACAGAAATTGCATCCGAAATTAATACAAAAGTCACAATGGTGACTTAAGTACAAGAGGACTGACACTCTCACTTTCTAACATTTGAATCTCTCCTGTGAGTCCAGTTTTAGATTCCGATGCTTCACCTCAGGTTTACTGTATCTGTTGGACCTTCTTATTGACGATGAAACACAGAAATTGCATCCGAATTTAATACAAATGCCACAATGCCGACTTAAGTACAAGAGGACTGACACTCTCACTTCCTATGATTCGAACCTCTCCTGTGAGGTCAGATTTAGATTCCGACGCTTCACTTCAGGTTTACTGTATCCCTTGGACCATCTTGTTGACGATAAAACACAGAAATCGCATCCGAAATTAATACAAATAGCACAATGCCGTCTTAAGTAAAAGAGGACTGACGCTCTAACATTCTGTGATTTGAACCTCTCCTGCGAGTCCAGTTTTGGATTCCGATGCTTCACTTAAGGTTTACTGTATCCCTTGGACGTTCTTATTGACGATGAAACCCAGAAATTGCTTCGGAATTAAATTCAAAAGGCACAGTGCCGACCTAAGTAGAAGACGACTAACACACTCACTTTCTATGATTTGAACCTCTCCTGTGAGTCCAGTTTTAGATTCCGATGCTTCACTTCAGATTTACTGTATCCCTTGGACCTTCATATTGACGATGAAACACAGAAATTGCATCCGAATTTAATACAAAAATCACAATGGCGACTTTAGTACGAGAGGACCGACCATATCACTTTCTATGATTTGAACATCTCCTGTGAGTCCAGTTTTAGATTCCGATGCTTCACTTCAGGTTTACTGTATCCCTTGGACCTTCTTATAGACGATGAAACACAGATATTGCATCGGAATTAAATTGAAAACGCACAATGCCGACTTAAGTAAAAGAGGACTGACACTCTCACTTTCTATGATTTGAACCTCTCCTGTGAGTCCCGTTTTAGATTCCGATGCTTCACGTAAGGTTTACTGTGTCCCTGGGACCTTCTTATTGACAATGAACCACAGAAATAGCACCGGAATTAAATTCAAAAGGCACAATGCCGACATAAGTACAAGAGGACTGACACTCTCACTTTCTATGATACGAACCTCTCCTGTGAGTCCACTTTTAGATTCCGATGCTTCACTTCAGGTTTACTGTATCCCTTGGACGTTCTTATTGACGATGAAACACAGAAATTGCATCGGAATTAAATTCAAAAGGCACAATGCCGACCTAAGTAGAAGAGGACTAACACTCTCACTTTCTATGATTTGAACCTCTCCTGTGAGTCCAGTTTTAGATTCCGAAGCTTCACTTCAGGGTTACTGTATACCTTGCACCTTCTTATTGACGATTAAACACAGAAATTGCATCGGAATTAAATTCAAAAGGCACAATGCCGACTTAAGTACAAGAGGACTGACACTCTAACTTTCTATGATTTGCACCTCTCCTGTGAGTCCAGTTTTAGATTCCGATGCCTCACTTCAGGTTTACTGTATCCCTTGGACCTTCTTATTGACGATGAAACACAGAAATTGCATCCGAATTTAATACAAAAATCACAATGGCGACTTTAGTACAAGAGGACCGACAATCTCACTTTCTATGATTTGAACATCTCCAGTGAGTCCAGTTTTAGATTCCGATGCTTCACTTCAGGTTTACTGTATCCCTTGGACCTTCGTATTGACGATGAAACACAGAAATTGCAACAGAATTAAATTCGAAAGGCACAATGCCGACTTAAGTACAAGAGGACTGACACTCTAACTTTCTATGATTGGAACTACTCCAGTGAGTCCAGTTTTAGATTCCGATGCTTCACTTCAGGTTTACTGTTTCCCTTGGACCTTCTTATTGACGATGAAACATAGAGTTTGCATCCGAATTTAATACAAATGGCGCAATGCCGACCTAATTACAAGAGGACTGACACTCTAACTTTCTATGATTTGAACCTCTCCTGTGAGTCCAGTTTTAGATTCCGATGCTTCACTTCAGGTTTACTGTATCCCTTGGACCTTCTTATAGTAGATGAAACACAGAAATTGCATCCGAATTTAATACAAAAGGCACAATGGCGACTTAAGTACAAGGGGACTGACACTCTCACTTTCTATGATTTGAACCTATCCCGTGAGTCCAGTTTTAGATTCCGATGCTTCACTTCAGGTTTACTGTATCCCTTGGACCTTCTTTTTGACGATGAAACACAGAAATTGAATCCGAATTTAATATAAATGGCACAATGCCGACTTAAGTACAAGGGCAATGACACTCTCACTTTCCATGATTCGAACTTCTCCTGTGTGGTTAGATTTAGATTCTGATGCTTCACTTCAGTTTTACTGTATACCTTGCACCTTCTTATTGACGATGAAACACAGAAATTGCATCGGAATTAAATTCAAAAGGCACAATTCCGACTTAAGTACAAGAGTACTGACACTCTCACTTTCTATGATTTGAACCTCTCCTGTGAGTCCAGTTTTAGATTCCGATGTTCACTTCAGGTTTACTGTATCCCTTGGAACTTATAATTGACGATGAAACACAGAGTTTGCATCCGAATTTAATCCAAAAGTTACAATGCCGACTTAAGTACAATAGGACTGACACTCTCACTTTCTATGATTTGAACCTCTCCTGTGAGTCCAGTTTTAGATTCCGATGCTTCACCTCAGGTTTACTGTATCTCTTGGACCTTCTTATTGACGATGAAACACAGAAATTGCATCCGAATTTAATACAAATGGCACAATGCCGACTTAAATACAAGAGGACTGACACTCTCACATTCTATGATTCGAACCTCTCCTGTGAGGTCAGATTTAGATTCCGTTGCTTTACTTCAGGTTTACTTTATACCTTGCACCTTCTTATTGACGATGAAACTCAGAAATTGCATCGGATTTAAATTCAAAAGGCACAATGCCGTCTTAAGTACAAGAATACTGTTATTCTAACTTTCTATGATTTGCACCTCTCCTGTGAGTCCAGTTTCAGATTCCGATGCTTCACTTCAGGTTTACTGTATCCCTTGGACCTTCTTATTGACGATGAAACACAGAAATTGCATCTGAATTTAATACCAAAATCACAATGGCGACTTAAGTACAAGAGGAGTGACACTCTCACTTTCTATGATTTGAACATCTCCTGTGAGTCCAGTTTTAGATTCTGATGCTTCACTTCAGGTTTACTGTATCCCTTGGACCTTCTTATTGACGATGAAACACAGAAATTGCATGGGAATTAAATTCAAAACGAACAATGCCGACTTAAGCAAAAGAGGACTTACACTCTCACTTTCGAGGATTTGAACCTCTCCTGTGAGTCCAGTTTTAGATTCCGATGCTTCACTTCAGGTTTACTGTATCCCTTTGACGTTCTTATTGACGATGAAACACAGAAATTGCATCGGAACTAAATTCAAAAGGCACAGTGCCGACCTAAGTAGAAGAGGACTAACACTCTCATTTTCTATGATTTGAACCTCTCCTGTGAGTCCAGTTTTAGATTCCGATGCTTCACTTCAGGTTTACTGTATACCTTGCAGCTTCTAATTGACGATGAAACACAGAAATTGCACCGGTATTAAATTCAAAAGGCACAATGCCGACTTAAGTACAAGAGGACTGACACTCTCACTTTCTATGATTTGAACCTCTCCTGTGAGTCCAGTTTTACATTCCGATGCTTCACTTCAGGTTTACTGTATCCCTTGGACCTTCTAATTGACGATGAAACACAGAGTTTGCATCCGAATTTAATACAAAAGGTACAATGCCGACTTAAGTACAAGAGGACTGACACTCTAACTTTCTATGATTTGCACATCTCCTGTGAGTCCAGTTTTAGATTCCGATGCTTCACTTCAGGTTTACTGTATCCCATGGACCTTCTTATTGACGATGAAACACAGAGTTTGCATCCGAATTTAATACAAAAGGCACAATGCCGACTTAAGTACAAGTGGACTGACACTCTAACTTTCTATGATTTGAACCTCTCCTGTGAGTCCAGTTTTAGGTTCCGATGCTTTCCTTCAGGTTTACTGTATCCCTTGGACCTTCTTATTGACGATGACACACAGAAATTGCATCCGAATTTAATACAAAAGGCACAATGGTGACTTAAGTACAAGAGGACTGACACTCTCACTTTCTATGATTTGAACCTCTTCTGTGAGTCCAGTTTTAGATTCCGATGCTTCACTTCAGGTTTACTGTATCCCTTGGACGTTCTTATTGACGATGAAACACAGAAATTGCATCCGAAATTAATACAAAAGTCGCAACGGTGACTTCAGTACAAGAGGAGTGAGACTCTCACTTTCTATGATTTGAATCTCTCCTGTGAGTCCAGTTTTAGATTCCGATGCTTCACCTCAGGTTTACTGTATCCCTTGGACCTTCTTATTGACGATGAAACACAGAATTTGCATCCGAAGATAATACAAATGGCACAATGCCTACTTAAGTGCAAGAGGTCTGATACTCTCACTTTCTATGATTCGAACCTCTCCTGTGAGTCCAGTTTTAGATTCCGATGCTTCACTTCAGGTTTACTGTATCCCTTTGACGTTCTTATTGACGATGAAACACAGAAATTGCATCGGAACTAAATTCAAAAGGCACAGTGCCGACCTAAGTAGAAGAGGACTAACACTCTCACTTTCTATGATTTGAACCTCTCCTGTGAGTCCAGTTTTAGATTCCGATGCTTCACTTCAGGTTTACTGTATACCTTGCAGCTTCTAATTGACGATGAAACACAGAAATTGCATCGGTATTAAATTCAAAAGGCACAATGCCGACTTAAGTACAAGAGGACTGACACTCTCACTTTCTATGATTTGAACCTCTCCTGTGAGTCCAGTTTTACATTCCGATGCTTCACTTCAGGTTTACTGTATCCCTTGGACCTTCTAATTGACGATGAAACACAGAGTTTGCATCCGAATTTAATACAAAAGGTACAATGCCGACTTAAGTACAAGAGGACTGACACTCTAACTTTCTATGATTTGCACATCTCCTGTGAGTCCAGTTTTAGATTCCGATGCTTCACTTCAGGTTTACTGTATCCCATGGACCTTCTTATTGACGATGAAACACAGAGTTTGCATCCGAATTTAATACAAAAGGCACAATGCCGACTTAAGTACAAGTGGACTGACACTCTAACTTTCTATAATTTGAACCTCTCCTGTGAGTCCAGTTTTAGGTTCCGATGCTTTCCTTCAGGTTTACTGTATCCCTTGGACCTTCTTATTGACAGTGACACACAGAAATTGCATCCGAATTTAATACAAAAGGCACAATGGCGACTTAAGTACAAGAGGACTGACACTCTCACTTTCTATGATTTGAACCTCTTCTGTGAGTCCAGTTTTAGATTCCGATGCTTCACTTCAGGTTTACTGTATCCCTTGGACGTTCTTATTGACGATGAAACACAGAAATTGCATCCGAAATTAATACAAAAGTCGCAACGGTGACTTAAGTACAAGAGGAGTGACACTCTCACTTTCTATGATTTGAATCTCTCCTGTGAGTCCAGTTTTAGATTCCGATGCTTCACCTCAGGTTTACTGTATCCCTTGGACCTTCTAATTGACGATGAAACACAGAGCTTGCATCCGAATTTAATACAAAATGTACAATGCCGACATAAGTACAAGAGGACTGACACTCTAACTTTCTATGATTTGCACCTCTCCTGTGAGTCCAGTTTTAGATTCCGATGCTTCACTTCAGGTTTACTGTATCCCTTGGACCTTCTTATTGACGATGAAACACAGTTAGCATCCGAATTTAATACAAAAATCACAATGGCGACTTTAGTACAAGAGGACCGACAATCTCACTTTCTATGATTTGAACCTCTCCTGTGAGTCCAGTTTTACATTCTGATGCTTCACGTCAGGTTTACTGTATCCCTTGGACCTTCTTATTGACGATGAAACACAGATATTGCATCGGAATTAAATTTAAAACTCACAATGCCGACTTAAGTAATAGAGGACTGACACTCTCACTTTCTATGATTTGAACCTCTCCTGTGAGGTCAGATTTAGATTCCGATGCTTCACTTCAGGTTTACTGTATCCCTTGGACCTTCTTATTGACAATGAAACACAGAAATAGCATCGGAATTAAATTCAAAAGGCACAATGCCCACTTAAGTACAAGAGGACTGACACTCTAACTTTCTATGATTTGAACCTCTCCTGTGAGTCCAGTTTTAGATTCCGATGCTTCACTTCAGGTTTACTGTATCCCTTGGACCTTCTTATTGACGATGAGACACAGAGTTTGCATCCGAATTTAATACAAAAGGCACAATGCCGACTTAAGTACAAGAGGACTGACACTCTAACATTCTATGATTTGAACCTCTCCTGTGAGTCCAGTTTTTGATTCCGATGCTTTACTTCAGGTTTACTGTATCCCTTGGACCTTCTTATTGACGATGACACACAGAAATTGCATCCGAATTTAATACAAAACGCACAATGGCGACTTAAGTACAAGAGGACTGACACTCTCACTTTCTATGATTTGAACCTCTCCTGTGAGTCCAGTTTTATATTCCGATGCTTCACTTCAGGTTTACTGTATCCCTTGGACCTTCTTATTGAGATGAAACACAGAAATTGCATCCGAAATTAATACAAAAGTCACAATGGTGACTTAAGTACAAGAGGACTGACACTCTCACTTTATATGATTTGAACCTCTCCTCAGAGTCCAGTTTTAGATTCCGATGCTTCACCCCAGGTTTACTGTATCCCTTGGACCTTCTTATTGACGACGAAACACAGAAATTGCATCCGAATTTAATACAAACGGCGCAATGCCGACTTAAGTACAAGAGGACTGACAGTCTCACTTTCTATGATTCGAACCTCTCCTGTGAGTCTAGGTTTAGATTCCGATGCTTCAATTCAGGTTTACTGTATTCCTTGGACCTTCTAATTGACGATGAAACACAGAGTTTGCATCCGAACTTAATACAAAAGGTACAATGCCGACTTAAGTACAATAGGAATGACACTCCAACTTTCTATGATTTGCACCTCTCCTGTGCGTCCAGTTTTAGATTCCGATGCTTCACTTCAGGTTTACTGTATCCCTTGGACCTTCTTATAGACGATGAAACAAAGAAATTGCATCCGAATCTAATACAAAAATCACAATGGCGGCTTAAGTACAACAGGACTGACACTCTCACTTTCTATGATTTGAACATCTCCTGTGAGTCCAGTTGTAGATTCCGATGCTTCACTTCAGGTTTACTGTATCCCTTGGACCTTCTTATTGACGATGAAACACAGATATTGCATCGTAATTAAATTTAAAACGCACAATGCCGACTTAAGTAAAAGAGGACTGACACTCTCACTATCTATGATTTGAATCTCTCCTGTGAGTCCAGTTTTAGATTCCGATGCTTCACTTCAGGTTTACTATATCCCTTGGACCTCCTTGTTGACGATAAAACACAGAAATCGCATCCGAAGTTAATACAAATGGCACAATGCCGTCTTAAGTAAAAGAGGACTGACACTCTAACATTCTATGATTTGAACCTCTCCTGTGAGTCCAGTTTTAGATTCCGATGCTTCACTTCAGGTTTACTGTATCCCTTGGACCTTCTTAGTGACGATGAAACACAGAGTTTGCATCCGAATTTAATACAAAAGGCACAATGCCGGCTTAAGTACAAGAGGACTGACACTCTAACTTTCTATGATTTGAACCTCTCCTGTGAGACCAGTTTTAGATTCCGATGCTTTACTTCAGGTTTACTGTATCCCTTGGACCTTCTTATTGACGATGACACACAGAAATTGCATCCGAATTTAATACAAAAGGCACAATAGCGACTTAAGTACAAGAGGACTGACACTCTCACTTTCTATGATTTGAACCTCTCCTGTGAGTCCAGTGTTAGATTCCGATGCTTCACTTCAGGTTTACTGTATCCCTTGGACCTTCTTGTTGACGATGAAACACAGAAATTGCATCCGAAATTAATACAAAAGTCACAATGGTGACTTTAGTACAAGAGGACGGACACTCTCACTTTATATGATTTGATTCTCTCCTCTGAGTCCAGTTTTAGATTCCGATGCTTCACCTAAGGTTTACTGTATCCCTTGGACCTTCTTATTGACGATGAAACACAGAAATTGCATCCGAATTTAATACAAATTGCGCAATGCCGACTTAAGTACAAGAGGACTGACACTCTCACTTTCTATGATCGAACCTCTCCTGTCAGTCCAGTTTTAGATTCCGATGCTTCACTTCAGGTTTACTGTCTCCCTTGGACGTTTTTATTGACGATGAAACATAGAAATAGCATCGGAATTAAATTCAAAAGGCACAGTGCCGACCAAAGTAGAAGAGGACTAACACTCAAACTTTCTATGATTTGAACCTCTCCTGTGAGTCCAGTTTTGGATTCCGAAGCTTTACTTCAGATTTACTGTATACCTTGCAGCTTCTTATTGACGATGAAACACAGAAATTGCATCGGAATTAAATTCAAAAGGCACAATGCCGACTTAAGTACAAGAGGACTGACACTCTCACTTTCTATGATTTGAACCTCTTCTGTGAGTCCAGTTTTATATTCCGATGCTTCACTTCAGGTTTACTGTACCCCTTGGACCTTCTTATTGAGATGAAACACAGAAATTGCATCCGAAATTAATACAAAAGTCACAATGGTGACTTAAGTACAAGAGGACTGACACTCTCACTTTATATGATTTGAACCTCTCCTCAGAGTCCAGTTTTAGATTCCGATGCTTCACCCCAGGTTTACTGTATCCCTTGGACCTTCTTATTGACGACGAAACACAGAAATTGCATCCGAATTTAATACAAACGAAGCAATGCCGACTTAAGTACAAGAGGACTGACTGTCTCACTTTCTATGATTCGAACCTCTCCTGTGAGTCTAGCTTTAGATTCCGATGCTTCACTTCAGGTTTACTGTATTCCTTGGACCTTCTAATTGACGATGAAACACAGAGTTTGCATCCGAACTTAATACAAAAGGTACAATGCCGACTTAAGTACAATAGGAATGACACTCCAACTTTCTATGATTTGCACCTCTCCTGTGCGTCCAGTTTTAGATTCCGATGCTTCACTTCAGGTTTACTGTATCCCTTGGACCTTCTTATTGACGATGAAACAAAGAAATTGCATCCGAATTTAATACAAAAATCACAATGGCGGCTTAAGTACTAGAGGACTGACACTCTCACTTTCTATGATTTGAACATCTCCTGTGAGTCCAGTTGTAGATTCCGATGCTTCACTTCAGGTTTACTGTATCCCTTGGACCTTCTTATTGACGATGAAACACAGATATTGCATCGTAATTAAATTTAAAACGCACAATGCCGACTTAAGTAAAAGAGGACTGACACTCTCACTATCTATGATTTGAATCTCAACTGTGAGTCCAGTTTTAGATTCCGATGCTTCACTTCAGGTTTACTATATCCCTTGGACCTCCTTGTTGACGATAAAACACAGAAATCGCATCCGAATTTAATACAAATGGCACAATGCCGTCTTAAGTAAAAGAGGACTGACACTCTAACATTCTATGA
The DNA here is from genome assembly GCF_021461395.2 of Schistocerca americana. Classification (NCBI taxonomy): domain Eukaryota; kingdom Metazoa; phylum Arthropoda; class Insecta; order Orthoptera; family Acrididae; genus Schistocerca; species Schistocerca americana. The sequence goes on along the minus strand of NC_060128.1, from coordinate 9,524,305 downwards.
TTTGAACCTCTCCTGTGAGTCCAGTTTTAGATTCCGATGCTTCACTTCAGGTTTACTGTATCCCTTGGACCTTCTTAGTGACGATGAAACACAGAGTTTGCATCCGAATTTAATACAAAAGGCACAATGCCGGCTTAAGTACAAGAGGACTGACACTCTAACTTTCTATGATTTGAACCTCTCCTGTGAGTCCAGTTTTAGATTCCGATGCTTTACTTCAGGTTTACTGTATCCCTTGGACTTTCTTATTGACGATGACACACAGAAATTGCATCCGAATTTAATACAAAAGGCACAATAGCGACTTAAGTACAAGAGGACTGACACTCTCACTTTCTATGATTTGAACCTCTCCTGTGAGTCCAGTGTTAGATTCCGATGCTTCACTTCAGGTTTACTGTATCCCTTGGACCTTCTTGTTGACGATGAAACACAGAAATTGCATCGCAATTAAATTCAAAACTCACCATGCCGACTTAAGCAAAATAGGACTGACACTCTCACTTTCTATGATTTGAACCTCTCCTGTGAGTCCAGTTTTACATTCCGATGCTTCACTTCAGGTTTACTGTATCCCATGGACCTTCTTATTAACGATGAAACACAGAAATTGCATCGGAATTAAATTCAAAAGGCACAATGCCGACTTACGTACAAGAGGACTGGCACTCTAACTTTCTATGATTTGAACATCTCCTGTGAGTCCAGTTTTAGATTCCGATGCTTCACTTCAGGTTTACTGTATCCCTTGGACCTTCTTATTGACGATGAAACACAGAAATTGCATCCGAAATTAATACAAAAGTCACAATGGTGACTTTAGTACAAGAGGACGGACACTCTCACTTTATATGATTTGATTCTCTCCTCTGAGTCCAGTTTTAGATTCCGATGCTTCACCTAAGGTTTACTGTATCCCTTGGACCTTCTTATTGACGATGAATCACAGAAATTGCATCCGAATTTAATACAAATTGCGCAATGCCGACTTAACTACAAGAGGACTGACACTCTCACTTTCTATGATCGAACCTCTCCTGTCAGTCCAGTTTTGGATTCCGATGCTTCACTTCAGGTTTACTGTCTCCCTTGGACGTTCTTATTGACGATGAAACATAGAAATAGCATCGGAATTAAATTCAAAAGGCACAGTGCCGACCAAAGTAGAAGAGGACTAACACTCTCACTTTCTATGATTTGAACCTCTCCTGTGAGTCCAGTTTTACATTCCGATGCTTCACTTCAGGTTTACTGTATCCCATGGACCTTCTTATTAACGATGAAACACAGAAATTGCATCGGAATTAAATTCAAAAGGCACAATGCCGACTTACGTACAAGAGGACTGGCACTCTAACTTTCTATGATTTGAACATCTCCTGTGAGTCCAGTTTTAGATTCCGATGCTTCACTTCAGGTTTACTGTATCCCTTGGACCTTCTTATTGACGATGAAACACAGAAATTGCATCCGAAATTAATACAAAAGTCACAATGGTGACTTTAGTACAAGAGGACGGACACTCTCACTTTATATGATTTGATTCTCTCCTCTGAGTCCAGTTTTAGATTCCGATGCTTCACCTAAGGTTTACTGTATCCCTTGGACCTTCTTATTGACGATGAATCACAGAAATTGCATCCGAATTTAATACAAATTGCGCAATGCCGACTTAACTACAAGTGGACTGACACTCTCACTTTCTATGATCGAACCTCTCCTGTCAGTCCAGTTTTAGATTCCGATGCTTCACTTCAGGTTTACTGTCTCCCTTGGACGCTCTTATTGACGATGAAACATAGAAATAGCATCGGAATTAAATTCAAAAGGCACAGTGCCGACCAAAGTAGAAGAGGACTAACACTCTCACTTTCTATGATTTGAACCTCTCCTGTGAGTCCAGTTTTGGATTCCGAAGCTTTACTTCAGATTTACTGTATACCTTGCAGCTTCTTATTGACGATGAAACACAGAAATTGCATCGGAATTAAATTCAAAAGGCACAATGCCGACTTAAGTACAAGAGGACTGTCACTCTCACTTTCTATGATTTGAACCTCTTCTGTGAGTCCAGTTTTACATTCCGATACTTCACTTCAGGTTTACTGTATCCCTTGGACCTTCTAATTGACGATGAAACACAGAGTTTGCATCCAAATTTAGTACAAAAGTACAATGCCGACTTAAGTACAAGAGGACTGACACTCTCACTTTCTATGGTTTGCACCTCTCCTGTTAGTCCAGTTTTAGATTCCGATGCTTCACTTCAGGTTTACTGTATCCCTTGGACCTTCTTATTGACGATGAAACACAGAAATTGCATCCGAATCTAATGCAAAAATCACAATAGCGACTTAAGTACAAAAGGACTGACACTCTCAATTTCTGTGATTTGAAAATCTCCTGTGAGTCCAGTTTTAGATTCCGATGCTTCACTTCAGGTTTACTGTAACCCTTGGCCCTTCTTATTGACGATGAAACACAGAAATTGCATCGGAATTAAATTCAAAACGCACAATGCCGACTTAAGCAAAATAGGACTGACACTCTCACTTTCTGTGATTTGAACCTCTCCTGTGAGTCCAGTTTTACATTCCGATGCTTCACTTCAGGTTTACTGTATCCCATGGACCTTCTTATTAACGATGAAACACAGAAATTGCATCGGAATTAAATTCAAAAAGCACAATGCCGACTTACGTACAAGAGGACTGGCACTCTAATTTTCTATGATTTGAACCTCTCCTGTGAGTCCAGTTTTAGATTCCGATGCTTCACTTCAGGTTTACTGTATCCCTTGGACCTTCTTATTGACGATGAAACACAGAAATTGCATCGGAATTAAATTCAAAAGGCACAATGCCGTCTTAAGTACAAGAGGACTGACACTCTCACTTTCTATGATTTGAACCTCTCCTGTGAGTCCAGTTTTAGATTCCGATGCTTCACTTCAGGTTTACTGTATCCCTCGGACCTTCTTATTGACGATGAAACACAGAAATTGCATCCGAATTTAATACAAAAGGCACAATGGCGTCTTAAGTACAAGAGGACTGACACTTTTACTTTCTATGATTTGAACCTCTCCTGTGAGTCCAGTTTTAGATTCCGATGCTTCACCTCAGGTTTACTGTATCCCTTGGACATTCTTATTGACGATGAAACACAGAAATTGCATCCGAATTTAATACAAATGGCACAATGCCGACTTAAGTACAAGAGGGCTGACACTCTCACTTTTTATGATTCGAACCTCTCCTGTGAGGTCAGATTTAGATTCCGATGCTTCACTTCAGGTTTACTGTATCTCTTGGACCTTCTTATTGACGATAAAACACAGAAATCGCATCCGAATTTAATACAAATGGCACAATGCCGACTTAAGTACAAGGGCACTGACACTCTCACTTTCCATGATTCGAACTTCTCCTGTGAGGTTAGATTTAGATTCTGATGCTTCACTTCAGTTTTACTGTATACCTTGCACCTTCTTATTGACGATGAAACACAGAAATTGCATCGGAATTAAATTCAAAAGGCACAATTCCGACTTAAGTACTAGAGGACTGACACTCTCACTTTCTATGATTTGAACCTCTCCTGTGAGTCCAGTTTTAGATTCCGATGTTCACTTCAGGTTTACTGTATCCCTTGGAACTTATAATTGACGATGAAACACAGAGTTTGCATCCGAATTTAATACAAAAGGTACAATGCCGACTTAAGTACAATAGGACTGACACTCTAACCTTCTATGATTTGAACCTCTCCTCTGAGTCCAGTTTTAGATTCTGATGCTTCACTTCAGGTTTACTGTGTCCCTTGGACCTTCTTATTGACGATGAAACACAGAAATTGCATCCGAATTTAATACAAAAATCACAATGGCGACTTAAGTGCAAGAGGACTGACACTGTCACTTCCTATGATTTGAACCTCTCCTGTGAGTCCAGTTTTAGATTCCGATGCTTCACCTCAGGTTTACTGTATCTCTTGGACCCTCTTATTGACTATGAAACACAGAAATTGCATCCGAATTTAATACAAATGGCACAATGCCGACTTAAATACAAGAGGACTGACACTCTCACATTCTATGATTCGAACCTCTCCTGTGAGGTCAGATTTAGATTCCGTTGCTTTACTTCAGGTTTACTTTATACCTTGCACCTTCTTATTGACGATGAAACTCAGAAATTGCATCGGATTTAAATTCAAAAGGCACAATGCCGTCTTAAGTACAAGAATACTGTTATTCTAACTTTCTATGATTTGCACCTCTCCTGTGAGTCCAGTTTCAGATTCCGATGCTTCACTTCAGGTTTACTGTATCCCTTGGACCTTCGTATTGACGATGAAACACAGAAATTGCATGGGAATTAAATTCAAAACGCACAATGCCGACTTTAGCAAAAGAGGACTTACACTCTCACTTTCCAGGATTTGAATCTCTCCTGTGAGTCCAGTTTTAGATTCCGATGCTTCACTTCAGGTTTACTGTATCCCTTTGACGTTCTTATTGACGATGAAACACAGAAATTGCATCGGAACTAAATTCAAAAGGCACAGTGCCGACCTAAGTAGAAGAGGACTAACACTCTCACTTTCTATGATTTGAACCTCTCCCGTGAGTCCAGTTTTAGATTCCGATGCTTCACTTCAGGTTTACTGTATACCTTGCAGCTTCTAATTGACGATGAAACACAGAAATTGCATCGGTATTAAATTCAAAAGGCACAATGCCGACTTAAGTACAAGAGGACTGACACTCTCACTTTCTATGATTTGAACCTCTCCTGTGAGTCCAGTTTTACATTCCGATGCTTCACTTCAGGTTTACTGTATCCCTTGGACCTTCTAATTGACGATGAAACACAGAGTTTGCATCCGAATTTAATACAAAAGGTACAATGCCGACTTAAGTACAAGAGGACTGACACTCTAACTTTCTATGATTTGCACATCTCCTGTGAGTCCAGTTTTAGATTCCGATGCTTCACTTCAGGTTTACTGTATCCCATGGACCTTCTTATTGACGATGAAACACAGAGTTTGCATCCGAATTTTATACAGAAGGCACAATGCCGACTTAAGTACAAGAGGACTGACACTCTAACTTTCTATGATTTGAACCTCTCCTGTGAGTCCAGTTTTAGGTTTCGATGCTTTCCTTCAGGTTTACTGTATCCCTTGGACCTTCTTATTGACGATGACACACAGAAATTGCATCCGAATTTAATACAAAAGGCACAATGGCGACTTAAGTACAAGAGGACTGACACTCTCACTTTCTATGATTTGAACCTCTTCTGTGAGTCCAGTTTTAGATTCCGATGCTTCACTTCAGGTTTACTGTATCCCTTGGACGTTCTTATTGACGATGAAACACAGAAATAGCATCCGAAATTAATACAAAAGTCGCAACGGTGACTTAAGTACAAGAGGAGTGACACTCTCACTTTCTATGATTTGAATCTCTCCTGTGAGTCCAGTTTTAGATTCCGATGCTTCACCTCTGGTTTACTGTATCCCTTGGACCTTCTTATTGACGATGAAACACAGAATTTGCATCCGAAGATAATACAAATGGCACAATGCCTACTTAAGTGCAAGAGGTCTGATACTCCCACTTTCTATGATTCGAACCTCTCCTGTGAGTCCAGTTTTAGATTCCGATGCTTCACTTCAGGTTTACTGTATCCCTTGGACCTTCTTGTTGACGATGAAACACAGAAATTGCATCCGAAATTAATACAAAAGTCACAATGGTGACTTTAGTACAAGAGGACGGACACTCTCACTTTATATGATTTGATTCTCTCCTCTGAGTCCAGTTTTAGATTCCGATGCTTCACCTAAGGTTTACTGTATCCCTTGGACCTTCTTATTGACGATGAAACACAGAAATTGCATCGGAATTAAATTCAAAACGCACAATGCCGACTTAAGCAAAATAGGACTGACACTCTCACTTTCTATGATTTGAACCTCTCCTGTGAGTCCAGTTTTACATTCCGATGCTTCACTTCAGGTTTACTGTATCCCATGGACCTTCTTATTGACGATGAAACACAGAAATTGCATCGGAATTAAATTCAAAAGGCACAATGCCGACTTACGTACAAGAGGACTGGCACTCTAATTTTCTATGATTTGAACCTCTCCTGTGAGTCCAGTTTTAGATTCCGATGCTTCACTTCAGGTTTACTGTATCCCTTGGACCTTCTTATTGACGATGAAACACAGAAATTGCATCGGAATTAAATTCAAAATGCACAATGCCGACTGAAGCAAAATAGGACTGACACTCTCACTTTCTATGATTTGAACCTCTCCTGTGAGTCCAGTTTTAGATTCCGATGCTTCACTTCAGGTTTACTGTATCCCTTGGACCTTCTTATTGACGATGAAACACAGAGTTTGCATCCGAATTTAATACAAAAGGCACAATACCGACTTAAGTACAAGAGGACTGACACTCTAACTTTCTATGATTTGAACCTCACCTGTGAGTCCAGTTTTGGATTCCGATGCTTCATTTCAGGTTTACTGTATCCCTTGGACCTTCTTATTGACGATAAAACACAGAAAATGCATCCGAATTTAATAAAAAAGGCACAAAGGCGACTTAAGTACAAGAGGACTGACACTCTCACTTTCTATGATTTGAACCTCTCCTGTGAGTCCAGTTTTAGATTCCGATGCTTCACTTCAGGTTTACTGTATCCCTTGGACCTTCTTATTGACGATGAAACACAGAAATTGCATCCGAATTTAATACAAATGGCACAATGTCGACCTAAGTACAAGAGGACTGACACTCTCACTTTCTATGATTTGAACCTCTCCTGTGAGTCCAGTTTTAGATTCCGATGGTTCACTTCATGTTTGCTGTATACCTTGCACCTTCTTATTGACGATGAAACACAGAAATTGCATCCGAATTTAATGCAAAAGGCACAATGCCGACTTAAGTACAAGAGGACTGACATTCTAACTTTCTATGATTTGAACCTCTCCTGTGAGTCCAGTTTTAGATTCCGATGCTTCACTTCAGGTTTACTGTATCCCTTGGACCTTCTTATTGACAATGAAATACAGATTAAGCATCGGAATTAAATTCAAAAGGCACAATGCCGACTTAAGTACAAGAGGACTGACATTCTAACTTTCTATGATTTGAACCTCTCCTAAGAGTCCAGTTTTAAATTCTGATCCTTCACTTAAGGTTTACTGTATCCCTTGGACCTTCTTATTGACGATGAAACACAGAGTTTGCATTCGAATTTAATACAAAGGGCACAATGCCGACTTAAGTACAAGAGGACTGACACTCTAACTTTCTATGATTTGAACATCTCCTGTGAGTCCAGTTTTAGATTCCGATGCTTCACTTCAGGTTTACTGTATCCCTTGGACCTTCTTATTGACGATGAAACACAGAAATTGCATCCGAATTGAATACAAAAGACACAAAGGCGACTTAAGTACAAGAGGACTGACACTCTCACTTTCTATGATTTGAACCTCTCCTGTGAGTCCAGTTTTAGATTCCGATGCTTCACTTCAGGTTTACTGTATCCCTTGGACCTTCTTATTGACGATGAAACACAGAAATTGCATCGGAATTAAATTCAAAATGCACAATGCCGACTTAAGCAAAATAGGACTGACACTCTCACTTTCTATGATTTGAAACTCTCCTGTGAGTCCAGTTTTAGATTCCGATGCTTCACTTCAGGTTTACTGTATCCCTTGGACCTTCTTATTGACGATGAAACACAGAGTTTGCATCCGAATTTAATACAAAAGGCACAATACCGACTTAAGTACAAGAGGACTGACACTCTAACTTTCTATGATTTGAACCTCACCTGTGAGTCCAGTTTTGGATTCCGATGCTTCATTTCAGGTTTACTGTATCCCTTGGACCTTCTTATTGACGATAAAACACAGAAAATGCATCCGAATTTAATACAAAAGGCACAAAGGCGACTTAAGTACAAGAGTACTGACAGTCTCACTTTCTATGAGTTGAACCTCGCCTGTGAGTCCAGTTTTAGATTCCGATGCTTCACTTCAGGTTTACTGTATCCCTTGGACCTTCTTATTGACGATGAAACACAGAAATTGCATCCGAATTTAATACAAATGGCACAATGTCGACTTAAGTACAAGAGGACTGACACTCTCACTTTCTATGATTTGAACCTCTCCTGTGAGTCCAGTTTTACATTCCGATGCTTCACTTCAGGTTTACTGTATCCCATGGACCTTCTAATTGACGATGAAACACAGAGTTTGCATCCAAATTTAGTACAAAAGTACAATGCCGACTTAAGTACAAGAGGACTGACACTCTCACTTTCTATGGTTTGCACCTCTCCTGTTAGTCCAGTTTTAGATTCCGATGCTTCACTTCAGGTTTACTGTATCCCTTGGACCTTCTTATTGACGATGAAACACAGAAATTGCATCCGAATCTAATGCAAAAATCACAATAGCGACTTAAGTACAAAAGGACTGACACTCTCAATTTCTATGATTTGAAAATCTCCTGTGAGTCCAGTTTTAGATTCCGATGCTTCACTTCAGGTTTACTGTAACCCTTGGCCCTTCTTATTGACGATGAAACACAGAAATTGCATCGGAATTAAATTCAAAACGCACAATGCCGACTTAAGCAAAATAGGACTGACACTCTCACTTTCTATGATTTGAACCTCTCCTGTGAGTCCAGTTTTACATTCCGATGCTTCACTTCAGGTTTACTGTATCCCATGGACCTTCTTATTAACGATGAAACACAGAAATTGCATCGGAATTAAATTCAAAAAGCACAATGCCGACTTACGTACAAGAGGACTGGCACTCTAATTTTCTATGATTTGAACCTCTCCAGTGAGTCCAGTTTTAGATTCCGATGCTTCACTTCAGGTTTACTGTATCCCTTGGACCTTCTTATTGACGATGAAACACAGAAATTGCATCGGAATTAAATTCAAAATGCACAATGCCGACTTAAGCAAAATAGGACTGACTCTCTCACTTTCAATGATTTGAACCTCTCCTGTGAGTCCAGTTTTAGATTCCGATGCTTCACTTCAGGTTTACTGTATCCCTTGGACCTTCTTATTGACGATGAAACACAGAAATTGCATCCGAATTTAAAACAAATGGCACAATGCCGACTTAAGTACAAGAGGACTGACACTCTCACTCTCTATGATTCGAACCTCTCCTGTGAGGTTAGATTTAGATTCCGATGCTTCACTTCAGGTTTACTGTATACCTTGCACCTTCTTATTGACGATGAAACACAGAAATTGCATCGGAATTAAATTCAAAAGGCACAATGCCGTCTTAAGTACAAGAGGACTGACACTCTCACTTTCTATGATTTGAACCTCTCCTGTGAGTCCAGTTTTAGATTCCGATGCTTCACTTCAGGTTTACTGTATCCCTCGGACCTTCTTATTGACGATGAAACACAGAAATTGCATCCGAATTTAATACAAAAGGCACAATGGCGTCTTAAGTACAAGAGGACTGACACTTTTACTTTCTATGATTTGAACCTCTCCTGTGAGTCCAGTTTTAGATTCCGATGCTTCACCTCAGGTTTACTGTATCCCTTGGACATTCTTATTGACGATGAAACACAGAAATTGCATCCGAATTTAATACAAATGGCACAATGCCGACTTAAGTACAAGAGGGCTGACACTCTCACTTTTTATGATTCGAACCTCTCCTGTGAGGTCAGATTTAGATTCCGATGCTTCACTTCAGGTTTACTGTATCTCTTGGACCTTCTTATTGACGATAAAACACAGAAATCGCATCCGAATTTAATACAAATGGCACAATGCCGACTTAAGTACAAGGGCACTGACACTCTCACTTTCCATGATTCGAACTTCTCCTGTGAGGTTAGATTTAGATTCTGATGCTTCACTTCAGTTTTACTGTATACCTTGCACCTTCTTATTGACGATGAAACACAGAAATTGCATCGGAATTAAATTCAAAAGGCACAATTCCGACTTAAGTACTAGAGGACTGACACTCTCACTTTCTATGATTTGAACCTCTCCTGTGAGTCCAGTTTTAGATTCCGATGTTCACTTCAGGTTTACTGTATCCCTTGGAAGTTATAATTGACGATGAAACACAGAGTTTGCATCCGAATTTAATACAAAAGGTACAATGCCGACTTAAGTACAATAGGACTGACACTCTAACCTTCTATGATTTGAACCTCTCCTCTGAGTCCAGTTTTAGATTCTGATGCTTCACTTCAGGTTTACTGTGTCCCTTGGACCTTCTTATTGACGATGAAACACAGAAATTGCATCCGAATTTAATACAAAAATCACAATGGCGACTTAAGTGCAAGAGGACTGACACTGTCACTTCCTATGATTTGAACCTCTCCTGTGAGTCCAGTTTTAGATTCCGATGCTTCACCTCAGGTTTACTGTATCTCTTGGACCCTCTTATTGACTATGAAACACAGAAATTGCATCCGAATTTAATACAAATGGCACAATGCCGACTTAAATACAAGAGGACTGACACTCTCACATTCTATGATTCGAACCTCTCCTGTGAGGTCAGATTTAGATTCCGTTGCTTTACTTCAGGTTTACTTTATACCTTGCACCTTCTTATTGACGATGAAACTCAGAAATTGCATCGGATTTAAATTCAAAAGGCACAATGCCGTCTTAAGTACAAGAATACTGTTATTCTAACTTTCTATGATTTGCACCTCTCCTGTGAGTCCAGTTTCAGATTCCGATGCTTCACTTCAGGTTTACTGTATCCCTTGGACCTTCGTATTGACGATGAAACACAGAAATTGCATGGGAATTAAATTCAAAACGCACAATGCCGACTTTAGCAAAAGAGGACTTACACTCTCACTTTCCAGGATTTGAATCTCTCCTGTGAGTCCAGTTTTAGATTCCGATGCTTCACTTCAGGTTTACTGTATCCCTTTGACGTTCTTATTGACGATGAAACACAGAAATTGCATCGGAACTAAATTCAAAAGGCACAGTGCCGACCTAAGTAGAAGAGGACTAACACTCTCACTTTCTATGATTTGAACCTCTCCCGTGAGTCCAGTTTTAGATTCCGATGCTTCACTTCAGGTTTACTGTATACCTTGCAGCTTCTAATTGACGATGAAACACAGAAATTGCATCGGTATTAAATTCAAAAGGCACAATGCCGACTTAAGTACAAGAGGACTGACACTCTCACTTTCTATGATTTGAACCTCTCCTGTGAGTCCAGTTTTACATTCCGATGCTTCACTTCAGGTTTACTGTATCCCTTGGACCTTCTAATTGACGATGAAACACAGAGTTTGCATCCGAATTTAATACAAAAGGTACAATGCCGACTTAAGTACAAGAGGACTGACACTCTAACTTTCTATGATTTGCACATCTCCTGTGAGTCCAGTTTTAGATTCCGATGCTTCACTTCAGGTTTACTGTATCCCATGGACCTTCTTATTGACGATGAAACACAGAGTTTGCATCCGAATTTTATACAGAAGGCACAATGCCGACTTAAGTACAAGAGGACTGACACTCTAACTTTCTATGATTTGAACCTCTCCTGTGAGTCCAGTTTTAGGTTTCGATGCTTTCCTTCAGGTTTACTGTATCCCTTGGACCTTCTTATTGACGATGACACACAGAAATTGCATCCGAATTTAATACAAAAGGCACAATGGCGACTTAAGTACAAGAGGACTGACACTCTCACTTTCTATGATTTGAACCTCTTCTGTGAGTCCAGTTTTAGATTCCGATGCTTCACTTCAGGTTTACTGTATCCCTTGGACGTTCTTATTGACGATGAAACACAGAAATTGCATCCGAAATTAATACAAAAGTCGCAACGGTGACTTAAGTACAAGAGGAGTGACACTCTCACTTTCTATGATTTGAATCTCTCCTGTGAGTCCAGTTTTAGATTCCGATGCTTCACCTCTGGTTTACTGTATCCCTTGGACCTTCTTATTGACGATGAAACACAGAATTTGCATCCGAAGATAATACAAATGGCACAATGCCTACTTAAGTGCAAGAGGTCTGATACTCCCACTTTCTATGATTCGAACCTCTCCTGTGAGTCCAGTTTTAGATTCCGATGCTTCACTTCAGGTTTACTGTATCCCTTGGACCTTCTTGTTGACGATGAAACACAGAAATTGCATCCGAAATTAATACAAAAGTCACAATGGTGACTTTAGTACAAGAGGACGGACACTCTCACTTTATATGATTTGATTCTCTCCTCTGAGTCCAGTTTTAGATTCCGATGCTTCACCTAAGGTTTACTGTATCCCTTGGACCTTCTTATTGACGATGAAACACAGAAATTGCATCGGAATTAAATTCAAAACGCACAATGCCGACTTAAGCAAAATAGGACTGACACTCTCACTTTCTATGATTTGAACCTCTCCTGTGAGTCCAGTTTTACATTCCGATGCTTCACTTCAGGTTTACTGTATCCCATGGACCTTCTTATTGACGATGAAACACAGAAATTGCATCGGAATTAAATTCAAAAGGCACAATGCCGACTTACGTACAAGAGGACTGGCACTCTAATTTTCTATGATTTGAACCTCTCCTGTGAGTCCAGTTTTAGATTCCGATGCTTCACTTCAGGTTTACTGTATCCCTTGGACCTTCTTATTGACGATGAAACACAGAAATTGCATCGGAATTAAATTCAAAATGCACAATGCCGACTGAAGCAAAATAGGACTGACACTCTCACTTTCTATGATTTGAACCTCTCCTGTGAGTCCAGTTTTAGATTCCGATGCTTCACTTCAGGTTTACTGTATCCCTTGGACCTTCTTATTGACGATGAAACACAGAGTTTGCATCCGAATTTAAAACAAAAGGCACAATACCGACTTAAGTACAAGAGGACTGACACTCTAACTTTCTATGATTTGAACCTCACCTGTGAGTCCAGTTTTGGATTCCGATGCTTCATTTCAGGTTTACTGTATCCCTTGGACCTTCTTATTGACGATAAAACACAGAAAATGCATCCGAATTTAATAAAAAAGGCACAAAGGCGACTTAAGTACAAGAGGACTGACACTCTCACTTTCTATGATTTGAACCTCTCCTGTGAGTCCAGTTTTAGATTCCGATGCTTCACTTCAGGTTTACTGTATCCCTTGGACCTTCTTATTGACGATGAAACACAGAAATTGCATCCGAATTTAATACAAATGGCACAATGTCGACCTAAGTACAAGAGGACTGACACTCTCACTTTCTATGATTTGAACCTCTCCTGTGAGTCCAGTTTTAGATTCCGATGGTTCACTTCATGTTTGCTGTATACCTTGCACCTTCTTATTGACGATGAAACACAGAAATTGCATCCGAATTTAATGCAAAAGGCACAATGCCGACTTAAGTACAAGAGGACTGACATTCTAACTTTCTATGATTTGAACCTCTCCTGTGAGTCCAGTTTTAGATTCCGATGCTTCACTTCAGGTTTACTGTATCCCTTGGACCTTCTTATTGACAATGAAATACAGATTAAGCATCGGAATTAAATTCAAAAGGCACAATGCCGACTTAAGTACAAGAGGACTGACATTCTAACTTTCTATGATTTGAACCTCTCCTAAGAGTCCAGTTTTAAATTCTGATCCTTCACTTAAGGTTTACTGTATCCCTTGGACCTTCTTATTGACGATGAAACACAGAGTTTGCATTCGAATTTAATACAAAGGGCACAATGCCGACTTAAGTACAAGAGGACTGACACTCTAACTTTCTATGATTTGAACATCTCCTGTGAGTCCAGTTTTAGATTCCGATGCTTCACTTCAGGTTTACTGTATCCCTTGGACCTTCTTATTGACGATGAAACACAGAAATTGCATCCGAATTGAATACAAAAGACACAAAGGCGACTTAAGTACAAGAGGACTGACACTCTCATTTTTTATGATTTGAACCTCTCCTGTGAGTCCAGTTTTAGATTCCGATGCTTCACTTCAGGTTTACTGTATCCCTTGGACCTTCTTATTGACGATGAAACACAGAAATTGCATCGGAATTAAATTCAAAATGCACAATGCCGACTTAAGCAAAATAGGACTGACACTCTCACTTTCTATGATTTGAAACTCTCCTGTGAGTCCAGTTTTAGATTCCGATGCTTCACTTCAGGTTTACTGTATCCCTTGGACCTTCTTATTGACGATGAAACACAGAGTTTGCATCCGAATTTAATACAAAAGGCACAATACCGACTTAAGTACAAGAGGACTGACACTCTAACTTTCTATGATTTGAACCTCACCTGTGAGTCCAGTTTTGGATTCCGATGCTTCATTTCAGGTTTACTGTATCCCTTGGACCTTCTTATTGACGATAAAACACAGAAAATGCATCCGAATTTAATACAAAAGGCACAAAGGCGACTTAAGTACAAGAGTACTGACAGTCTCACTTTCTATGATTTGAACCTCGCCTGTGAGTCCAGTTTTCGATTCCGATGCTTCACTTCAGGTTTACTGTATCCCTTGGACCTTCTTATTGACGATGAAACACAGAAATTGCATCCGAATTTAATACAAATGGCACAATGTCGACTTAAGTACAAGAGGACTGACACTCTCACTTTCTATGATTTGAACCTCTCCTGTGAGTCCAGTTTTACATTCCGATGCTTCACTTCAGGTTTACTGTATCCCATGGACCTTCTTATTGACGATGAAACACAGAAATTGCATCGGAATTAAATTCAAAAGGCACAATGCCGACTTACGTACAAGAGGACTGGCACTCTAATTTTCTATGATTTGAACCTCTCCTGTGAGTCCAGTTTTAGATTCCGATGCTTCACTTCAGGTTTACTGTATCCCTTGGACCTTCTTATTGACGATGAAACACAGAAATTGCATCGGAATTAAATTCAAAAGGCACAATGCCGACTTACGTACAAGAGGACTGGCACTCTAATTTTCTATGATTTGAACCTCTCCTGTGAGTCCAGTTTTAGATTCCGATGCTTCACTTCAGGTTTACTGTATCCCTTGGACCTTCTTATTGACGATGAAACACAGAAATTGCATCGGAATTAAATTCAAAATGCACAATGCCGACTTAAGCAAAATAGGACTGACACTCTCACTTTCTATGATTTGAACCTCTCCTGTGAGTCCAGTTTTAGATTCCGATGCTTCACTTCAGGTTTACTGTATCCCTTGGACCTTCTTATTGACGATGAAACACAGAGTTTGCATCCGAATTTAATACAAAAGGCACAATACCGACTTAAGTACAAGAGGACTGACACTCTAACTTTCTATGATTTGAACCTCACCTGTGAGTCCAGTTTTGGATTCCGATGCTTCATTTCAGGTTTACTGTATCCCTTGGACCTTCTTATTGACGATAAAACACAGAAAATGCATCCGAATTTAATAAAAAAGGCACAAAGGCGACTTAAGTACAAGAGGACTGACACTCTCACTTTCTATGATTTGAACCTCTCCTGTGAGTCCAGTTTTAGATTCCGATGCTTCACTTCAGGTTTACTGTATCCCTTGGACCTTCTTATTGACGATGAAACACAGAAATTGCATCCGAATTTAATACAAATGGCACAATGTTGACCTAAGTACAAGAGGACTGACACTCTCACTTTCTATGATTTGAACCTCTCCTGTGAGTCCAGTTTTAGATTCCGATGCTTCACTTCATGTTTGCTGTATACCTTGCACCTTCTTATTGACGATGAAACACAGAAATTGCATCCGAATTTAATGCAAAAGGCACAATGCCGACTTAAGTACAAGAGGACTGACATTCTAACTTTCTATGATTTGAACCTCTCCTGTGAGTCCAGTTTTAGATTCCGATGCTTCACTTCAGGTTTACTGTATCCCTTGGACCTTCTTATTGACAATGAAATACAGATTAAGCATCGGAATTAAATTCAAAAGGCACAATGCCGACTTAAGTACAAGAGGACTGACATTCTAACTTTCTATGATTTGAACCTCTCCTAAGAGTCCAGTTTTAAATTCTGATCCTTCACTTAAGGTTTACTGTATCCCTTGGACCTTCTTATTGACGTAGAAACACAGAGTTTGCATTCGAATTTAATACAAAGGGCACAATGCCGACTTAAGTACAAGAGGACTGACACTCTAACTTTCTATGATTTGAATATCTCCTGTGAGTCCAGTTTTAGATTCCGATGCTTCACTTCAGGTTTACTGTATCCCTTGGACCTTCTTATTGACGATGAAACACAGAAATTGCATCCGAATTGAATACAAAAGACACAAAGGCGACTTAAGTACAAGAGGACTGACACTCTCACTTTCTATGATTTGAACCTCTCCTGTGAGTCCAGTTTTAGATTCCGATGCTTCACTTCAGGTTTACTGTATCCCTTGGACCTTCTTATTGACGATGAAACACAGAAATTGCATCGGAATTAAATTCAAAATGCACAATGCCGACTTAAGCAAAATAGGACTGACACTCTCACTTTCTATGATTTGAAACTCTCCTGTGAGTCCAGTTTTAGATTCCGATGCTTCACTTCAGGTTTACTGTATCCCTTGGACCTTCTTATTGACGATGAAACACAGAGTTTGCATCCGAATTTAATACAAAAGGCACAATACCGACTTAAGTACAAGAGGACTGACACTCTAACTTTCTATGATTTGAACCTCACCTGTGAGTCCAGTTTTGGATTCCGATGCTTCATTTCAGGTTTACTGTATCCCTTGGACCTTCTTATTGACGATAAAACACAGAAAATGCATCCGAATTTAATACAAAAGGCACAAAGGCGACTTAAGTACAAGAGTACTGACAGTCTCACTTTCTATGATTTGAACCTCTCCTGTGAGTCCAGTTTTAGATTCCGATGCTTCACTTCAGGTTTACTGTATCCCTTGGACCTTCTTATTGACGATGAAACACAGAAATTGCATCCGAATTTAATACAAATGGCACAATGTCGACTTAAGTACAAGAGGACTGACACTCTCACTTTCTATGATTTGAACCTCTCCTGTGAGTCCAGTTTTAGATTCCGATGCTTCACTTCATGTTTGCTGTGTACCTTGCACCTTCTTATTGACGATGAAACACAGAAATTGCATCCGAATTTAATGCAAAAGGCACAATGCCGACTTAAGTACAAGAGGACTGACATTCTAACTTTCTATGATTTGAACCTCTCCTGTGAGTCCAGTTTTAGATTCTGATGCTTCACTTCAGGTTTACTGTATCCCTTGGACCTTCTTATTGACAATGAAATACAGATTAAGCATCGGAATTAAATTCAAAAGGCACAATGTTGACTTAAGTACAAGAGGACTGACATTCTAACTTTCTATGATTTGAACCTCTCCTAAGAGTCCAGTTTTAAATTCTGATCCTTCACTTAAGGTTTACTGTATCCCTTGGACCTTCCTATTGACGATGAAACACAGAGTTTGCATTCGAATTTAATACAAAGGGCACAATGCCGACTTAAGTACAAGAGGACTGACACTCTAACTTTCTATGATTTGAACATCTCCTGTGATTCCAGTTTTAGATTCCGATGCTTCACTTCAGGTTTACTGTATCCCTTGGACCTTCTTATTGACGATGAAACACAGAAATTGCATCCGAATTTAATACAAAAGACACAATGGCGGCTTAAGTACAAGAGGACTGACACTTTCACTTTCTATGATTTGAACTTCTCCTGTGAGTCCAGTTTTAGATTCCGATGCTTCACTTCAGGTTTACTGTATCCCTTGGACCTTCTTATTGACGATGAAACACAGAAATTGCATCCGAATTTAAAACAAATGGCACAATGCCGACTTAAGTACAAGAGGACTGACACTCTCACTCTCTATGATTCGAACCTCTCCTGTGAGGTTAGATTTAGATTCCGATGCTTCACTTCAGGTTTACTGTATACCTTGCACCTCCTTATTGACGATGAAACACAGAAATTGCATCGGAATTAAATTCAAAAGGCACAATGCCGTCTTAAGTACAAGAGGACTGACACTCTCACTTTCTATGATTTGAACCTCTCCTGTGAGTCCAGTTTTAGATTCCGATGCTTCACTTCAGGTTTACTGTATCCCTCGGACCTTCTTATTGACGATGAAACACAGAAATTGCATCCGAATTTAATACAAAAGGCACAATGGCGTCTTAAGTACAAGAGGGCTGACACTCTCACTTTTTATGATTCGAACCTCTCCTGTGAGGTCAGATTTAGATTCCGATGCTTCACTTCAGGTTTACTGTATCTCTTGGACCTTCTTATTGACGATGAAACACAGAAATTGCATCCGAATTTAATACAAATGGCACAATGCCGACTTAAGTACAAGAGGGCTGACACTCTCACTTTTTATGATTCGAACCTCTCCTGTGAGGTCAGATTTAGATTCCGATGCTTCACTTCAGGTTTACTGTATCTCTTGGACCTTCTTATTGACGATGAAACACAGAAATTGCATCGGAATTAAATTCAAAAGTCACAATTCCGACTTAAGTACAAGAGGACTAACACTCTGCCTTTCTATGATTTGAACCTCTCCTGTGAGTCCAGTTTTAGATTCCGATGTTCACTTCAGGTTTACTGTATCCCTTGGAACTTATAATTGACGATGAAACACAGGGTTTGCATCCGAATTTAATAGAAAAGGTACAATGCCGACATAAGTACAATAGGACTGACACTCTAACTTCCTATGATTTGAACCTCTCCTCTGAGTCCAGTTTTAGATTCTGATGCTTCACTTCAGGTTTACTGTGTCCCTTGGACCTTCTTATTGACGATAAAACACAGAAATTACATCCGAATTTAATACAAAAATCACAATGGCGACTTAAGTGCAAGAGGACTGACACTCTCACTTTCTATGATTTGAACCTCTCCTGTGAGTCCAGTTTTAGATTCCGATGCTTCACTTCAGGTTTACTGTATCTCTTGGACCTTCTTATTGACTATGAAACACAGAAATTGCATCCGAATTTAATACAAATGGCACAATGCCGACTTAAATACAAGAGGACTGACACTCTCACATTCTATGATTCGAACCTCTCCTGTGAGGTCAGATTTAGATTCCGTTGCTTTACTTCAGGTTTACTTTATACCTTGCACCTTCTTATTGACGATGAAACTCAGAAATTGCATCGGATTTAAATTCAAAAGGCACAATGCCGTCTTAAGTACAAGAATACTGTTATTCTAACTTTCTATGATTTGCACCTCTCCTGTGAGTCCAGTTTCAGATTCCGATGCTTCACTTCAGGTTTACTGTATCCCTCGGACCTTCTTATTGACGATGAAACACAGAAATTGCATGGGAATTAAATTCAAAACGCACAATGCCGACTTAAGCAAAAGAGGACTTACACTCTCACTTTCCAGGATTTGAACCTCTCCTGTGAGTCCAGTTTTAGATTCCGATGCTTCACTTCAGGTTTACTGTATCCTTTTGACGTTCTTATTGACGATGAAACACAGAAATTGCATCGGAACTAAATTCAAAAGGCACAGTGCCGACCTAAGTAGAAGAGGACTAACACTCTCACTTTCTATGATTTGAACCTCTCCTGTGGGTCCAGTTTTAGATTCCGATGCTTCACTTCAGGTTTACTGTATACCTTGCAGCTTCTAATTGACGATGAAACACAGAAATTGCATCGGTATTAAATTCAAAAGGCACAATGCCGACTTAAGTACAAGAGGACTGACACTCTCACTTTCTATGATTTGAACCTCTCCTGTGAGTCCAGTTTTACATTCCGATGCTTCACTTCAGGTTTACTGTATCCCTTGGACCTTCTAATTGACGATGAAACACAGAGTTTGCATCCGAATTTAATACAAAAGGTACAATGCCGACTTAAGTACAAGAGGACTGACACTCTAACTTTCTATGATTTGCACATCTCCTGTGAGTCCAGTTTTAGATTCCGATGCTTCACTTCAGGTTTACTGTATCCCATGGACCTTCTTATTGACGATGAAACACAGAGTTTGCTTCCGAATTTAATACAAAAGGCACAATGCCGACTTAAGTACAAGAGGACTGACACTCTAACTTTCTATGATTTGAACCTCTCCTGTGAGTCCAGTTTTAGGTTCCGATGCTTTCCTTCAGGTTTACTGTATCCCTTGGACCTTCTTATTGACGATGACACACAGAAATTGCATCCGAATTTAATACAAAAGGCACAATGGCGACTTAAGTACATGAGGACTGACACTCTCACTTTCTATGATTTGAACCTCTTCTGTGAGTCCAGTTTTAGATTCCGCTGCTTCACTTCAGGTTTACTGTATCCCTTGGACGTTCTTATTGACGATGAAACACAGAAATTGCATCCGAAATTAATACAAAAGTCGCAACGGTGACTTAAGTACAAGAGGAGTGACACTCTCACTTTCTATGATTTGAATCTCTCCTGTGAGTCCAGTTTTAGATTCCGATGCTTCACCTCTGGTTTACTGTATCCCTTGGACCTTCTTATTGACGATGAAACACAGAATTTGCATCCGAAGATAATACAAATGGCACAATGCCTACTTAAGTGCAAGAGGTCTGATACTCTCACTTTCTATGATTCGAACCTCTCCTGTGAGTCCAGTTTTAGATTCCGATGCTTCACTTCAGGTTTACTGTATCCCTTTGACGTTCTTATTGACGATGAAACACAGAAATTGCATCGGAACTAAATTCAAAAGGCACAGTGCCGACCTAAGTAGAAGAGGACTGACACTCTAACTTTCTATGATTTGCACCTCTCCTGTGAGTCCAGTTTTAGATTCCGATGCTTCACTTCAGGTTTACTGTATCCCTTGGACCTTCTTATTGACGATGAAACACAGAAATAGCATCCGAATTTAATACAAAAATCACAATGGCGACTTTAGTACAAGAGGACCGACAATCTCACTTTCTATGATTTGAACCTCTCCTGTGAGTCCAGTTTTACATTCTGATGCTTCACGTCAGGTTTACTGTATCCCTTGGACCTTCTTATTGACGATGAAACACAGATATTGCATCGGAATTAAATTTAAAACGCACAATGCCGACTTAAGTAATAGAGGACTGACACCTTCACTTTCTATGATTTGAACCTCTCCTGTGAGGTCAGATTTAGATTCCGATGCTTCACTTCAGGTTTACTGTATCCCTTGGACCTTCTTATTGACAATGAAACACAGAAATAGCATCGGAATTAAATTCAAAAGGCACAATGCCCACTTAAGTACAAGAGGACTGACACTCTAACTTTCTATGATTTGAACCTCTCCTGTGAGTCCAGTTTTAGATTCCGATGCTTCACTTTAGGTTTACTGTATCCCTTGGACCTTCTTATTGACGATGAGACACAGAGTTTGCATCCGAATTTAATATAAAAGGCACAATGCCGACTTAAGTACAAGAGGACTGACACTCTAACATTCTATGATTTGAACCTCTCCTGTGAGGTTAGATTTAGATTCCGATGCTTTACTTCAGGTTTACTGTATCCCTTGGACCTTCTTATTGACGATGACACACAGAAATTGCATCCGAATTTAATACAAAACGCACAATGGCGACTTAAGTACAAGAGGAGTGACACTCTCACTTTCTATGATTTGAACCTCTCCTGTGAGTCCAGTTTTATATTCCGATGCTTCACTTCAGGTTTACTGCATCCCTTGGACCTTCTTATTGAGATGAAACACAGAAATTGCATCCGAAATTAATACAAAAGTCACAATGGTGACTTAAGTACAAGAGGACTGACACTCTCACTTTATATGATTTGAACCTCTCCTCAGAGTCCAGTTTTAGATTCCGATGCTTCACCCCAGGTTTACTGTATCCCTTGGACCTTCTTATTGACGATGAAACACAGAAATTGCATCCGAATTTAATACAAAGGGCGCAATGCCGACTTAAGTACAAGAGGACTGACAGTCTCACTTTCTATGATTCGAACCTCTCCTGTGAGTCTAGCTTTAGATTCCGATGCTTCACTTCAGGTTTACTGTATTCCTTGGACCTTCTAATTGACGATGAAACACAGAGTTTGCATCCGAACTTAATACAAAAGGTACAATGCCGACTTGAGTACAACAGGAATGACACTCCAACTTTCTATGATTTGCACCTCTCCTGTGCGTCCAGTTTTAGATTCCGATGCTTCACTTCAGGTTTACTGTATCCCTTGGACCTTCTTATTGACGATGAAACAAAGAAATTGCATCCGAATTTAATACAAAAATCACAATGGCGGCTTAAGTACAAGAGGACTGACACTCTCACTTCCTATGATTTGAACATCTCCTGTGAGTCCAGTTGTAGATTCCGATGCTTCACTTCAGGTTTACTGTATCCCTTGGACCTTCTTATTGACGATGAAACACAGATATTGCATCGTAATTAAATTTAAAACGCACAATGCCGACATAAGTAAAAGAGGACTGACACTCTCACTATCTATGATTTGAATCTCTCCTGTGAGTCCAGTCTTAGATTCCGATTCTTCACTTCAGGTTTACTATATCCCTTGGACCTCCTTGTTGACGATAAAACACAGAAATCGCATCCGAATTTAATACAAATGGCACAATGCCGTCTTAAGTAAAAGAGGACTGACACTCTAACATTCTATGAATTGAACCTCTCCTGTGAGTCCAGTTTTAGATTCCGATGCTTCACTTCAGGTTTACTGTATCCCTTGGACCTTCTTATTGACGATGAAACACAGAAATTGCATCCGAATTTAATACAAATTGCGCAATGCCGACTTAAGTAGAAGAGGACTGACACTCTCACTTTCTATGATCGAACCTCTCCTGTCAGTCCAGTTTTAGATTCCGATGATTCACTTCAGATTTACTGTCTCCCTTGGACGTTCTTATTAACGATGAAACATAGAAATAGCATCGGATTTAAATTCAAAAGGCACAGTGCCGACCAAAGTAGAAGAGGACTAACACTCTCACTTTCTATGATTTGAACCTCTCCTGTGAGTCCAGTTTTGGATTCCGAAGCTTTACTTCAGATTTACTGTATACCTTGCAGCTTCTTATTGACGATGAAACACAGAAATTGCATCGGAATTAAATTCAAAAGGCACAATGCCGACTTAAGTACAAGAGGACTGACACTCTCACTTTCTATGATTTGAACCTCTCCTGTGAGTCCAGTTTTACATTCCGATACTTCACTTCAGGTTTACTTTATCCCTTGGACCTTCTAATTGACGATGAAACACAGAGTTTGCATCCGAATTTAGTACAAAAGTACAATGCCGACTTAAGTACAAGAGGACTGACACTCTCACTTTCTATGGTTTGCACCTCTCCTGTTAGTCCAGTTTTAGATTCCGATGCTTCACTTCAGGTTTACTGTATCCCTTGGACCTTCTTATTGACAATGAAACACAGAAATTGCATCCGAATCTAATGCAAAAATCACAATAGCGACTTAAGTACAAAAGGACTGACACTCTCAATTTCTATGATTTGAAAATCTCCTGTGAGTCCAGTTTTAGATTCCGATGCTTCACTTCAGGTTTACTGTATCCCTTGGACCTTCTTATTGACGATGAAACACAGAAATTGCATCGGAATTAAGTTCAAAACGCACAATGCCGACTTAAGCAAAATAGGACTGACACTCTCACTTTCTATGATTTGAACCTCTCCTGTGAGTCCAGTTTTACATTCCGATGCTTCACTTCAGGTTTACTGTATCCCTTGGACTTTCTTATTGACGATGAAACACAGAAATTGCATCCGAATTTAATACAAATGGCACAATGTCGACTTAAGTACAAGAGGACTGACACTCTCATTTTCTATGATTTGAACCTCTTTTGTGAGTCCAGTTTTAGATTCCGATGCTTCACTTCATGTTTGCTGTATACCTTGCACCTTCTTATTGACGATGAAACACAGAAATTGCATCCGAATTTAATGCAAAAGGCACAATGCCGACTTAAGTACAAGAGGACTGACATTCTAACTTTCTATGATTTGAACCTCTCCTGTGATTCCAGTTTTAGATTCCGATGCTTCACTTCAGGTTTACTGTATCCCTTGGACCTTCTTATTGACAATGAAATACAGATTAAGCATCGGAATTAAATTCAAAAGGCACAATGCCGACCTAAGTACAAGAGGACTGACATTCTAACTTTCTATAATTTGAACCTCTCCTAAGAGTCCAGTTTTAAATTCTGATACTTCACTTAAGGTTTACTGTATCCCTTGGACCTTCTTATTGACGATGAAACACAGAGTTTGCATTCGAATTTAATACAAAGGGCACAATGCCGACTTAAGTACAAGAGGACTGACACTCTAACTTTCTATGATTTGAACATCTCCTGTGAGTCCAGTTTTAGATTCCGATGCTTCACTTCAGGTTTACTGTATCCCTTGGACCTTCTTATTGACGATGAAACACAGAAATTGCATCCGAATTTAATACAAAAGGCACAATGGCGGCTTAAGTACAAGAGGACTGACACTTTCACTTTCTATGATTTGAACCTCTCCTGTGAGTCCAGTTTTAGATTCCGATGCTTCACTTCAGGTTTACTGTATCCCTTGGACCTTCTTATTGACGATGAAACACAGAAATTGCATCCGAATCTGAAACAAATGGCACAATGCCGACTTAAGTACAAGAGGACTGACACTCTCACTCTCTATGATTCGAACCTCTCCTGTGAGGTTAGATTTAGATTCCGATGCTTCACTTCAGGTTTACTGTATACCTTGCACCTTCTTATTGACGATGAAACACAGAAATTGCATCGGAATTAAATTCAAAAGGCACAATGGTGTCTTAAGTACAAGAGGACTGACACTCTCACTTTCTATGATTTGAACCTCTCCTGTGAGTCCAGTTTTAGATTCCGATGCTTCAATTCAGGAATACTGTATCCCTCGGACCTTCTTATTGACGATGAAACACAGAAATTGCATCCGAATTTAATACAAAAGGCACAATGGCGTCTTAAGTACAAGAGGACTGACACTTTTACTTTCTATGATTTGAACCTCTCCTGTGAGTCCAGTTTTAGATTCCGATGCTTCACCTCAGGTTTACTGTATCCCTTGGACTTTCTTATTGACGATGAAACACAGAAATGGAATCCGAATTTAATACAAATGGCACAATGCCGACTTAAGTACAAGAGGGCTGACACTCTCACTTTTTATGATTCGAACCTCTCCTGTGAGGTCAGATTTAGATTCCGATGCTTCACTTTAGGTTTACTGTATCTCTTGGACCTTCTTATTGACGATAAAACACAGAAATCGCATCCGAATTTAATACAAATGGCACAATGCCGACTTAAGTACAAGAGGACTGACACTCTCACTTTCTATGATTTGAACATCTCCTGTGAGTCCAGTTTTAGATTCCGATGCTTCACTTCAGGTTTACTGTATCCCTTGCACCTTCTTATTGACGATGACACACAAAAATTGCATTCGAATTTAATACAAAAGGCACAATGGCGGCTTACGTACAAGAGAACTGACACTTTCACTTTCTATGATTTGAACCTCTCCTGTGAGTCCAGTTTTAGATTCCGATGCTTCACTTCAGGTTTACTGTATCCCTTGGACCTTCTTATTGACGATGAAACACAGAAATTGCATCCGAATTTAAAACAAATGGCACAATGCCGACTTAAGTACAAGAGGACTGACACTCTCACTCTCTATGATTCGAACCTCTCCTGTGAGGTTAGATTTAGATTCCGATGCTTCACTTCAGGTTTACTGTATACCTTGCACCTTCTTATTGACGATGAAACACAGAAATTGCATCGGAATGAAATTCAAAAAGCACAATGCCGTCTTAAGTACAAGAGGACTGACACTCTCACTTTCTATGATTTGAACCTCTCCTGTGAGTCCAGTTTTAGATTCCGATGCTTCACTTCAGGTTTAATGTATCCCTCCGACCTTCTTATTGACGATGAAACACAGAAATTGCATCCGAATTTAATACAAAAGGCACAATGTCGTCTTAAGTACAAGAGGACTGACACTTTTACTTTCTATGATTTAAACCTCTCCTGTGAGTCCAGTTTTAGATTCCGATGCTTCACCTCAGGTTTACTGTATCCCTTTGACATTCTTATTGACGATGAAACACAGAAATTGCATCCGAATTTAATACAAATGGCACAATGCCGACATAAGTACAAGAGGGCTGACACTCTCACTTTCTATGATTCGAACCTCTCCTGTGAGGTCAGATTTAGATTCCGATGCTTCACTTCAGGTTTACTGTATCTCTTGGACCTTCTTATTGTCGATAAAACACGGAAATCGCATCCGAATTTAATACAAAGGGCACAATGCCGACTTAAGTACAAGAAGACTGACACTCTCACTTTCTATGATTTGAACCTCTCCTGTGAGACCGGTTTTAAATTCCGATGCTTCACTTCAGGTTTACTGTATACCTTGCACCTTCTTATTGACGATGAAACATAGAAATTGCATCCGAATGTAATACAAATGGCACAATGTCGACTTAACTACAAGAGGACTGACACTCTCACTTTCTATGATTTGAACCTCTCCTGAGAGTCCAGTTTTAGATTCCGATGCTTCACTTCAGGTTTACTGTAAACCTTGCTCCTTCTTATTTACGTTGAAACACAGAAAATCCATCCGAATTTAATACAAAAGGCACAATGCCGACTTAAGTACAAGAGGACTGACAGTCTAACTTTCTATGATTTGAACCTCTCCTGTGAGTCCAGTTTTAGATTCCGATGCTTCACTTCAGGTTTACTGTATCCCTTGGACTTTCTTATTGACGATGAAACACAGAAATTGCATCCGAATTTAATACAAATGGCACAATGTCGACTTAAGTACAAGAGGACTGACACTCTCATTTTCTATGATTTGAACCTCTTTTGTGAGTCCAGTTTTAGATTCCGATGCTTCACTTCATGTTTGCTGTATACCTTGCACCTTCTTATTGACGATGAAACACAGAAATTGCATCCGAATTTAATGCAAAAGGCACAATGCCGACTTAAGTACAAGAGGACTGACATTCTAACTTTCTATGATTTGAACCTCTCCTGTGATTCCAGTTTTAGATTCCGATGCTTCACTTCAGGTTTACTGTATCCCTTGGACCTTCTTATTGACAATGAAATACAGATTAAGCATCGGAATTAAATTCGAAAGGCACAATGCCGACCTATGTACAAGAGGACTGACATTCTAACTTTCTATAATTTGAACCTCTCCTAAGAGTCCAGTTTTAAATTCTGATACTTCACTTAAGGTTTACTGTATCCCTTGGACCTTCTTATTGACGATGAAACACAGAGTTTGCATTCGAATTTAATACAAAGGGCACAATGCCGACTTAAGTACAAGAGGACTGACACTCTAACTTTCTATGATTTGAACATCTCCTGTGAGTCCAGTTTTAGATTCCGATGCTTCACTTCAGGTTTACTGTATCCCTTGGACCTCCTTATTGACGATGAAACACAGAAATTGCATCCGAATTTAATACAAAAGGCACAATGGCGGCTTAAGTACAAGAGGACTGACACTTTCACTTTCTATGATTTGAACCTCTCCTGTGAGTCCAGTTTTAGATTCCGATGCTTCACTTCAGGTTTACTGTATCCCTTGGACCTTCTTATTGACGATGAAACACAGAAATTGCATCCGAATCTAAAACAAATGGCACAATGCCGACTTAAGTACAAGAGGACTGACACTCTCACTCTCTATGATTCGAACCTCTCCTGTGAGGTTAGATTTAGATTCCGATGCTTCACTTCAGGTTTACTGTATACCTTGCACCTTCTTATTGACGATGAAACACAGAAATTGCATCGGAAATGAATTCAAAAGGCACAATGCCGTCTTAAGTACAAGAGGACTGACACTCTCACTTTCTATGATTTGAACCACTCCTGTGAGTCCAGTTTTAGATTCCGATGCTTCACTTCAGGAATACTGTATCCCTCGGACCTTCTTATTGACGATGAAACACAGAAATTGCATCCGAATTTAATACAAAAGGCACAATGGCGTCTTAAGTACAAGAGGACTGACACTTTTACTTTCTATGATTTGAACCTCTCCTGTGAGTCCAGTTTTAGATTCCGATGCTTCACCTCAGGTTTACTGTATCCCTTGGACATTCTTATTGACGATGAAACACAGAAATGGAATCCGAATTTAATACAAATGGCACAATGCCGACTTAAGTACAAGAGGGCTGACACTCTCACTTTTTATGATTCGAACCTCTCCTGTGAGGTCAGATTTAGATTCCGATGCTTCACTTTAGGTTTACTGTATCTCTTGGACCTTCTTATTGACGATAAAACACAGAAATCGCATCCGAATTTAATACAAATGGCACAATGCCGACTTAAGTACAAGAGGACTGACACTCTCACTTTCTATGATTTGAACATCTCCTGTGAGTCCAGTTTTAGATTCCGATGCTTCACTTCAGGTTTACTGTATCCCTTGGACCTTCTTATTGACGATGACACACAGAAATTGCATTCGAATTTAATACAAAAGGCACAATGGCGGCTTACGTACAAGAGAACTGACACTTTCACTTTCTATGATTTGAACCTCTCCTGTGAGTCCAGTTTTAGATTCCGATGCTTCACTTCAGGTTTACTGTATCCCTTGGACCTTCTTATTGACGATGAAACACAGAAATTGCATCCGAATTTAAAACAAATGGCACAATGCCGACTTAAGTACAAGAGGACTGACACTCTCACTCTCTATGATTCGAACCTCTCCTGTGAGGTTAGATTTAGATTCCGATGCTTCACTTCAGGTTTACTGTATACCTTGCACCTTCTTATTGACGATGAAACACAGAAATTGCATCGGAATGAAATTCAAAAGGCACAATGCCGTCTTAAGTACAAGAGGACTGACACTCTCACTTTCTATGATTTGAACCTCTCCTGTGAGTCCAGTTTTAGATTCCGATGCTTCACTTCAGGTTTAATGTATCCCTCCGACCTTCTTATTGACGATGAAACACAGAAATTGCATCCGAATTTAATACAAAAGGCACAATGTCGTCTTAAGTACAAGAGGACTGACACTTTTACTTTCTATGATTTAAACCTCTCCTGTGAGTCCAGTTTTAGATTCCGATGCTTCACCTCAGGTTTACTGTATCCCTTTGACATTCTTATTGACGATGAAACACAGAAATTGCATCCGAATTTAATACAAATGGCACAATGCCGACTTAAGTACAAGAGGGCTGACACTCTCACTTTCTATGATTCGAACCTCTCCTGTGAGGTCAGATTTAGATTCCGATGCTTCACTTCAGGTTTACTGTATCTCTTGGACCTTCTTATTGTCGATAAAACACGGAAATCGCATCCGAATTTAATACAAAGGGCACAATGCCGACTTAAGTACAAGAAGACTGACACTATCACTTTCTATGATTTGAACCTCTCCTGTGAGACCGGTTTTAAATTCCGATGCTTCACTTCAGGTTTACTGTATACCTTGCACCTTCTTATTGACGATGAAACATAGAAATTGCATCCGAATGTAATACAAATGGCACAATGTCGACTTAACTACAAGAGGACTGACACTCTCACTTTCTATGATTTGAACCTCTCCTGAGAGTCCAGTTTTAGATTCCGATGCTTCACTTCAGGTTTACTGTAAACCTTGCTCCTTCTTATTTACGTTGAAACACAGAAATTCCATCCGAATTTAATACAAAAGGCACAATGCCGACTTAAGTACAAGAGGACTGACAGTCTAACTTTCTATGATTTGAACCTCTCCTGTGAGTCCAGTTTTAGATTCCGATGCTTCACGTCAGGTTTACTGTATACCTTTGACCTTCTTAATGACGATGAAGCACAGAAATTTCATCCGAATTTAATACAAATGGCACAATGCCGACTTAAGTACAAGAGGACAGACACACTCACTTTCTATGATTTGAACCTCTCCTGTGAGTCCAATTTTAGATTCTGATGCTTCACTTCAGGTTTACTGTATACCTTGCACCTTCTGATTGACGATGAAACACAGAAATTGCATCGGAATTTAATACAAAAGGCACAATGCCGACTTAAGTAAAAGAGGACTGACACTCTAACTTTCTATGATTTGAACCTCTCCTGTGAGTCCAGTTTCAGATTCTGATGCTTCACTTGAGGTTTACTGTATCCCTTGGACCTTCTTATTGACGATGAAACACAGAAATTGCATCGGAATTTAATACAAAAGGCAAAATGCCACTTAAGTAAAGAGGGTTGACACTCTGACATTATATGATTTGAACCTCTCCTGTGAGTCCAGTTTTAGATTCCGATGCTTCACTTCAGGTTTACTGTATACCTTGGACCTTCTTATTGACGATTAAACACAGAAATTGGATCCGAATTTAATACAAAATTCAGAATGGCGACAAATGTACAAGAGCACTGACACACTCACTCTCTATTATTTGAACCTCTCCTGTGAGTCCAGTTTTTGATTCCGATGCTTCACTTCAGGTTTACTGTAACCCTTGGACCTTCTAATTGCCGATGAAACACAGAAATTGCATCCGAATTTAATACAAATGCCACAATGCCGACTTAAGTACAAGAGGACTGACACTCTCACTTTCTAAGATTTGAACCTCTCCAGTGAGTCCAGTTTTAGATTCCGATGCTTCTCTTCAGGTTTACTGTATCCTTTGGACCTTCTTATTGACGATGAAACACAGAAATTGCATCGGAATTAAATTCAAAAGGCACAATGGCGACCTAAGTAGAAGAGAACTGACACTCTCACTTTCTATGATTTGAACCTCTCCTGTGAGTCCAGTTTTAGATTCCGATGCTTCACTTCAGGTTTACTGTATCCGTTGGACCTTCTTATTGACAATGAAACACAGAAATAGCATCGGAATTAAATTCAAAAGGCACAATGCCGACTTAAGTAAAAGAGGACTGACACTCTAACTTTCAATGATTTGAACCTCTCCTGCGAGTCCAGTTTTAGATTCCGATGCTTCACTTCAGGTTTACTGTATCCCTTGGACCTTCTTATTGACGATGAAACACAGAAATTGCATCCGAATTTCATACAAAAGGCACAATGGCGGCTTAAGTACAAGAGGACTGACACTTTCACTTTCTATGATATGAACCTCTCCTGTGAGTCCAGTTTTAGACTCCGATGCTTCACTTCAGGTTTACTGTATCCCTTGGACCTTCTTATTGACGATGAAACACAGAAATTGCATCTGAATTTAAAACAAATGGCACAATGCCGACTTAAGTACAAGAGGACTGACACTCTCACTCTCTATGATTCGAACCTCTCCTGTGAGGTTAGATTTAGATTCCGATGCTTCACTTCAGGTTAACTGTATACCTTGCACCTTCTTATTGACGATGAAACACAGAAATTGCATCGGAATTAAATTCAAATGGGACAATGCCGTCTTAAGTACAAGAGGACTGACACTCTCACTTTCTATGATTTGAACCTCTCCTGAGAGTCCAGTTTTAGATTCCGATGCTTCACTTCAGGTTTACTGTAAACCTTGCTCCTTCTTATTTACGTTGAAACACAGAAATTCCATCCGAATTTAATACAAAATGCACAATGCCGACTTAAGTACAAGAGGACTGACAGTCTAACTTTCTATGATTTGAACCTCTCCTGTGAGTCCAGTTTTAGATTCCGATGCTTCACGTCAGGTTTACTGTATACCTTTGACCTTCTTAATAACGATGAAGCACAGAAATATCATCCGAATTTAATACAAATGGCACAATGCCGACTTAAGTACAAGAGGACTGACACACTCACTTTCTATGATTTGAACCTCTCCTGTGAGTCCAATTTTAGATTCCGATGCTTCACTTCAGGTTTACTGTATACCTTGCACCTTCTGATTGACGATGAAACACAGAAATTGCATCGGAATTTAATACAAAAGGCACAATGCCGACTTAAGTAAAAGAGGACTGACACTCTAACTTTCTATGATTTGAACCTCTCCTGTGAGTCCAGTTTCAGATTCTGATGCTTCACTTGAGGTTTACTGTATCCCTTGGACCTTCTTATTGACGATGAAACACAGAAATTGCATCGGAATTTAATACAAAAGGCAAAATGCCACTTAAGTAAAAGAGGGTTGACACTCTGACATTATATGATTTGAACCTCTCCTGTGAGTCCAGTTTTAGATTCCGATGCTTCACTTCAGGTTTACTGTATACCTTGGACCTTCTTATTGACGATGAAACACAGAAATTGGATCCGAATTTAATACAAAAATCAGAATGGCGACAAAAGTACAAGAGTACTGACACTCTCACTCTCTATGATTTGAACCTCTCCTGTGAGTCCAGTTTTTGATTCCGATGCTTCACTTCAGGTTTACTGTAACCCTTGGACCTTCTAATTGCCGATGAAACACAGAAATTGCATCCGAATTTAATACAAATGCCACAATGCCGACTTAAGTACAAGAGGACTGACACTCTCACTTTCTAAGATTTGAACCTCTCCAGTGAGTCCAGTTTTAGATTCCGATGCTTCTCTTCAGGTTTACTGTATCCTTTGGACCTTCTTATTGACGAAGAAACACAGAAATTGCATCGGAATTAAATTCAAATGGCACAATGGCGACCTAAGTAGAAGAGAACTGACACTCTCACTTTCCATGGTTTGAACCTCTCCTGTGGGTCCAGTTTTAGATTCCGATGCTTCACTTCAGGTTTACTGTATCCGTTGGACCTTCTTATTGACAATGAAACACAGAAATAGCATCGGAATTAAATTCAAAAGGCACAATGCCGACTTAAGTAAAAGAGGACTGACACTCTAACTTTCAATGATTTCAAACTCTCCTGTGAGTCCAGTTTTAGATTCCGATGCTTCACTTCAGGTTTACTGTATCCCTTGGACCTTCTTATTGACGATGAAACACAGAAATTGCATCCGAATTTAATACAAATGGCACAATGTCGACTGAAGTACAAGAGGACTGACACTCTCACTTTCTATGATTTGAACCTCACCTGTGAGTCCAGTTTTAGATTCCGATGCTTCACTTCAGGTTTACTGTATACCTTGCACCTTCTTATTGACGATGAAACACAGAGTTGGCATCCGAATTTAATACAAAAGGCACAATGCCGACTTAAATATAAGAGGACTAACACTCTAACTTTCTATGATTTGAATCTCTCCTGTGAGTCCAGTTTTGGATTCCGATGCTTCACTTCAGGTTTCCTGTATCCCTTGGACCTTCTTATTGACGATGTAACACAGAAATTGCATCCGAATTTAATACAAAAGCCACAATTCCGACTTAAGTACAAGAGGACTGACACTCTCACTTTCTATGATTTGAACCTCTCCTGCGAGTCCAGTTTTAGATTCCGATGCTTCACTTAATGTGTACTGTATACCTTGGACCTTCTTATTGGTGATGAAACACAGAAATTGCATCCGAATTTAATACAAAATGCACAATACCGACTTAAATACAAGAGGAGTGACACTCTAACCTTCTATGATTTGAATCTCTCCTGTGAGTCCAGTTTTTGATTCCGATGCTTCACTTCAGGTTTACTGTATCCCTTGGACCTTCTTATTGACGATGAAACACAGAGATTGGATCCGAATTTAATACAAAAATCACAATGGCGACTAAAGTACAAGAGGACTGACACTCTCACTCTCTATGATTTGAACCTCTCCTGTGAGTCCAGTTTTTGATTCCGATGCTTCACTTCAGATTTACTGTAACCCTTGGACCTTCTTATTGACGATGAAACACAGAACTTGCATCCGAATTTAATTCAAAAGGCACAATGCCGACCTAAGTAGAAGAGAACTGACACTCTCACTTTCTATGATTTGAACCTCTCCTGTGAGTCCAGTTTTTGATTCCGATGCTTCTCTTCAGGTTTACTGTATACCTTGCACCTTCTCATTGACGATGGAACACAGAAATTGGATCCGAATTCAACACAAAAGGCACAATGCCGACTTAAGTACAAGAGGACTGACATTCTAACTTTCTATGATTTGAACCACTCCTGTGAGTCCAGTTTTAGATTCCGATGCTTCACTTCAGGTTTACTGTATCCCTTGGACCTTCTTATTGACGATGAAACACAGAAATTGCATCGGAATTTAATACAAAAGGCACAATGCCGACTTAAGTAAAAGAGGACTGACACTCTAACTTTCTATGATTTGAACCTCTCCTGTGAGTCCAGTTTTAGAGTCCGATGCTTCACTTCATGTTTACTGTAAGTCTTGGACCTTCTTATTGACGATGAAACACAGAAATTGCATCGGAATTAAATTCAAAAATCACAATGATGACTTAAGTACAAGAGGACTCACACTCTAACTTTCTATGATTTGAACTTCTTCTGTGAGTCCAGTTTTAGATTCCTATGCTTCACTTCAGGTTTACTGTATCCCTTGGACCTTCTTATTGAGATGAAACACAGAGTTTGCATCCGAAATTAATACAAAAGGCACAATGCCGATTTAAGTACAAGAGGACTTACACTCTAACTTTCTATGATTTGAAACTCCCCTGTGAGTCCAGTTTTAGATTCCGATGATTTACTTAAGGTTTACAGTATTCCTTGGACCTTCTTATTGACAATGAAACACAGAAATGCATCCGAATTTAATACAAAAGGCACAATACAGAATTAGGTACAAGAGGAGAGACACTCTAACTTTCTATGATTTGAAACTCTCCTGTGAGTCCTGTTTTAGATTCCGATGCTTCACTTCAGTTTTACTGTATCCTTTGGACCTTCTTATTGACGATGAAACACAGAAATTGCATCGGAATTAAATTCAAAAGGCACAATGCCGACCTAAGTAGAAGAGAACTGACACTCTCACTTTCTATGATTTGAACCTCTCCTGTGAGTCCAGTTTTAGATTCCGATGCTACACTTCAGGTTTACTGTATCCCTTGGACCTTCTTATTGACAATGGAACACAGAAATAGCATCGGAATTAAATTCAAAAGGCACAATGAAGACTTAAGTAAAAGAGGACTGACACTCTAACTTTCTATGATTTGAAACTCTCCTGTGAGTCCAGTTTTAGATTCCGATGCTTCACTTCAGGTTTACTGTATCCCTTGGACCTTCTTATTGACGATGAAACACAGAAATTGCATCCGAATTTAGTACAAATGGCACAATGTCGACTTAAGTACAAGAGGACTGACACTCTCACTTTCTATGATTTGCACCTCTCCTGTAAGTCCATGAGTCCAGTTTTAGATTCCGATGCTTCACTTCAGGTTTACTGTATACCTTGCACCTTCTTATTGACGATGAAACACAGAGTTGGCATCCGAATTTAATACAAAAGGCACAATGCCGACTTAAATACAAGAGGACTAACACTCTAACTTTCTATGATTTGAACCTCTCCTGTGAGTCCAGTTTTGGATTCCGATGCGTCACTTCAGGTTTCCTGTAATCCTTGGACCTTCTTATTGACGATGTAACACAGAATATTGCATCCGAATTTAATACAAAAGCCACAATGCCGACTTAAGTACAAGAGGACTGACACTCTCACTTTCTATGATTTGAACCTCTCCTGTGAGTCCAGTTTTAGATTCCGATGCTTCACTTCGTGTGTACTGTATACCTTGGACCTTCTTATTGGTGATGAAACACAGAAATTGCATCCGAATTTAATACAAAAGGCACAATACCGACTTAAGTACAAGAGGAGTGACACTCTAACTTTCTATGATTTGAATCTCTCCTGTGAGTCCAGTTTTTGATTCCGATGCTTCACTTCAGGTTTACTGTATCCCTTGGACCTTCTTATTGACGATGAAACACAGAAATTGGATCCGAATTTAATACAAAAATCACAATGGCGACTAAAGTACAAGAGGACTGACACTCTCACTCTCTATGATTTGAACCTCTCCTGTGAGTCCAGTTTTTGATTCCGATGCTTCACTTCAGATTTACTGTATCCCTTGGACCTTCTTATTGACGATGAAACACAGAAATTGCATCCGAATTTAATACAAATGCCACAGTGCCGACTTATGTACAAGAGGACTGACACTCTCACTTTCTATGATTTGAACCTCTCCAGTGAGTCCAGTTTTAGATTCCGATGCTTCTCTTCAGGTTTACTGTATACCTTGTACCTTCTCATTGACGATGGAACACAGAAATTGGATTCGAATTAAACACAAAAGGCACAATGCCGTCTTAAGTACAAGAGGACTGACATTCTAACTTTCTATGATTTGAACCTCTCCTGTGAGTCCAGTTTTAGATTCCGATGCTTCACTTCAGGTTTACTGTATCCCTTGGACCTTCTTATTGACGATGAAACACAGAAATTGCATCCGAATTTAATACAAATGGCACAATGTCGACTTAAGTACAAGAGGACTGACACTCTAACTTTCTATGATTTGAAACTCTCCTGTGAGTCCAGTTTTAGATTCCGATGATTTACTTAAGGTTTGCTGTATCCCTTGGAAATTCTTATTGACGATGAAACACAGAAATTGCATCCGAATTTAATACAAAAGGCACAATACCGAATTAGGTACGAGAGGGGAGATACTCTAACGTTCTATGATTTGAATCTCTCCTGTGAGTCCAGTTTTAGATTCCGATGCTTCACTTCAGTTTTACTGTATCCTTTGGACCTTCTTATTGACGATGAAACACAGAAATTGCATCGGAATTAAATTCAAAAGGCACATTGCCGACCTAAGTAGAAGAGAACTGACACTCTCACTTTCTATGATTTGAACCTCTCATGTGAGTCCACTTTTAGATTCCGATGCTTCACTTCAGGTTTACTGTATCCCTTGGACCTTCTTATTGACGATGAAACACATAAATTGCATCCAAATTTAATACAAAAGTCACAATGCCGACTTAAGTACAATAGGACTGACACTCTAACTTTCTATGATTTGAACCTTTCCTGTGAGTCAAGTTTTTGATTCCGATCCTTCACTTCAGGTTTACTGTACCCCTTGGACCTTCTTATTGACGATGAAACCTAGAAATTGCACCCGAATTTAATACAAATGGCACCATGCCGACTTAAGTACAAGAGGAATGACACTCTCACTTTCTATGATTTGAACCTCTCCTGTGAGTCCAGTTTTAGATTCCGATGCTTCACTTCAGGTTTACTGTATCCCTTGGACCTTCTTATTGACGATGAAACGCAGAAATTGCATCGGAATTAAATTCAAAACGCACAATGCCGACTTAAGTGAAAGAGGACTGACACTCTCACTTTCTATGATTTGAACATCTCCTGTGAGTCCAGTCTTAGATTACGATGCTTCACTCCAGGTTTACTGTATACCTTGGACCTTCTTATTGACGATGAAACACAGAAATTGCATCTGAATTAAATTCAAAAATCACAATGTCGACTTAAGTACAAGATGACTGACACTCTAACTTTCTATGATTTGAACTTCTTCTGTGAGTCCAGTTTTAGATTCCGATGCTTCACTTCAGGTTTACTGTATCCCTTGCACCTTCTTATTGACGATGAAACACAGAGTTTGCATCCGAAATTAATACAAAAGGCACAATGCCGACTTAAGTACAAGAGGACTGACACTCTAACTTTCTATGATTTGAACCGCTCCTGTGAGTCCAGTTTTGGATTCCGATGATTTACTTAAAGTTTACTGTATCCCTTGGACTTTCTTATTGACGATGAAACACAGAAATTGCATCCGAATTTAATACAAAAGGCACAATACCGAATTAGGTACAAGAGGAGAGACACTCTAACTTTCTATGATTTGAATCTCTCCTGTGAGTCCAGTTTTAGATTCCGATGCTTCACTTCAGTTTTACTGTATCCTTTGAACCTTCTTATTGACGATGAAACACAGAAATTGCATCGGAATTAAATTCAAAAGGCACAATGCCGACCTATGTAGAAGAGAACTGACACTCTCACTTTCTATGATTTGAACCTCTCCAGTGAGCCCAGTTTTAGATTCCGATGCTTCACTTCAGGTTTACTGTATACCTTGCACCTTCTTATTGACGATGAAACACAGAGTTTGCATCCGAATTTAATACAAAAGGCACAATGCCGACTTAAATACAAGAGGACTGACACTCTAACTTTCTATGATTAGAACCTCTCCTGTGAGTCCAGTTTTAGATTCCGATGCTTCACTTCAGGTTTACTGTATCCCTTGGACCTTCTTATTGACAATGAAACAGAGAAATAGCATCGGAATTAAATTCAAAAGGCACAATGCCGACTTAAGTAAAAGTGGACTGACACTCTAACTTTCTATGATTTGAACCTCTGCTGTGAGGCCAGTTTTAGATTCCGATGCTTCACTTCAGGTTTACTGTATCCCTTGGACCTTCTTATTGACGATGAAACACAGAAATTGCATCCGAATTTAATACAAATGGCACAATGTCGACTTAAGTACAAGAAGACTGACACTCTCACTTTCTATGATTTGAACCTCTCCTGTGAGTCCAGTTTTAGATTCCGATGCTTCACTTCAGGTTTACTGTATACCTTGCACCTTCTTATTGACGATGAAACACAGAGTTTCCATCCGAATTTAATACAACAGGCACAATGCCGACTTAAATACAAGAGGACTGACACTCTAACTTTCTATGATTTGAACATCTCCTGTGAGTCCAGTTTTGGATTCCGATGCTTCACTTCAGGTTTCCTGTATCCCTTGGACCTTCTTATTGATGATGTAACACAGAAATTGCATCCGAATTTAATACAAAAGCCACAATGCCGACTTAAGTACAAGAGGACTGACACTCTCACTTTCTATGATTTGAACCTCTCCTGCGAGTCCAGTTTCAGATTCCGATGCTTCACTTAATGTGTACTGTATACCTTGGACCTTCTTATTGGTGAAGAAACACAGAAATTGCATCCGAATTTAATACAAAAGGCACAATACCGACTTAAGTACAAGAGGAGTGACACTCTAACTTTCTATGATTTGAATCTCTCCTGTGCGTCCAGTTTTTGATTCCGATGCTTCACTTCAGGTTTACTGTATCCCTTGGACCTTCTTATTGACGATGAAACACAGAAATTGCATCCGAATTTAATACAAATGCCACAATGCCCTCTTAAGTACAAGAGGACTGACACTCTCACTTTCTATGATTTGAACCTCTCCTGTGAGTCCAGTTTTAGATTCCGATGCTTCACTTCAGGTTTACTGTATCCCTTGGACCTTCTTATTGACGATGAAACACAGAAATTGTATCGGAATTAAATTCAAAACGCACAATGCCGACTTAAGTAAAAGAGGACTGACACTCTCACTTTCTATGATTTGAACCTCTCCTGTGAGTCCAGTCTTAAATTACGATGCTTCACTCCAGGTTTACTGTATACCTTGGACCTTCTTATTGGCGATGAAACACAGAAATTGCATCTGAATTAAATTCAAAAATCACAATGTCGACTTAAGTACAAGATGACTGACACTCTAACTTTCTATGATTTGAACTTCATCTGTGAGTCCAGTTTTAGATTCCGAGGCTTCACTTCAGGTATACTGTATCCCTTGCAGCTTCTTATTGACGATGAAACACAGAGTTTGCATCCGAAATTAATACAAAAGGCACAATGCCGACTTCAGTACAAGAGGACTGACACTCTAACTTTCTATGATTTGAACCGCTCCTGTGAGTCCAGTTTTAGATTCCGATGATTTACTTAAAGTTTACTGTATCCCTTGGACTTTCTTATTGACGATGAAACACAGAAATTGCATCCGAATTTAATACAAAAGGCACAATACCGAATTAGGTACAAGAGGAGAGACACTCTCACCTTCTATGATTTGAATCCCTCCTGTGAGTCCAGTTTTAGATTCCGATGCTTCACTTCAGTTTTACTGTATCCTTTGGAGCTTCTTATTGACGATGAAACACAGAAATTGCGTCGGAATAAAATTCAAAAGACACAATGCCGACCTATGTAGAAGAGAACTGACACTCTCACTTTCTATGATTTGAACCTCTCCAGTGAGTCCAGTTTTAGATTCCGATGCTTCACTTCAGGTTTACTGTATACCTTGCACCTTCTTATTGACGATGAAACACAGAGTTTGCATCCGAATTTAATACAAAAGGCACAATGCCGACTTAAATACAAGAGGACTGACACTCTAACTTTCTATGATTAGAACATCTCCTGTAAGTCCTGTTTTAGATTCCGATGCTTCACTTCATGTTTACTGTATCCCTTGGACCTTCTTATTGACAATGAAACACAGAAATAGCATCGGAATTAAATTCAAAAGTCACAATGCCGACTTAAGTAAAAGTGGACTGACACTCTAACTTTCTATGATTTGAACCTCTGCTGTGAGGCCAGTTATAGATTCCGATGCTTCACTTCAGGTTTACTGTATCCCTTGGACCGTCTTATTGACGATGAAACACAGAAATTGCATCCGAATTTAATTCAAATGGCACAATGTCGACTTAAGTACAAGAGGACTGACACTCTCACTTTCTTTGATTTGAACCTCTCCTGTGAGTCCAGTTTTAGATTACGATGCTTCACTTCAGGTTTACTGTATACCTTGCACCTTCTTATTGACGATGAAACACAGAGTTTGCATCCGAATTTAATACAAAAGGCACAATGCCGACTTAAATACAAGAGGACTGACACTCTAACGTTCTATGAATTGAACATCTCCTGTGAGTCCAGTTTTAGATTCCGATGCTTCACTTAATGTGTACTGTATACCTTGGACCTTCTTATTGGTGATGAAACACAGAAATTGCATCCGAATTTAATACAAAAGCGCAATACCGACTTAAGTACAAGAGGAGTGACACTCTAACTTTCTATGATTTGAACTTCATCTGTGAGTCCAGTTTTAGATTCCGATGCTTCACTTCAGGTTTCCTGTATCCCTTGGACTTTCTTATTGACGATGTAACACAGAAATTGCATCCGAATTTAATACAAAAGCCACAATGCCGACTTAAGTACAAGAGGACTGACACTCTCACTTTCTATGATTTGAACCTCTCCTGCGAGTCCAGTTTTAGATTCCAATGCTTCACTTAATGTGTACTGTATACCTTGGACCTTCTTATTGGTGATGAAACACAGAAATTGCATCCGAATTTAATACAAAAGCGCAATACCGACTTAAGTACAAGAGGAGTGACACTCTAACTTTCTATGATTTGAATCTCTCCTGTGAGTCCAGTTTTTGATTCCGATTCTTCACTTCAGGTTTACTGTATCCCTTGGACCTTCTTATTGACGATGAAACACAGAAATTGGATCCGTATTTAATACAAAAATCACAATGGCGACTAAAGTACAAGAGGACTGACACTCTCACTCACTATGATTTGAACCTCTCCTGTGAGTCCAGTTTTTGATTCCGATGCTTCATTTCAGATTTACTGTAACCCTTGGACCTTCTTATTGACGATGAAACACAGAAATTGCATCCGAATTTAATACAAATGCCACAATGCCGACTTAAGTACAAGAGGACTGACACTCTCACTTTCTATGATTTGAACCTCTCCAGTGAGTCCAGTTTTACATTCCGATACTTCTCTTCAGGTTTACTGTATACCTTGCACCTTCTCATTGACGATGAAACGCAGAAATTGGATCCGAATTCAACACAAAAGGCACAATGCCGACTTAAGTACAAGAGGACTGACATTCTAACTTTCTATGATTTGAACCTCTCCTGTGAGTCCAGTTTTAGATTCCGATGCTTCACTGCAGGTTTACTGTATCCCTTGGACCTTCTTATTGACGATGAAACACAGAAATTGCATCCGAATTTAATACAAATGGCACAATGTCGACTTAAGTACAAGAGGACTGACACTCTAACTTTCTATGATTTGAAACTCTCCTGTGAGTCCAGTTTTAGATTCCGATGATTTACTTTAGGTTTACTGTATCCCTTGGACCTTCTTATTGACGATGAAACACAGAAATTGCATCGGAATTAAATTCAAAAGGCACAATGCCGACCTAAGTAGAAGAGAACTGACACTCTCACTTTCTATGATTTGAACCTCTCCTGTGAGTCCAGTTTTAGATTCCGATGATTCACTTCAGGTTTACTGTATCCCTTGGACCTTCTTATTGACGATGAACACAGAAATTGCATCCGAATTTAATACAAATGGCACAATGGCGACTTAAGTACATGAGGACTGACACTCTCACTTTCTATGATTTGAACCTCTCCTGTAAGTCCAGTTTTAGATTCCGATGCTTCACTTCAGGTTTACTGTATACCTTGCACCTTCTTATTGACGATGAAATACAGAGTTTGCATCCGAATTTAATACAAAAGGCACAATGCCGACTTAAATACAAGAGGACTAACACTCTAACTTTCTATGATTTGAACCTCTCCTGTGAGTTCAGTTTTGGCTTAACATGCTTCACTTCAGGTTTACTGTATCCCTTGGACCTTCTTATTGACGATGTAACACAGAAATTGCAGCCGAATTTAATACAAATGCCACAATGCCGACTTAAGTACAAGAGGACTGACACTCTCACTTCCTATGATTTGAACCTCTCCAGTGAGTCCAGTTTTCGATTCCGATGCTTCTCTTCAGGTTTACTGTATACCTTGCACCTTCTTATTGACGATGAAACACAGAAATTGCATCTGAATTAAATTCAAAAATCACAATGTCGACTTAAGTACAAGATGACTGACACTCTAACTTTCTATGATTTGAACTTCTTCTGTGAGTCCAGTTTTAGATTCCGATGCTTCACTTCAGGTATACTGTATCCCTTGCACCTTCTTATTGACGATGAAACACAGAGTTTTCAACCGAAATTAATACAAAAGGCACAATGCCGACATAAGTACAAGAGGACTGACACTCTAACTTTCTATGATTTGAACCGCTCCTGTGAGTCCAGTTTTAGTTTCCGATGATTTACTTAAAGTTTACTGTATCCCTTGGACTTTCTTATTGACGATGAAACACAGAAATTGCATCCTAATTTAATACAAAAGGCACAATACCGAATTAGGTGCAAGAGGAGAGACACTCTAACCTTCTATGATTTGAATCTCTCCTGTAAGTCCAGTTTTAGATTCCGATGCTTCACTTCAGTTTTACTGTATCCTTTGGACCTTCTTATTGACGATGAAACACAGAAATTGCATCGGAATAAAATTCAAAAGGCACAATGCCGACCTATGTAGAAGAGAACTGACACTCTCACTTTCTATGATTTGAACCTCTCCAGTGAGTCCAGTTTTAGATTCCG
This sequence comes from Schistocerca americana, assembly GCF_021461395.2. NCBI lineage: Eukaryota > Metazoa > Arthropoda > Insecta > Orthoptera > Acrididae > Schistocerca > Schistocerca americana. Next base: position 9,480,844 of record NC_060128.1, on the reverse strand, counting down.
ATGCTTCACTTCAGGTTTACTGTATCCCTTGGACCTTCTTATTGACGATGAAACACAGAAATTGCATCCGAATTTAATACAAATGGCACAATGTCGACTTAAGTACAAGAGGACTGACACTCTCACTTTCTATGATTTGAACCTCTCCTGTGAGTCCAGTTATAGATTCCGATGCTTCACTTCAGGATTACTGTATAGCTTGCACCTTCTTATTGACGATGAAACACAGAGTTTGCATCCGAATTTAATACAAAAGGCACTATGCCGACTTAAATACAAGACGACTGACACTCTAACGTTCTATGATTTGAACATCTCCTGTGAGTCCAGTTTTGGATTCCGATGCTTCACTTCAGGTTGCCTGTATCCCTTGGACCTTCTTATTGACGATGTAACACAGAAATTGCATCCGAATTTAATACAAAAGCCACAATGCCGACTTAAGTACAAGAGGACTGACACTCTCACTTTCTATGATTTGAACCTCTCCTGCGAGTCCAGTTTTAGATTCCGATGCTTCACTTAATGTGTACTGTATACCTTGGACCTTCTTATTGGTGATGAAACACAGAAATTGCATCCGAATTTAATACAAAAGGCGCAATAACGACTTAAGTACAAGAGGAGTTACACTCTAACTTTCTATGATTTGAATCTCTCCTGTGAGTCCAGTTTTTGATTCCGATTCTTCACTTCAGGTTTACTGTATCCCTTGGACCTTCTTATTGACGATGAAACACAGAAATTGGATCCGAATTTAATACAAAAATCACAATGGCGACTAAAGTACAAGAGGACTGACACTCTCACTCTCTATGATTTGAACCTCTCCTGTGAGTCCAGTTTTTGATTCCGATGCTTCATTTCAGATTTACTGTAACTCTTGGACCTTCTTATTGACGATGAAACACAGAAATTGCATCCGAATTTAATACAAATGCCACAATGCCGACATAAGTACAAGAGGACTGACACTCTCACTTTCTATGATTTGAACCTCTCCAGTGAGTCCAGTTTTACATTCCGATGCTTCTCTTCAGGTTTACTGTATACCTTGCACCTTCTCATTGACGATGAAACACAGAAATTGGATCCGAATTCAACACAAAAGGCACAATGCCGACTTAAGTACAAGAGGACTGACATTCTAACTTTCTATGATTTGAACCTCTCCTGTGAGTCCAGTTTTAGATTCCGATGCATCACTTCAGGTTTACTGTATCCCTTGGACCTTCTTATTGACGATGAAACACAGAAATTGCATCCGAATTTAATACAAATGGCACAATGTCGACTTAAGTACAAGAGGACTGACACTCTAACTTTCTATGATTTGAAACTCTCCTGTGAGTCCAGTTTTAGATTCCGATGATTTACTTAAGGTTTACTGTATCCCTTGGACCTTCTTATTGACGATGAAACACAGAAATTGCAGCCGAATTTTATACAAAAGGCACAATACCGAATTAGGTACAAGAGGAGAGACACTCTAACTTTCTATGATTTGAATCTCTCCTGTGAGTCCAGTTTTAGATTCCGATGCTTCACTTCAGTTTTACTGTATCCTTTGGACCTCCATATTGAAGATGAAACACAGAAATTACATCGGAATTAAATTCAAAATGCACAATGCCGACCTAAGTAGAAGAGAACGGACACTCTCACTTTCTATGATTTGAACCTCTCCTGTGAGTCCAGTTTTAGATTCCGATGCTTCACTTCAGGTTTACTGTATCCCTTGGACCTTCTTATTGACAATGAAACACAGAAATAGCATCGGAATTAAATTCAAAAGGCACAATGCCGACTTAAGTAAAAGAGGACTGACACTCTAACTTTCTATGATTTGAAACTCTCCTGAGAGTTCAGTTTTAGATTCCGATGATTCACTTCAGGTTTACTGTATCCCTTGGATCTTCTTATTGACGATGAAACACAGAAATTGCATCCGAATTTAATACGAATGGCACAATGTCGACTTAAGTACAAGAGGACTGACACTCTCACTTTCTATGATTTGAACCTCTCCTGTGAGTCCAGTTTTAGATTCCGATGCTTCATTTCAGGTTTACTGTATACCTTGCACCTTCTTATTGACGATGAAATACAGAGTTTGCATCCGAATTTAATACAAAAGGCACAATGCTGACTTAAATACAAGAGGACTAACACTCTAACTTTCTATGATTTGAACCTCTCCTGTGAGTCCACTTTTGGCTTACGATGTTTCACTTCAGGTTTACTGTATCCCTTGGACCTTCTTATTGACGATGTAACACAGAAATTGCAGCCGAATTTAATACAAATGCCACAATGCCGACTTAAGTACAAGAGGACTGACACTCTCACTTTCTATGATTTGAACCTCTCCAGTGAGTCCAGTTTTACATTCCGATGCTTCACTTAATGTGTACTGTATACCTTGGACCTTCTTATTGACGATGAAACACAGAAATTGCATCGGAATTAAATTCAAAACGCACAATGCCGACTTAAGTAAAAGAGGACTGACACTCTCACTTTCTATGATTTGAACCTCTCCTGTGAGTCCAGTCTTAGATTACGATGCTTCACTCCAGGTTTACTGTATACCTTGGACCTTCTTATTGACGATGAAACACAGAAATTGCATCTGAATTAAATTCAAAAATCACAATGTCGACTTAAGTACAAGATGACTGACACTCTAACTTTCTATGATTTGAACTTCTTCTGTGAGTCCAGTTTTAGATTCCGATGCTTCACTTCAGGTATACTGTATCTCTTGCACCTTCTTATTGACGATGAAACACAGAGTTTGCATCCGAAATTAATACAAAAGGCACAATGCCGACTTAAGTACAAGACGACTGTCACTCTAACTTTCTATGATTTGAACCGCTCCTGTGAGTCCAGTTTTAGATTCCAATGATTTACTTAAAGTTTACTGTATCCCTTGGACTTTCTTATTGACGATGAAACACAGAAATTGCATCCGAATTTAATACAAAAGGCACAATACCGAATTAGGTACAAGAGGAGAGACACTCTAACCATCTATGATTTTAATCTCTCCTGTGAGTCCAGTTTTTGATTCCGATTCTTCACTTCAGGTTTACTGTATCCCTTGGACCTTCTTATTGACGATGAAACACAGAAATTGGATCCGAATTGAATACAATAATCACAATGGCGACTAAAGTACAAGAGGACTGACACTCACACTCACTATGATTTGAACCTCTCCTGTGAGTCCAGTTTTTGATTCCGATGCTTTAATTCAGATTTACTGTAACCCTTCGACCTTCTTATTGACGATGAAACACAGAAATTGCATCCGAATTTAATACAAATGCCACAATGCCGACTTAAGTACAAGAGGACTGACACTCTCACTTTCTATGATTTGAACCTCTCCAGTGAGTCCAGTTTTACATTCCGATGCTTCTCTTCAGGTTTACTGTATACCTTGCACCTTCTCATTGACGATGAAACACAGAAATTGGATCCGAATTCAACACAAAAGGCACAATGCCGACTTAAGTACAAGAGGACTGACATTCTAACTTTCTATGTTTTGAACCTTTCCTGTGAGTCCAGTTTTAGATTCCGATGCTTCACTTCAGGTTTACTGTATACCTTGGACCTTCTTATTGACGATGAAACACAGAAATTGCATCCGAATTTAATACAAATGGCACAATGTCGACTTAAGTACAAGAGGACTGACACTCTAACTTTCTATGATTTGAAACTCTCCTGTGAGTCCAGTTTTACATTCCGATGATTTACTTAAGGTTTACTGTATCCCTTGGACCTTCTTATTGACGATGAAACACAGAAATTGCATCCGAATTTAATACAAAAGGCACAATACCGAATTAGGTACAAGAGTAGAGACACTCTAACTTTCTATGATTTGAAACTCTCCTGTGAGTCCAGTTTTTAATTCCGATGCTTCACTTCAGTTTTACTGTATCCTTTGGACCTTCTTATTGAAGATGAAACACAGAAATTGCATCGGAATTAAATTCAAAAGGCACAATGCCGACCTAAGTAGAAGAGAACTGACACTCTCACTTTCTATGATTTGAACCTCTCCTGTGAGTCCAGTTTTAGATTCCGATGCTTCACTTCAGGTTTACTGTATCCCTTGGACCTTCTTATTGACAATGAAACACGGAAATTGCATCCGAATTTAATACAAATGGCACAATGTCGACTTAAGTACAAGAGGACTGACACTCTCACTTTCTATGATTTGAACCTCTCCTGTGAGTCCAGTTTTAGATTCCGATGCTTCACTTCAGGTTTACTGTATACCTTGCACCTTCTTATTGACGATGAAATACAGAGTTTGCATCCGAATTTAATACAAAATGCACAATGCCGACTTAAATAAAAGGGGACTTACACTCTAACTTTCTATGATTTGAACCTCTCCTGTGAGTCCAGTTTTGGCTTACGATGCTTCACTTCAGGTTTACTGTATCCCTTGGACCTTCTTATTGACGATGTAACACAGAAATTGCAGCCGAATTTAATACAAATGCCACAATGCCGACTTAAGTACAATAGGACTGACACTCTCACTTTCTATGATTTGAACCTCTCCAGTGAGTCCAGTTTTAGATTCCGATGCTTCTCTTCAGGTTTATTGTATACCTTGCACCTTCTTATTGACGATGAAACACAGAAATTGCATCCGAATTCAATCCAAAAGGCACAATGCCGACTTAAGTACAAGAGGTCTGACATTCTAACTTTCTATGATTTGAACCTCTCCTATGAGTCCAGTTTTAGAGTCAGATGCTTCACTTCAGGTTTACTGTATCCCTTGGACCTTCTTATTGACGATGACACACAGAAATTGCACCCGAATTTAATACAAAAGGCACAATACCGAATCAAGTACAAAAGGGATGACACTCTAACTTTCTATGATTTGAACCTCTCCTGTGAGTCCAGTTTTAAATTCCGATGCTTCACTTCAGGTTTATTGTATCCCTTGGACCTTCTTATTGACGATGAAACACATAAATTGCATCCAAATTTAATACAAATGCCACAATGCCGACTTAAGTACAAGAGGACTGACACTCTCACTTTCTATGATTTGAACCTTTCCTGTGAGTCAAGTTATTGATTCCGATGCTTCACTTCAGGTTTACTGTATCCCTTGGACCTATATATTGACGATGAAACACAGAAATTACATCGGAATTAAATTCAAAACGCACAATGCCGACTTAAGTAAAAGAGGACTGACACTCTCACTTTCTATGATTTGAACCTCTCCTGTGAGTCCAGTCTTAGATTACGATGCTTCACTCCAGGTTTACTGTATACCTTGGACCTTCTTATTGACGATGAAACACAGAAATTGCATCTGAATTAAATTCAAAAATCACAATGTCGACTTAAGTACAAGATGACTGACACTCTAACTTTCTATGATTTGAACTTCTTCTGTGAGTCCAGTTTTAGATTCCGATGCTTCACTTCAGGTATACTGTATCCCTTGCACCTTCTTATTGACGATGAAACACAGAGTTTGCATCCGAAATTAATACAAAAGGCACAATGCCGACTTAAGTACAAGAGGACTGACGCTCTAACTTTCTATGATTTGAACCGCTCCTGTGAGTCCAGTTTTAGATTCCGATGATTAACTTAAAGATTACTGTATCCCTTGGACTTACTTATTGACGATGAAACACAGAAGTTGCATCCGAATTTAATACAAAAGGCACAATACCGAATTAGGTACAAGAGGAGAGACACTCTAACTTTCTATGATATGAATCTCTCCTGTGAGTCCAGTTTTAGATTCTGATGCTTCACTTAAGTTTTACTGTATCCTTTGTACCTTCTTATTGACGATGAAACACAGAAATTGCATCGGAATTAAATTCAAAAGGCACAATGCCGACCTATGTAGAAGAGAACTGACACTCTCACTTTCTATGATTTGAACCTCTCCAGTGAGTCCAGTTTTTGATTCCGATGCTTCACTTCAGGTTTACTGTATACCTTGCACCTTCTTATTGACGATGAAACACAGAGTTTACATCCGAATTTAATACAAAAGGCACAATGCCGACTTAAATACAAGAGGACTGACACTCTAACTTTCTATGATTTGAACATCTCCTGTGAGTCCAGTTTTGGATTCCGATGCTTCACTTCAGGTCTCCTGTATCCCTTGGACCTTCTTATCGACGATGTAACACAGAAATTGCATCCGAATTTAATACAAAAGCCACAATGCCGACTTAAGTACAAGAGGACTGACACTCTCACTTTCTATGATTTGAACCTCTCCTGCGAGTCCAGTTTTAGATTCCGATGCTTCACTTAATGTGTACTGTATACCTTGGACCTTCTTATTGGTGATGAAAAACAGAAATTGCATCCGAATATAATACAAAAGGCACAATACCGACTTAAGTACAAGAGGAGTGTCACTCTAACTTTCTATGATTTGAATCTCTCCTGTGAGTCCAGTTTTTGATTCCGATGCTTCACTTCAGGTTTACTGTATCCCTTGGACCTTCTTATTGACGATGAAACACAGAAATTGCATCCGAATTTAATACAAATGGCCGACTTAAGTGCAAGAGGACTGACACTCTCACTTTCTATGATTTGAACCCCTCCTATGAGTCCAGTTTTAGATTCCGATGCTTCACTTCAGGTTTACTGTATCCCTTGGACCTTCTTATTGACAATGAAACACAGAAATTGCATCGGAATTAAATTCAAAACGCACAATGCCGACTTAAGTAAAAGAGGACTGACACTCTCACTTTCTATGATTTGAACCTCTCCTGTGAGTCCACTCTTAGATTACGATGCTTCACTCCAGGTTTACTGTATACCTTGGACCTTCTTATTGACGATGAAACACAGAAATTGCATCTGAATTAAATTCAAAAATCACAATGTCGACTTAAGTACAAGATGACTGACACTCTAATTTTCTATGATTTTAACTTCTTCTGTGAGTCCAGTTTTAGATTCCGATGCTTCTCTTCAGGTATACTGTATCCCTTGCACCTTCTTATTGACGATGAAACACAGAGTTTGCATCCGAAATTAATACAAAAGGCACAATGCCGACTTAAGTACAAGAGGACTGACACTCTAACTTTCTATGATTTGAACCGCTCCTGTGAGTCCAGTTTTAGATTCCGATGATTTACTTAAAGTTTACTGTATCCCTTGGACTTTCTTATTGACGATGAAACACAGAAATTGCATCCGAATTTAATACAAAAGGCACAATACCGAATTAGGTACAAGAGGAGAGACACTCTAACCTTCTATGATTTTAATCTCTCCTGTGAGTCCAGTTTTTGATTCCGATTCTTCACTTCAGGTTTACTGTATCCCTTGGACCTTCTTATTGACGATGAAACACAGAAATTGGATCCGAATTTAATACAAAAATCACAATGGCGACTAAAGTACAAGAGGACTGACACTCTCACTCACTATGATTTGAACCTCTCCTGTGAGTCCAGTTTTTGATTCCGATGCTTCAATTCAGATTTACTGTAATCCTTGGACCTTCTTATTGACGACGAAACACAGAAATTGCATCCGAATTTAATACAAATGCCACAATGCCGACTTAAGTACAAGAGGACTGACACTCTCACTTCCTATGATTTGAACCTCTCCAGTGAGTCCAGTTTTACATTCCGATGCTTCTCTTCAGGTTTACTGTATACCTTGCACCTTCTCATTGACGATGAAACACAGAAATTGGATCCGAATTCAACACAAAAGGCACAATGCCGACTTAAGTACAAGAGGACTGACATTCTAACTTTCTATGATTTGAACCTTTCCTGTGAGACCAGTTTTAGATTCCGATGCTTCACTTCAGGTTTACTGTATCCCTTGGACCTTCTTATTGACGATGAAACACAGAAATTGCATCCGAATTTAATACAAATGGCACAATGTCGACTTAAGTACAAGAGGACTGACACTCTGACTTTCTATGATTTGAAACTCTCCTGTGAGTCCAGTTTTAGATTCCGATGATTTACTTAAGGTTTACTGTATCCCTTGGACCTTCTTATTGACGATGAAACACAGAAATTGCATCCGAATTTAATACAAAAGGCACAATACCGAATTAGGTACAAGAGGAGAGACACTCTAACTTTCTATGATTTGAATCTCTCCTGTGAGTCCAGTTTTAGATTCCGATGCTTCACTTCAGTTTTACTGTATCCTTTGGACCTTCTTATTGAAGATGAAACACAGAAATTGCATCGGAATTAAATTCAAAAGGCACAATGGAGACCTAAGTAGAAGAGAACTGACACTCTCACTTTCTATGATTTGAACCTCTCCTGTGAGTCCAGTTTTAGATTCCGATGCTTCACTTCAGGTTTACTGTATACCTTGCACCTTCTTATTGACGATGAAATACAGAGTTTGCATCCGAATTTAATACAAAAGGCACAATGCCGACTTAAATAAAAGGGGACTAACACTCTAACTTTCTATGATTTGAACCTCTCCTGTGAGTCCAGTTTTGGCTTACGATGCTTCACTTCAGGTTTACTGTATCCCGTGGACCTTCTTATTGACGATGTAACACAGAAATTGTAGCCGAATTTAATACAAATGATACAATGCCGACTTAAGTACAAGAGGACTGACACTCTCACTTTCTATGATTTGAACCTCTCCAGTGAGTCCAGTTTTAGTTTCCGATGCTTCTCTTCAGGTTTACTGTATACCTTGCACCTTCTTATTGACGATGAAACACAGAAATTGCATCCGAATTCAATCCAAAAGGCACAATGCCGACTTAAGTACAAGAGGACTGACATTCTAACTTTCTTTGATTTGAACCTCTCCTATGAGTCCAGTTTTAGAGTCCGATGCTTCACTTCAGGTTTACTGTATCCCTTGGACCTTCTTATTGACGATGACACACAGAAATTGCACCCGAATTTAATACAAAAGGCACAATACCGAATCAAGTACAAGTGGAGTGACACTCTAACTTTCTATGATTTGAACCTCTCCTGTGAGTCCAGTGTTAAATTCCGATGCTTCACTTCAGGTTTATTGTATCCCTTGGACCTTCTTATTGACGATGAAACACATAAATTGCATCCAAATTTAATACAAATGCCACAATGCCGACTTAAGTACAAGACGACTGACACTCTCACTTTCTATGATTTGAACCTCTCCTGTGAGTCCAGTTTTAGATTCCGATGCTTCACTTCAGGTTTACTGTATCCCTTGGACCTTCTTATTGACGATGAAACACAGAAATTACATCGGAATTAAATTCAAAACGCACAATGCCGACTTAAGTAAAAGAGGACTGACACTCTCACTTTCTATGATTTGAACCTCTCCTGTGAGTCCAGTCTTAGATTACGATGCTTCACTCCAGGTTTACTGTATACCTTGGACCTTCTTATTGGCGATGAAACACAGAAATTGCATCTGAATTAAATTCAAAAATCACAATGTCGACTTAAGTACAAGATGACTGACACTCTAAATTTCTATGATTTGAACTTCTTCTGTGAGTCCAGTTTTAGATTCCGATGCTTCACTTCAGGTATACTGTATCCCTTGCACCTTCTTATTGACGATGAAACACAGAGTTTGCATCCGAAATTAATACAAAAGGCACAATGCCGACTTAAGTACAAGAGGACTGACACTCTAACTTTCTATGATTTGAACCGCTCCTGTGAGTCCAGTTTTAGATTCCGATGATTTACTTAAAGATTACTGTATACCTTGGACTTACTTATTGACGATGAAACACAGAAATTGCATCCGAATTTAATACAAAAGGCACAATACCGAATTAGGTACAAGAGGAAAGACACTCTAACTTTCTATGATATGAATCTCTCCTGTGAGTCCAGTTTTAGATTCTGATGCTTCACTTCAGTTTTACTGTATCCTTTGGACCTTCTTATTGACGATGAAACACAGAAATTGCATCGGAATTAAATTCAAAAGGCACAATGCCGACTTATGTAGAAGAGAACTGACACTCTCACTTTTTATGATTTGAACCTCTCCAGTGAGTCCAGTTTTAGATTCCGATGCTTCACTTCAGGTTTACTGTATCCCTTGGACCTTCTTATTGACAATGAAACAAAGAAATAGCATCGGAATTAAATTCAAAAGGCACAATGCCGACTTAAGTAAAAGTGGACTGACACTCTAACTTTCTATGATTTGAACCTCTGCTGTGAGGCCAGTTTTAGATTCCGATGCTTCACTCCAGGTTTACTGTATCCCTTGGACCTTCTTATTGACGATGAAACACAAAAAATTGCATCCGAATTTAATACAAATGCCACAATGTCGACTTTAGTACAAGAGGACTGACACTCTCACTTTCTATGATTTTAACGTCTCCTGTGAGTCCAGTTTTAGATTCCGATGCTTCACTTCAGGTTTACTGTATACCTTGCACCTTCTTATTGACGATGAAACACAGAAATTGCATCCGAATTTAATACAAAAGCCACAAGGCCGACTTAAGTACAAGAGGACTGACACTCTCACTTTCTATGATTTGCACCTCACCTGCGAGTCCAGTTTTAGATTCCGATGCTTCACTTAATGTGTACTGTATACCTTGGACCTTCTTATTGGTGATGAAACACAGAAATTGTATCCGAATTTAATACAAAAGGCACAATACCGACTTAAGTACAAGAGAAGTGACACTCTAACTTTCTATGATTTGAATCTCTCCTGTGAGTCCAGTTTTTGATTCCGATGCTTCACTTCAGGTTTACTGTATCCCTGGGACCTTCTTATTGACGATGAAACACAGAAATTGCATCCGAATGTAATGCAAATGCCACAATGCCGACTTAAGTACAAGAGGACTGACACTCTCACTTTCTATGATTTGAACCTCTCCTGTGAGTCCAGTTTTAGATTCCGATGCGTCACTTCAGGTTTACTGTATCCCTTGGACCTTCTTATTGACGATGAAACACAGAAATTGCATCGGAATTAAATTCAAAACGCACAATGCCGACTTAAGTAAAAGAGGACTGAAACTCTCACTTTCTATGATTTGAACCTCTCCTGTGAGTACAGTCTTAGATTACGATGCTTCACTCCAGGTTTACTGTATACCTTGGACCTTCTTATTGACGATGAAACACAGAAATTGCATCTGAATTAAATTCAAAAATCACAATACCGACTTAAGTACAAGATGACTGACACTCTAACTTTCTATGATTTGAACTTCTTCTGTGAGTCCAGTTTTAGATTCCGATGCTTCACTTCAGGTATACTGTATCCCTTGCACCTTCTTATTGACGATGAAACACAGAGTTTGCATCAGAAATTAATACAAAAGGCAAAATATCGACTTAGGTACAAGAGGACTGACACTCTAACTTTCTATGATTTGAACCGCTCCTGTGAGTCCAGTTTTAGATTCCGATGATTTACGTAAAGTTTACTGTATCCCTTGGACTTTCTTATTGACGATGAAACACAGAAATTGCATCCGAATTTAATACAAAAGGCACAATACCGAATTAGGTACAAGAGGAGAGACACTCTAACTTTCTATGATTTGAATCTCTCCTGTGAGTCCAGTTTTAGATTCCGATGCTTCACTTCAGTGTTACTGTATCCTTTGGACCTTCTTATTGACGATGAAACACAGAAATTGCATCGGAATTAAATTCAAAAGGCACAATGCCGACCTATGTGGAAGAGAACTGACACTCTCACTTTCTATGATTAGAACCTCTCCAGTGAGTCCACATTTGGATTCCGATGCTTCAATTCAGGTTTACTGTATACCTTGCACCTTCTTATTGACGATGAAACACAGAGTTTGCATCCGAATTTAATACAAAAGGCACAATGCCGACTTAAATACAAGAGGACTGACACTCTAACTATCTATTATTAGAACCTCTCCTGTGAGTCCTGTTTTAGATTCCGATGCTTCACTTCAGGTTTACTGTATCCCTTGGACCTTCTTATTGACAATGAAACACAGAAATAGCATCGGAATTAAATTCAAAAGTCACAATGCCGACTTAAGTAAAAGTGGACTGACACTCTAACTTTCTATGATTTGAACCTCTGCTGTGAGGCCAGTTTTAGATTCCGATGCTTCACTTCAGGTTTACTGTATCCCTTGGACCTTCTTATTGACGATGAAACACAGATATTGCATCCGAATTTAATACAAATGGCACAATGTCGACTTAAGTACAAGAGGACTGACACTCTCACTTTATATGATTTGAACCTCTCCTGTGAGTCCAGTTTTAGATTCCGATGCTTCACTTCAGGTTTACTGTATACCTTATACCTTCTTATTGACGATAAAACACAGAGTTTGCATCCGAATTTAATACAAAAGGCACAATGCCGACTTAAATAGAAGAGGACTAACGCTCTAACTTTCTATGATTTGAACATCTCCTGTGAGTCCAGTTTTGGACTCCGATGCTTCACTTCAGGTTCCCTGTATCCCTTGGACCTTCTTGTTGAGGATGTAACGCAGAAATTGCATCCGTATTTAATACAAGAGCCACAATGCCGACTTAAGTACAAGAGGACTGACACTCTCACTTTCTATGATTTGAACTTCTCCTGCGAGTCCAGTTTTAGATTCCGATGCTTCACTTAATGTGTACTGTATACCTTGGACCTTCTTATTGGTGATGAAACACAGAAATTGCATCCGAATTTAATACAAAAGGCACAATACCGACTTAAGTACAAGAGGAGTGACACTCTAACTTTCTATGATTTGAATCTCTCCTGTGAGTCCAGTTTTTGATTCCGATGCTTCACTTCATGTTTACTGTATCCCTTTGACCTTCTTATAGACGATGAAACACAGAAGTTGGATCCGAACTTAATACAAAAATCACAATGGCGACTAAAGTACAAGAGGACTGACACTCTCACTCTCTATGATTTGAACCCCTCCTGTGAGTCCAGTTTTTGATTCCGATGCTTCATTTCAGATTTACTGTAACCCTTGGACCTTCTTATTGACGATGAAACACAGAAATTGCATCCGAATTTAATACAAATGCCACAATGCCGACTTAAGTACAAGAGGACTGAAACTCTCACTTTCTATGATTTGAACCTCTCCAGTGAGTCCAGTTTTACATTCCGATGCTTCTCTTCAGGTTTACTGTATACCTTGCACCTTCTCATTGACGCTGAAACACAGAAATTGGATCCAAATTGAACACAAAAGGCACAATGCCGGCTTAAGTACAAGAGGACTGACATTCTTACTTTCTATGATTTGAACCTCTCCTGTGAGTCCAGTTTTAGATTCCGATGCTTCACTTCAGGTTTACTGTATCCCTTGGACCTTCTTATTGACGATGAAACACAGAAATTGCATCCGAATTTAATACAAATGGCACAATGTCGACTTAAGTACAAGAGGACTGACACTCTAAATTTCTATGATTTGAAACTCTCCTGTGAGTCCAGTTTTAGATTTCGATGATTTACTTAAGGTTTACTGTATCCCTTGGACCTTCTTATTGACGATGAAACACAGAAATTGCATCCGAATTTAATACAAAAAACACAATACCGAATTAGGTACAAGAGGAGAGACACTGTAACTTTCTGTGATTTGAATCTCTCCTGTGAGTCCAGTTTTAGATTCCGATGCTTCACTTCAGTTTTACTGTATCCTTTGGACCTTCTTATTGAAGATGAAACACAGAAATTGCATCGGAATTAAATTCAAAAAGCACAATGCCGACCTAAGTAGAAGAGAACTGACACTCTCACTTTCTATGATTTGAACCTCTCCTGTGAGTCCAGTTTTAGATTCCGATGCTTCACTTCAGGTTTACTGTATCCCTTGGACCTTCTTATTGACAATGAAACACAGAAATAGCATCGGAATTAAATTCAAAAGGCACAATGCCGACTTAAGTAAGAGAGGACTGACACTCTAACTTTCTATGATTTGAAACTCTCCTGTGAGTCCAGTTTTAGATTCCGCTGATTCACTTCAGGTTTACTGTATCCCTTGGACCTTCTTATTGACGACGAAACACAGAAATTGCATCCGAATTTAATACAAATGGCACAAAGTCGACTTAAGTACAAGAGGACTGATACTCACACTTTCTATGATTTGAACCTCTCCTGTGAGTCCAGTTTTAGATTCCGATGCTTCACTTTAGGTTTACTGTATACCTTGCACCTTCTTATTGACGATGAAATACAGAGTTTTCTTCCGAATTTAATACAAAAGGCACAATGCCGACTTAAATACAAGAGGACTGACACTCTAACTTTCTATGATTTGAAACTCTCCTGTGAGTCCAGTTTTAGATTCCGATGATTCACTTCAGGTTTACTGTATCCCTTGGACCTTCTTATTGACGACGAAACACAGAAATTGCATCCGAATTTAATACAAATGGCACAATGTCGACTTAAGTACAAGAGGACTGACACTCTCACTTTCTATGATTTGTACCTCTCCTGTGAGTCCAGTTTTAGATTCCGATGCTTCACTTCAGGTTTACTGTATACCTTGCACCTTCATATTGACGATGAAACACAGAGTTTGCATCAGAATTTAATACAAAAGGCACAATGCCGACTTAAATACAAGAGGACTGACACTCTCACTTTCTATGATTTGAACCTCTCCTGTGAGTCCAGTTTTAGATTCCGATGCTTCACTTCAGGTTTACTGTATACCTTGCGCCTTCTTATTGACGATGAAACACAGAAATTGCATCCGAATTTAATACAAAAGGCACAATGCCGACTTAAGTACAAGAGGAATGACATTCTAACTTTCTATGATTAGAACCTCTCCTGTGAGCCCAGTTTTAGATTCCGATGCGTCACTTCAGGTTTAAAGTATCCCTTGGACCTTCTTATTGACAATGAAACACAGAAATAGCATCGGAATTAAATTCAAAAGGCACAATGCCGACTTGGGTACAAGAGGAGAGACACTCTAACCTTCTATGATTTTAATCTCTCCTGTGAGTCCAGTTTTTGATTCCGATTCTTCACTTCAGGTTTACTGTATCCCTTGGACCTTCTTATTGACGATGAAACACAGAAATTGGATCCGAATTTAATACAAAAATCACAATGGCGACTAAAGTACAAGCGGACTGACACTCTCACTCACTATGATTTGAACCTCTCCTGTGAGTCCAGTTTTTGATTCCGATGCTTCAATTCAGATTTACTGTAATCCTTGGACCTTCTTATTGAAGATGAAACACAGAAATTGCATCGGAATTAAATTCAAAAGGCACAATGGAGACCTAAGTAGAAGAGAACTGACACTCTCACTTTCTATGATTTGAACCTCTCCTGTGAGTCCAGTTTTAGATTCCGATGCTTCACTTCAGGTTTACTGTATACCTTGCACCTTCTTATTGACGATGAAATACAGAGTTTGCATCCGAATTTAATACAAAAGGCACAATGCCGACTTAAATAAAAGGGGACTAACACTCTAACTTTCTATGATTTGAACCTCTCCTGTGAGTCCAGTTTTGGCTTACGATGCTTCACTTCAGGTTTACTGTATCCCGTGGACCTTCTTATTGACGATGTAACACAGAAATTGTAGCCGAACTTAATACAAATGATACAATGCCGACTTAAGTACAAGAGGACTGACACTCTCACTTTCTATGATTTGAACCTCTCCAGTGAGTCCAGTTTTAGATTCCGATGCTTCTCTTCAGGTTTACTGTATACCTTGCACCTTCTTATTGACGATGAAACACAGAAATTGCATCCGAATTCAATCCAAAAGGCACAATGCCGACTTAAGTACAAGAGGACTGACATTCTTACTTTCTTTGATTTGAACCTCTCCTATGAGTCCAGTTTTAGAGTCCGATGCTTCACTTCAGGTTTACTGTATCCCTTGGACCTTCTTATTGACGATGACACACAGAAATTGCACCCGAATTTAATACAAAAGGCACAATACCGAATCAAGTACAAGTGGAGTGACACTCTAACTTTCTATGATTTGAACCTCTCCTGTGAGTCCAGTGTTAAATTCCGATGCTTCACTTCAGGTTTATTGTATCCCTTGGACCTTCTTATTCACGATGAAACACATAAATTGCATCCAAATTTAATACAAATGCCACAATGCCGACTTAAGTACAAGACGACTGACACTCTCACTTTCTATGATTTGAACCTCTCCTGTGAGTCCAGTTTTAGATTCCGATGCTTCACTTCAGGTTTACTGTATCCCTTGGACCTTCTTATTGACGATGAAACACAGAAATTACATCGGAATTAAATTCAAAACGCACAATGCCGACTTAAGTAAAAGAGGACTGACACTCTCACTTTCTATGATTTGAACCTCTCCTGTGAGTCCAGTCTTAGATTACGATGCTTCACTCTAGGTTTACTGTATACCTTGGACCTTCTTATTGGCGATGAAACACAGAAATTGCATCTGAATTAAATTCAAAAATCACAATGTCGACTTAAGTACAAGATGACTGACACTCTAACTTTCTATGATTTGAACTTCTTCTGTGAGTCCAGTTTTAGATTCCGATGCTTCACTTCAGGTATACTGTATCCCTTGCACCTTCTTATTGACGATGAAACACAGAGTTTGCATCCTAAATTAATACAAAAGGCACAATGCCGACTTAAGTACAAGAGGACTGACACTCTAACTTTCTATGATTTGAACCGCTCCTGTGAGTCCAGTTTTAGATTCCGATGATTTACTTAAAGATTACTGTATCCCTTGGACTTACTTATTGACGATGAAACACAGAAATTGCATCCGAATTTAATACAAAAGGCACAATACCGAATTAGGTACAAGAGGAAAGACACTCTAACTTTCTATGTTATGAATCTCTCCTGTGAGTCCAGTTTTAGATTCTGATGCTTCACTTCAGTTTTACTGTATCCTTTGGACCTTCTTATTGACGATGAAACACAGAAATTGCATCGGAATTAAATTCAAAAGGCACAATGCCGACCTATGTAGAAGAGAACTGACACTCTCACTTTCTATGATTTGAACCTCTCCAGTGAGTCCAGTTTTAGATTCCGATGCTTCACTTCAGGTTTACTGTATACCTTGCACCTTCTTATTGACGATGAAACACAGAGTTTGCATCCGAATTTAATACAAGAGGCACAATGCCGACCTAAATACAAGAGGACTGACACTCTAACTTTCTATGATTAGAACCTCTCCTGTGAGTCCTGTTTTAGATTCCGATGCTTCACTTCAGGTTTACTGTATCCCTTGGACCTTCTTATTGACAATGAAACAGAGAAATAGCATCGGAATTAAATTCAAAAGGCACAATGCCGACTTAAGTAAAAGTGGACTGACACTCTAACTTTCTATGATTTGAACCTCTGCTGTGAGGCCAGTTTTAGATTCCGATGCTTCACTCCAGGTTTACTGTATCCCTTGGACCTTCTTATTGACGATGAAACACAAAAAATTGCATCCGAATTTAATACAAATGCCACAATGTCGACTTTAGTACAAGAGGACTGACACTCTCACTTTCTATGATTTTAACGTCTCCTGTGAGTCCAGTTTTAGATTCCGATGCTTCACTTCAGGTTTACTGTATACCTTGCACCTTCTTATTGACGATGAAACACAGAGTTTGCATCCGAATTTAATACAAAAGGCACAATGCCGACTTAAATACAAGAGGACTGACACTCTAACTTTCTATGATTTGAACATCTCCTGTGAGTCCAGTTTTGGATTCCGATGCTTCACTTCAGGTTTCCTGTATCCCTTGGACCTTCTTATTGACGATGTAACACAGAAATTGCATCCGAATTTAATACAGAAGCCACAAGGCCGACTTAAGTACAAGAGGACTGACACTCTCACTTTCTATGATTTGAACCTCACCTGCGAGTCCAGTTTTAGATTCCGATGCTTCACTTAATGTGTACTGTATACCTTGGACCTTCTTATTGGTGATGAAACACAGAAATTGTATCCGAATTTAATACAAAAGGCACAATACCGACTTAAGTACAAGAGAAGTGACACTCTAACTTTCTATGATTTGAATCTCTCCTGTGAGTCCAGTTTTTGATTCCGATGCTTCACTTCAGGTTTACTGTAACCCTGGGACCTTCTTATTGACGATGAAACACAGGAATTGCATCCGAATTTAATGCAAATGCCACAATGCCGACTTAAGTACAAGAGGACTGACACTCTCACTTTCTATGATTTGAACCTCTCCTGTGAGTCCAGTTTTAGATTCCGATGCGTCACTTCAGGTTTACTGTATCCCTTGTACCTTCTTATTGACGATGAAACACAGAAATTGCATCGGAATTAAATTCAAAACGCACAATGCCGACTTAAGTAAAAGAGGACTGAAACTCTCACTTTCTATGATTTGAACCTCTCCTGTGAGTACAGTCTTAGATTACGATGCTTCACTCCAGGTTTACTGTATACCTTGGACCTTCTTATTGACGATGAAACACAGAAATTGCATCTGAATTAAATTCAAAAATCACAGTACCGACTTAAGTACAAGATGACTGACACTCTAACTTTCTATGATTTGAACTTCTTCTGTGAGTCCAGTTTTAGATTCCGATGCTTCACTTCAGGTATACTGTATCCCTTGCACCTTCTTATTGACGATGAAACACAGAGTTTGCATCAGAAATTAATACAAAAGGCAAAATATCGACTTAAGTACAAGAGGACTGACACTCTAACTTTCTATGATTTGAACCGCTCCTGTGAGTCCAGTTTTAGATTCCGATGATTTACTTAAAGTTTACTGTATCCCTTGGACTTTCTTATTGACGATGAAACACAGAAATTGCATCCGAATTTAATACAAAAGGCACAATACCGAATTAGGTACAAGAGGAGAGACACTCTAACTTTCTATGACTTGAATCTCTCCTGTGAGTCCAGTTTTAGATTCCGATGCTTCACTTCAGTGTTACTGTATCCTTTGGACCTTGTTATTGACGATGAAACACAGAAATTGCATCGGAATTAAATTCAAAAGGCACAATGCCGACCTATGTGGAAGAGAACTGACACTCTCACTTTCTATGATTTGAACCTCTCCAGTGAGTCCACATTTGGATTCCGATGCTTCAATTCAGGTTTACTGTATACCTTGCACCTTCTTATTGACGATGAAACACAGAGTTTGCATCCGAATTTAATACAAAAGGCACAATGCCGACCTAAATACAAGAGGACTGACACTCTAACTTTCTATTATTAGAACCTCTCCTGTGAGTCCAGTTTTAGATTCCGATGCTTCACTTCAGGTTTACTGTATCCCTTGGACCTTCGTATTGACGATGAAACACAGAAATTGCATCCGAATTTAATACAAATGGCACAATGTCGACTTAAGTACAAGAGGACTGACACTCTAAATTTCTATGATTTGAAACTCTCCTGTGAGTCCAGTTTTAGATTCCGATGATTTACTTTAGGTTTACTGTGTCCCTTGGACCTTCTTATTGACGATGAAACACAGAAATTGCATCCGAATTTAATACAAAAGGCACAATACCGAATTAGGTACAAGAGGAGAGACACTCTAACTTTCTGTGATTTGAATCTCTCCTGTGAGTCCAGTTTTAGATTCCGATGCTTCACTTCAGTTTTACTGTATCCTTTGGACCTTCTTATTGAAGATGAAACACAGAAATTGCATCGGAATTAAATTCAAAAAGCACAATGCCGACCTAAGTAGAAGAGAACTGACACTCTCACTTTCTATGATTTGAACCTATCCTGTGAGTCCAGTTTTAGATTCCGATGCTTCACTTCAGGTTTACTGTATCCCTTGGACCTTCTTATTGACAATGAAACACAGAAATAGCATCGGAATTAAATTCAAAAGGCACAATGCCGACTTAAGTGAGAGAGGACTGACACTCTAACTTTCTATGATTTGAAACTCTCCTGCGAGTCCAGTTTTAGATTCCGATGATTCACTTCAGGTTTACTGTATCCCTTGGACCTTCTTATTGACGACGAAACACAGAAATTGCATCCGAATTTAATACAAATGGCACAAAGTCGACTTAAGTACAAGAGGACTGACACTCACACTTTCTATGATTTGAACCTCTCCTGTGAGTCCAGTTTTAGATTCCGATGCTTCACTTTAGGTTTACTGTATACCTTGCACCTTCTTATTGACGATGAAATACAGAGTTTTCATCCGAATTTAATACAAAAGGCACAATGCCGACTTAAATACAAGAGGACTGACACTCTAACTTTCAATGATTTGAACCTCTCCTGTGAGTCAAGATTTGGCTTCCGATGCTTCACTTCAGGTTTACTGTATCCCTTGGACCTTCTTATTGACGATGTAACACAGAATTTGCACCCGAATTTAATACAAAAGGCACAATACCGAATCAAGTACAAGAGGAGTGACACTCTAACTTTCTATGATTTGAACCTCTCCTGTGAGTCCAGTTTTAAATTCCGATGCTTTACTTCAGGTTTATTGTATCCCTTGGACCTTCGTATTGACGATGAAACACATAAATGGCATCCAAATTTAATACAAATGTCACAATGCCGACTTAAGTACAAGTGGACTGACACTCTCACTTTCTATGATTTGAACCTTTCCTGTGAGTCAAGTTTTAGATTCCGATGCTTCACTTCAGGTTTACTGTATCCCTTGCACCTTCTTATTGACGATGAAACACAGAGTTTGCATCCCAAATTAATACAAAAGGCACAATGCCGACTTAAGTACAAGAGGACTGACACTCTAACTTTCTATGATTTGAATCTCTCCTGTGAGTCCAGTTTTAGATTCCGATGCTTCACTTCAGTTTTACTGTATCCTTTGGACCTTCTTATTGACGATGAAACACAGAAATTGCATCGGAATTAAATTCAAAAGGCACAATGCCGACCTATGTAGAAGAGAACTGACACTCTCACTTTCTATGATTTGAACCTCTCCAGTGAGTCCAGTTTTAGATTCCGATGCTTCACTTCAGGTTTACTGTATACCTTGCACCTTCTTATTGACGATGAAACACAGAGTTTGCATCCGAATTTAATACAAAAGGCACAATGCCGACTTAAATACAAGAGGACTGACACTCTAACTTTCTATGATTAGAACCTCTCCTGTGAGTCCTGTTTTAGATTCCGATGCTTCACTTCAGGTATACTGTATCCCTTGGACCTTCTTATTGACAATGAAACACAGAAATAGCATCGGAATTAAATTCAAAAGGCACAATGCCGACTTAAGTAAAAGTGCACTGACACTCTAACTTTCTATGATTTGAACCTCTGCTGTGAGGCCAGTTTTAGATTCCGATGCTTCACTTCAGGTTTACTGTATCCCTTGGACCTTCTTATTGACGATGAAACAAAGAAATTGCATCCGAATGTAATACAAATGGCACAATGTCGACTTAAGTACAAGAGGACTGACACTCTCACTTTCTATGATTTGTACCTCTCCTGTGAGTCCAGTTTTAGATTCCGATGCTTCACTTCAGGTTTACTGTATACCTTGCACCTTCATATTGACGATGAAACACAGAGTTTGCATCAGAATTTAATACAAAAGGCACAATGCCGACTTAAATACAAGAGGACTGACACTCTCACTTTCTATGATTTGAACCTCTCCTGTGAGTCCAGTTTTAGATTCCGATGCTTCACTTCAGGTTTACTGTATACCTTGCGCCTTCTTATTGACGATGAAACACAGAGTTTGCATCCGAATTTAATACAAAAGGCACAATGCCGACTTAAGTACAAGAGGAATGACATTCTAACTTTCTATGATTAGAACCTCTCCTGTGAGCCCAGTTTTAGATTCCGATGCGTCACTTCAGGTTTAAAGTATCCCTTGGACCTTCTTATTGACAATGAAACACAGAAATAGCATCGGAATTAAATTCAAAAGGCACAATGCCGACTTGGGTACAAGAGGACTGACACTCTAACTTTCTATGATTTGAACCTATCCTGTGAGTCCAGTTTTAGATTCCGATGCGTCACTTCAGGTTTAAAGTATCCCTTGGACCTTCCTATTGACGATGAAACACAGAAATTGCATCCGAATTTAATACAAAAGGCACAATGGCGACTTAAGTACAAGAGGACTGACACACTCACTTTCTATGATTTGAACCTCTCCTGTGAGTCCAGTTTTAGATTCCGATGCTTCCCCTCAGGTTTACTGCATCCCTTGGACCTTCTTATTGACGATGAAACACAGAAATTGCATCCGAATTTAATACAAATGGCGCAATGCCGACTTAAGTACAAGAGGGCTGACACTCTCACTTTCTATGATTCGAACCTCTCCTGTGAGGTCATACTTAGATTCCGATGCTTCACTCCAGGTTTACTGTACACCTTGCACCTTCTTATTGATGATGAAACACAGAAATTGCATCGGATTTAAATTCAAAACGTACAATGCCGACTTAAGTAGAAGAGGACTGACACTCTCAATTTCTATGATTTGAACCTCTCCTGTGAGTCCGATTTTATATTCCGATGCATCACTTCAGGTTTACTGTATCCCTTGGACCTTCTAATTGACGATGAAACACAGAAATTGCATCCGAATTTAATACAAAAGGCACAATGCCGACTTAAGTACAACAGGACAGACACTCTAACTTTCTATGATTTGAACCTGTCCTGTGAGTCCAGTTTTGGATTCCGATGCTTCACTTCAGGTTTACTGTATCCCTTGGACCTTCTTATTGACGATGGAACACAGAAATTGCATCCGAATTTAATACAAAAGGCACAATGCCGACTTAAGTACAAGAGGACAGACACTCTAACTTTCTATGATTTGAACCTGTCCTGTGAGTCCAGTTTTGGATTCCGATGCTTCACTTCAGGTTTACTGTATCCCTTTGACCTTCTTATTGACGATGAAACACAGAAATTGCATCCGAATTTAATACAAAAGGCACAATGGCGACTTAAGTACAAGAGGACTGACACTCTCACTTTCTATGATTTGAACCTCTCCTGTGAGTCCAGTTTTAGATTCCGATGCTTCCCCTCAGGTTTACTGCATCCCTTGGACCTTCTTATTGACGATGAAACACAGAAATTGCATCCGAATTTAATACAAATGGCACAATGCCGACTTAAGTACAAGAGGACAGACACTCTCACTTTCTATGATTCGAACCTCTCCTGTGAGGTCACATTTAGATTCCGATGCTTCACTCCAGGTTTACTGTACACCTTGCACCTTCTTATTGATGATGCGACACAGAAATTGCATCGGAATTAAATTCAAAAGGCACAATGCCGTCTTAAGTACAAGAGGACTGACACTCTCACTTTCTATGATTTAACGCTCTCCTGTGAGTCCAGTTTTAGATTCCGATGCTTCACTTCAGGTTTACTGTATCCCTTGGACCTTCTAATTGACGATGAAACACAGAGTTTGCATCCGAATTTAACACAAAAGGTACAATACCGACTTAAGTACAAGAGGACAGACACTCTCACTTTCTATGATTCGAACCTCTCCTGTGAGTCCAGTTTTAGATTCCGATGCTTCACTTCACGTTTCCTGTATCCCTTGGACCTTCTTATTGACGATGAAACACAGAAATTGCATCGGAATTAAATTCAAAAGGCACAATGCCGGCCTAAGTACAAGAGGACTGACACTCTCACTTTCTATGATTTGAACCTCTCCTGTGAGTCCAGTTTTGGATTCCGATGCTTCAGTTCAGGTTTACTGTATCCCTTGGACCTTCTTATTGACAATGAAACACAGAAATAGCATCGGAATTAAATTCAAAAGGCACAATGCCGACTTAAGTAAAAGAGGACTGACACTCTAACTTTCTGTGATTTGAAACTTTCCTGTGAGCCCAGTTTTAGATTCCGATGCTTCAGTTCAGGTTTACTGTATCCCTTGGACCTTCTTATTGACGATGAAACACAGAAATTGCATCCGAATTTAATACAAATGGCACAATGTCGACTTAAGTACAAGAGGACTGACACTCTCACTTTCTATGATTTGAACCTCTCCTGTGAGTCCAGTTTTAGATTCCGATGCTTCACTTCAGGTTTACTGTATACCTTGCACCTTCTTATTGACGATGAAATACAGAGTTTGCATCCGAATTTAATACAAAAGGCACAATGCCGACTTAAATACAAGAGGACTAACACTCTAACTTTCTATGATTTGAACCTCTCCTGTGAGTCCAGTTTTGGATTCCGATGCTTCACTTCAGGTTTACTGTATCCCTTGGACCTTCTTATTGACGATGTAACACAGAAATTGCATCCGAATCTAATACAAATGCCACAATGCCGACTTAAGTAGAAGAGGACTGACACTCTAACTTTCTTTGATTTGAACCTCTCCTGTGAGTCCAGTTTTAGATTCCGATACTTCACTTCAGGTTTATTGTATCCCTTGGCCCTTCTTATTGACGATGAAACACATAAATTGCATCCAAATTTAATACAAATGCCACAATGACGACTTAAGTACATGAGGACCGACACTCTCACTTTCTATGATTTGAACCTTTCCTGTGAGTCAAGTTTTTGATTCCGATGCTTCACTTCAGTTTTACTGTACCCCTTGGACCTTCTTATTGACGATGAAACCCAGAAATTGCACCCGAATTTAATACAAATGGCACAATGCCGACTTAAGTACAAGAGGACTGACACTCTCACTTTCTATGATTTGAACCTCTCCTGTGAGTCCAGTTTTAGATTCCGATGCTTCACTTCAGGTTTACTGTATCCCTTGGACCTTCTTATTGACGATGAAACACAGAAATTGCATCGGAATTAAATTCAAAACGCACAATGCCGACTTAAGTAAAAGAGGACTGACACTCTCACTTTCTATGATTTGAACCTCTCCTGTGAGTCCAGGTTTAGATTACGATGCTTCACTCCAGGTTTACTGTATACCTTGGACCTTCTTATTGACGATGAAACACAGAAATTGCATCTGAATTAAATTCAAAAATCACAATGTCGACTTACGTACAAGATCACTGACACTCTAACTTTCTATGATTTGAACTCCTTCTGTGAGTCCAGTTTTAGATTCCGATGCTTCACTTCAGATTTACTGTATCCCTTGCACCTTCTTATTGACGATGAAACACAGACTCTGCATCCGAAATTAATACAAAAGGCACAATGCCGACTTTAGTACAAGAGGACTGACACTCTAACTTTCTAAGATTTGAACCTCTCCTGTGAGTCCAGTTTTAGATTCCGATGATTTACTTAAAGTTTACTGTATCCCTAGGACTTTCTTATTGTCGATGAAACACAGAAATTGCATCCGAATTTAATACAAAAGGCACAATACCGAATTAGGTACAAGAGGAGAGACACTCTAACTTTCTATGATTTGAATCTCTCCTGTGAGTCCAGTTTTAGATTCCGATGCTTCACTTCAGTTTTACTGTATCCTTTGGACCTTCTTATTGACGATGAAACACAGAAATTGCATCGGAATTAAATTCAAAAGGCACAATGCCGACCTAAGTAGAAGAGAACTGACACTCTCACTTTCTATGATTTGAACCTCTCCAGTGAGTCCAGTTTTAGATTCCGATGCTTCACTTCAGGTTTACTGTATACCTTGCACCTTCTTATTGAAGATGAAACACAGAGTTTGCATCCGAATTTAATACAAAAGGCACAATGCCGACTTAAATACAAGAGGACTGACACTCTAACTTTCTATGATTAGAACCTCTCCTGTGAGTCCTGTTTTGGATTCCGATGCTTCACTTCAGATTTACTGTATCCCTTGGACATTCTTATTGACAATGAAACACAGATATAGCATCGGAATTAAATTCAAAAGAGACAATGCCGACTTAAGTATAAGTGGACTGACACTCTAACTTTCTATGATTTGAACCTCTACTGTGAGGCCAGTTTAAGATTCCGATGTTTCACTTCAGGTTTACTGTATCCCTTGGACCTTCTTATTGACGATGAAACACAGAAATTGCATCCGAATGTAATACAAATGGCACAATGTCGACTTAAGTACAAGAGGACTGACACTTTCACTTTCTATGATTTGAACCTCTCCTGTGAGTCCAGTTTTAGATTCCGATGCTTCACTACACGTTTACTGTATACCTTGCACCTTCTTATTGACGATGAAACACAGAGTTTGCATCCGAATTTAATACAAGAGGCACAATGGCGACTTAAGTACAAGAGGACTGACACTCTCACTTTCTATGATTTGAACCTCTCTGGAGAGTCCAGTTTTAAATTCCGATGCTTCACTTCAGGTTTACTGTATACCTTGCACCTTCTTATTGACGATGAAACACAGAATTTTCATCCGAATGTAATACAAAAGGCACAATGCCGACTTAAGTACAAGTGGAATGACATTCTAAGTTTCTATGATTAGAACCTCTCCTATGAGTCCACTTTTAGATTCCGATGCTTCACCTCAGGTTTACTGTATCCCTTGGACCTTCTTATTGACAATGAAACACAGAAATAGCATCGGAATTAAATTCAAAAGGCACAATGCCGACTTAAGTAAAAGAGGACTGAGACTCTCACTTTCTATGATTTGAACCTCTCCTGTGAGTCCAGTTTTAGATTCCGATGCTTCACTTCAGGTTTACTATATCCCTTGGACCTTCTTATTGACGATGAAACACAGATATTGCATCTGAATTTAATACAAATGGCACAATGTCGACTTAAGTACAAGAGGACTGACACTCTCACTTTCTATGATTTGAACCTCTCCTGTGAGTCCAGTTTTAGATTCCGATGCCTCACTTCAGGTTTACTGTATCCCTTGGACCTTCTTATTGACGATGAAACACAGAAATAGCATCGGAATTAAATTCAAAAGGCACAATGCCGACTTAAGTAAAAGAGGACTGAGACTCTCACTTTCTATGATTTGAACCTCTCCTGTGAGTCCAGTTTTAGATTCCGATGCTTCACTTCAGGTTTACTATATCCCTTGGACCTTCTTATTGACGATGAAACACAGATATTGCATCTGAATTTAATACAAATGGCACAATGTCGACTTAAGTAAAAGAGGACTGAGACTCTCACTTTCTATGATTTGAACCTCTCCTGTGAGTCCAGTTTTAAATTCCGATGCTTCACTTCAGGTTTACTGTATACCTTGCGCCTTCTTATTGACGATGAAACACAGAAATTGCATCCGAATTTAATACAAAAGGCACAATGCCGACTTAAGTACAAGAGGACTGACATTCTAACTTTCTATGATTTGAACCTCTCCTGTGAGCCCAGTTTTAGATTCCGATGCGTCACTTCATGTTTACTCTATCCCTTGGACCTTCTTATTGACAATGAAACACAGAAATAGCATCGGAATTAAATTCAAAAGGCACAATGCCGACTTGGGTACAAGAGGACTGACACTCTAACTTTCTATGATTTGAACATCTCCTGTGAGTCCAGTTTTAGATTCCGATGCTTCACTTCAGGTTTACTGTATCCCTTGGACCTTCTTATTGACGATGAAACACAGAAATTGCATCCGAATTTAATACAAAAGGCACAATGCCGACTTAAGTACAAGAGGACTGACACTCTCACTTTCTATGATTCGAACCTCTCCTGTGAGGTCAGATATAGATTCCGATGCTTCACTTCAGGTTTACTGTACACCTTGCACCTTCTTATTGACGATGAAACACAGAAATTGCATCGGATTTAAATTCAAAACGCACAATGCCGACTTTAGTAGAAGAGAACTGACACTCTCACTTTCTATGATTTGAATCTCTCCTGTGAGTCCAGTTTTAGATTCCGATGCTTCACTTCAGGTTTACTGTATCCCTTGGACCTTCTTATTGACGATGGAACACTGAAATTGCATCGGAATTAAATTCAAAAGGCACAATGCCGGCCTAAGAACAAGAAGACTGACAATCTAACTTTCTATGATTTGAACCTCTCCTGTGAGTCCGGTTTTATATTCCGATGCATCACTTCAGGTTTACTGTATCCCTTGGACCTTCTTATTTACGATGAAACACAGAGTTTGCATCCGAATTTAATACAAAAGGCACAATGCCGACTTAAGTACAACAGGA
Organism: Schistocerca americana; assembly: GCF_021461395.2. Classification (NCBI taxonomy): domain Eukaryota; kingdom Metazoa; phylum Arthropoda; class Insecta; order Orthoptera; family Acrididae; genus Schistocerca; species Schistocerca americana. The sequence continues at coordinate 9,452,692 of NC_060128.1, read as the reverse complement.
CAGACACTCTAACTTTCTATGATTTGAACCTGTCCTGTGAGTCCAGTTTTGGATTCCGATGCTTCACTTCAGGTTTACTGTATCCCTTGGACCTTCTTATTGACGATGAAACACAGAAATTGCATCCGAATTTAATACAAAAGGCACAATGCCGACTTAAGTACAAGAGGGCAGACACTCTAACTTTCTATGATTTGAACCTGTCCTGTGAGTCCAGTTTTGGATTCCGATGCTTCACTTCAGGTTTACTGTATCCCTTGGACCTTCTTATTGACGATGAAACACAGAAATTGCATCCGAATTTAATACAAAAGGCACAATGGCGACTTCAGTACAAGAGGACTGACACTCTCACTTTCTATGATTTGAACCTCTCCTGTGAGTCCAGTTTTAGATTCCGATGCTTCCCCTCAGGTTTACTGCATCCCTTGGATCTTCTTATTGACGATGAAACACAGAAATTGCATCCGAATTTAATACAAATGGCGCAATGCCGACTTAAGTACAAGAGGGCTGACACTCTCACTTTCTATGATTCGAACCTCTCCTGTGAGGTCAGATTTAGATTCCGATTCTTCACTTCAGGTTTACTGTATCCCTCGGACCTTCTTATTGACGATGAAACACAGAAATTGCATCGGAATTAAATTCAAAAGGCACAATGCCGACCTAAGTAGAAGAGAACTGACACTCTCACTTTCTATGATTTGAACCTCTCCTGTGAGTCCAGTTTTAGATTCCGATGCTTCACTTAAGGTTTACAGTATCCCTTGCACCTTCTTATTGACGATGAAACACAGAAATTGCATCCGAATTTAATATAAATGGCACAATGCCGACTTAAGTACAAGAGGACAGACACTCTCACTTTCTATGATTCGAACCTCTCCTGTGAGGTCAGATTTAGATTCCGATGCTTCACTCCAGGTTTACTGTACACCTTGCACCTTCTTATTGAAGATGAAACACAGAAATTGCATCGGAATTAAATTCAAAAGGCACAATGCCGTCTAAAGTACAAGAGGACTGACACTCTCGATTTCTATGATTTGACCCTCTCCTGTGAGTCCAGTTTTAGATTCCGATGCTTTACTTCAGGTTTACTGTATCCCTTGGACATTATAATTGACGATGAAACACAGAGTTTGCATCCGAATTTAATTCAAAAGGCACAATGCCGACTTAAGTACAACAGGACAGACATTCTAACTTTCTATGATTTGATCCTGTCCTGTGAGTCCAGTTTTGGATTCCGATGCTTCACTTCAGGTTTACTGAATCCCTTGGACCTTCTTATTGACGATGAAACACAGAGTTTGCATCCGAATTAAACACAAAAAGTACAATACCGACTTAAGTACAAGAGGACAGACACTCTCACTTTCTATGTTTTGAACCTCTCCTGTGAGGCCAGATTGAGATTCCGATGCTTCACTCCAGGTTTACTGTACACCTTGCACCTTCTTATTGACGTTGAAACACAGAAATTGCATCGGAAATAAATTCAAAACGCACAATGCCGACTTAAGTAGAAGAGGACTGACACTCTCCCTTTCTATGATTTGAACCTCTCCTGTGAGTCCGGTTTTAGCCTCCGATGCATCACTTCAGGTTTACTGTATCCCTTGGACCTTCTCATTGACGATGAAACACAGAGTTTGCATCCGAATTTATTACAAAAGGCACAATGCCGACTAAAGTACAAGAGGACAGACACTCTAACTTTCTATGATTTGAACCAGTCCTGTGAGTCCAGTTTTGGATTCCGATGCTTCACTTCTGGTTTACTGTATCCCTTGGACCTTCTTATTGACGATGAAACACAGAAATTGCATCCGAATTTAATACAAAAGGCACAATGCCGACTTAAGTACAAGAGGACTGACACTCTCACTTTCTATGATTCGAACCTCTCCTGTGAGGTCAGATATAGATTCCGATGCTTCACTTCAGGTTTACTGTACACCTTGCACCTTCTTATTGACGATGAAACACAGAAATTGCATCGGATTTAAATTCAAAACGCACAATGCCGACTTTAGTAGAAGAGAACTGACACTCTCACTTTCTATGATTTGAATCTCTCCTGTGAGTCCAGTTTTAGATTCCGATGCTTCACTTCAGGTTTACTGTATCCCTTGGACCTTCTTATTGACGATGGAACACTGAAATTGCATCGGAATTAAATTCAAAAGGCACAATGCCGGCCTAAGAACAAGAAGACTGACAATCTAACTTTCTATGATTTGAACCTCTCCTGTGAGTCCGGTTTTATATTCCGATGCATCACTTCAGGTTTACTGTATCCCTTGGACCTTCTTATTTACGATGAAACACAGAGTTTGCATCCGAATTTAATACAAAAGGCACAATGCCGACTTAAGTACAACAGGACAGACACTCTAACTTTCTATGATTTGAACCTGTCCTGTGAGTCCAGTTTTGGATTCCGATGCTTCACTTCAGGTTTACTGTATCCCTTGGACCTTCTTATTGACGATGAAACACAGAAATTGCATCCGAATTTAATACGAAAGGCACAATGGCGACTTAAGTACAAGAGGACTGACACTCTCACTTTCTATGATTCGAACCTCTCCTGTGAGGTAGATATAGATTCCGATGCTTCACTTCAGGTTTACTGTACACCTTGCACCTTCTTATTGACGATGAAACACAGAAATTGCATCGGATTTAAATTCAAAACGCACAATGCCGACTTAAGTAGAAGAGAACTGACACTCTCACTTTCTATGATTTGAATCTCTCCTGTGAGTCCAGTTTTAGATTCCGATGCTTCACTTCAGGTTTACTGTATCCCTTGGACCTTCTTATTGACGATGGAACACTGAAATTGCATCGGAATTAAATTCAAAAGGCACAATGCCGGCCTAAGTACAAGAAGACTGACAATCTAACTTTCTATGATTTGAACCTCTCCTGTGAGTCCGGTTTTATATTCCGATGCATCACTTCAGGTTTACTGTATCCCTTGGACCTTCTTATTGACGATGAAACACAGAGTTTGCATCCGAATTTAATACAAAAGGCACAATGCCGACTTAAGTACAACAGGACAGACACTCTAACTTTCTATGATTTGAACCTGTCCTGTGATTCCAGTTTTGGATTCCGATGCTTCACTTCAGGTTTACTGTATCCCTTGGACCTTCTTATTGACGATGAAACACAGAAATTGCATCCGAATTTAATACAAAAGGCACAATGCCGACTTAAGTACAAGAGGGCAGACACTCTAACTTTCTATGATTTGAACCTGTCCTGTGAGTCCAGTTTTGGATTCCGATGCTTCACTTCAGGTTTTCTGTGTCCCTTGGACCTTCTTATTGACGATGAAACACAGAAATTGCATCCGAATTTAATACAAAAGGCACAATGGCGACTTCAGTACAAGAGGACTGACACTCTCACTTTCTATGATTTGAACCTCTCCTGTGAGTCCAGTTTTAGATTCCGATGCTTCCCCTCAGGTTTACTGCATCCCTTGGATCTTCTTATTGACGATGAAACACAGAAATTGCATCCGAATTTAATACAAATGGCGCAATGCCGACTTAAGTACAAGAGGGCTGACACTCTCACTTTCTATGATTCGAACCTCTCTTGTGAGGTCAGATTTAGATTCCGATTCTTCACTTCAGGTTTACTGTATCCCTCGGACCTTCTTATTGACGATGAAACACAGAAATTGCATCGGAATTAAATTCAAAAGGCACAATGCCGACCTAAGTAGAAGAGAACTGACACTCTCACTTTCTATGATTTGAACCTCTCCTGTGAGTCCAGTTTTAGATTCCGATGCTTCACTTAAGGTTTACAGTATCCCTTGCACCTTCTTATTGACGATGAAACACAGAAATTGCATCCGAATTTAATATAAATGGCACAATGCCGACTTAAGTACAAGAGGACAGACACTCTCACTTTCTATGATTCGAACCTCTCCTGTGAGGTCAGATTTAGATTCCGATGCTTCACTCCAGGTTTACTGTACACCTTGCACCTTCTTATTGAAGATGAAACACAGAAATTGCATCGGAATTAAATTCAAAAGGCACAATGCCGTCTAAAGTACAAGAGGACTGACACTCTCGATTTCTATGATTTGACCCTCTCCTGTGAGTCCAGTTTTAGATTCCGATGCTTTACTTCAGGTTTACTGTATCCCTTGGACATTATAATTGACGATGAAACACAGAGTTTGCATCCGAATTTAACACAAAAGGTACAATACCGACTTAAGTACAAGAGGACAGACACTCTCACTTTCTATGATTCGAACCTCTCCTGTGAGGTCAGATTTAGATTCCGATGCTTAACTCCAGGTTTACTGTACACCTTGCACCGTCTTATTGACGATGAAACACAGAAATTGCATCGGATTTAAATTCAAAACGCACAATGCCGACTTAAGTAGAAGAGGACTGACACTCTCACTTTCTATGATTTGAACCTCTCCTGTGAGTCCAGTTTTAGATTCCGATGCTTCACTTCAGGTTTACTGTATCCCTTGGACCTTCTTATTGACGATGAAACACAGAGTTTGCATCCGAATTTAATTCAGAAGGCACAATGCCGACTTAAGTACAACAGGACAGACACTCTAACTTTCTATGATTTGATCCTGTCCTGTGAGTCCAGTTTTGGATTCCGATGCTTCACTTCAGGTTTACTGAATCCCTTGGACCTTCTTATTGACGATGAAACACAGAGTTTGCATCCGAATTAAACACAAAAAGTACAATACCGACTTAAGTACAAGAGGACAGACACTCTCACTTTCTATGTTTTGAACCTCTCCTGTGAGGCAGATAGAGATTCCGATGCTTCACTCCAGGTTTACTGTACACCTTGCACCTTCTTATTGACGTTGAAACACAGAAATTGCATCGGAATTAAATTCAAAACGCACAATGCCGACTTAAGTAGAAGAGGACTGACACTCTCCCTTTCTATGATTTGAACCTCTCCTGTGAGTCCGGTTTTAGACTCCGATGCATCACTTCAGGTTTACTGTATCCCTTGGACCTTCTCATTGACGATGAAACACAGAGTTTGCATCCGAATTTAATACAAAAGGCACAATGCCGACTAAAGTACAAGAGGACAGACACTCTAACTTTCTATGATTTGAACCTCTCCTGTGAGTCCAGTTTTGGATTCCGATGCTTCACTTCAGGTTTACTGTATCCCTTGGACCTTCTTATTGACGATGAAACACAGAAATTGCATCCGAATTTAATACAAAAGGCACAATGGCGACTTAAGTACAAGAGGACTGACACACTCACTTTCTATGATTTGAACCTCTCCTGTGAGTCCAGTTTTAGATTCCGATGCTTCCCCTCATGTTTACTGCATCCCTTGGACCTTCTTATTGACGATGAAACACAGAAATTGCATCCGAAATTAATACAAATGGCGCAATGCCGACTTAAGTACAAGAGGGCTGACACTCTCACTTTCTATGATTCGAACCTCTCCTGTGAGGTCAGACTTAGATTCCGATGCTTCACTCCAGGTTTACTGTACACCTTGCACCTTCTTATTGATGATGAAACACAGAAATTGCATCGGATTTAAATTCAAAACGTACAATGCCGACTTAAGTAGAAGAGGACTGACACTCTCACTTTCTATGATTTGAACCTCTCCTGTGAGTCCAGTTTTAGATTCCGATGCTTCACTTCAGGTTTACTGTATCCCTTGGACCTTCTTATTGACGATGAAACACAGAAATTGCATCGGAATTTAATTCAAAAGGCACAATGCCGGCCTAATTACAGGAAGACTGACAATCTAACTTTGTATGATTTGAACCTCTCCTGTGAGTCCGGTTTTATATTCCGATGCATCACTTCAGGTTTACTGTATCCCTTGGACCTTCTAATTGACGATGAAACACAGAGTTTGCATCCGAATTTAATACAAAAGGCACAATGCCGACTTAAGTACAACAGGACAGACACTCTAACTTTCTATGATTTGAACCTGTCCTGTGAGTCCAGTTTTGGATTCCGATGCTTCACTTCAGGTTTCCTGTATCCCTTGGACCTTCTTATTGACGATGAAACACAGAAATTGCATCCGAATTTAATACAAAAGGCACAATGCCGACTTAAGTACAAGAGGACAGACACTCTAACTTTCTATGATTTGAACCTGTCCTGTGAGTCCAGTTTTGGATTCCGATGCTTCACTTCAGGTTTACTGTATCCCTTTGACCTTCTTATTGACGATGAAACACAGAAATTGCATCCGAATTTAATACAAAAGGCACAATGGCGACTTAAGTACAAGAGGACTGACACTCTCACTTTCTATGATTTGAACCTCTCCTGTGAGTCCAGTTTTAGATTCCGATGCTTCCCGTCAGGTTTACTGCATCCCTTGGACCTTCGTATTGACGATGAAACACAGAAATTGCACCCGAATTTAATACAAATGGCACAATGCCGACTTAAGTACAAGAGGACTGACACTCTCACTTTCTATGATTTAACGCTCTCCTGTGAGTCCAGTTTTAGATTCCGATGCTTCACTTCAGGTTTACTGTATCCCTTGGACCTTCTTATTGACAATGAAACACAGAAATAGCATCCGAATTTAATACAAATGGCACAATGTCGACTTAAGTACAAGAGGACTGACACTCTCACTTTCTATGATTTGAACCTCTCCTGTGAGTCCAGTTTTAGATTACGATGCTTCACTCCAGGTTTACTGTATACCTTGGACCTTCTTATTGACGATGAAACACAGAAATTGCATCTGAATTAAATTCAAAAATCACAATGTCGACTTACGTACAAGATCACTGACACTCTAACTTTCTATGATTTGAACTCCTTCTGTGAGTCCAGTTTTGGATTCCGATGCTTCACTTCAGGTTTCCTGTATCCCTTGGACCTTCTTATTGACGATGAAACACAGAAATTGCATCCGAATTTAATACAAAAGGCACAATGCCGACTTAAGTACAAGAGGACAGACACTCTAACTTTCTATGATTTGAACCTGTCCTGTGAGTCCAGTTTTGGATTCCGATGCTTCACTTCAGGTTTACTGTATCCCTTTGACCTTCTTATTGACGATGAAACACAGAAATTGCATCCGAATTTAATACAAAAGGCACAATGGCGACTTAAGTACAAGAGGACTGACACTCTCACTTTCTATGATTTGAACCTCTCCTGTGAGTCCAGTATTAGATTCCGATGATTTACTTAAAGTTTACTGTATCCCTAGGACTTTCTTATTGACGATGAAACACAGAAATTGCATCCGAATTTAATACAAAAGGCACAATACCGAATTAGGTACAAGAGGAGAGACACTCTAACTTTCTATGATTTGAATCTCTCCTGTGAGTCCAGTTTTAGATTCCGATGCTTCACTTCAGTTTTACTGTATCCTTTGGACCTTCTTATTGACGATGAAACACAGAAATTGCATCGGAATTAAATTCAAAAGGCACAATGCCGACCTAAGTAGAAGAGAACTGACACTCTCACTTTCTATGATTTGAACCTCTCCAGTGAGTCCAGTTTTAGATTCCGATGCTTCACTTCAGGTTTACTGTATACCTTGCACCTTCTTATTGAAGATGAAACACAGAGTTTGCATCCGAATTTAATACAAAAGGCACAATACCGACTTAAATACAAGAGGACTGACACTCTAACTTTCTATGATTAGAACCTCTCCTGTGAGTCCTGTTTTGGATTCCGATGCTTCACTTCAGGTTTACTGTATCCCTTGGACCTTCTTATTGACAATGAAACACAGAAATAGCATCGGAATTAAATTCAAAAGAGACAATGCCGCCTTAAGTAAAAGTGGACTGACACTCTAACTTTCTATGATTTGAACCTGTACTGTGAGGCCAGTTTAAGATTCCGATGCTTCACTTCAGGTTTACTGTATCCCTTGGACCTTCTTATTGACGATGAAACACAGAAATTGCATCCGAATTTAATACAAATGGCACAATGTCGACTTAAGTACAAGAGGACTGACACTCTCACATTCTATGATTTGAACCTCTCCTGTGAGTCCAGTTTTAGATTCCGATGCTTCACTACAGGTTTACTGTATACCTTGCACCTTCTTATTGACGATGAAACACAGAGTTTGCATCCGAATTTAATACAAGAGGCACAATGGCGACTTAAGTACAAGAGGACTGACACTCTCACTTTCTATGATTTGAACCTCTCTGGAGAGTCCAGTTTTAGATTCCGATGCTTCACTTCAGGTTTACTGTATACCTTGCACCTTCTTATTGACGATGAAACACAGAATTTTCATCCGAATGTAATACAAAAGGCACAATGCCGACTTAAGTACAAGTGGAATGACATTCTAAGTTTCTATGATTAGAACCTCTCCTATGAGTCCACTTTTAGATTCCGATGCTTCACCTCAGGTTTACTGTATCCCTTGGACCTTCTCATTGACAATGAAACACAGAAATAGCATCGGAATTAAATTCAAAATGCACAATGCCGACTTAAGTAAAAGAGGACTGACACTCTCACTTTCTATGATTTGAACCTCTCCTGTGAGTCCAGTTTTAGATTCCGATGCTTCACTTCAGGTTTACTATATCCCTTGGACCTTCTTATTGACGATGAAACACAGATATTGCATCTGAATTTAATACAAATGGCACAATGTCGACTTAAGTACAAGAGGACTGACACTCTCACTTTCTATGATTTGAACCTCTCCTGTGAGTCCAGTTTTAGATTCCGATGCCTCACTTCAGGTTTACTGTATACCTTGCGCCTTCTTATTGACGATGAAACACAGAAATTGCATCCGAATTTAATACAAAAGGCACAATGCCGACTTAAGTACAAGAGGACTGACATTCTAACTTTCTATGATTTGAACCTCTCCTGTGAGCCCTGTTTTAGATTCCGATGCGTCACTTCAGGTTTACTCTATCCCTTGGACCTTCTTATTGACAATGAAACACAGAAATAGCATCGGAATTAAATTCAAAAGGCACAATGCCGACTTGGGTACAAGAGGACTGACACTCTAACTTTCTATGATTTGAACATCTCCTGTGAGTCCAGTTTTAGATTCCGATGCTTCACTTCAGGTTTACTGTATCCCTTGGACCTTGTTATTGACGATGAAACACAGAAATTGCATCCGAATTTAATACAAAAGGCACAATGGCGACTTAAGTACAAGAGGACTGACACTCTCACTTTCTATCATTTGAACCTCTCCTGTGAGTCCAGTTTTAGATTCCGATGCTTCACTTCAGGTTAACAGTATCCCTTGGACCTTCTTATTGACGATGAAACACAGAAATTGCTTCCGAATTTAATACAAAAGGCACAATGCCGACTTAAGTACAAGAGGACTGACACTCTCACTTTCTATGATTCGAACCTCTCCTGTGAGGTCAGATATAGATTCCGATGCTTCACTTCAGGTTTACTGTACACCTTGCACCTTCTTATTGACGATGAAACACAGAAATTGCATCGGATTTAAATTCAAAACGCACAATGCCGACTTAAGTAGAAGAGAACTGACACTCTCACTTTCTATGATTTGAATCTCTCCTGTGAGTCCAGTTTTAGATTCCGATGCTTCACTTCAGGTTTACTGTATCCCTTGGACCTTCTTATTGACGATGGAACACTGAAATTGCATCGGAATTAAATTCAAAAGGCACAATGCCGGCCTAAGTACAAGAAGACTGACAATCTAACTTTCTATGATTTGATCCTCTCCTGTGAGTCCGGTTTTATATTCCGATGCATCACTTCAGGTTTACTGTATCCCTTGGACCTTCTTATTTACGATGAAACACAGAGTTTGCATCCGAATTTAATACAAAAGGCACAATGCCGACTTAAGTACAACAGGACAGACACTCTAACTTTCTATGATTTGAACCTGTCCTGTGAGTCCAGTTTTGGATTCCGATGCTTCACTTCAGGTTTACTGTATCCCTTGGACCTTCTTATTGACGATGAAACACAGAAATTGCATCCGAATTTAATACGAAAGGCACAATGGCGACTTAAGTACAAGAGGACTGACACTCTCACTTTCTATGATTCGAACCTCTCCTGTGAGGTCAGATATAGATTCCGATGCTTCACTTCAGGTTTACTGTACACCTTGCACCTTCTTATTGACGATGAAACACAGAAATTGCATCGGATTTAAATTCAAAACGCACAATGCCGACTTAAGTAGAAGAGAACTGACACTCTCACTTTCTATGATTTGAATCTCTCCTGTGAGTCCAGTTGTAGATTCCGATGCTTCACTTCAGGTTTACTGTATCCCTTGGACCTTCTTATTGACGATGGAACACTGAAATTGCATCGGAATTAAATTCAAAAGGGACAATACCGGCCTAAGTACAACAGGACAGACACTCTAACTTTCTATGATTTGAACCTGTCCTGTGAGTCCAGTTTTGGATTCCGATGCTTCACTTCAGGTTTACTGTATCCCTTGGACCTTCTTATTGACGATGAAACACAGAAATTGCATCCGAATTTAATACGAAAGGCACAATGGCGACTTAAGTACAAGAGGACTGACACTCTCACTTTCTATGATTCGAACCTCTCCTGTGAGGTCAGATATAGAATCCGATACTTCACTTCAGGTTTACTGTACACCTTGCACCTTCTTATTGACGATGAAACACAGAAATTGCATCGGATTTAAATTCAAAACGCACAATGCCGACTTAAGTAGAAGAGAACTGACACTCTCACTTTCTATGATTTGAATCTCTCCTGTGAGTCCAGTTGTAGATTCCGATGCTTCACTTCAGGTTTACTGTATCCCTTGGACCTTCTTATTGACGATGGAACACTGAAATTGCATCGGAATTAAATTCAAAAGGGACAATACCGGCCTAAGTACAACAGGACAGACACTCTAACTTTCTATGATTTGAACCTGTCCTGTGAGTCCAGTTTTGGATTCCAATGCTTCACTTCAGGTTTACTGTATCCCTTGGACCTTCTTATTGACGATGAAACACAGAAATTGCATCCGAATTTAATACAAAAGGCACAATGCCGACTTAAGTACAAGAGGGCAGACACTCTAACTTTCTATGATTTGAACCTGTCCTGTGAGTCCAGTTTTGGATTCCGATGCTTCACTTCAGGTTTACTGTATCCCTTGGACCTTCTTATTGACGATGAAACACAGAAATTGCATCCGAATTTAATACAAAAGGCACAATGGCGACTTCAGTACAAGAGGACTGACACTCTCACTTTCTATGATTTGAACCTCTCCTGTGAGTCCAGTTTTAGATTCCGATGCTTCCCCTCAGGTTTACTGCATCCCTTGGATCTTCTTATTGACGATGAAACACAGAAATTGCATCCGAATTTAATACAAATGGCGCAATGCCGACTTAAGTACAAGAGGGCTGACACTCTCACTTTCTATGATTCGAACCTTTCCTGTGAGGTCAGATTTAGATTCCGATTCTTCACTTCAGGTTAACTGTATCCCTCGGACCTTCTTATTGACGATGAAACACAGAAATTGCATCGGAATTAAATTCAAAAGGCACAATGCCGACCTAAGTAGAAGAGAACTGACACTCTCACTTTCTATGATTTGAACCTCTCCTGTGAGTCCAGTTTTAGATTCCGATGCTTCACTTAAGGTTTACAGTATCCCTTGCACCTTCTTATTGACGATGAAACACAGAAATTGCATCCGAATTTAATATAAATGGCACAATGCCGACTTAAGTACAAGCGGACAGACACTCTCACTTTCTATGATTCGAACCTCTCCTGTGAGGTCAGATTTAGATTCCGATGCTTCACTCCAGGTTTACTGTACACCTTGCACCTTCTTATTGAAGATGAAACACAGAAATTGCATCGGAATTAAATTCAAAAGGCACAATGCCGTCTAAAGTACAAGAGGACTGACACTCTCACTTTCTATGATTTGACCCTCTCCTGTGAGTCCAGTTTTAGATTCCGATGCTTCACTTCAGGTTTACTGTATCCCTTGGACATTATAATTGACGATGAAACACAGAGTTTGCATCCGAATTTAACACAAAAGTTACAATACCGACTTAAGTACAAGAGGACAGACACTCTCACTTTCTATGATTCGAACCTCTCCTGTGAGGTCAGATTTAGATTCCGATGCTTAACTCCAGGTTTACTGTACACCTTGCACCTTCTTATTGACGATGAAACACAGAAATTGCATCGGATTTAAATTCAAAACGCACAATGCCGACTTAAGTAGAAGAGGACTGACACTCTCACTTTCTATGATTTGAACCTCTCCTGTGAGTCCAGTTTTAGATTCCGATGCTTCACTTCAGGTTTACTGTATACCTTGCACCTTCTTATTGACGATGAAACACAGAATTTGCATCCGAATTTAATACAAATGGCACAATGTCGACTTAATAACAAGAGGACTGACTCTCTCACTTTCTATGATTTGAGCCTCTCCTGTGAGTCCAGTTTTAGATTCCGATGCTTCACTTCAGGTTTACTGTATACCTTGCACCTTCTTATTGACGATGAAATACAGAGTTTGCATCCGAATTTAATACAAAAGGCACAATGCCGACTTAAATACAAGAGGACTAACACACTAACATTCTATGATTTGAACCTCTCCTGTGAGTCCAGTTTTGGATTCCGATGCTTCACTTGAGGTTTACTGTATATCTTGGACCTTGTTATTGACGATGTAACAAAGAAATTGCATCCGAATTTAATACAAATGCCACAATGCCGACTTAAGTACATGAGGACTGACACTCTCACTTTCTATGATTCTAACCTTTCCTGTGAGTCAAGTTTGTGATTCCGATGCTTCACTTCAGGTTTACTGTACCCCTTGGACCTTCTTATTGACGATGAAACCCAGAAATTGCACCCGAATTTAATACAAATGGCACAATGCCGACTTAAGTACAAGAGGACTGACACTCTCACTTTCTATGATTTGAACCTCTCCTGTGAGTCCAGTTTTAGATTCCGATGCTTCACTTCAGGTTTACTGTATCCCTTGGACCTTCTTATTGACGATAAAACACAGAAATTGCATCGGAATTAAATTCAAAACACACAGTGCCGAATTAAGTAAAAGAGGACTGACACTCTCACTTTCTATGATTTGAACCTCTCCTGTGAGTCCAGTCTTAGTTTACGATGCTTCACTCCAGGTTTACTGTATACCTTGGACCTTCTTATTGACGATGAAACACAGAAATTGCATCTGAATTAAATTCAAAAATCACAATGTCGCCTGAAGTACAAGATGACTGACACTCTAACTTTCTATGATTTGAACTCCTTCTGTGAGTCCAGTTTTAGATTCCGATGCTTCACTTCAGGTTTACTGTATTCCTTGCACCTTCTTATTGACGATGAAACACAGAGTTTGCATCCGAAATTAATACAAAAGGCACAATGCCGACTTAAGTACAAGAGGGCAGACACTCTAACTTTCTATGATTTGAACCTGTCCTGTGAGTCCAGTTTTGGATTCCGATGCTTCACTTCAGGTTTACTGTATCCCTTGGACCTTCTTATTGACGATGAAACACAGAAATTGCATCCGAATTTAATACAAAAGGCACAATGCCGACTTAAGTACAAGAGGGCAGACACTCTAACTTTCTATGATTTGAACCTGTCCTGTGAGTCCAGTTTTGGATTCCGATGCTTCACTTCAGGTTTACTGTATCCCTTGGACCTTCTTATTGACGATGAAACACAGAAATTGCATCCGAATTTAATACAAAAGGCACAATGGCGACTTCAGTACAAGAGGACTGACACTCTCACTTTCTATGATTTGAACCTCTCCTGTGAGTCCAGTTTTAGATTCCGATGCTTCCCCTCAGGTTTACTGCATCCCTTGGATCTTCTTATTGACGATGGAACACAGAAATTGCATCCGAATTTAATACAAATGGCGCAATGCCGACTTAAGTACAAGAGGGCTGACACTCTCACTTTCTATGATTCGAACCTTTCCTGTGAGGTCAGATTTAGATTCCGATTCTTCACTTCAGGTTTACTGTATCCCTCGGACCTTCTTATTGACGATGAAACACAGAAATTGCATCGGAATTAAATTCAAAAGGCACAATGCCGACCTAAGTAGAAGAGAACTGACACTCTCACTTTCTATGATTTGAACCTCTCCTGTGAGTCCAGTTTTAGATTCCGATGCTTCACTTAAGGTTTACAGTATCCCTTGCACCTTCTTATTGACGATGAAACACAGAAATTGCATCCGAATTTAATATAAATGGCACAATGCCGACTTAAGTACAAGAGGACAGACACTCTCACTTTCTATGATTCGAACCTCTCCTGTGAGGTCAGATTTAGATTCCGATGCTTCACTCCAGGTTTACTGTACACCTTGCACCTTCTTATTGAAGATGAAACACAGTAATTGCATCGGAATTAAATTCAAAAGGCACAATGCCGTCTAAAGTACAAGAGGACTGACACTCTCACTTTCTATGATTTGACCCTCTCCTGTGAGTCCAGTTTTAGATTCCGATGCTTCACTTCAGGTTTACTGTATCCCTTGGACATTATAATTGACGATGAAACACAGAGTTTGCATCCGAATTTAACACAAAAGTTACAATACCGACTTAAGTACAAGAGGACAGACACTCTCACTTTCTATGATTCGAACCTCTCCTGTGAGGTCAGATTTAGATTCCGATGCTTAACTCCAGGTTTACTGTACACCTTGCACCTTCTTATTGACGATGAAACACAGAAATTGCATCGGATTTAAATTCAAAACGCACAATGCCGACTTAAGTAGAAGAGGACTGACACTCTCACTTTCTATGATTTGAACCTCTCCTGTGAGTCCAGTTTTAGATTCCGATGCTTCACTTCAGGTTTACTGTATACCTTGCACCTTCTTATTGACGATGAAACACAGAAATTGCATCCGAATTTAATACAAATGGCACAATGTCGACTTAAGTACAAGAGGACTGACTCTCTCACTTTCTATTATTTGAGCCTCTCCTGTGAGTCCAGTTTTAGATTCCGATGCTTCACTTCAGGTTTACTGTATACCTTGCACCTTCTTATTGACGATGAAATACAGAGTTTGCATCCGAATTTAATACAAAAGGCACAATGCCGACTTAAATACAAGAGGACTAACACACTAACATTCTATGATTTGAACCTCTCCTGTGAGTCCAGTTTTGGATTCCGATGCTTCACTTGAGGTTTACTGTATATCTTGGACCTTGTTATTGACGATGTAACAAAGAAATTGCATCCGAATTTAATACAAATGCCACAATGCCGACTTAAGTACATGAGGACTGACACTCTCACTTTCTATGATTCTAACCTTTCCTGTGAGTCAAGTTTGTGATTCCGATGCTTCACTTCAGGTTTACTGTACCCGTTGGACCTTCTTATTGACGATGAAACCCAGAAATTGCACCCGAATTTAATACAAATGGCACAATGCCGACTTAAGTACAAGAGGACTGACACTCTCACTTTCTATGATTTGAACCTCTCCTGTGAGTCCAGTTTTAGATTCCGATGCTTCACTTCAGGTTTACTGTATCCCTTGGACCTTCTTATTGACGATAAAACACAGAAATTGCATCGGAATTAAATTCAAAACACACAGTGCCGAATTAAGTAAAAGAGGACTGACACTCTCACTTTCTATGATTTGAACCTCTCCTGTGAGTCCAGTCTTAGTTTACGATGCTTCACTCCAGGTTTACTGTATACCTTGGACCTTCTTATTGACGATGAAACACAGAAATTGCATCTGAATTAAATTCAAAAATCACAATGTCGCCTGAAGTACAAGATGACTGACACTCTAACTTTCTATGATTTGAACTCCTTCTGTGAGTCCAGTTTTAGATTCCGATGCTTCACTTCAGGTTTACTGTATTCCTTGCACCTTCTTATTGACGATGAAACACAGAGTTTGCATCCGAAATTAATACAAAAGGCACAATGCCGACTTTAGTACAAGAGGACTGACACTCTAACTTTCTATGATTTGAACCTCTCCTGTGAGTCCAGTTTTAGATTCCGATAATTTACTTAAAGTTTACTGTATCCCTTGGACTTTCTTATTGACGATGAAACACAGAAATTGCATCCGAATTTAATACAAAAGGCACAATACCGAATTAGGTACAAGAGGAGAGACACTCTAATTTTCTATGATTTGAATCTCTCCTGTGAGTCCAGTTTTAGATTCCGATGCTTCACTTCAGTTTTACTGTATCCTTAGGACCTTCTTATTGCCGATGAAACACAGAAATTTCATCGGAATTAAATTCAAAAGGCACAATGCCGATCTATGTAGAAGAGAACTGACACTCTCACTTTCTATGATTTGAACCTCTCCAGTGAGTCCAGTTTTAGATTCCAATGCTTCACTTCAGGTTTACTGTATCCCTTGGACCTTCTTATTGACAATGAAACACAGAAATAGCATTGGAATTAAATTCAAAAGGCACAATGCCGACATAAGTAAAAGAGGACTGACACTCTCACTCTCTATGATTTGAACCTCTCCTGTGAGTCCAGTTTTAGATTCCGATGCTTCACTTCAGGTTTACTGTATACCTTGCACCTTCTTATTGACGATGAAACACAGAAATTGCATCCGAATTTAATACAAATGGCACAATGTCGACTTAAGTACAAGAGGACTGACTCTCTCACTTTCTATGATTTGAACCTCTCCTGTGAGTCCAGTTTTAGATTCCGATGCTTCACTTCAGGTTTACTGTATAAATTGCACCTTCTTATTGACGATGAAATACAGAGTTTGCATCCGAATTTAATACAAAAGGCACAATGCCGACTTAAATACAAGAGGACTAACACACTAACATTCTATGATTTGAACCTCTCCTGTGAGTCCAGTTTTGGATTCCGATGCTTCACTTCAGGTTTACTGTATATCTTGGACCTTGTTATTGACGATGTAACAAAGAAATTGCATCCGAATTTAATACAAATGCCACAATGCCGACTTAAGTACATGAGGACTGACACCCTCACTTTCTATGATTCTAACCTTTCCTGTGAGTCAAGTTTGTGATTCCGATGCTTCACTTCAGGTTTACTGTACCCCTTGGGCCTTCTTATTGACGATGAAACCCAGAAATTGCACCCGAATTTAATACAAATGGCACAATGCCGACTTAAGTACAAGAGGACTGACACTCTCACTTTCTATGATTTGAACCTCTCCTGTGAGTCCAGTTTTAGATTCCGATGCTTCACTTCATGTTTACTGTATACCTTGCACCTTCTTATTGACGATGAAACACAGAAATTGCATCCGAATGTAATACAAAAGGCACAATGCCGACTTCAGTACAAGAGGAATGACATTCTAACTTTCTATGATTAGAACCTCTCCTATGAGTCCACTTTTAGAATCCGATGCTTCACTTCAGGTTTACTGTATCCCTTGGACCTTCTTATTGAAATGAAACACAGAAATAGCATCGGAATTAAATTCAAAAGGCACAATGCCGACTTAAGTAAAAGAGGACTGACATTCTCACTTTCTATGATTTGAACCTCTCCTGTGAGTCCAGTTTTAGATTCCGATGCTTCACTTCAGGTTTACTGTATCCCTTGGACCTTCTTATTGACGATGAAACACAGATATTGCATCCGAATGTAATACAAATGGCACAATGCCGACTTAAGTACAAGAGGACTGACATTCTAACTTTCTATGATTTGAACCTCTCATGTGAGCCCAGTTTTAGATTCCGATGCGTCACTTCACGTTTACTGTATCCCTTGGACCTTCTTATAGACAATGAAACACAGAAATAGCATCGGAATTAAATTCAAGAGGCACAATGCCGACTTGGGTATAAGAGGACTGACACTCTAACTTTCTATGATTTGAACCTCTCCTGTGAGTCCAGTTTTAGATTCCGATGCTTCCCTTCAGGTTTACTGTATCCCTTGGACCTTCTTATTGACGATGAAACACAGAAATTTCATCCGAATTTAATACAAAATGAACAATGGCGACTTAAGTACAAGAGGACTGACACTCTCACTTTCTATCATTTGAACCTCTCCTGTGAGTCCAGTTTTAGATTCCGATGCTTCACTTGAGGTTTACAGTATCCCTTGGACCTTCTTATTGATGATGAAACACAGAAATTGCATCGGAATTAAATTCAGAATGCACAATGCCGTCTTAAGTACAAGAGGACTGACACTCTCACTTTCAATGATTTGACCCTCTCCTGTGAGTTCAGTTTTAGATTCCGATGCTTCACTTCAGGTTTACTGTATCCCTTGGACCTTCTAATTGACGATGAAACACAGAGTTTGCATCCGAATTTAACACAAAAGGTACAATACCGACTTAAGTACAAGAGGACAGACACTCTCACTTTCTATGATTCGAACTTCTCCTGTGAGGTCAGATTTAGATTCCGATGCTTCACTCCAGGTTTACTGTACACCTTGCACCTTCATATTGACGATGAAACACAGAAATTGGATCGGATTTAAATTCAAAACGAACAATGCCGACTTAAGTAGAAGAGGACTGACACTCTCACTTTCTACACTCCTGGAAATGGAAAAAAGAACACATTGACACCGGTGTGTCAGACCCACCATACTTGCTCCGGACACTGCGAGAGGGCTGTACAAGCAATGTTCACACGCACGGCACAGCGGACACACCAGGAACCGCGGTGTTAGCCGTCGAATGGCGCTAGCTGCGCAGCATTTGTGCACCGCCGCCGTCAGTGTCAGCCAGTTTGCCGTGGCATACGGAGCTCCATCGCAGTCTTTAACACTGGTAGCATGCCGCGACAGCGTGGACGTGAACCGTATGTGCAGTTGACGGACTTTGAGCGAGGGCGTATAGTAGGCATGCGGGAGGCCGGGTGGACGTACCGCCGAATCGCTCAACACGTGGGGCGTGAGGTCTCCACAGTACATCGATGTTGTCGCCAGTGGTCGGCGGAAGGTGCACGTGCCCGTCGACCTGGGACCGGACCGCAGGGACGCACGGATGCACGCCAAGACCGTAGGATCCTACGCAGTGCCGTAGGGGACCGCACCGCCACTTCCCAGCAAATTAGGGACACTGTTGCTCTTGGGGTATCGGCGAGGACCATTCGCAACCGTCTCCATGAAGCTGGGCTACGGTCCCGCACACCGTTAGGCCGTCTTCCGCTCACGCCCCAACATCGTGCAGCCCGCCTCCAGTGGTGTCGCGACAGGCGTGAATGGAGGGACGAATGGAGACGTGTCGTCTTCAGCGATGAGAGTCGCTTCTGCCTTGGTGCCAATGATGGTCGTATGCGTGTTTGGCGCCGTGCAGGTGAGCGCCACAATCAGGACTGCATACGACCGAGGCACACAGGGCCAACACCCGGCATCATGGTGTGGGGAGCGATCTCCTACACTGGCCGTACACCACTGGTGATCGTCGAGGGGACATTGAATAGTGCACGGTACATCCAAACCGTCATCGAACCCATCGTTCTACCATTCCTAGACCGGCAAGGGAACTTGCTGTTCCAACAGGACAATGCACGTCCGCATGTATCCCGTGCCACCCAACGTGCTCTAGAAGGTGTAAGTCAACTACCCTGGCCAGCAAGATCTCCGGATCTGTCCCCCATTGAGCATGTTTGGGACGGGATGAAGCGTCGTCTCACGCGGTCTGCACGTCCATCACGAACGCTGGTCCAACTGAGGCGCCAGGTGGAAATGGCATGGCAAGCCGTTCCACAGGACTACATCCAGCATCTCTACGATCGTCTCCATGGGGGAATAGCAGCCTGCATTGCTGCGAAAGGTGGATATACACTGTACTAGTGCCGACATTGTGCATGCTCTGTTGCCTGTGTCTATGTGCCTGTGGTTCTGTCAGTGTGATCATGTGATGTATCTGACCCCAGGAATGTGTCAATAAAGTTTTCCCTTCCTGGGACAATGAATTCACGGTGTTCTTATTTCAATTTCCAGGAGTGTATAATTTGAACCTGTCCTGTGAGTCCAGTTTTGGATTCCGATGCTTCACTTCAGGTTTACTGTATCCCTTGGACCTTCTTATTGACGATGAAACACAGAAATTGCATCCGAATTTAATACAAAAGGCACAATGCTGACGTAAGTACAAGAGAGCTGACACTCTCACTTTCTATGATTCGAACCTCTCCTGTGAGGTCAGATTTAGATTCCGATGCTTCACTTCAGGTTTACTGTATCTCTTGGACCTTCTTATTGACGATAAAACACAGATATCGCATCCGTATTTAATATAAATTTCACAATGGCGACTTAAGTACAAGAGGACTGACACTCTCACTTTCTATGATTTGAACCACTCCTGTGAGACCGGTTTTAAATTCCGATGCTTCAATTCAGGTTTACTCTATACCTTGCACTTTCTTATTGACGATGAAACATAGAAATTGCATCGGAATTTAATACAAAAGGCACAATGCCGACTTAAGTAAGAGAGGACTGACACCCTAACTTTCTATCATTTGAACCTCTCCTGTGACTCCAGTTTTAGATTCCGATGCTTCACTTCAGCTTTACTGTATCCCTTGGACGTTATTATTCACGATGAAACACATAAATTGCATCCGAATTCAATACAAATGGCACAATGTCGACTTAAGTACAAGAGGATTGACACTCTCACTTTCTATGATTTGAAACTCTCCTGTGAGTCCAGTTTTATGTTCCGATGCTTCACTTCTGGTTTACTGTTGTAGTGGGACGAAATTAAACGTCACCCATCCATCAAGTCAGCCCAGTTTGCAGGTGACTATAAGTTTAATTTAGTTTTTGTTTATGTGTTTTCTTATTATTTGTAATAAATGTGAATTATCTAAAAGTTTTGTATTTTTTTTATGTGTTTCATGTACGGAGAGATCGGCGCAACGAACGGGGACAGCATCTTCGTTGCCGCGACCAGAGAGGAAATTGCTGGCCGCTATACGTCGCGGGTCGACAGCCAAGGAGCAACAGAAGATCCTGGAACCGAGTTGTTGCGTCGTGTTTCTAAAAAATTAAAAATGAATTTTTATACTCTTTTGTACAACAATGACGTCATAATGATCTTAACCTTATTGAAAAGTTAGTCACTGTCTGTCAACGCTCAAGTTCACATCTGTATGTGTAGGAAGCTAGTAAAATAGTGTATGCTACTAAAGTTGAAACACGTGTCTTGAAGATTTATTTATGAAGAGTTATGTGCACGGATTAATAATATATTTGACAAGATTATTGATTCAGACAGCGTTGGCCGAAACTTTGAATCTAAAAAGTTTATTTAATGTGTGATTCTGATATCGATTAGATCAAGATAACGTGTGTCGATATAATTTTCTGAGGAGAAACAAACGAAATTTAAATTCGAAAAAGTTACGAAAAACCAATTGGCCCAAGTGATGTAATTCTTTGCATACGACTCAACGGATGTTTTACAGTTTCGTTCAAGAACCATTCTATGACAATTTAAAAAGAATATGAATCATTTTTGAAGTGGGTTGTAACTGACGTAGGTGACGAAGTCTGCACATGGTCATATATCAAACGAAAACCTAAATACGTCGTTACACCGCACCGTGGCGACCTTAGAAACAGGACTTGTGTGCAACTAAGGCACACAGGTACGAAACAAAACATCAAGAGTCCTTCGGAAGTCAACGCGAGTTTTCGTGGAGCCTTCACCAGCCAGCGGCGACTTCGTGGGTGTGGGCATCTGACGGAGTGCAGCCAAGCAGTACGGTCACGCAGTTGTTCCACGAGAAGGCGCATCTGTTGGGCAGCAGCTGAACGCTGCAAACCTCGACAACCCTTTTTCTCCTTAAACTAACAGGCCCAGTACGTCAGCTGCGGGGCGTTCCTCCGGCTGGTATTAGAGGTGTTGCTGAGGGCTTCGCCTGTCTACGGCGGTGCCGGGCGTGGTTGCAGCTAGCGACGTTTCCGGTGTTCCATTCAGCGTCCTGCCGGTTGCGGAAGCGGGGTCGCAGCATCTCAGCGGCTGCATCGACGGCTGTTACATCTGCAGCCCATAGCAGCACACTAATCATCGAGAACTACAAATTACAATATTAGTGTCCGGTGAGTTTGTTTCAAGTTGGAAGTGGAGTGTTGTACATAGGAAGTGTGCTTTTACAGGATTGTTGATTACAAATCTGCGTGTGTAAATAGTTAATATCTTATAATAATGTCGGGAAGTGAAATGTCAGACGAAGAGCAATCTATGTCCGATAGGAGCATGAGAGCCCTTTTTAGGGCGATCGCTAAATTAAAACAGTCTAACGAGGAATCTACTGCTAGATTAAAAGAGGAATTAAAACAGTCTAACGAAGAATCTATGGCTAGATTAAAACAGTCTAACGAGGAATCTACTGTTAGATTAAAAGAGGAACTAAAACAGGAATTAAAACAGTCTAACGAAGAATCTACTGCTAGATTAAAACAGTCTAACGAAGAATCTATGGCTAGATTAAAACAGTCTAATGAGGAATCTACTGCTAGATTGAAACAGGAACTAAAACAGGAATTAAAACAGTCTAACGAGGAATCTACTGCTAGACTTAAAGGGGAGCTAACAAAATCAACAGACAGGTTGCAGGAATATCTTAATGAAACCAGTCGAGAATTAAGTGATAAAATAGAGTCTTCTAAAGTTGAAATGCAAGAAAAATTAGTAGGACTTAGTAATAAGATTGCCGATAACTGTAAAAGGTTAGAAGAACATATCCAGGAATCGCGCGAGGAAAAAGCTCGCATGCGAAACGATATCACTGACTTAACCGAGAGACTAGATAGTGTCAATATCTTAGTTGTAAATGAAATACAGAAAAATAACGATATGTTACGAGATGAATTTTCTATGCAAACAGAAACTGTTCGCAGAGAATTATTGAAATCTATTAAAGAGGTCTCTACCAAACCTGTAGAGATTTCTTCAATAGATAATGTAGAATTAGAAACATTAACTCATCAAGTAGAAAAGGACCATACCGAAATCGAAAACATGAAATTTTTAATTACTGAGATATGCAGTAATCTTGAGACTGCCAAAGATAATAATATTGACGAAGGTACAGAGCGTTCACATCGTGAACACAGTGAAGAATCGATATTAGCTAATCGCGTATCCAATACAGAAATGCGGATACAGGAAATTACGAAACGGTTATCGGAATTAGATAATAACGAGAACATTTCAGGTAGCAGAGGTAATAACATAATCAGAGACAACAGTCGCATCGAATTTGCTAGCACGGACGACAACAATATGAATAAGGCAATCACGGCAAGCCAATCCGATGCAACTCCGTCTCTGCAAGCTAAACAAAATCCGACTATTTCTCTCGCAGAATGTCTGGATGACATAACAACAAATTCAAATGTAGCAAGTCGATTTCCTGTATTCAAACCAGGAGGCGAACTGCACCCTATAATCTTTATAAAAGCTTTTGAAACATCATTATCTTCTAAATGGAGTAATGAAAAACGCATTCAATTTGTAATAGGACATTTAGAAGCAGAAGCTGCGGAGTGGGCAGTACTGCATAGAAATGAATTCAGGGATTGGGATGATTTTGTTAAGCAGTTTAAACAAAATTATTGGTCAAGACGAAAACAACAACACTTAACTTTAAAGTTGTTAGCCCCTCCTCCATATTCTAAGCGGTGGAGAGGTTATAGGAATTATTTTGAATGGAATTTAAACCGTGCTAAATTAATTGAAAGTCATCTAATACGAGTCCTAAGTAGTAGGTTACCGTATTACATAAAGGAAAGAAAAATGTTATTCTACGAATTATACAAAACCTTAATAATGGGGACGAAGCGGTTAACACCCGGGGTGTGTGGTTATATTTTAACGACTTGTTGTATTGGAAAGCACAGAGGGAACTCCAGAGATGGAAAATCTGCATTCCGAAAACTGTTGTGGACGAGTTAATTACTTATATTCATGAAGGTTACGGGCATTTTGGAATTCATAAATGTATTAAACATCTAATGAAGTATTATTATTTCAAAAATATGTCCCGTATTGTGAGAAGTATTATTAGGGCTTGTGAAACCTGTCAAAAGGTTAAAGTTAATAACAAATCCAAGCGTTATAAATTATATGCTGTAATTCCTCGAGGTTTGTGGGATCTACTGTCATTAGATTTTTTCGGCCCTCTGCCTCGGAGTTCAGGAGGATTAACATATGTGTTTGTAGTAATGGAATGTTGGTCCAAACATGTGAAACTGTATACTTTGAAACGAGCGAATACAGCAAGCGTTATACGCTGCCTCACCCGAAATTACTTTGTTAACTGGGGCATTCCTAAACGACTTATGTCTGACAACGGTAGTGCCTTTATTAGTCAAAGATTTCAAGATATGATAAGACAATATGGAATCAAACATATCTTAATTTCGAAATATCACCCTCAAAGTAATTTAGTAGAAAGAGTCATGAAAGAATTAGGACGATTATGTAGAACTTATTGTGCACATAAACATACTCGGTGGGCCAAACTAATGCCTGAATTCGAAAAGATATTAAATGAATTGCCTCACCTAACGACGGGATTATCACCTATAGAAATTTTAGGCAAACGAATTATAGGTGAGCCTTTACTAGCTGCTTTACCTTGGCCACCAGTAAATGAGATACAACAAGATATTCCAGACGAAAAAGTTTGCGAACAGATTGTAAAAAATGCCGAACGGAGAATTAAAAGCTATAATCAACAGGCTGTAGAACCCTCATTTCAGGTAGGAGATCTTGTGTTAGTACGATCTCATCCTAAAAGTTCTAAGATCGATAAGGAATGTAGAAAATTCTTCTTTATCTTTGAAGGTCCATATGTTGTACATAAGATTGTACATCCCAAAGCATTACTTCTTATGGAACCTTCATCAGGTGTAATTAAAGGATTATATAGTGTTGATCAAATGAAACTCTTCATTCCTAAATAAGTTAATATTTAGTATACGTTACACACGGAAGAGCGTTCATAGTTTATTCATGTGAAGTTTTTCGTGATAGTTACGTGTTATTTTAAATAAATGACAGAAAGCTTAAACATGTGTTCTACAATAATCTACTGGTACTTCAAAAAGAGAAAGATAACCAAAAGGGGGATTTATATGGAGGAAATTTTGCTCTTAGGTCAAAAGGAATTTTGCATATTTCAAATTTACTCGGATAGTAGGAACCAAAGGGGATGGTTAATAGTTTTAGGGACCATGGGCGTCCAGAGCTATATGGCTCACGAGAACATAGCAGAGTGCCTTTAATAGAGGTTTGCAATAGTGTTAATATAGAACACACCAAACGGGGCTCTCTCGCTTGTTTCTCCTAAATAAATGGCCATTACCCAACAAGGTGTCCGAAGGTAAAGAAAGCCGTGCCGAGATTCTAAAGAAAGTTTTGCTTGATTTCTTCTTGACCTCAGGCATAAATAAGGCCTTAGGGAAGAGAATGACGTAAAGTAAATAGTACTATTAGTTATTGTGAGAAACTTATTAGTAATATACATTCTTGAAAAGAATAACTCTAGTAAATAAATGAAACTGAAATTAATCTATCACAATTTGAACGCTCTGTCCTAATGTACAACGTTAAAGAACGTACTAAATTAGTATTTATTAGCAACTATTAACTGAAGAGGAGCAATCTCCCTATATTCGGTTACGAATTACCATAAGAGCACAATTAAGAGTAAATGACAAATAGTCACAACGGTATCGTGTTAAAAGGATTAAATCTATCTAATAGCAAGGACTTGAGGTTACGTAAAATGTGAGGAAAATGTATTAACAGTTAAATATTGTATATTGAACAGTTTTAATTCCGGTTAAAACCTGACAAACTGAGCTTGTGGGTGGGGTATGTAGTGGGACGAAATTAAACGTCACCCATCCATCAAGTCAGCCCAGTTTGCAGGTGACTATAAGTTTAATTTAGTTTTTGTTTATGTGTTTTCTTATTATTTGTAATAAATGTGAATTATCTAAAAGTTTAGTATTTTTTTTATGTGTTTCATGTACGGAGAGATCGGCGCAACGAACGGGGACAGCATCTTCGTTGCCGCGACCAGAGAGGAAATTGCTGGCCGCTATACGTCGCGGGTCGACAGCCAAGGAGCAACAGAAGATCCTGGAACCGAGTTGTTGCGTCGTGTTTCTAAAAAATTAAAAATGAATTTTTATACTCTTTTGTACAACAATGACGTCATAATGATCTTAACCTTATTGAAAAGTTAGTCACTGTCTGTCAACGCTCAAGTTCACATCTGTATGTGTAGGAAGCTAATAAAATAGTGTATGCTACTAAAGTTGAAACACGTGTCTTGAAGATTTATTTATGAAGAGTTATGTGCACGGATTAATAATATATTTGACAAGATTATTGATTCAGACAGCGTTGGCCGAAACTTTGAATCTAAAAAGTTTATTTAATGTGTGATTCTGATATCGATTAGATCAAGATAACGTGTGTCGATATAATTTTCTGAGGAGAAACAAACGAAATTTAAATTCGAAAAAGTTACGAAAAACCAATTGGCCCAAGTGATGTAATTCTTTGCATACGACTCAACGGATGTTTTACAGTTTCGTTCAAGAACCATTCTATGACAATTTAAAAAGAATATGAATCATTTTTGAAGTGGGTTGTAACTGACGTAGGTGACGAAGTCTGCACATGGTCATATATCAAACGAAAACCTATATACGTCGTTACACCGCACTGTATACCATGCACCTTCTTATTGACGTTGAAACACAGAAATTGCATCCGAATTTAATACAAAAGGCACAATGCCGACTTAAGTAAAACAGGACTGACACTCTAACTTTCTGTCATTTGAACCTCTTCTGTGAGTCCAGTTTTAGATTCCGATGCTTCACTTAATGTTTACTGTATCCCTTGGACCTTCTTATTGACGATGAAACATAGAAATTGCATCGGAATTTAATACAAAAGGCACAATACCGACTTAAGTACAAGAGGAGTGACACTCTAACTTTCTAAGATTTGAATCTCTCTTGTGAGTCCAATTTTTGATTCCGATGCTTCACTTCAGGTTTACTGTATCCTTTGGACCTTCTTATTGACGATGAAACACAGAAAATGCATAGGAATTAAATTCAAAAGGCACAATGCAGACCTAAGTAGAAGAGGACTGACACTCTCACTTTCTATGATTTGAACCTCTCCTGTGAGTCCAGTCTTAGATTCCAATGCTTCATTCCAGGTTTACTGTATCCCTTGGTCGTTCTTATTGACGATGAAACACAGAAATTGCATCGGAATTAAATTCAAAAATCACAATGCAGAGTTATGTACAAGAGGAATGACACTCTAACTTTCTGTGATTTGAACCTCCCCTGTGAGCCCAGTTTTAGATTCCGATGTTTCACTTCAGGTTTACTGTACTCCTTGGACCGTCTTATTGACTATGAAACACAGGAATTGCATCCGAATTTAATACAAATGGCACAATGCCAACTTAAGTACAAGAGGACTGACACTCTCTCTTTCTATGATTTGAACCTCTCCTGTGAGTCTGGTTTTAAATTCCGATGCTTCACTTCAGGTTTACTGTATACCTTGCACCTTCTTATTGACGATGAAACATAGAAATTGCATCGGAATTTAATGCAAAATCCACAATGCCGACTTAAATAAAGGAGGAATAACACTCTAACTTTCTATGATTTGAACCTCTCCTGTGAGTCCAGTTCTAGATTCCAATGCTTCACTGCAGGTTTACTGTATCCCTTGGACCTTCGTATTGACGATGAAACACAGAAATTGCATCCGAATGTAATACAAATGGCACAATGTCGACTTAAGTACAAGAGGACTGACACTCTCACTTTCTATGATTTGAACCTCTCCTGTGAGTCCAGTTTTAGATTCCGATGCTTCCCTTCAGGTTTACAGTATACCTTGCACCTTCTTATTGACGATGAAACACAGAAATTACATCCGAATTTAATACAAACGGCACAATGCCGACTTAAGTACAAGAGGACCGACATTCTAACTTTCTATGATTTGAACCTCTCCTGTGAGTACAGTTTTAGATTCCGATGCTTCACTTCAGGTTTACTGTATCCCTTGGACCTTCTTATCGACGATGAAATACAGAAATTGCATCCGAATTTAATACAAAAGGCACTATGCCGACTAAAGTAAAAGAGGACTGACACTCTAACATTCTATGATTTGAACCTCTCCTGTGAGACCAGTTTTAGATTCCGATGCTTCACTTCAGGTTTACTGTATCCCTTGGACCTTCTTATTGACGATGAAACACAGAAATTGCATCCGAATTTAATACAAAAGGCACAATACCGACTCAAGTACATGAGGAGTGACAGTCTCACTTTCTATGATTTGAACCTCTCCTGTGAGTCCAGTTTTAGATTTCGATGCTTCACTTCAGATTTACTGTATCCCTTGGACCTTCTTATTGACGATGAAACACAGAAATTTCATCCGAATTTAATACAAATGCAACAATGCCGACTTAAGTACAAGAGGACTGACACTCTAACTTTCTATGATTTGAACCTCTCCGTTGAGTCCAGTCTTAGATTCCGATGCTTCACTCCAGGTTTACTGTATCCCTGGGACCTTCTTACTGACGATGAAACACAGAAATTGCATCCGAATTAAATTCAAAAATCACAATGCCGATTTAAGTACAAAAGGACTGACACTCTAACTTTCTATGATTTGAACCTCTCCTGTGAGTCCAGATTCAGATTCTGAAGCTTCACTTCAGATTTACTGTACGCCTTGGACCTTCTTATTGACGATGAAACACAGAAATTGTATCCGAATTTAATACAAAAAGCACAAGGGCGAACTAAGTACAAGACTACTGACACTCTCAATTTCTTTGATGTGAACCTCTCCTGTGAATCCAGTTTCAGATTCCGATGCTTCACTTCAGGTTCACTGCATACCTTGCACCTTCTTATTGACGATGAAACACAGAAATTACATCCAAATTTTAAACAAAAGGTACAATGCCGACTTAAGTACAAGAGGACATACACTCTTACTTTCTATGATTTGAACCTCTTCTGTGAGTCCAGTTTTAGATTCCGATGTTTCACTTCAGGTTTACTGTATTCCTTGGACCATCTTATTGACTATGAAACACAGGAATTGCATCCGAATTTAATACAAATGGCACAATGCCAACTTAAGTACAAGAGGACTGACACTCTCTCTTTCTATGATTTGAACCTCTCCTGTGAGGCCGGTTTTAAATCCCGATGCTTCACTTCAGGTTTACTGTATAACTTGCACGTTCTTATTGACGATGAAACAAAAAAATTGCATCGGAATTTAATGCAAAAGCCACAATGCCGACTTAAATAAAAGAGGACTAACACTCTAACTTTCTATGATTTGAACTTCTCATGTGAGTCCAGTTTTAGATTCCGATGCTTCACTTCAGGTTTACTGTATCCCTTGGACCTTCTTATTGACGATGAAACACAGAAATTGCATCCGAATTTAATACAAATGGCACAATGTCGACTTAAGTACAAGAGGACTGACACTCTCACTTTCTATGATTTGAACCTCTCCTGTGAGTCCAGTTTTAGATTCCGATGCTTCACTTCAGATTTACAGTATACCTTGCACCTTCTTATTGACTATGAAACACAGAAATTGCATCCGAAATTAATACAAAAGGCACAATGCCGACTTAAGTACAAGAGGACTGACATTCTAACTTTCTGTGATTTGAACCTCTCCTGTGAGTCCAGTTTTAGTTTCCGATGCTTCACTTAAGGTTTACTGTATCCCTTGGACCTTCTTATTGACGATGAAACACAGAAATTGCATCCGAATTTAATACAAAAGGCACAATACCGACACAAGTACCAGAGGAGTGACACTCTAATTTTCAATGATTTGAATCTCTCCTGTGAGTCCAGTTTGAGACTCCGATGCTTCACTTCAGGTTTACTGTATCCCTTGGCCCATCTTATTGACGATGAAACACAGAAATTGCATCCGAATTTAATACAAAAGGCACAATGGCGACTTAAGTACAAGACTACTGACACTCTCAATTTCTATGATGTGAACCTCTCCTGTGAGTCCAGTTTCAGATTCCGATGCTTCACTTCAGGTTTACTGCATACCTTGCACCATCTTATTGACGATGAAACAAAGAAATTGCATCGGAATTAAATTCAAAATGCACAATACCGACTTAAGTATATGAGGACTGACACTCTCACTTTCTGTGATTTGAACCCCTCCTATGAGTCCAGTTTTAGATCCCGATGCTTCACTTCAGGTTTACTGTATCCCTTGGACCTTTTTATTGACGATGAAACACAGAGTTTGCATCCAAATTTAATACAAAAGATACAATGCCGACTTAAGTACAAGAGGACATACATTCTTACTTTCTATGATTTGAACCTCTCCTGTGAGTCCAGTTTTCGATTCCGCTGTTTCACTTCAGGTTTACTGTATTCCTTGGACCATCTTATTGACTATGTAACACAGGAATTGCATCCGAATTTAATACAAATGGCACAATGCCAAATTAAGGACTAGAGGACTGACACTCTCTCTTTCTATGATTTGAACCTCTCCTCTGAGTCCGGTTTTAAATTCCGATGCTTCACTTCAGGTTTACTGTATACCTTGCACCTTCATATTGACGATGAAACATAGAAATTGCATCGGAATATAATGCAAAAGCCACAATGCCGACTTAAATAAAAGAGGACTAACATTCTAACTTTCTATGATTTGAACCTCTCATGTGAGTCCAGTTTTAGATTCCGATGCTTCACTTCAGGTTTACTGTATCCCTTGGACCTTCTAATTGACGATGAAACACAGAAATTGCATCCGAATTTAATACAAATGGCACAATGTCGACTTAAGTACAAGAGGACTGACACTCTCACTTTCTATGATTTGAACCTCTCCTGTGAGTCCAGTTTTAGATTCCGATGCTTCACTTCAGGTTTACAGTATAAATTGCACCTTCTTATTGACGATGAAACACAGAAATTGCATCCGAATTTAATACAAAAGGCACAATGCCGACATAAGTACAAGAGGACTGACATTCTAACTTTCTATGATTTGAACCTCTCCTGTGAGTCGAGTTTCAGTTTCCGATGCTTCACTTCAGGTTTACTGTATCCCTTGGACCTTCTTATTGACGATGAAACACAGAAATTGCATCGGAATTTAATACAAAAGGCACAATGCCGACTTAAGTAAAAGAGGACTGACACTCCAACATTCTATGATTTGAAACTCTCCTGCGAGTCCAGTTTTAGATTCCGATGCTTCACTTAAGGTTTACTGTATCCCTTGGACCTTCTTATTGACGATGAAACACAGAAATTGCATCCGAATTTAATACAAAAGGCACAATACCGACTCTAGTACCAGAGGAGTGACACTCTAATTTTCAATGATTTGAATCTCTCCTGTGAGTCGAGTTTTAGACTCCGATGCTTCACTTCAGGTTTACTGTATCCCTTGGACCTTCTTATTGACGATGAAACACAGAAATTGCATCGGAATTAAATTCAAAAGGCACAATGCCGACCTAAGTAGAAGAGGACTGACACTCTCACTTTCTATGATTTGAACCTCTCCTGTGAGTCCAGTTTTACATTCTGATGCTTCACTTCAGGTTTACAGTATACCTTGCACCTTCTTATTGACGATGAAACACAGAAATTGCGTCCGAATTTAATACAAAAGGCACAATGCCGACTTAAGTACAAGAGGACTGACATTCTAAATTTCTATGATTTGAACCTCTCCTGTGAGTCCAGTTTTAGTTTCCGATGCTTCACTTCAGGTTTACTGTATCCCTGGGACCTTCTTATTGACGATGAAACACAGAAATTGCATCCGAATTTAATACAAAAGGCACAATGCCGACTTAAGAAAAAGAGGACTGACACTCTAAACTTCTATGATTTGAACCTCTCATGTGAGTCCAGTTTTAGATTCCGATGCTTCACTTCAGGTTTACTCTATCCCTTGGACCATCTCATTGACGATGAAACACAGAAATTGCATCCGAATTTAATACAAATGGCACGATGACGACTTAAGTACAAGAGGACTGACACTCTTAGTTTCTATGATTTGAACCTCTCCTGTGAGTCCAGTTTTAGATTCCGATGCCTCACTTCAGGTTTACAGTATACCTTGCACCATCTTATTGACGATGAAACACAGAAATTGCATCCGAATTTAATACAAAAATCACACTGCCGACTTAAGTACAAGAGGACTGACACTCTAACTTTCTGTGATTTGAACCTCTCCTGTGAGTCCAGTTTTAGTTTCCGATGCTTCACTTCAGGTTTACTGTATCCCTTGGACCTTCTTATTGACGATGAAACACAGAAATTGCATCCGAATTTAATACAAAAGGCACAATGCCGACTCAAGTAAAAGAGGACTGACACTCTAACATTCTAAGATTTGAACTTCTCCTGCGAGTCCAGTCTTAGATTCCGATGCTTCACTTAAGGTTTACTGTATCCTTTGCACCTTCTTTTTGACGATGAAACGCAGAAAATGCATCGGAATTAAATTCAAAAGGTACAATGCCGACCTAAGTAGAACTGGACTGACACTCTCATTTTCTATGATTTGAACCTCTCCTGTGAGTCCAGTTTTAGATTCCGATGCTTCACTTCAGGTTTACTGTATACCTTGCTCCTTCTTATTGACGATGAGACACAGAAATTGCATCCGAATTTAATACAAAAGGCACAATGCCGACTTAAGTACAAGAGGACTGACATTCTAACTTTCTATGATATGAACCTCTCATGTGAATCCAATTTTAGATTCCGATGCTTAACTTCAGGTTTACTGTATCCCTTGGACATTGTTATTGACGATGAAACTAGGAAATTGCTGCCCAATTTAATACAAAAGCACAATACCGACTCAAGTACAACAGGAGTGACACTCTAACTTTCTATGATTTGAACCTCTCCTGTGAGTCCAGTTTTAGATTCCGATGCTTCACTTCAGGTTTATTGTATCCCTTGGACCTTCTTATTGACGATGAAACACAGAAATTGCATCCGAATTAAATTCAAAAATCACAATGCCGACTTAAGTACAAAAGGACTGACACTCTAACTTTCTATGATTTGAACCTTTCCTGGGAGTCCAGTTTTAGATTCCGAAGCTTCACTTCAGGTTTACTGTTTCCCTTGGACATTCTTATTGACGATGAAACACAGAAATTGCATCCGAATTTAATACAAAAGGCACATTGGCGACTTAAGTACAAGTCTACTGACACTCTCAATTTCTATGATTTGAACCTCTCCTGTGAGTCCAGTTTCAGATTCCGATGCTTCACTTCAGGTTTACAGTATACCTTGCACATTCTTATTGACGATGAAACACAGAAATTGCATCCGTATTTAATACAAAAGGCACAATGCCGACTTAAGTACAAGAGGACTGACATTCTAACTTTCTATGATTTGAACCTCTCCTGTGAGTCCAGTTTTAGTTTCCGATGCTTCACTTCAGGTTTACTGTATCCCTGGGACCTTCTTATTGACGATGAAACACAGAAATTGCATCCGAATTTAATACAAAAGGCACAATGCCGACTTAAGTAAAAGAGGACTGACACTCTAACATTCTATGATTTGAACCTCTCATGTGAGTCCAGTTTTAGATTCCGATGCTTCTCTTCAGGTTAACTGTATCCCTTGGACCTACTTATTGACGATGAAACACAGAAATTGCATCCGAATTTAATACAAATGGCACAATGTCGACTTAAGTACAAGAGGACTGACACTCTAACTTTCTATGATTTGAACCTTTCCTGTGAGTCCAGTTTTAGATTCCGATGTTTCACTTCAGGTTTACAGTATACCTTGCACCTTCTTATTGACGATGAAACACAGAAATTGCATGCGAATGTAATACAAAAGGCACAATGCCGACTTAAGTACAAGAGGACTGACATTCTAACTTTCTATGATTTGAACCTCTCCTGTGAGTCCAGTTTTAGTTTCCGATGCTTCACTTCAGGTTTACTGTATCCCTTGGACCTTCTTATTGACGATGAAACACAGAAATTGCATCCGAATTTAATACAAAAGGCACAATGCCGACTTAAGTAAAAGAGGACTGACACTCTAACATTTTATGATTTGAACCTCTCCTGTGAGTCCAGTTTTAGATTCCGATGCTTCACTTTAGGTTTACAGTATACCTTGCACTTTCTTATTGACGATGAAACACAGAAATTGCATCCGAATTTAATACAAAAGGCACAATGCCGACTTAAGTACAAGAGGACTGACATTCTAACTTTCTATGATTTGAACCTCTCCTGTGAGTCCAGTTTTAGTTTCCGATGCTTCACTTCAGGTTTACTGTATCCCTTGGACCTTCTTATTGACGATGAAACACAGAAATTGCATCCAAATTTAATACAAAAGGCACAATGCCGACTTAAGTAAAAGAGGACTGACACTCTAACATTCTATGATCTGAACCTATCCTGCGAGTCCAGTTTTAGATTCCGATGCTTCACTTAAGGTTTACTGTATCCCTTGGACCTTTTTATTGACGATGAAACACAGAAATTGCATCCGAATTTAATACAAAAGGCACAATACCGACTCAAGTACCAGAGGAGTGACACTCTAAAATTCAACGATTTGAATCTCTCCTGTGAGTCCAGTT
Organism: Schistocerca americana; assembly: GCF_021461395.2. Taxonomy (NCBI): domain Eukaryota; kingdom Metazoa; phylum Arthropoda; class Insecta; order Orthoptera; family Acrididae; genus Schistocerca; species Schistocerca americana. The sequence continues at coordinate 9,417,856 of NC_060128.1, read as the reverse complement.
TTAGACTCCGATGCTTCACTTCAAGTTTACTGTATCCCTTGGACCTTCTTATTGACGATGAAACACAGAAATTGCATCCGATTTAAATTAAAAAATCACAATGCCGACTTAAGTACAAAAGGACTGACACTATAACTTTCTATGATTTGAACCTCTCCTGTGAGTCCAGTTTTAGATTCCGATGCTTCACTTCAGGTTTACTGCATACCTTGCACCATCTTATTGACGATGAAACAAAGAAATTGCATCGGAATTAAATTCAAAATGCACAATACCGACTTAAGTACATGAGGACTGACACTCTCACTTTCTGTGATTTGAACCTCTCCTATGAGTCCAGTTTTAGATTCCGATGTTTCACTTCAGGTTTACTGTATTCCTTGGACCATCTTATTGACTATGAAACACAGGAATTGCATCCGAATTTAATACAAATGGCACAATGCCAACTTAAGGACTAGAGGACTGACACTCTCTCTTTCTATGATTTGAACCTCTCCTGTGAGTCCGGTTTTAAATTCCGATGCTCCACTACAGGTTTACTGTATACCTTGCACCTTCTTATTGACGATGAAACATAGAAATTGCATCGGAATTTAATGCAAAAGCCACAATGCCTACTTAAATAAAAGAGGACTAACACTCTAACTTTCTATGATTTGAACCTCTCATGTGAGTCCAGTTTTAGATTCCGATGCTTCACTTCAGGTTTACTGTATCCCTTGGACCTTCTTATTGACGATGAAACACAGAAATTGCATCCGAATTTAATACAAATGGCACAATGTCGACTTAAGTACAAGAGGACTGACACTCTCACTTTCTATGATTTGAACCTCTCCTGTGAGTCCAGTTTTAGATTCCGATGCTTCACTTCAGGTTTACAGAATACCTTGCACCTTCTTATTGACGATGAAACACAGAAATTGCATCCGAATTTAATACAAAAGGCACAATGCCGACATAAGTACAAGAGAACTGACATTCTAACTTTCTATGATTTGAACCTCTCCTGTGAGTCCAGTTTTAGTTTCCGATGCTTCACTTCAGGTTTACTGTATCCCTTGGACCTTCTTATTGACGATGAAACACAGAAATTGCATCGGAATTTAATACAAAAGGCACAATGCCGACTTAAGTAAAAGTGGACTGACACTCTAACATTCTATGATTTGAACCTCTCCTGCGAGTCCAGTTTTAGATTCCGATGCTTCACTTAAGGTTTACTGTATCCCTTGGACCTTCTTATTGACGATGAAACACAGAAATTGCATCCGAATTTAATACAAAAGGCACAATACCGACTCTAGTACCAGAGGAGTGACACTCTAATTTTCAATGATTTGAATCTCTCCTGTGAGTCGAGTTTTTGACTCCGATGCTTCACTTCAGGTTTACCGTATCCCTTGGACCTTCTTATTGACGATGAAACACAGAAAATGCATCGGAATTAAATTCAAAAGGCACAATGCCGACCTAAGTAGAAGAGGACTGACACTCTCACTTTCTATGATTTGAACCTCTCCTGTGAGTCCAGTTTTACATTCTGATGCTTCACTTCAGGTTTACAGTATACCTTGCACCTTCTTATTGACGATGAAACACAGAAATTGCATCCGAATTTAATACAAAAGGCACAATGCCGACTTAAGTACAAGAGGACTGACATTCTAAATTTCTATGATTTGAACCTCTCCTGTGAGTCCAATTTTAGTTTCCGATGCTTCACTTCAGGTTTACTGTATCCCTGGGACCTTCTTATTGACGATGAAACACAGAAATTGCATCCGAATTTAATACAAATGGCACAATGACGACTTAAGTACAAGAGGACTGACACTCTTAGTTTCTATGATTTGAACCTCTCCTGTGAGTCCAGTTATAGATTCCGATGCTTCACTTCAGGTTTACAGTATACCTTGCACCATCTTATTGACGATGAAACACAGAAATTGCATCCGAATTTAATACAAAAATCACACTGCCGACTTAAGTACAAGAGGACTGACATTCTAACTTTCTGTGATTTGAACCTCTCATGTGAGTCCAGTCTTAGATTCCGATGCTTCACTTAAGGTTTACTGTATCCTTTGCACCTTCTTTTTGACGATGAAACGCAGAAAATGCATCGGAATTAAATTCAAAAGGCACAATGCCGACCTAAGTAGAAGTGGACTGACACTCTCATTTTCTATGATTTGAACCTCTCCTGTGAGTCCAGTTTTAGTTTCCGATGTTTCACATCAGGTTTACTGTATACCTTGCACCTTCTTATTGACGATGAAACACAGAAATTGCATCGGAAATAAATTCAAAAGACACAATGCCGACTTATGTACAAGAGGAATGACACTCTCACTTTCTATGATGTGAACCTCCCCTGTGAGTCCAGTTTTAGATTCCGATGCTTCAATTCAGGTTTACTGTATCCCTTGGACCTGCTTATTGACGATGAAACACAGAGTTTGCATCCGAATTTAATACAAAAGGTACAATGGCGACTTAAGTACAAGAGGACTGACACACTAACTTTCTATGAGTTGAACCTCTCCTGTGAGACCAGTTTTAGATTCCGATGCTTCACTTCAGGTTTACTGTATACCTTGCTCCTTCTTATTGTCGATGAGACACAGAAATTGCATCCGAATTTAATACAAAAGGCACAATGCCGACTTAAGTACAAGAGGACTGACATTCTAACTTTCTATGATTTGAACCTCTCATGTGAATCCAATTTTAGATTCCGATGCTTCACTTCAGGTTTACTGTATCCCTTGGACATTGTTATTGACGATGAAACAAGGAAATTGCTCCCCAATTTAATACAAAAGCACAATACCGACTCAAGTACAACAGGAGTGACACTCTAACTTTCTATGATTTGAACCTCTCCTGTGAGTCCAGTTTTAGATTCCGATGCTTCACTTCAGGTTTATTGTATCCCTTGGACCTTCTTATTGACGATGAAACACAGAAATTGCATCCAAATTTAATTCAAAAATCACAATGCCGACTTAAGTACAAAAGGACTGACACTCTAACTTTCTATGATCTGAACCTTTCCTGTGAGTCCAGTTTTAGATTCCGAAGCTTCACTTCAGGTTTACTGTATCCCTTGGACATTCTTATTGACGATGAAACACAGAAATTGCATCCGAATTTAATACAAAAGGCACATTGGCGACTTAAGTGCAAGTCTACTGACACTCTCAATTTCTATGATGTGAACCTCTCCTGTGAGTCCAGTTTCAGATTCCGATGCTTCACTTCAGGTTTACAGTACACCTTGCACATTCTTATTGACGATGAAACACAGAAATTGCATCCGTATTTAATACAAAAGGCACAATGCCGACTTAAGTACAAGAGGACTGACATTCTAACTTTCTATGATTTGAACCTCTCCTGTGAGTCCAGTTTTAGTTTCCGATGCTTCACTTCAGGTTTACTGTATCCCTGGGACCTTCTTATTGACGATGAAACACAGAAATTGCATCCGAATTTAATACAAAAGGCACAATGCCGACTTAAGTAAAAGAGGACTGACACTCTAACGTTCTATGATTTGAACCTCTCATGTGAGTCCAGTTTTAGATTCCGATGCTTCACTTCAGGTTTACTGTATCCCTTGGACCTACTTATTGACGATGAAACACAGAAATTGCATCCGAATTTAATACAAATGGCACAATGTCGACTTAAGTACAAGAGGACTGACACTCTCACTTTCTATGATTTGAACCTCTCCTGTGAGTCCACTTTTAGATTCCGATGTTTCACTTCAGGTTTACAGTATACCTTGCACCTTCTTATTGACGATGAAACACAGAAATTGCATGCGAATGTAATACAAAAGGCACAATGCCGACTTAAGTACAAGAGGACTGACATTCTAACTTTCTATGATTTGAACCTCTCCTGTGAGTCCAGTTTAGTTTCCGATGCTTCACTTCAGGTTTACTGTATCCCTTGGACCTTCTTATGGACGATGAAACACAGAAATTGCACCGGATTTAATACAAAAGGCACAATGCCGACTTAAGTAAAAGAGGACTGACACTCTAACATTTTATGATTTGAACCTCTCCTGAGAGTCCAGTTTTAGATTCCGATGCATCACTTCAGGTTTACAGTATACCTTGCACCTTCTTATTGACGATGAAACACAGAAATTGCATCCGAATTTAATACAAAAGGCACAATGCCGACTTAAGTACAAGAGGACTGACATTCTAACTTTCTATGATTTGAACCTCTCCTGTGAGTCCAGTTTTAGTTTCCGATGCTTCACTTCAGGTTTACTGTATCCCGTGGACCTTCTTATTGACGATGAAACACAGAAATTGCATCCAAATTTAATACAAAAGGCACAATGCCGACTTAAGTAAAAGAGGACTGACACTCTAACATTCTATGATTTGAACCTATCCTGCGAGTCCAGTTTTAGATTCCGATGCTTCACTTAAGGTTTACTGTATCCCCTGGACCTTCTTATTGACGATGAAACACAGAAATTGCATCCGAATTTAATACAAAAGGCACAATACCGACTCAAGTACCAGAGGAGTGACACTCTAATTTTCAACGATTTGAATCTCTCCTGTGAGTCCAGTTTTAGACTCCGATGCTTCACTTCAGGTTTACTGTATCCCTTGGACCTTCTTATTGACGATGAAACACAGAAATTGCATCGGAATTAAATTCCAAAGGCACAATGCCGACCTAAGTAGAAGATGACTGACACTCTCACTTTCTATGATTTGAACCTCTCCTGTGAGTCCAGTTTTAGATTCTGATGCTTCACTTCAGGTTTACAGTTTACCTTGCACCTTCTTATTGACGATGAAACACAGAAATTGCATCCGAATTTAATACAAAAGGCACAATGCCGACTTAAGTACAAGAGGACTGACATTCTAACTTTGTATGATTTGAACCTCTCCTGTGAGTCCAGTTTCAATTTCCGAGGCTTCACTTCAGGTTTACTGTATCCCTGGGACCTTCTTATTGACGATGAAACACAGAAATTGCATCCGAATTTATTACAAAAGGCACAATGCCGACTTAAGTAAAAGAGGACTGACACTCTAACATTCTATGATTTGTACCTCTCATGTGAGTCCAGTTTTAGATTCCGATGCTTCACTTCAGGTTTACTGTATCCCTTGGACCTACTTATTGACGATCAAACACAGAAATTGCATCCGAATTTAATACAAATGGCACAATGTCGACTTAAGTACAAGAGGACTGACATTCTAACTTTTTGTGATTTGGAACTCTCCTGTGAGTCCAGTTTTAGTTTCCGATGCTTCACTTCAGGTTTACTGTATCCCTTGGACCTTCTTATTGACGATGAAACACAGAAATTGCATCCGAATTTAATACAAAAGGCACAATGCCGACTCAAGTAAAAGAGGACTGAGACTTTAACATTCTATAATTTGAACTACTCCTGCGAGTCCAGTCTTAGATTCCGATGCTTCACTTAAGGTTTACTGTATCCTTTGCAACTTCTTTTTGACGATGAAACGCAGAAAATGCATCGGAATTAAATTCAAAAGGCGCAATGCCGACCTAAGTAGAAGGGACTGACACTCTCATTTTCTATGATTTGAACCTCTCCTGTGAGCCCAGTTTTAGATTCCGATGTTTCACTTGAGGTTTACTGTATACCTTGCACCTTCTTATTGACGATGAAACACAGAAATTGCATCGGAAATAAATTCAAAAGACACAATGCCGACTTAAGTACAAGAGGACTGACACTCTCACTTTCTATGATGTGAACCTCTCCTTTGGGTCCAGTTTTAGATTCCGATGCTTCACTTCAGGTTTACTGTATCCCTTTTACCTGCTTATTGACGATGAAACACAAAAATTGCATCCGAATTTAATACAAAAGGCACAATGCCGACTTAAGTAAAAGAGGACTGACACTCTAACATTCTATGACTTGAACCTCTCCTGTGAGTCCAGTTTTAGATTCCGATGCTTCACTTCAGGTTTACAGTATACCTTGCACCTTCTTATCGACGATGAAACACAGAAATTGCATCCGAATTTAATACAAAAGGCACAATGCCGACTTAAGTACAAGAGGACTGACATTCTAACTTTCTATGATTTGAACCTCTCCTGTGAGTCCAGTTTTAGTTTCCGATGCTTCACTTCAGGTTTACTGTATCCCTTGGACCTTCTTATTGACGATGAAACACAGAAATTGCATCCGAATTTAATACAAAAGGCACAATGCCGACTTAAGTAAAAGAGGACTGACGCTCTAACATTCTGTGACTTGAACCTCTCCAGCGAGTCCAGTTTTAGATTCCGATGCTTCACTTAAGGTTTACTGTATCCCTTGGACCTTCTTATTGACGATGAAACACAGAAATTGCATCCGAATTTAATACAGAAGGCACAATACTGACCCAAGTACCAGAGGAGTGACACTCTAATTTTCAATGATTTGAATCTCTCCTGTGAGTCCAGTTTTAGACTCCGATGCTTCACTTCAGGTTTACTGTATCCCTTGGACCTTCTTATTGACGATGAAACACAGAAATTGCATCGGAATTAAATTCAAAAAGCACAATGCCGACCTAAGTAGAAGAGGACTGACACTCGCACATTCTATGATTTGAACCTCTCCTGTGAGTCCAGTTTTAGATTCTGATGCTTCACTTCAGGTTTACAGTATACCTTGCACCTTCTTATTGACGATGAAACACAGAAATTGCATCCGAATTTAATACAAAAGGCACAATGCCGACTTAAGTACAAGAGGACTGACATTCTAACTTTCTATGATTTGAACCTCTCCTGTGAGACCAGTTTTAGTTTCCGATGCTTCACTTCAGGTTTACTGTATCCCTGGGACCTTCTTATTGACGATGAAACACAGAAATTGCATCCGAATTTAATGCAAAAGGCACAATGCCGACTTAAGTAAAAGAGGACTGACACTCTAACATTCTATGATTTAAACCTCCCATGTGAGTCCAGTTTTAGATTCCGATGCTTCACTTCAGGTTTACTGTATCCCTTGGACCTTCTTATTGACGATGAAACACAGAAATTGCATCCGATTTTAATACAAATGGCACAATGTCGACTTAAGTACAAGAGGACTGACACTCTCACTTTCTATGATTTGAACCTCTCCTGCGAGTCCAGTATTAGATTCCGATGCTTCACTTCAGGTTTACAGTATACCTTGCACCTCCTTGTTGACGATGAAACACAGAAATTGCATCCGAATTTAATACAAAAATCACAATGCCGACTTAAGTACAAGAGGACTGACATTCCAACTTTCTGTGATTTGAACCTCTCCTGTGAGTCCAGTTTTAGTTTCCGATACTTCACTTCAGGTTTACTGTATCCCTTGGACCTTCTTATTGACGATGAAAAACAGATATTGCATCCGAATTTAATACAAAAGGCACAATGCCGACTCAAGTAAAAGAGGACTGACACTCTAACATTCTATGATTTGAACTTCTCCTGCGAGTCCAGTCTTAGATTCCGATGCTTCACTTCAGGTTTACTGTATCCCTTGGACCTTCTTATTGACGATGAAACACAGAACTTGCATCCGAATTTAATACAAAAGGCACAATGCCGACTTAAGTAAAAGAGGACTGACACACTAACATTCTATGATTTGAACCTCTCCTGTGAGTCCAGTTTTAGATTCCGATGCTTCACTTCAGGTTTACAGTATACCTTGCACCTTCTTATTGACGATGAAACACAGAAATTGCATCCGAATTTAATACAAAAGGCACAATGCCGACTTAAGTACAAGAGGACTGACATTCTAACTTTCTATGATTTGAACCTCTCCTGTGAGTCCAGTTTTAGTTTCCGATGCTTCACTTCAGGTTTACTGTATCCCTTGGACCTTCTTATTGACGATGAAACACAGAAATTGCATCCGAATTTAATACAAAAGGCACAATGCCGACTTAAGTAAAAGAGGACTGTTACTCTAACATTCTATGATTTGAACCTCTCCTGCGAGTCCAGTTTTAGATTCCGATGCTTCACTTAAGATTTACTGTATCCCTTGGACCTTCTTATTGACGATGAAACACAGAAATTGCATCCGAATTTAATACAAAAGGCACAATACCGACTCAAGTACCAGAGGAGTGACACTCTAATTTTCAATGATTTGAATCTCTCCTGTGAGTCCAGTTTTAGACTCCGATGCTTCACTTCAGGTTTACTGTATCCCTTGGACCTTCTTATTGACGATGAAACACAGAAATCGCATCGGAATTAAATTCAAAAGGCACAATGCCGACCTAAGTAGAAGAGGACTGACACTCTCACTTTCTATGATTTGAACCTCTCCTGTGAGTCCAGTTTTAGATTCTGATGCTTCACTTCAGGTTTAGAGTATACCTTGCACCTTCTTATAGACGATGAAACACAGAAATTGCATCCGAATTTAATACAAAAGGCACAATGCCGACTTAAGTACAAGAGGACTGACATTCTAACTTTCTATGATTTGAACCTCTCCTGTGAGACCAGTTTTAGTTTCCGATGCTTCACTTCAGGTTTACTGTATCCCTGGGACCTTCTTATTGACGATGAAACACAGAAATTGCATCCGAATTTAATGCAAAAGGCACAATGCCGACTTAAGTAAAAGAGGACTGACACTCTAACATTCTATGATTTGAACCTCCCATGTGAGTCCAGTTTTAGATTCCGATGCTTCACTTCAGGTTTACTGTATCCCTTGGACCTTCTTATTGACGATGAAACACAGAAATTGCATCCGAATTTAATACAAATGGCACAATGTCGACTTAAGTACAAGAGGACTGACACTCTCACTTTCTATGATTTGAACCTCACCTGTGAGTCCAGTTTTAGATTCCGATGTTTCACTTCAGGTTTACAGTATACCTTGCACCTCCTCATTGACGATGAAACACAGAAATTGCATCCGAATTAAATACAAAAATCACAATGCCGACTTAAGTACAAGAGGACTGACATTCCAACTTTCTGTGATTTGAACCTCTCCTGTGAGTCCAGTTTTAGTTTCCGATACTTCACTTCAGGTTTACTGTATCCCTTGGACCTTCTTATTGACGATGAAAAACAGAAATTGCATCCGAATTTAATACAAAAGGCACAATGCCGACTCAAGTAAAAGAGGACTGACACTCTAACATTCTATGATTTGAACTTCTCCTGCGAGTCCAGTCTTAGATTCCGATGCTTCACTTAAGGTTTACTGTATCCTTTGCACCTTCTTTTTGACGATGAAACGCAGAAAATGCATCGGAATTAAAATCAAAAGGCACAATGCCGACCTAAGTAGAAGTGGACTGACACTCTCATTTTCTATGATTTGAACCCCTCCTGTGAGTCCAGTTTTAGATTCCGATGCTTCACTTCAGGTTTACCGTATACCTTGCACCTTCTTATTGACGATAAAACACAGAAATTGCATCGGAAATAAATTCAAAAGACACTATGCCGACTTAAGTACAAGCGGACTGACACTCTCACTTTCTATGATGTGAACCTCTCCTGTGAGTCCAGTTTTAGATTCCGATGCTTCACTTCAGGTTTACTGTATCCCTTGGACCTGCTTATTGACGATGAAACACAGAGTTTGCATCCGAATTTAATACAAAAGGTACAAGGGCGACGTAAGTACAAGAGGACTGACACTCTAACTTTCTATGATTTGAACCTCTCCTGTGAGAGCAGTTTTAGATTCCGATGCTTCACTTCAGGTTTACTGTATACCTTGCTCCTTCTTAATGACGATGAGACACAGAAATTGCATCCGAATTTAATACAAAAGTCACAATGCCGACTTAAGTACAAGAGGACTGACATTCTAACTTTCTATGATTTCAACCTCTCATGTGAATCCAATTTTAGATTCCGATGCTTCACTTCAGGTTTACTGTATCCCTTGGACATTCTTAATGACGATGAAACGCAGAAATTGCTCCCCAATTTAATACAAAAGCACAATACCGACTCAAGTACAACAGGAGTGACACTCTAACATTCTATGATTTGAAATTCTCCTGTGAGTCCAGCTTTAGATTCCGATGCTTCACTTCAGGTTTATTGTATCCCTTGGGCCTTCTTATTGACGATTAAACACAGAAATTGCATCCGAATTAAATTCAAAAATCACAATGCCGACTTAAGTACAAAAGGACTGACACTCTAACTTTCTATGATTTGAACTTTTCCTGTGAGTCCACTTTTAGATTCCGAAGCTTCACTTCAGGTTTACTGTATCCCTTGGACCTTCTTATTGACGATGAAACACAGAAATTGCATCCGAATTTAATACAAAAGGCACAATGGCGACTTAAGTACAAGTCTACTGACACTCTCAATTTCTATGATGTGAACCTCTCCTGTGAGTCCAGTTTAGATTCTGATGCTTCACTTCAGGTTTAGAGTATACCTTGCACCTTCTTATTGACGATGAAACACAGAAATTGCATCCGAATTTAATACAAAAGGCACAATGCCGACTTAAGTACAAGAGGACTGACATTCTAACTTGCTATGATTTGAACCTCTCCTGTGAGACAAGTTTTAGTTTCCGATGCTTCACTTCAGGTTTACTGTATCCCTGGGACCTTCTTATTGACGATGAAACACAGAAATTGCATCCGAATTTAATGCAAAAGTCACAATGCCGACATAAGTAAAAGAGGACTGACACTCTAACATTCTATGATTTGAACCTCCCATGTGAGTCCAGTTTTAGATTCCGATGCTTCACTTCAGGTTTACTGTATCCCTTGGACCTTCTTATTGACGACGAAACACAGAAATTGCATCCGAATTTAATACAAATGGCACAATGTCGACTTAAGTACAAGAGGACTGACACCCTCACTTTCTATGATTTGAACCTCTCCTGTGAGTCCAGTTTTAGATTCCGATGCTTCACTTCAGGTTTACAGTATACCTTGCACCTCCTTATTGACGATGAAACACAGAAATTGCATCCCAATTTAATACAAAAGGCACAATGCCGACTCAAGTAAAAGAGGACTGACACTCTAACATTCTATGATTTGAACTTCTCCTGCGAGTCCAGTCTTAGATTCCGATGCTTCACTTAAGGTTTACTGTATCCTTTGCACCTTCTTTTTGACGACGAAACGCAGAAAATGCATCGGAATTAAATTCAAAAGGCACAATGCCGACCTTAGTAGAAGTAGACTGGCACTCTCATTTTCTATGATTTGAACCTCTCCTGTGAGTCCAGTTTTAGATTCCGATGCTTCACTTCAGGTTTACTGTATACCTTGCACCTTCTTATTGACGATAAAACACAGAAATTGCATCGGAAATAAATTCAAAAGACACAATGCCGACTTAAGTACAAGAGGACTGACACTCTCACTTTCTATGATGTGAACCTCTCCTGTGAGTCCAGTTTTAGATTCCGATGCTTCACTTCAGGTTTACTGTATCCCTTGGACCTGCTTATTGACGTTGAAACACAGAGTTTGCATCCGAATTTAATACAAAAGGTACAAGGGCGACGTAAGTACAAGAGGACTGACACTCTAACTTTCTATGATTTGAACCTCTCCTGTGAGACCAGTTTTAGATTCCGATGCTTCACTTCAGGTTTACTGTATACCTTGCTCCTTCTTATTGACGATGAGACACAGAAATTGCATCCGAATTTAATACAAAAGGCACAATGCCGACTTAAGTACAAGTGGACTGACATTCTAACTTTCTATGATTTGAACCTCTCATGTGAATCCAATTTTAGATTCCGATGCTTCACTTCAGGTTTACTGTATCCCTTGGACATTCTTATTGACGATGAAACGCAGAAATTGCTCCCCAATTTAATACAAAAGCACAATACCGACTCAAGTACAACAGGAGTGACACTCTAACATTCTATGATTTGAACCTCTCCTGTGAGTCCAGCTTTAGATTCCGATGCTTCACTTCAGGTTTATTGTATCCCTTGGACCTTCTTATTGACGATGAAACACAGAAATTGCATCCGAATTAAATTCAAAAATCACAATGCCGACTTAAGTACAAAAGGACTGACACTCTAACTTTCTATGACTTGAGACTCTCATGTGAGTCCAGTTTTAGATTCCGATGCATCACTTCAGGTTTACTGTATCCCTTGGACCTTCGTATTGACGATGAAACACAGAAATTGCATCCGAATTTAATACAAAAGGCAAAATGCCGACTTAAGTAAAAGAGGACTGACACTCTAACATTTTATGATTTGTACCTCTCCTGAGAGTCCAGTTTTAGATTCCGATGCTTCACTTCAGGTTTACAGTATACCTTGCATCTTCTTATTGACGATGAAACACAGAAATTGCATCCGAATTTAATACAAAAGGCACATGCCGACTTAAGTACAAGAGGACTGACATTCTAACTTTCTATGATTTGAACCTCTCCTGTGAGTCCAGTTTTAGTTTCCGATGCTTCACTTCAGGTTTACTGTATCCCTGGGACCCTCTTATTGACGATGAAACACAGAAATTGCATCCGAATTTAATACAAAAGGCACAATACCGACTCAAGTACCAGTGGAGTGACACTCTAATTTTCAATGATTTGAATCTCTCCTGTGAGTCCAGTTTTAGACTCCGATGCTTCACTTCAGGTTTACTGTATCCCTTGGACCTTCTTATTGACGATGAAACACAGAAATTGCATCGGAATTAAATTCAAAAGGCACAATGCCGACCTAAGTAGAAGAGGACTGACACTCTCACTTTCTATGATTTGAACCTCTCCTGTGAGTCCAGTTTTAGATTCTGATGCTTCACTTCAGGTTTACAGTATACCTTGCATCTTCTTATTGACGATGAAACACAGAAATTGCATCCGAATGTAATACAAAAGGCACAATGCCGACTTAAGTACAAGAGGACTGACATTCTAACTTTCTATGATTTGAACCTCTCCTGTGAGTCCAGTTTTAGTTTCCGATGCTTCACTTCAGGTTTACTGTATCCCTGGGACCTTCTTATTGACGATGAAACACAGAAATTGCATCCGAATTTAATACAAAAGGCACAATGCCGACTTAAGTAAAAGAGGACTGACACTCTAACATTCTATGATTTGAACCTCTCATGTGAGTCCAGTTTTAGATTCCGATGCTTCACTTCAGGTTTACTGTATCCCTTGGACCTACTTATTGACGATGAAACACAGAAATTGCATCCGAATTTAATACAAATGGCACAATGTCGACTTAAGTACAAGAGGACTGACACTCTCACTTTCTATGATTTGAACCTCTCCTGTGAGTCCAGTTTTAGATTCCGATGCTTCACTTCAGGTTTACAGTGTTCCTTGCACCTTCTAATTGACGATGAAACACAGAAATTGCATCCGAATGTAATACAAAAGGCACAATGCCGACTTAAGTACAAGAGGACTGACATTCTAACTTTCTATGATTTGAACCTCTCCTGTGAGTGCAGTTTTAGTTTCCGATGCTTCACTTCAGGTTTACCGTATCCCTTGGACCTTCTTATTGACGATGAAACACAGAAATTGCATCCGAATTTAATACAAAAGGCACAATGCCGACTAAACTAAAGGAGGACTGACACTCTAACATTCTATGATTTGAACCTCTCCTGTGAGTCCAGTTTTAGATTCCGATGCTTCACTTCAGGTTTACAGTATACCTTGCACCTTCTTATTGACGATGAAACACAGAAATTGCATCCGAATTTAATACAAAAGGCACAATGCCGACTTAAGTACAAGAGGACTGACATTCTAACTTTCTATGATTTGAACCTCTCCTGTGAGTCCAGTTTTAGTTTCCGATGCTTCACTTCAGGTTTACTGTATCCCTTGGACCTTCTTATCGACGATGTAACAGAGAAATTGCATCCGAATTTAATACAAAAGGAACAATGCCGACTTAAGTAAAAGAGGACTGACACTCTAACATTCTATGATTTGAACCTCTCCTGCGAGTGCAGTTTTAGATTCCGATGCTTCACTTCAGGTTTACTGTATCCCTTGGACCTTCTTATTGACGATGAAACACCGAAATTGCATCGGAATTAAATTCAAAAGGCACAATGCCGACATAAGTAGAAGATGACTGACACTCTCACTTTCTATGATTTGAACCTCTCCTGTGAGTCCAGTTTTAGATTCTGATGCTTCACTTCAGGTTTACAGTATATCTTGCACCTTCTTATTGACGATGAAACACAGAAATTGCATCCGAATTTAATACAAAAGGCACAATGCCGACTTAAGTACAAGAGGACTGACATTCTAACTTTCTATGATTTGAACCTCTCCTGTTAGTCCAGTTTTAGTTTCCGATGCTTCACTTCAGGTTTACTGTATCCCTGGGACCTTCTTATTGACGATGAAACACAGAAATTGCATACGAATTTAATACAAAAGGCACAATGCCGACTTAAGTAAAAGAGGACTGACACTCTAACATTCTATGATTTGAACCAATCATGTTAGTCCAGTTTTAGATTCCGATGCTTCACTTCAGGTTTACTGTATCCCTTGGACCTACTTATTGACGATGAAACACAGAAATTGCATCCGAATTTAATACAAATGGCACAATGTCGACTTAAGTACAAGAGGACTGACACTCTCACTTTCTATGATTTGAACCTCTCCTGTGAGTCCAGTTTTAGATTCTGATGCTTCACTTCAGGTTTACAGTATGTCTTGCACCTTCTTATTGACGATGAAACACAGAAATTGCATCCGAATTTAATACAAAAGGCACAATGCCGACTTAAGTACAAGAGGACTGACATTCTAATTTTCTGTGATTTGAACCTCTCCTGTGAGTCCAGTTTTAATTTCCGATGCTTCACTTCAGGTTTACTGTATCCCTTGGACCTTCTTATTAACGATGAAACACAAAAATTGCATCCGAATTTAATACAAAAGGCACAATGCCGACTCAAGTAAAAGAGGACTGACACTCTAACATTCTATGATTTTAACTACTCCTGCGAGTCCAGTCTTAGATTCCGATGCTCCACTTAATGTTTACTGTATCCTTTGCACCTTCTTTTTGACGATGAAACGCAGAAAATGCATCGGAATTAAATTCAAAAGGCACAATGCCGACCTTAGTAGAAGTGGACTGACACTCTCATTTTCTATGATTTGAACCTCTCCTGTGAGTCCAGTTTTAGATTCCGATGTTTCACTTCAGGTTTACTGTATGCCTTGCACCATCTTATTGACGATGAAACACAGAAATTGCATCGGAAATAAATTCAAAAGACACAATGCCGACTTAAGTACAAGAGGACTGACACTCTCACTTTCTATGATGTGAACCTCTCCTGTGAGTCCAGTTATAGATTCCGATGCTTCACTTCAGGTTTACTGTATCCCTTGGACCTGCTTATTGACGATGAAACACAGAGTTTGCATCCGAATTTAATACAAAAGGTACAATGCCGACTTAAGTACAAGAGGATCGACACTCTAACTTTCTATGATTCGAACCTCTCCTGTGAGAACAGTTTTAGATTCCGATGCTTCACTTCAGGTTTACTGTATACCTTGCTCCTTCTTATTGACGATGAGACACAGAAATTGCATCCGAATTTAATACAAAAGGCACAATGCCGACATAAGTACAAGAGGATGGACATTCTAACTTTCTATGATTTGAACCTCTCATGTGAATCCAATTTTAGATTCCGATGCTTTACTTCAGGTTTACTGTATCCCTTGGACATTCTTATTGACAATGAAACACAGAAATTGCTCCCCAATTTAATACAAAAGCATAATACCGACTCAAGTACAACAGGAGTGACACTCTAACTTTCTATGATTTGAACCTCTCCTGTGAGTCCACTTTTAGATTCCGAAGCTTCACTTTAGGTTTACTGTATCCCTTGGACCTTCTTATTGACGATGAAACATAGAAATTGCATCCGAATTTAATACAAAAGGCACAATGGCGACTTAAGTACAAGACTACTGTCACTCTCAATTTCTATGATGTGAACCTCTCCTGTGAGTCCAGTTTCAGATTCCGATGCTTCACTTCAGGTTTACTGCATACCTTGCACCATCTTATTGACGATGAAACACATAAATTGCATCGGAATTAAATTCAAAATGCACAATACCGACTTAAGTACAAGAGGACTGACACTCTCACTTTCTGTGATTTGAACCTCTCCTATGAGTCCACTTTTAGATCCCGATGCTTCACTTCAGGTTTACTGTATACCTTGGACCTTTTTAATGACGATGAAACACAGAGTTTGCATCCAAATTTAATACAAAAGGTACAATGCCGACTTAAGTACAAAAGGACATACACTCTTACTTTCTATGTTTGAACCTCTCCTGTGAGTCCAGTTTTAGATTCCGATGTTTCACTTCAGGTTTACTGTATTCCTCGGACCATCTTATTGACTATGAAACACAGGAATTGCATCCGAATTTAATACAAATGGCACAATGCCAACTTAAGTACAAGAGGACTGGCACTCTCTCTTTCTATGATTTGAACCTCTCCTGTGAGTCCGGTTTTAAATTCCGATGCTTCACTTCAGGTTTACTGTATACCTTGCACCTTCTTATTGACGATGAAACATAGAAATTGCATCGGAATTTAATGCAAAAGCCACAATGCCGACTTAAATAAAAGAGGACTAACACTGTAACTTTCTATGATTTGAACCTCTCATGTGAGTCCAGTTTTAGATTGCGATGCTTCACTTCAGGTTTACTGTATCCCTTGGACCTTTTTATTGACGATGTAACACAGAGTTTGCATCCAAATTTAATACAAAAGGTACAATGCCGACTTAAGTACAAGAGGACATACACTCTTACTTTCTATGATTTGAACCTCACCTGTGAGTCCAGTTTTAGATTCCGATGTTTCACATCAGGTTTACTGTATTCCTTGGACCATCTTATTGACTATGAAACACAGGAATTGCATCCGAATTTAATACAAATGGCACAATGCCAACTTAAGTACAAGAGGACTGACACTCCCTCTTTCTATGATTTGAACCTCTCCTGTGAGTCCGGTTTTAAATTCCGATGCTTCACTTCAGTTTTACTGTATACCTTGCACCTTCTTATTGACGATGAAACATAGAAATTGCATCGGAATTTAATGCAAAAGCCACAATGCCGAATTAAATAAAAGAGGACTAACACTCTAACTTTCTATGATTTGAACCTCTCCTGTGAGTCCAGTTTTAGATTCCGATGCTTCACTTCAGGTTTACAGTATACCTTGCACCTTCTTATTGACGATGAAACGCAGAAATTGCATCCGAATTTAATACAAAAGGCACAATGCCGACTTAAGTACAAGAGGAGTGACATTCTAACTTTCTATGATTTGAACCTCTCCTGTGAGTCCAGTTTTAGTTTCCGATGCTTCACTTCAGGTTTACTGTATCCCTTGGACCTTCTTATTGACGATGAAACACAGAAATTGCTTCCGAATTTAATACAAAAGGCACAATGCCGACTTAAGTAAAAGAGGACTGACACTCTAACATTCTATGTTTTGAACCTCTCCTGCGAGTCCAGTTTTAGATTCCGATGCTTCACTTAAGGTTTACTGTACCCCCTGGACCTTCTTATTGACGATGAATCACAGAAATTTCATGCTAATTAAATACAAATGCCACAATCCCGACTTAAGTACAAGAGGACTGACAATCTCATTTTCTATGATTTGAACCTCTCCTGTGAGACCAGTTTTAGATTACGATGCTTCACTTCAGGTTTACTGTATCCCTTGGACCTTCTTATTGCCAATGAAACACAGAGTTTGCATCCGAATTTAATATAAATGGCACAATGCCGACTTAAGTACAAGAGGACTGACACTCTCACTTTCTATGATTTGAACCTCTCCTGTGAGTCCAGTTTCAGACTCTGATGCGTCACTTCAGGTTTACTGTATACCTTGCACCTTCTTATTGACGATGAAACACAGAAATTGCATCGGAATTAAATTCAAAAGGCACAATGACGACTTAAGTACAAGAGGACTGACACTCTCACTTTCTATGATTTGAACCTCTCCTGTGAGACCAGTTATAGATTCCGATGCTTCACTTCAGGTTAACTGTATCCCTTGGACCTTTTTACTGACGATGAAACACAGAGTTTGCATCCGAATTCAATACAAACGGTACAATGCCGACTTAAGTACAAGAGGACTGACACTCTAACTTTCTATGATTTGAACCTCTCCTGTGAGTCCGGTTTTAGATTCCGATGCTTCACTTCAGGTTTACTGTATCCCTTATACCTTCTTATTGACGATGAAACACAGAAATTGCTTCCGAATTTAATACAAAAATTACAATGGCGACTTAAGTACAAGAGGACTGACACTCTCACTTTCTATGATTTGAACCTCTCCAGTGAGTCCAGTTTTAGATTCTGATGCTTCACTTCAGGTTTACTGTATCCCTTGAACCTTCTTATTGACGATGAAGCACAGAGTTTGCATCCGAATTTAATACAAAAGGTACAATGCCGACTTAAGTAAAAAGAGGACTGACACACTAACTTTCTATGATTTGAACCTCTCCTGTGAGTCCAGTTTAAGAATCCGATGCTTCACTTTAGGTTTACTATATCCCTTGGACCTTCTTATTGACGATGAAACACAGAAATTGCACCCGAATTTAATACAAATGGCACAATGCTGACTTAAGTACAAGAGGACTGACACTCTCACTACCTATGATTTGAACCTCTCCTGTGAGTCCAGTTTTAGATTCTGATGCTGCACTTCAGGTTTACTGTATCCCTTGGACCTTCTTATTGACGATGAAACACAGAGTTTGCATCCGAATTTAATACAAAAGGCACAATGCCGACTTAAGTACAAGAGTAATGACACTCTAACTTTCTATGATTTGAACCCCTCCTGTGAGTCC
Source organism: Schistocerca americana (assembly GCF_021461395.2). Classification (NCBI taxonomy): domain Eukaryota; kingdom Metazoa; phylum Arthropoda; class Insecta; order Orthoptera; family Acrididae; genus Schistocerca; species Schistocerca americana. Next base: position 9,398,888 of record NC_060128.1, on the reverse strand, counting down.
AGTTTTAGATTCCGATGCTTCACTTCAGGTTTACTGTATCCCTTGAACCTTCTTATTGACGATGAGACACAGAAATTGGATCCGAATTTAATACAAAAGGCACAATGGCGACTTAAGTACAAGAGGACTGACACTCTCACTTTCAATGATTTGATCCTCTCCTGTGAGTCCAGTTTCAGATTCCGATGCTTCACTTCAGGTTTACTGTATACCTTGCACCTTGTTATTGACGATGAAACACAGAAATTGCATCGGTATTGAATTCGAAACTCACAATGCCGACTTAAGTAAAAGAGGACTGACACTCGCACTTTCTATGATTTGAACCTCTCCTGTGAGTCCAGTTTTAGATTCCGATGCTTCACTTCAGGTTTGCTGTATCCCTTGGACCTTCTTATTGACGATGAAACAAAGAAATTTCATCGGAATTAAATTCGAAACTCACAATGCCGACTTAAGCAAAAGAGGACTGACACTCTCGCTTTCTATGATTTGAACCACTCCTGTGAGCCCAGCTTTAGATTCCGATGCTTAACTTCAGGTTTACTGTATCACTTAGACCTACTTATTGACAATGAAACACAGAAATTGCATCGGAATTAAATTCAAAACTCACAATGCCGACTTAAGTACAAGAGGACTGACACTATAACTTTCTATGATTTGAACCTCTCCTGTGAGTCCAGTTTTAGATTCCGATGCTTCACATCAGGTTTACTGTATCCCTTGGACCTTCTTACTGACGATGAAACACAGAGTTTGCATCCGAATTTAATACAAAAGGCACAATGCCTACTTAAGTACAAGAGGACTGACACTCTAACTTTCTATGATTTGAACCTCTCCTGTGAGTCCAGTTTTAGATTCCGATGCTTCACTTCAGGTTTACTGTATACCCTGCACCTTCTTATTGACGATGAAAGACAGAAATTGCATCGGAATTGAATTCAAAAGGCACAATGCCGACTTAAGTACTAGAGGACTGACACTCTCACTTTCTATGATTTGAACCTCTCCTGTGATTCCAGTTTTAGATTCCGATGCTTCACTTTAGGTTTACTGTATCCCTTGGACCTTCTTATTGACGATGAAACACAGAATTTCCATCCGAATTTAATGCAAAAGGTACAATGCCGACTTAAGTACAAGAGGACTGACACACTAACTTTCTATGATTTGAACATTTCCTGTGAGTCCAGTTTTAGATTCCGATGCTTCACTTCAGGTTTACTGTATTCCTTGGACCTTCTTATTGACGATGAAACACTAACATTGCACCTGAATTTAATACAAATGGCACAATGCCAACTTAAGTACAAGTGGACTGACACTTTCACTTTCTATGATTTGAACCTCTCCTGTGAGTCCAGTTTTAGATTCCGATGCTCCGCTTCAGGTCTAGTGTATCCCTTGGACCTTCGTATTGACGATGAAAGACAGAAATTGCATCGGAAATAAATTCGAAACTCACAATGCCGACTTAAGTAAAAGAGGACTGACACTCTCACTTTCTATGATTTGAACCTCTCCTGTGAGTCTAGTTTTAGATTCCGATGCTTCACTTCAGGTTTACTGTATCACTTAGACCTTCCTATTGACGATGAAACACAGAAATTGCATCGGAATTAAATTCAAAAATCACAATGCCGACTTAAGTACAAGAGGACTGACACTATAACTTTCTATGATTTGAACCTCTCCTGTGAGTCCAGTTTTAGATTCCGATGCATCACTTCAGGTTTACTATATCCCTTGGACCTTCTTATTGACGATGAAACACAGAGTTTGCATCCGAATTTAATACAAAAGGCACAATGCCGACTTAAGTACAAGAGGACTGACACACTAACTTTCTATGATTTGAACCTCTCCTGTGAGTCCAGTTTAAGAATCCGATGCTTCACTTCAGGTATACTGTAATCCCCCGGACCTTCTTATTGACGATGAAACACAGAAATTGCTTCCGAATTTAATACAAAAATCACAATGGCGACTTAAGTACAAGAGGACTGACACTCTCACTTTCTATGATTTGAACCTCTCCTGTGAGTCCAGTTTTAGTTTCTGATGCTTCACTTCAGGTTTACTGTATCCCTTGGACCTTCTTATTGACGATGAAACACAGAGTTTGCATCCGAGTTTAATACAAAAGGTACAATGCCGACTTAAGTACAAGAGGACTGACACACTAACTTTCTATGATTTGAACCTGTCCTGTGAGTCCAGTTTAAGAATCCGATGCTTCACTTCAGGTTTACTGTATCCCTTAAACCTTCTTATAGACGATGAAACACAGAAATTGCACCCGAATTTAATACAAATGGCACAATGCAGACTTAAGCACAAGAGGACTGACACTCTCAATTTCTATGATTTGAACCTCTCCAGTGAATCCAGTTTTAGTTTCCGATGCTCCACTTCAGGTTTACTGTTACCCTTGGACCTTCTTATTGACGATGAAACACAGAGTTTGCATCCGAATTTAATACAAAAGGCACAATGCCGACTTAAGTACAAGAGTAATGACACTCTAACTTTCTATGATTTGAACCCCTCCTGTGAGTCCAGTTTTAGATTCCGATGCTTCACCTCAGGTTTACTGTATCCCTTGGACCTTCTTATTGACGATGAGACACAGAAATTGGATCCGAATTTAATACAAAAGGCATAATGGCGACTTAATTAGAAGAGGACTGACACTCTCACTTTCAATGATTTGATCCTCTCCTGTGAGTCCAGTTTCAGATTCCGATGCTTCACTTCAGGTTTACTGTATACCTTGCTCCTTGTTATTGACGATGAAACACAGAAGTTGCATCGGAATTAAATTCAAAAGGCACAATGCCGACTTAAGCTCAAGAGGACTGACTCTCTCACTTTCTATTATTTGAACCTCTCCTGGGAGTCCAGTTTTAGATTCCGATGCTACACTTCAGGTTTACTGCATCCCTTGGACCTTCTTATTGACGATGAAACACAGAAATTGCATCGGAATTAAATTCGAAACTCACAATGCCGACTTAAGTAAAAGAGGACTGACACCCGCACTTTCTATGATTTGAACCTCTCCTGTGAGTCCAGTTTTAGATTCCGATGCTTCACTTCAGGTTTGCTGTATCCCTTGGACCTTCTTATTGACGATCAAACAAAGAAATTGCATCGGAATTAAATTCGAAACTCACAATGCCGACTTAAGCAAAAGAGGACTGACACTCTCGCTTTCTATGATTTGAACCACTCCTGTGAGCCCAGTTTTAGATTCCGATGCTTAACTTCAGGTTTACTGTATCACTTAGACCTACTTATTGACAATGAAACACAGAAATTGCATCGGAATTAAATTCAAAAATCACAATGCCGACTTAAGTACAAGAGGACTGACACACTAACTTTCTATGATTTGAACCTCTCCTGTGACTCCAGTTTAAGAATCCGATGCCTCACTTCTGGTTTACTGTATCCCTTGGACCTTCTTATTGACGATGAAACACAGAAATTCCTTCCGAATTTAATACAAAAATCACAATGACGACTTAAGTACAAGAGGACTGACACTCTCACTTTCTATGATTTGAACCTCTCCTGTGAGTCCAGTTTTAGATTCTGATGCTTCACTTCAGGTTTACTGTATCCCTTGGACCATCTTATTTGCGATGAAACACAGAGTTTGCATCCGAATTTAATACAAAAGGTACAATGCCGACTTAAGTACAAGAGGACTGACACACTAACTTTCTATGATTTGAACCTGTCCTGTGAGTCCAGCTTAAGAATCCGATGCTTCACATCAGGTTTACTGTATCCCTTGGACCTTCTTATTGACGATGAAACACAGAAATTGCATCGGAATTAAATTCGAAACTCACAATGCCGACTTAAGTAAAAGAGGACTGACACCCGCACTTTCTATGATGTGAACATTTCCTGTGAGTCCAGTTTTAGATTCCGATGCTTCACTTTAGGTTGTACTATATCCCTTGGACCTTCTTATTGACGATGAAACACTAACATTGCACCTGAATTTAATACAAATGGCGCAATGCCAACTTAAGTACAAGAGGACTGACACTTTCCCTTTCTATGATTTGAGCCTCTCCTGTGAGTCCAGTTTTAGATTCCGATGCTCCACTTCAGGTCTAGTGTATCCCTTGGACCTTCGTATTGACGATGAAACACAGAAATTGCATCGGAATTAAATTCGAAACTCACAATGCCCACTTAAGTAAAAGAGGACTGACACTCTCACTTTCTATGATTTGAACCTCTCCTGTGAGTCCAGTTTCAGATTCCGATGCTTCACTTCAGGTTTACTGTATACCTTGCTCCTTGTTATTGACGATGAAACACAGAAATTGCATCGGAATTAAATTCAAAAGGCACAATGCCGACTTAAGCTCAAGAGGACTGACACTCTCACTTTCTATTATTTGAACCTCTCCTGGGAGTCCAGTTTTAGATTCCGATGCTACACTTCAGGTTTACTGCATCCCTTGGACCTTCTTATTGACGATGAAACACAGAAATTGCATCGGAATTAAATTCGAAACTCACAATGCCGACTTAAGTAAAAGAGGACTGACACCCGCACTTTCTATGATTTGAACCTCTCCTGTGAGTCCAGTTTTAGAATCCGATGCTTCACTTCAGGTTTGTTGTATCCCTTGGACCTTCTTATTGACGATCAAACAAAGAAATTGCATCGGAATTAAATTCGAAACTCACAATGCCGACTTAAGCAAAAGAGGACTGACACTCTCGCTTTCTATGATTTGAACCACTCCTGTGAGCCCAGTTTTAGATTCCGATGCTTAACTTCAGGTTTACTGTATCATTTAGACCTACTTATTGACAATGAAACACAGAAATTGCATCGGAATTAAATTCAAAAATCACAATGCCGACTTAAGTACAAGAGGACTGACACACTAACTTTCTATGATTTGAACCTCTCCTGTGACTCCAGTTTAAGAATCCGATGCCTCACTTCTGGTTTACTGTATCCCTTGGACCTTCTTATTGACGATGAAACACAGAAATTCCTTCCGAATTTAATACAGAAATCACAATGACGACTTAAGTACAAGAGGACTGACACTCTCACTTTCTATGATTTGAACCTCTCCTGTGAGTCCAGTTTTAGATTCTGATGCTTCACTTCAGGTTTACTGTATCCCTTGGACCATCTTATTTACGATGAAACACAGAGTTTGCATCCGAATTTAATACAAAAGGTACAATGCCGACTTAAGTACAAGAGGACTGACACACTAACTTTCTATGATTTGAACCTGTCCTGTGAGTCAATCTTAAGAATCCGATGCTTCACATCAGGTTTACTGTATCCCTTGGACATTCTTATTGACGATGAAACACAGAAATTCACCCGAATTTAATACAAATGCCACAATGCCGACTTAATTACAAGAGGGCTGACACTCTCACTTTCTATGATTTGAACCTCTCCTGTGAGTCCAGTTTTAGATTCCGATGCTTCACTTCAGGTTTACTGTATACCTTGCACCTTCTTATTGACGATGAAACACAGAAATTGCATCCAAATTTAATACAAATGCCACAATGCCGACTTAAGTACAAGAGGACTGACACCCCCACTTTCTATGATCTGAACATTTCCTGTGAGTCCAGTTTTAGATTCCGATGCTTCACTTTAGGTTTACTATATTCCTTGGACCTTCGTATCGACGATGAAACACTAACATTGCACCTGAATTTAATACAAATGGCGCAATGCCAACTTAAGTACAAGAGGACTGACACTTTCCCTTTCTATGATTTGAGCCTCTCCTGTGAGTCCAGTTTTAGATTCCGATGCTCCACTTCAGGTCTAGTGTATCCCTTGGACCTTCTTGTTGACGATGAAACACAGAAATTGCATCGGAATTAAATTCGAAACTCACAATGCCGACTTAAGTAAAAGAGGACTGACACCCGCACTTTCTATGATGTGAACATTTCCTGTGAGTCCAGTTTTAGATTCCGATGCTTCACTTTAGGTTGTACTATATCCCTTGGACCTTCTTATTGACGATGAAACACTAACATTGCACCTGAATTTAATACAAATGGCGCAATGCCAACTTAAGTATAAGAGGACTGACACTTTCCCTTTCTATGATTTGAGCCTCTCCTGTGAGTCCAGTTTTAGATTCCGATGCTCCACTTCAGGTCTAGTGTATCCCTTGGACCTTCGTATTGACGATGAAACACAGAAATTGCATCGGAATTAAATTCGAAACTCACAATGCCCACTTAAGTAAAAGAGGACTGACACTCTCACTTTCTATGATTTGAACCTCTCCTGTGAGTCCAGTTTCAGATTCCGATGCTTCACTTCAGGTTTACTGTATACCTTGCTCCTTGTTATTGACGATGAAACACAGAAATTGCATCGGAATTAAATTCAAAAGGCACAATGCCGACTTAAGCTCAAGAGGACTGACACTCTCACTTTCTATTATTTGAACCTCTCCTGGGAGTCCAGTTTTAGATTCCGATGCTACACTTCAGGTTTACTGCATCCCTTGGACCTTCTTATTGACGATGAAACACAGAAATTGCATCGGAATTAAATTCGAAACTCACAATGCCGACTTAAGTAAATGAGGACTGACACCCGCACTTTCTATGATTTGAACCTCTCCTGTGAGTCCAGTTTTAGATTCCGATGCTTCACTTCAGGTTTGTTGTATCCCTTGGACCTTCTTATTGACGATCAAACAAAGAAATTGCATCGGAATTAAATTCGAAACTCACAATGCCGACTTAAGCAAAAGAGGACTGACACTCTCGCTTGCTATGATTTGAACCACTCCTGTGAGCCCAGTTTTAGATTCCGATGCTTAACTTCAGGTTTACTGTATCATTTAGACCTACTTATTGACAATGAAACACAGAAATTGCATCGGAATTAAATTCAAAAATCACAATGCCGACTTAAGTACAAGAGGACTGACACACTAACTTTCTATGATTTGAACCTCTCCTGTGACTCCAGTTTAAGAATCCGATGCCTCACTTCTGGTTTACTGTATCCCTTGGACCATCTTATTGACGATGAAACACAGAAATTCCTTCCGAATTTAATACAGAAATCACAATGACGACTTAAGTACAAGAGGACTGACACTCTCACTTTCTATGATTTGAACCTCTCCTGTGAGTCCAGTTTTAGATTCTGATGCTTCACTTCAGGTTTACTGTATCCCTTGGACCATCTTATTTACGATGAAACACAGAGTTTGCATCCGAATTTAATACAAAAGGTACAATGCCGACTTAAGTACAAGAGGACTGACACACTAACTTTCTATGATTTGAACCTGTCCTGTGAGTCAATCTTAAGAATCCGATGCTTCACATCAGGTTTACTGTATCCCTTGGACCTTCTTATTGACGATGAAACACAGAAATTCACCCGAATTTAATACAAATGCCACAATGCCGACTTAATTACAAGAGGGCTGACACTCTCACTTTCTATGATTTGAACCTCTCCTGTGAGTCCAGTTTTAGATTCCGATGCTTCACTTCAGGTTTACAGTATACCTTGCACCTTCTTATTGACGATGAAACACAGAAATTGCATCCAAATTTAATACAAATGCCACAATGCCGACTTAAGTACAAGAGGACTGACACCCCCACTTTCTATGATTTGAACATTTCCTGTGAGTCCAGTTTTAGATTCCGATGCTTCACTTTAGGTTTACTATATTCCTTGGACCTTCTTATCGACGATGAAACACTAACATTGCACCTGAATTTAATACAAATGGCGCAATGCCAACTTAAGTACAAGAGGACTGACACTTTCAATTTCTATGATTTGAGCCTCTCCTGTGAGTCCAGTTTTAGATTCCGATGCTCCACTTCAGGTCTAGTGTATCCCTTGGACCTTCGTATTGACGATGAAACACAGAAATTGCATCGGAATTAAATTCGAAACTCACAATGCCGACTTAAGTAAAAAAGGACTGACACTCTCACTTTCTATGATTTGAACCTCTCCTGTGAGTCTAGTTTTAGATTCCGATGCTTCACTTCAGGTTTACTGTATCACTTAGACCTTCTTATTGACGATGAAACACAGAAATTGCATCGGAATTAAATTCAAAAGGCACAATGGCGACTTAAGTACAAGAGGACTGACACTCTCACTTTCTATGATTTGAACCTCTCCTGTGAGTCCAGTTTTAGATTCTGATGCTTCACTTCAGGTTTACTGTATCACTTGGACCTTCTTATTGACGATGAAACACAGAGTTTGCATCCGAATTTAATACAAAAGGTACAATGCCGACTTAAGTACAAGAGGACTGACACACTAACTTTCTATGATTTGAACCTCTCCTGTGAGTCCAGTTTAAGAATCCGATGCTTCACTTCAGGTTCACTGTATCCCTTGGACCTTCTTATTGACGATGAAACACAGAAATTGCATCCGAATTTAATACAAATGGCACAATGCCGACTTAAGTACAAGAGGACTGACACTCTCACTTTCAATGATTTGATCCTCTCCTGTGAGTCCAGTTTAAGAATCCGATGCTTCACTTCAGGTTTACTGTATACCTTGCACCTTGTTATTGACGATGAAACACAGAAATTGCATCGGAATTAAATTCAAAAATCACAATGCCGACTTAAGTACAAGAGGACTGACACTATAACTTTCTATGATTTGAACCTCTCCTGTGAGTCCAGTTTTAAATTCCGATGCTTCACTTCAGGTTTACTGTATCCCTTGGACCTTCTTATTGACGATGAAACACAGAGTTTGCATCCGAATTTAATACAAAAGGCACAATGCCGACTTAACTACAAGAGGACTGACACACTAACTTTCTATGATTTGAACCTCTCCTGTGAGTCGAGTTTAAGAATCCGATGCCTCACTTCAGGTTTACTGTATCCCTTGGACCTTCTTATTGACGATGAAACACAGAAATTGCTTCCGAATTTAATACAAAAATCACAATGACGACTTAAGTACAAGAGGACTGACACTCTCACTTTCTATGATTTGAATCTCTCCTGGGAGTCCAGTTTTAGATTCCGATGTTTCACTTCAGGTTTACTGTATCCCTTGGACCTTCTTATTGACTAGGAAAAACAGGAATTGCATCCGAATTTAATACAAATAGCACAATGCCGACTTAAGTACAAGAGGACTGACACTCTCTCTTTCTATGATTTGAACCTCCCCTGTGAGTCCGGTTTTAAATTCCGATGCTTCAATCCAGGTTTACTGTATACCTTGCACCTTCTTATTGACGATGAAACATAGAAATTGCATCGGAATTTAATACAAAAGGCACAATGCCGACTTAAGTAGAAGAGGACAAACACTCTAACCTTCTATGATTTGAACCTCTCCTGTGAGTCTAGTTTTAGATTCTGATGCTTCACTTCAGGTTTACTGTATCCCTTGGACCTTCTTATCGACGATGAAACACAGTAATTGCATCCGAATTTAATACAAAAGGCACAATGCCGACTTAAGTACAAGGGGACTGACACTCTAACTTTCTATGATTTGAACCTCTCCCGTGAGTCCAGTTTTAGATTCCGATGCTTCACTTCAGGTTTACTGTATCCCTTGGACCTTCTTATTGACGATGAAACACAGAAAATGCATCCGAATTTAATACAAAAGGCACAATGCCGACTTAAGTACAAGTGTAATGACACTCTAACTTTCTATGATTTGAACCCCTCCTGTGAGTCCAGTTTCAAATTCCGATGCTTCACTTCAGGTTTACTGTATCCCTTGGACCTTCTTATTGACGATGAGACACAGAAATTGGATCCGAATTTAATACAAACGGCACAATGGCGACTTAAGTACAAGAGGACTGACACTCTCACTTTCAATGATTTGATCCTCTCCTGTGAGTCCAGTTTCAGATTCCGATGCTTCACTTCAGGTTTACTGTATACCTTGCACCTTGTTATTGACGATGAAACACAGAAATTGCATCGGAATTAAATTCAAAAGGCACAATGCCGACTTAAGTACAAGAGGACTCACACTCTCACTTTCTATGATTTGAACCTCTCCTGTGAGTCCAGTTTTAGATTCCGATGCTTCACTTAAGGTTTGCTGTATCCCGTGGACCTTCTTATTGACGATGAAACAATGAAATTGCATCGGAATTAAATTCTAAACTCACAATGCCGACTTAAGCAAAAGAGGACTGACACTCTCACTTTCTATGATTTGAACCACTCCTGTGAGCCCAGTTTTAGGTTCCGATGCTTAACTTCAGGTTTACAGTATCACTTAGACCTACTTATTGACAATGAAACACAGAAATTGCATCGGAATTAAATTCAAAAATCACAATGCCGACTTAAGTACAAGTGGACTGACACTATAACTTTCTATGATTTGAACCTCTCCTGTGAGTCCAGTTTTAGATTACGATGCTTCACTTCAGGTTTACTGTATCCCTTGGACCTTCTTATTGACGATGAAACACAGAGTTTGCATCCAAATTTAATACAAAAGGCACAATGCCGACTTAACTACAAGAGGACTGACACTCTAACTTGCTGTGATTTGAACCTCTCCTGTGAGTCCAGTTTTAGATTCCGATGCTTCACTTCAGGTTTACTGTATACCCTGCACCTTCTTATCGACGATGAAAGACAGAAATAGCATCGGAATTAAATTCAAAAGGCACAATGCCGACTTAAGTACAAGAGGACTGACACTCTCACTTTCTATGATTTGAACCTCTCCTGTGAATCCAGTTTTAGATTCCGATGCTTCACTTTAGGTTTACTGTATACCTTGGACCTTCTTATTGGCGATGAAACACAGAAATTGCATCGGAATTAATTTCGAAACTCACAATGCCGACTTAAGTATTAGAGGACTGACACTCGTACTTTCTATGATTTGAACCTCTCCTGTGAGTCCAGTTTTAGATTCCGATGCTTCACTTAAGGTTTGCTGTATCCCTTGGACCTTCTTATTGACGATGAAACAATGAAATTGCATCGGAATTAAATTCTAAACTCACAATGCCGACTTAAGCAAAAGAGGACTGACACTCTCACTTTCTATGATTTGAACCACTCCTGTGAGCCCAGTTTTAGATTCCGATGCTTAACTTCAGGTTTACAGTATCACTTAGACCTACTTATTGACAATGAAACACAGAAATTGCATCGGAATTAAATTCAAAAATCACAATGCCGACTTCAGTACAAGAGGACTGACACTATAACTTTCTATGATCTGAACCTCTCCTGTGAGTCCAGTTTTAGATTCCGATGCTTCACTTCAGGTTTACTGTATCCCTTGGACCTTCTTATTGACGATGAAACACAGAAATTGCATCGGAATTAATTTCGAAACTCACAATGCCGACTTAAGTATTAGAGGACTGACACTCGCACTTTCTATGATTTGAACCTCTCCTGTGAGTCCAGTTTAAGATTCCGATGCCTCACTTCAGGTTTACTGTATCCCTTGGACCTTCTTATTGACGATGAAACACGGAAATTGCTTCCGAATTTAATACAAAAATCACAATGACGACTTAAGTACAAGAGGACTGACACTCTCACTTTCTATGATTTGAACCTCTCCTGTGAATCCAGTTTTAGATCCCGATGCTCCACTTCAGGTTTACTGTAACACTTGGACCTTCTTATTGACGATGAGACACAGAAATTGGATCCGAATTTAATACAAAAGGCACAATGGCGACTTAATTAGAAGAGGACTGACACTCTCACTTTCAATGATTTGATCCTCTCCTGTGAGTCCAGTTTCAGATTCCGATGCTTCACTTCAGGTTTACTGTATACCTTGCACCTTGTTATTGACGATGAAACACAGAAATTGCATCGGAATTAAATTTAAAAGGCACAATGCCGACTTAAGTACAAGAGGACTGACACTCTCACTTTCTATGATTTGAACCTCTCCTGTGAATCCAGTTTTAGATTCCGATGCTTCACTTTAGGTTTACTGTATCCCTTGGACCTTCTTATTGGCGATGAAACACAGAGTTTGCATCCGAATTTAATACAAAAGGTACAATGCCGACTTAAGTACAAGAGGACTGACACACTAACTTTCTATGATTTGAACCTCTCCTGTGACTCCAGTTTAAGAATCCGATGCCTCACTTCAGGTTTACTGTATCCCTTGGACCTTCTTATTGACGATGAAACACAGAAATTCCTTCCGAATTTAATACAAAAATCACAATGACGACTTAAGTACAAGAGGACTGACACTCTCACTTTCTATGATTTGAACCTCTCCTGTGAGTCCAGTTTTAGATTCTGATGCTTCACTTCAGGTTTACTGTATCCCTTGGACCATCTTATTTACGATGAAACACAGAGTTTGCATCCGAATTTAATACAAAAGGTACAATGCCGACTTAAGTACAAGAGGACTGACACACTAACTTTCTATGATTTGAACCTGTCCTGTGAGTCCAGCTTAAGAATCCGATGCTTCACATCAGGTTTACTGTATCCCTTGGACCTTCTTATTGACGATGAAACACAGAAATTCACCCGAATTTAATACAAATGCCACAATGCCGACTTAATTACAAGAGGGCTGACACTCTCACTTTCTATGATTTGAACCTCTCCTGTGAGTCCAGTTTTAGATTCCGATGCTTCACTTCAGGTTTACTGTATACCTTGCACCTTCTTATTGACGATGAAACACAGAAATTGCATCCAAATTTAATACAAATGCCACAATGCCGACTTAATTACAAGAGGACTGACACCCCCACTTTTTATGATGTGAACATTTCCTGTGAGTCCAGTTTTAGATTCCGATGCTTCACTTTAGGTTTACTGTATCCCTTGGACCTTCTTATTGACGATGAAACACTAACATTGCACCTGAATTTAATACAAATGGCACAATGCCAACTTAAGTACAAGAGGACTGACACTTTCCCTTTCTATGATTTGAGCCTCTCCTGTGAGTCCAGTTTTAGATTCGGATGCTCCACTTCAGGTTTACTGTATCCCTTGGACCTTCTTTTTGCCGATGAAACACAGAGTTTGCATCCGAATTTAATACAAATGGCACAATGCCGACTTAAGTACAAGAGTAATGACACTCTAACTTTCTATGATTTGAACCCCTCCTGTGAGTCCAGTTTTAGATTCCGATGCTTCCCTTCAGGTTTACTGTATCCCTTGGACCTTCTTATTGACGATGAGACACAGAAATTGGATCCGAATTTAATACAGAAGGCACAATGGCGACTTAAGTACAAGAGGACTGACACTCTCACTTTCAATGATTAGATCCTCTCCTGTGAGTCCAGTTTCAGATTCCGATGCTTCGCTTCAGGTTTACTGTATACCTTGCACCTTGTTATTGACGATGAAACACAGAAATTGCATCGGAATTAAATTCAAAAGGCACAATGCCGACTTAAGTACAAGAGGGCTGACCCTCTCACTTTCTATGATTTGAACCTCTCCTGGGAGTCCAGTTTTAGATTCCGATGCTACACTTCAGGTTCACTGTATCCCTTGGACCTTCTTATTGACAATGAAACTCAGAAATTGCATCGGAATTAAATTCAAAAATCACAATGCCGACTTAAGTACAAGAGGACTGACACTATAACATTCTATGGATTGAACCTCTCCTGTGAGTCCAGTTTTAGATTCCGATGCTTCACTTCAGGTTTACTGTATCCCTTGGACCTTCTTATTGACGATGAAACACAGAGTTTGCATCCGAATTTAATACAAAAGGCACAATGCCGACTTAACTACAAGAGGACTGACACTCTAACTTTCTATGATTTGAACCTCTCCTGTGAGTCCAGTTTTAGATTCCGATGCTTCACTTCAGGTTTACTGTATACCCTGCACCTTCTTATCGACGATGAAAGACAGAAATTGCATCGGAATTAAATTCAAAAGGCACAATGCCGACTTAAGTACAAGAGGACTGACACTCTCACTTTCTATGATTTGAACCTCTTCTGTGAATCCAGTTTTAGATTCCGATGCTTCACTTTAGGTTTACTGTATCCCTTGGACCTTCTTATTGGCGATGAAACACATAGTTTGCATCTGAATTTAATACAAAAGGTACAATGCCGACTTAAGTACAACAGGACTGACACACTAACTTTCTATGATTTGAACCTCTCCTGTGAGTCCAGTTTAAGAATCCGATGCCTCACTTCAGGTTTACTGTATCCCTTGGACCTTCTTATTGACGATGAAACACAGAAATTGCTTCCGAATTTAATACAAAAATCACAATGACAACTTAAGTACAAGAGGACTGACACTCTCACTTTCTATGATTTGAAACTCTCCTGTGAGTCCAGTTTTAGATTCTGATGCTTCACTTCAGGTTTACTGTATCCCTTGGACCTTCTTATTGACGATGAAACTCAGAGTTTGCATCCGAATTTAATACAAAAGGTACAATGCCTACTTAAGTACAAGAGGACTGACACACTAACTTTCTATGATTTGAACCTCTCCTGTGAGTCCAGTTTAGGAATCCGATGCTTCACTTGAGGTTTACTGTATCCCTTGGACCTTCTTAATGACGATGAAACACAGAAATTGCATCCGAATTTAATACAAAAGGCACAATACCGACATAAGTACAAGAGGAGTGACACTCTAACTTTCAATGATTTGAATCTCTCCTGTGAGTCCAGTTTTAGATTCCGATGTTTCACTTCAGGTTTACTGTATCCCTTGGACCTTCTTATTGACTAGGAAACACAGGAATTGCATCCGAATTTAATACAAATAGCACAATGCCGACTTAAGTACAAGAGGACTGACACTCTCTCTTTCTATGATTTGAACCTCCCCTGTGAGTCCGGTTTTAAATTCCGATGCTTCAATCCAGGTTTACTGTATACCTTACACCTTCTTATTGATGATGAAACATAGAAATTGCATCGGAATTTAATACAAAAGGCACAATGCCGACTTAAGTAGAAGAGGACAAACACTCTAACTTTCTATGATTTGAACCTCTCCTGTGAGTCTAGTTTTAGATTCTGATGCTTCACTTCAGGTTTACTGTATCCCTTGGACCTTCTTATCGACGATGAAACACAGTAATTGCATCCGAATTTAATACAAAAGGCACAATGCCGACTTAAGTACAAGAGGACTGACACTCTAACTTTCTATGATTTGAACATCTCCCGTGAGTCCAGTTTTAGTTTCCGATGCTTCACTTCAGGTTTACTGTATCCCTTGGACCTTCTAATTGGCGATGAAACACAGAGTTTGCATCCGAATTAAATACAAAAGGTACAATGCCGACTTAAGTACGAGAGGACTGACACACTAACTTTCTATGATTTGAACCTCTCCTGTGAGTCCAGTTTAAGAATCCGATGCCTCACTTCAGGTTTACTGTATCCCTTGGACCTTCTTATTGACGATGAAACACAGAAATTGCTTCCGAATTTAATACAAAAATCACAATGACAACTTAAGTACAAGAGGACTGACACTCTCACTTTCTATGATTTGAAACTCTCCTGTGAGTCCAGTTTTAGATTCTGATGCTTCACTTCAGGTTTACTGTATCCCTTGGACCTTCTTATTGTCGATGAAACTCAGAGTTTGCATCCGAATTTAATACAAAAGGTACAGTGCCTACTTAAGTACAAGAGGACTGACACACTAACTTTCTATGATTTGAACCTCTCCTGTGAGTCCAGTTTAGGAATCCGATGCTTCACTTGAGGTTTACTGTATCCCTTGGACCTTCTTAATGACGATGAAACACAGAAATTGCATCCGAATTTAATACAAAAGGCACAATACCGACATAAGTACAAGAGGAGTGACACTCTAACTTTCAATGATTTGAATCTCTCCTGTGAGTCCAGTTTTAGATTCCGATGTTTCACTTCAGGTTTACTGTATCCCTTGGACCTTCTTATTGACTAGGAAACACAGGAATTGCATCCGAATTTAATACAAATAGCATAATGCCGACTTAAGTACAAGAGGACTGACACTCTCTCTTTCTATGATTTGAACCTCCCCTGTGAGTCCGGTATTAAATTCCGATGCTTCAATCCAGGTTTACTGTATACCTTACACCTTCTTATTGACGATGAAACATAGAAATTGCATCGGAATTTAATACAAAAGGCACAATGCCGACTTAAGTAGAAGAGGACAAACACTCTAACTTTCTATGATTTGAACCTCTTTTGTGAGTCTAGTTTTAGATTCTGATGCTTCACTTCAGGTTTACTGTATCCCTTGGACCTTCTTATCGACGATGAAACACAGTAATTGCATCCGAATTTAATACAAAAGGCACAATGCCGACTTAAGTACAAGAGGACTGACACTCTAACTTTCTATGATTTGAACCTCTCCCGTGAGTCCAGTTTTAGTTTCCGATGCTTCACTTCAGGTTTACTGTATCCCTTGGACCTTCTTATTGACGATGAAACACAGAAAATGCATCCGAATTTAATACAAAAGGCACAATGCCGACTTAAGTACAAGAGTAATGACATTCTAACTTTCTATGATTTGAACCCCTCCTGTGAGTCCAGTTTTAGATTCCGATGCTTCACTTCAGGTTTACTGTATCCCTTGGACCTTCTTATTGACGATGAGACACAGAAATTGGATCCGAATTTAATACAAACGGCACATTGGCGACTTAAGTACAAGAGGACTGACACTCTCACTTTCAATGATTTGATCCTCTCCTGTGAGTCCAGTTTCAGATTCCGATGCTTCACTTCAGGTTTACTGTATACCTTGCACCTTGTTATTGACGATGAAACACAGAAATTGCATCGGAACTAAATTCAAAAGGCACAATGCCGACTCAAGTACAAGAGGACTCACACTCTCACTTTCTATGATTTGAACCTCTCCTGGGAGTCCGGTTTCAGATTCCGATGCTTCACTTCAGGTTTACTGTATCCCTTGGACCTTCTTATTGACGATGAAACACAGAAATTGCATCGGAATTAATTTCGAAACTCACAATGCCGACTTAAGTAAAAGAGGACTGACACTCTAACTTTCTATGATTTGAACCTCTCCTGTGAGTCCAGTTTTAGATTCCGATGCTTCACTTAAGGTTTGCTGTATCCCTTGGACCTTCTTATTGACGATGAAACAATGAAATTGCATCGGAATTAAATTCTAAACTCACAATGCCGACTTAAGCAAAAGAGGACTGCCACTCTCACTTTCTATGATTTGAACCACTCCTGTGAGCAAAGTTTTAGATTCCGATGCTTAACTTCAGGTTTACAGTATCACTTACACCTACTTATTGACAATGAAACACAGAAATTGCATCGGAATTAAATTCAAAAATCACAATGCCGACTTAAGTACAAGAGGACTGACACTATAACTTTCTATGATTTGAACCTCTCCTGTGAGACCAGTTTTAGATTCCGATGCTTCACTTCAGGTTTACTGTATCCCTTGGACCTTCTTATTGACGATGAAACACAGAGTTTGCATCCGAATTTAATACAAAAGGCACAATGCCGACTTAACTACAAGAGGACTGACACTCTAACTTGCTATGATTTGAACCTCTCCTGTGAGTCCAGTTTTAGATTCCGATGCTTCACTTCAGGTTTACTGTATACCCTGCACCTTCTTATCGACGATGGAAGACAGAAATAGCATCGGAAATAAATTCAAAAGGCACAATGCCGACTTAAGTACAAGAGGACTGACACTCTCACTTTCTATGATTTGAACCTCTCCTGTGAATCCAGTTTTAGATTCCGATGCTTCACTTTAGGTTTACTGTATACCTTGGACCTTCTTATTGGCGATGAAACACAGAGTTTGCATCCGAATTTAATACAAAAGGTACAATGCCGACTTAGTACAAGATAACTGACACACTAACTTTCTATGATTTGAACCTCTCCTGTGAGTCCAGTTTAAGAATCCGATGCCTCACTTCAGGTTTACTGTATCCCTTGGACCTTCTTATTGACGATGAAACACAGAAATTGCTTCCGAATTTAATACAAAAATCACAATGACGACTTAAGTACAAGAGGACTGACACTCTCACTTTCTATGATTTGAACCTCCCCTGTGAGTCCGGTATTAAATTCCGATGCTTCAATCCAGGTTTACTGTATACCTTACACCTTCTTATTGACGATGAAACATAGAAATTGCATCGGAATTTAATACAAAAGTCACAATGCCGACTTAAGTAGAAGAGGACAAACACTCTAACTTTCTATGATTTGAACCTCTCCTGTGAGTCTAGTTTTAGATTCTGATGCTTCACTTCAGGTTTACTGTATCCCTTGGACCTTCTTATCGACGATGAAACACAGTAATTGCATCCGAATTTAATACAAAAGGCACAATGCCGACTTAAGTACAAGAGGACTGACACTCTAACTTTCTATGATTTGAACCTCTCCCGTGAGTCCAGTTTTAGTTTCCGATGCTTCACTTCAGGTTTACTGTATCCCTTGGACCTTCTTATTGACGATGAAACACAGAAAATGCATCCGAATTTAATACAAAAGGCACAATGCCGACTTAAGTACAAGAGTAATGACACTCTAACTTTCTATGATTTGAACCCCTCCTGTGAGTCCAGTTTTAGATTCCGATGCTTCACTTCAGGTTTACTGTATCCCTTGGACCTTCTTATTGACGATGAGACACAGAAATTGGATCCGAATTTAATACAAACGGCACATTGGCGACTTAAGTACAAGAGGACTGACACTCTCACTTTCAATGATTTGATCCTCTCCTGTGAGTCCAGTTTCAGATTCCGATGCTTCACTTCAGGTTTACTGTATACCTTGCACCTTGTTATTGACGATGAAACACAGAAATTGCATCGGAACTAAATTCAAAAGGCACAATGCCGACTCAAGTACAAGAGGACTCACACTCTCACTTTCTATGATTTGAACCTCTCCTGGGAGTCCGGTTTCAGATTCCGATGCTTCACTTCAGGTTTACTGTATCCCTTGGACCTTCTTATTGACGATGAAACACAGAAATTGCATCGGAATTAATTTCGAAACTCACAATGCCGACTTAAGTAAAAGAGGACTGACACTCTAACTTTCTATGATTTGAACCTCTCCTGTGAGTCCAGTTTTAGATTCCGATGCTTCACTTAAGGTTTGCTGTATCCCTTGGACCTTCTTATTGACGATGAAACAATGAAATTGCATCGGAATTAAATTCTAAACTCAGAATGCCGACTTAAGCAAAAGAGGACTGCCACTCTCACTTTCTATGATTTGAACCACTCCTGTGAGCCCAGTTTTAGATTCCGATGCTTAACTTCAGGTTTACAGTATCACTTACACCTACTTATTGACAATGAAACACAGAAATTGCATCGGAATTAAATTCAAAAATCACAATGCCGACTTAAGTACAAGAGGACTGACACTATAACTTTCTATGATTTGAACCTCTCCTGTGAGACCAGTTTTAGATTCCGATGCTTCACTTCAGGTTTACTGTATCCCTTGGACCTTCTTATTGACGATGAAACACAGAGTTTGCATCCGAATTTAATACAAAAGGCACAATGCCGACTTAACTACAAGAGGACTGACACTCTAACTTGCTATGATTTGAACCTCTCCTGTGAGTCCAGTTTTAGATTCCGATGCTTCACTTCAGGTTTACTGTATACCCTGCACCTTCTTATCGACGATGGAAGACAGAAATAGCATCGGAATTAAATTCAAAAGGCACAATGCCGACTTAAGTACAAGAGGACTGACACTCTCACTTTCTATGATTTGAACCTCTCCTGTGAATCCAGTTTTAGATTCCGATGCTTCACTTTAGGTTTACTGTATACCTTGGACCTTCTTATTGGCGATGAAACACAGAGTTTGCATCCGAATTTAATACAAAAGGTACAATGCCGACTTAGTACAAGAGGACTGACACACTAACTTTCTATGATTTGAACCTCTCCTGTGAGTCCAGTTTAAGAATCCGATGCCTCACTTCAGGTTTACTGTATCCCTTGGACCTTCTTATTGACGATGAAACACAGAAATTGCTTCCGAATTTAATACAAAAATCACAATGACGACTTAAGTACAAGAGGACTGACACTCTCACTTTCTATGATTTGAACCTCTCCTGTGAGTCCAGTTTTAGATTCTGATGCTTCACTTCAGGTTTACTGTATCCCTTGGACCTTCTTATTGACGATGAAACACAGAGTTTGCATCCGAATTTAATACAAAAGGTACAATGCCGACTTAAGTACAAGAGGACTGACACACTAACTTTCTATGATTTGAACCTCTCCTGTGAGTCCAGTTTAAGAATCCGATGCTTCACTTCAGGTTTACTGTATCCCTTGGACCTTCTTAATGACGATGAAACACAGAAATTGCATCCGAATTTAATACAAAAGGCACAATGGCGACTTAAGTACAAGAGGACTGACACTCTCTCTTTCTATGATTTGAACCTCTCCTGTGAGTCCAGTTTTAGATTCTGATTCTTCACTTCAGGTTTACTGTATCCCTTGGACCTTCTTATTGACGATGAAACACAGAAATTTCATCCGAATTTAATACAAAAGGCACAATGCCGACTTAAGTAAAAGAGGACTGATACTCTAACTTTCTATGATTTGAACCTCTCCTACAAGTCCAGTTTTAGATTCTGATGCTTCACTTCAGGTTTACTGTATCACTTGGACCTTCTTATTGACGATGAAACACAGAGTTTGCATCCGAATTTAATACAAAAGGTACAATGCCGACTTAAGTACAAGAGGACTGACACACTAACTTTTTATGATTTGAACCTCTCCTGTGAGTCCAGTTTCAGAATCCGATGCTTCACTTCAGGTTTACTGTATCCCTTGGACCTTCTTATTGGCGATGAAACACAGAAATTGGATCCGAATTTAATACAAAAGGCACAATGGCGACTTAAGTACAAGAGGACTGACACTCTCACTTTCAATGATTTGATCCTCTCCTGTGAGTCCAGTTTCAGATTCCGATGCTTCGCTTCAGGTTTACTGTATACCTTGCACCTTGTTATTGACGATGAAACACAGAAATTGCATCGGAATTAAATTCAAAAGGCACAATGCCGACTTAAGTACAAGAGGACTGACACTCTCACTTTCTATGATATGAATGTCCCCTGGGAGTCCAGTTTTAGATTCCGATGCTTCACCTCAGGTTCACTATATCCCTTGGACCTTCTTATTGACGATGAAACACAGATATTGCATCGGAATTAATTTCGAAACTCACAATGCCGACTTAAGTAAAAGAGGACTGACACTCTCACTTTCTATGATTTGAACCACTCCTGTGAGCCCAGTTTTAGATTCTGATGCTTAACTTCAGGTTTACAGGATCACTTAGACCTACTTATTGACAATGAAACACAGATATTGCATCGGAATTAAATTCAAAAATCACAATGCCGACTTAAGTACAAGAGGACTGACACTATAACTTTCTATTATTTGAACCTCTCCTGTGAGTCCAGTTTTAGATTCCGATGCTTCACTTCAGGTTTACTGTATCCCTTGGACCTTCTTATTGACGATGAAACACAGAGTTTGCATCCGAATTTAATACAAAAGGCACAATGCCGACTTAACTACAAGAGGACTGACACTCTAACTTTCTATGATTTGACCCTCTCCTGTGAGTCCAGTTTCAGATTCCGATTTTTCACTTCAGGTTTACTGTATACCCTGCACCTTCTTATCGACGATGAAAGACAGAAATTGCATCGGAATTAAATTCAAAAGGCACAATGCCGACTTAAGTACAAGAGGACTGACACTCTCACTTTCTATGATTTGAACCTCTTCTGTGAATCCAGTTTTAGATTCCGATGCTTCACTTTAGGTTTACTGTATCCCTTGGACCTTCTTATTGGCGATGAAACACAGAGTTTGCATCCGAATTTAATACAAAAGGTACAATGCCGACTTAAGTACAAGAGGACTGACACACTAACTTTCTATGATTTGAACCTCTCCTGTGAGTCCAGTTTAAGAATCCGATGCTTCACTTCAGGTTTACTGAACCCCTTGGACCTTCTTAATGACGATGAAACACAGGAATTGCATCCGAATTTAATACAAAAGGCACAATGGCGACTTAAGTACAAGAGGACTGACACTCTCTCTTTCTATGATTTGAACCTCTCCTGTGAGTCCAGTTTTAGATTCTGTTGCTTCACTTCAGGTGTACTGTATCCCTTGGACCTTCTTATTGACGATGAAACGCAGAAATTTCATCCGAATTTAATTCAAAAGTCACAATGCCGACTTAAGTAAAAGAGGACTGACACTCTAACTTTCTATGATTTGAACCTCACCTACAAGTCCAGTTTTAGATTCCGATGCTTCACTTCAGGTTTACTGTATACCTTGGACCTTCTTATTGACGATAAAACACAGAAATTGCATCCGAATTTAATACAAAAGGCACAATACCGACATAAGTACAAGAGGAGTGACACTCTAACTTTCTATGATATGAATCTCTCCTGTGAGTCCAGTTTTAGATTCCGATGTTTCACTTCAGGTTTACTGTATCCCTTGGACCTTCTTATTGACTAGGAAACACAGGAATTGCATCCGAATTTAATACAAATAGCACAATGCCGACTTAAGTACAAAAGGACTGACACTCTCTCTTTCTAAGATTTGAACCTCCCCTGTGAGTCCGGTTTTAAATTCCGATGCTTCACTCTAGGTTTACTGTATACCTTGCACCTTCTTATTGACGATGAAACATAGAAATTGCGTCGGAATTTAATACAAAAGGCACAATGCCGACTTAAGTAAAAGAGGACAAACACTCTCACTTTCAATGATTTGATCCTCTCCTGTGAGTCCAGTTTCAGATTCCGATGCTTCACTTCAGGTTTACTGTATACCTTGCACCTTGTTATAGACGATGAAACACGGAAATTGCATCGGAATTAAATTCAAAAGGCACAATGCCGACTTAAGTACAAGAGGACTGACACTCTCACTTTCTATGATTTGAACCTCTCCTGGGAGTCCAGTTTCAGATTCCGATGCTTCACTTCAGGTTTACTGTATCCCTTGGACCTTCTTATTGACGATGAAACACAGAAATTGCATCCGAATTAATTTCGAAACTCACAATGCCGACTTAAGTAAAAGAGGACTGACACTATAACTTTCTATGATTTGAACCTCTCCTGTGAGTCCAGTTTTAGATTCCGATTCTTCACTTCAGGTTTACTGTATCCCTTGGACCTTCTTATTGACGATGAAACACAGAGTTTGCATCCGAATTTAATACAAAAGGCACAATGCCGACTTAACTACAAGAGGACTGACACTCTAACTTTCTATGATTTGAACCTCTCCTGTGAGTCCAGTTTTAGATTCCGATGCTTCACTTCAGGTTTACTGTATACCCTGCACCTTCTTATCGACGATGAAAGACGGAAATAGCATCGGAATTAAATTCAAAAGGCACATTGCCGACTTAAGTACAAGAGGACTGACACTTTCCCTTTCTATGATTTGAGCCTCTCCTGTGAGTCCAGTTTTAGATTCCGATGCTCCACTTCAGGTCTAGTGTATCCCTTGGACCTTCGTATTGACGATGAAACACAGAAATTGCATCGGAATTAAATTCGAAACTCACAATGCCGACTTAAGTAAAAGAGGACTGACACTCTCACTTTCTATGATTTGAACCTCTCCTGTGAGTCTAGTTTTAGATTCCGATGCTTCACTTCAGGTTTACTGTATCACTTAGACCTTCTTATTGACGATGAAACACAGAAATTGCATCGGAATTTAATTCAAAAGGCACAATGGCGACTTAAGTACAAGAGGACTGACACTCTCACTTTCTATGATTTGAACTTCTCCTGTGAGTCCAGTTTTAGATTCTGATGCTTCACTTCATGTTTACTGTATCACTTGGACCTTCTTATTGACGATGAAACACAGAGTTTGCATCCGAATTTAATACAAAAGGTACAATGCCGACTTAAGTACAAGAGGACTGACACACTAACTTTCTATGATTTGAACCTCTCCTGTGAGTCCAGTTTAAGAATCCGATGCTTCACTTCAGGTTTACTGTATCCCTTGGACCTTCTTATTGACGATGAAACACAGAAATTGCATCCGAATTTAATACAAATGGCACAATGCCGACTTAAGTACAAGAGGACTGACACTCTCACTATCTATGATTTGAACCTCTCCTGTGAGTCCAGTTTTAGATTCGGATGCTCCACTTCAGGTTTACTGTATCCCTTGGACCTTCTTTTTGACGATGAAACACAGAGTTTGCATCCGAATTTAATACAAAAGGCACAATGCCGACTTAAGTACAAGAGTAATGACACTCTAACTTTCTATGATTTGAACCCCTCCTGTGAGTCCAGTTTTAGATTCCGATGCTTCACTTCAGGTTTACTGTATCCCTTGGACCTTCTTATTCACGATGAGACACAGAAATTAGATCCGAATTTAATACAAAAATCACAATGGCGACTTAAGTACAAGAGGACTGACACTCTCACTTTCTATGATTTGAACCTCTCCTGTGAGTCCAGTTTTAGATTCTGATGCTTCACTTCAGGTTTACTGTATCCCTTGGACCTTCTTATTGACGATGAAACACAGAGTTTGCATCCGAATTTAATACAAAAGGTACAATGCCGACTTAAGTACAAGAGGACTGACACACTAACTTTCTATGATTTGAACCTGTCCTGTGAGTCCAGTTTAAGAATCCGATGCTTCACTTCAGGTTTACTGTATCCCTTAAACCTTCTTATTGACGATGAAACACAGATATTTCACCCGAATTTAATACAAATGGCACAATGCCGATTTAAGTAAAAGAGGACAAACACTCTCACTTTCAATGATTTGATCCTCTCCTGTGAGTCCAGTTTCAGATTCCGATGCTTCACTTCAGGTTTACTGTATACCTTGCACCTTGTTATTGACGATGAAACACAGAAATTGCATCGGAATTAAATTCAAAAGGCACAATGCCGACTTAAGTACAAGAGGACTGACACTCTCACTTTCTATGATTTGAACCTCTCCTGGGAGTCCAGTTTCAGATTCCGATGCTTCACTTCAGGTTTACTGTATCCCTTGGACCTTCTTATTGACGATGAAACACAGAAATTGCATCCGAATTAATTTCGAAACTCACAATGCCGTCTTAAGTAAAAGAGGACTGACACTATAACTTTCTATGATTTGAACCTCTCCTGTGAGTCCAGTTTTAGATTCCGATTCTTCACTTCAGGTTTACTGTATCTCTTGGACCTTCTTATTGACGATGAAACACAGAGTTTGCATCCGAATTTAATACAAAAGGCACAATGCCGACTTAACTACAAGAGGACTGACACTCTAACTTTCTATGATTTTAACCTCTCCTGTGAGTCCAGTTTTAGATTCCGATGCTTCACTTCAGGTTTACTGTATACCCTGCACCTTCTTATCGACGATGAAAGACAGAAATAGCATCGGAATTAAATTCAAAAGGCACATTGCCGACTTAAGTACAAGAGGACTGACACTTTCCCTTTCTATGATTTGAGCCTCTCCTGTGAGTCCAGTTTTAGATTCCGATGCTCCACTTCAGGTCTAGTGTATCCCTTGGACCTTCGTATTGACGATGAAACACAGAAATTGCATCGGAATTAAATTCGAAACTCACAATGCCGACTTAAGTAAAAGAGGACTGACACTCTCACTTTCTATGATTTGAACCTCTCCTGTGAGTCTAGTTTTAGATTCCGATGCTTCACTTCAGGTTTACTGTATCACTTAGACCTTCTTATTGACGATGAAACACAGAAATTGCATCGGAATTAAATTCAAAAGGCACAATGGCGACTTAAGTACAAGAGGACTGACACTCTCACTTTCTATGATTTGAACCTCTCCTGGGAGTCCAGTTTTAGATTCTGATGCTTCACTTCAGGTTTACTGTATCACTTGGACCTTCTTATTGACGATGAAACACAGAGTTTGGATCCGAAGTTAATACAAAAGGTACAATGCCGACTTAAGTACAAGAGGACTGACACACTAACTTTCTATGATTTGAACCTCTCCTGTGAGTCCAGTTTAAGAATCCGATGCTTCACTTCAGGTTTACTGTATCCCTTGGACCTTCTTATTGACGATGAAACACAGAAATTGCATCCGAATTTAATACAAATGGCACAATGCCGACTTAAGTACAAGAGGACTGACACTCTCACTATCTATGATTTGAACCTCTCCTGTGAGTCCAGTTTTAGATTCGGATGCTCCACTTCAGGTTTACTGTATCCCTTGGACCTTCTTTTTGACGATGAAACACAGAGTTTGCATCCGAATTTAATACAAAAGGCACAATGCCGACTTAAGTACAAGAGTAATGACACTCTAACTTTCTATGATTTGAACCCCTCCTGTGAGTCCAGTTTTAGATTCCGATGCTTCACTTCAGGTTTACTGTATCCCTTGGACCTTCTTATTGACGATGAGACACAGAAATTGGATCCCAATTTAATACAAAAATCACAATGGCGACTTAAGTACAAGAGGACTGACACTCTCACTTTCTATGATTTGAACCTCTCCTGTGAGTCTCGTTTTAGATTCTGATGCTTCACTTCAGGTTTACTGTATCCCTTGGACCTTCTTATTGACGATGAAACACAGAGTTTGCATCCGAATTTAATACAAAAGGTACAATGCCGACGTAAGTACAAGAGGACTGACACACTAACTTTCTATGATTTGAACCTGTCCTGTGAGTCCAGTTTAAGAATCCGATGCTTCACTTCAGGTTTACTGTATCCCTTAAACCTTCTTATTGACGATGAAACACAGAAATTGCACCCGAATTTAATACAAATGGCACAATGCAGACTTAAGTACAAGAGGACTGACACTCTCACTTTCTATGATTTGAACCTCGCCTGTGAATCCAGTTTTAGGTTCCGATGCTCCACTTCAGGTTTACTGTTACCCTTGGACCTTCTTATTGACGATGAAACACAGAGTTTGCATCCGAATTTAATACAAAAGGCACAATGCCGACTTAAGTACAAGAGTAATGACACTCTAACTTTCTATGATTTGAACCCCTCCTGTGAGTCCAGTTTTAGATTCCGATGCTTCACTTCAGGTTTACTGTATCCCTTGGACCTTCTTATTGACGATGAGACACAGAAATTGGATCCCAATTTAATACAAAAATCACAATGGCGACTTAAGTACAAGAGGACTGACACTCTCACTTTCTATGATTTGAACCTCTCCTGTGAGTCTCGTTTTAGATTCTGATGCTTCACTTCAGGTTTACTGTATCCCTTGGACCTTCTTATTGACGATGAAACACAGAGTTTGCATCCGAATTTAATACAAAAGGTACAATGCCGACGTAAGTACAAGAGGACTGACACACTAACTTTCTATGATTTGAACCTGTCCTGTGAGTCCAGTTTAAGAATCCGATGCTTCACTTCAGGTTTACTGTATCCCTTAAACCTTCTTATTGACGATGAAACACAGAAATTGCACCCGAATTTAATACAAATGGCACAATGCAGACTTAAGTACAAGAGGACTGACACTCTCACTTTCTATGATTTGAACCTCGCCTGTGAATCCAGTTTTAGGTTCCGATGCTCCACTTCAGGTTTACTGTTACCCTTGGACCTTCTTATTGACGATGAAACACAGAGTTTGCATCCGAATTTAATACAAAAGGCACAATGCCGACTTAAGTACAAGAGTAATGACACTCTAACTTTCTATGATTTGAACCCCTCCTGTGAGTCCAGTTTTAGATTCCGATGCTTCACTTCAGGTTTACTGTATCCCTTGGACCTTCTTATTGACGATGAGACACAGAAATTGGATCCGAATTTAATACAAAAGGCACAATGGCGACTTAATTAGAAGAGGACTGACACTCTCACTTTCAATGATTTGATCCTCTCCTGTGAGTCCAGTTTCAGATTCCGATGCTTCACTTCAGGTTTACTGTATACCTTGCTCCTTGTTATTGACGATGAAACACAGAAATTGCATCGGAATTAAATTCAAAAGGCACAATGCCGACTTAAGTTCAAGAGGACTGACACTCTCACTTTCTATTATTTGAACCTCTCCTGGGAGTCCAGTTTTAGATTCCGATGCTACACTTCAGGTTTACTGCATCCCTTGGACCTTCTTATTGACGATGAAACACAGAAATTGCATCGGAATTAAATTCGAAACTCACAATGCCGACTTAAGTAAAAGAGGACTGACACCCGCACTTTCTATGATTTGAACCTCTCCTGTGAGTCCACTTTTAGATTCCGATGCTTCACTTCAGGTTTGCTGTATCCCTTGGACCTTCTTGTTGACGATCAAACAAAGAAATTGCATCGGAATTAAATTCGATACTCACAACGCCGACTTAAGCAAAAGAGGACTGACACTCTCGCTTTCTATGATTTGAACCACTCCTGTGAGCCCAGTTTTAGATTCCGATGCTTAACTTCAGGTTTACTGTATCACTTAGACCTACTTATTGACAATGAAACACAGAAATTGCATCGGAATTAAATTCAAAAATCACAATGCCGACTTAAGTACAAGAGGACTGACACACTAACTTTCTATGATTTGAACCTCTCCTGTGACTCCAGTTTAAGAATCCGATGCCTCACTTCTGGTTTACTGTATCCCTTGGACCTTCTTATTGACGATGAAACACAGAAATTCCTTCCGAATTTAATACAAAAATCACAATGACGACTTAAGTACAAGAGGACTGACACTCTCACTTTCTATGATTTGAACCTCTCCTGTGAGTCCAGTTTTAGATTCTGATGCTTCACTTCAGGTTTACTGTATCCCTTGGACCATCTGATTTACGATGAAACACAGAGTTTGCATCCGAATTTAATACAAAAGGTACAATGCCGACTTAAGTACAAGAGGACTGACACACTAACTTTCTATGATTTGAACCTGTCCTGTGAGTCCAGCTTAAGAATCCGATGCTTCACATCAGGTTTACTGTATCCCTTGGACCTTCTTATTGACGATGAAACACAGAAATTCACCCGAATTTAATACAAATGCCACAATGCCGACTTAATTACAAGAGGGCTGACACTCTCACTTTCTATGATTTGAACCTCTCCTGTGAGTCCAGTTTTAGATTCCGATGCTTCACTTCAGGTTTACTGTATACCTTGCACCTTCTTATTGACGATGAAACACAGAAATTGCATCCAAATTTAATACAAATGCCACAATGCCGACTTAAGTACAAGAGGACTGACACCCCCACTTTCTATGATGTGAACATTTCCTGTGAGTCCAGTTTTAGATTCCGATGCTTCACTTTAGGTTTACTATATCCCTTGGACCTTCTTATTGACGATGAAACACTAACATTGCACCTGAATTTAATACAAATGGCGCAATGCCAACTTAAGTACAAGAGGACTGACACTTTCGCTTTCTATGATTTGAGCCTCTCCTGTGAGTCCAGTTTTAGATTCCGATGCTTCACTTCAGGTCTAGTGTATCCCTTGGACCTTCGTATTGACGATGAAACACAGAAATTGCATCGGAATTAAATTCGAAACTCACAATGCCGACTTAAGTACAAGAGGACTGACATTCTCACTTTCAATGATTTGATCCTCTCCTGTGAGTCCAGTTTAAGAATCCGATGCTTCACTTCAGGTTTACTGTATACCTTGCACCTTGTTATTGACGATGAAACACAGAAATTGCATCGGAATTAAATTCAAAAGGCACAATGCCGACTTAAGTACAAGAGGGCTGACACTCTCACTTTCTATGATTTGAACCTCTCGTGGGAGTCCAGTTTTAGATTCCGATGCTTCACTTCAGGTTCACTGTATCCCTTGGACCTTCTTATTCACGATAAAACACAGAAATTGCATCGGAATTAATTTCGAAACTGACAATGCCGACTTAAGTAAAAGAGGACTGACACTCGCACTTTCTATGATTTGAACCTCTCCTGTGAGCCCAGTTTTAGATTCCGATGCTTCACTTCAGGTCTAGTGTATCCCTTGGACCTTCGTATTGACGATGAAACACAGAAATTGCATCGGAATTAAATTCGAAACTCACAATGCCGACTTAAGTAAAAGAGGACTGACACTCTCACTTTCTATGATTTGAACCCTTTCCTGTGAGTCTAGTTTTAGATTATAATGCTTCACTTCAGGTTTACTGTATCACTTAGACCTTCTTATTGACGATGAAACACAGAAATTCACGGAATTAAATTCAAAAGGCACAATGGCGACTTAAGTACAAGAGGACTGACACTCTCACTTTCTATGATTTGAACCTCTCCTGTGAGTCCAGTTTTAGATTCTGATGCTTCACTTCAGGTTTACTGTATCACTTGGACCTTCTTATTGACGATGAAACACAGAGTTTGCATCCGAATTTAATACAAAAGGTACAATGCCGACTTAAGTACAAGAGGACTGACACACTAACTTTCTATGATTTGAACCACTCCTGTGAGTCCAGTTTAAGAATCCGATGCTTCACTTCAGGTTTACTGTATCCCTTGGACCTTCTTATTGACGATGAAACACAGAAATTGCATCCGAATTTAATACAAGTGGCACAATGCCGACTTAAGTACAAGAGGACTGACACTCTCACTTTCAATGATTTGATCCTCTCCTGTGAGTCCAGTTTAAGAATCCGATGCTTCACTTCAGGTTTACTGTATACCTTGCACCTTGTTATTGACGATGGAACACAGAAATTGCATCGGAATTAAATTCAAAAGGCACAATGCCGACTTAAGTACAAGAGGGCTGACACTCTCACTTTCTATGATTTGAACCTCTCGTGGGAGTCCAGTTTTAGATTCCGATGCTTCACTTCAGGTTCACTGTATCCCTTGGACCTTCTTATTGACGATGAAACACAGAAATTGCATCGGAATTAATTTCGAAACTCACAATGCCGACTTAAGTGAAAGAGGACTGACACTCGCACTTTCTATGATTTGAACCTCTCCTGTGAGTCCAGTTTTAGATTAAGATGCTTCACTTCAGGTTTGCTGTATCCCTTGGACCTTCTTATTGACGATGAAACAAAGAAATTGCATCGGAATTAAATACTAAACTCACAATGCCGACTTAAGCAAAAGAGGACTGACACTCTCAATTTCTATGATTTGAACCACTCCTGTGAGCCCAGTTTTAGATTCTGATGCTTAACTTCAGGTTTACAGTATCACTTAGACCTACTTATTGACAATGAAACACAGAAATTGCATCGGAATTAAATTCAAAAATCACAATGCCGACTTAAGTACAAGAGGACTGACACTATAACTTTCTATGATTTGAACCTCTCCTGTGAGTCCAGTTTTAGATTCCGATGCTTCACTTCAGGTTTACTGTATCCCTTGGACCTTCTTATTGACGATGAAACACAGAGTTTGCATCCGAATTTAATACAAAAGGCACAATGCCGACTTAACTACAAGAGGACTGACACTCTAACTTTCTATGATTTGAACCTCTCCTGTGAGTCCAGTTTTATATTCCGATGCTTCACTTCAGGTTTACTGTATACCCTGCACCTTCTTATCGACGATGAAAGACGGAAATTGCATCGGAATTAAATTCAAAAGGCACAATGCCGACTTAAGTACAAGAGGACTGACACTCTCACTTTCTATGATTTGAACCTCTTCTGTGAATCCAGTTTTAGATTCCGATGCTTCACTTTAGGTTTACTGTATCCCTTGGACCTTCTTATTGGCGATGAAACACAGAGTTTGCATCCGAATTTAATACAAAAGGTACAATGCCGACTTAAGTACAAGAGGACTGACACACTAACTTTCTATGATTTGAAACTCTTCTGTGAGTCCAGTTTTAGAATCCGATGCCTCACTTCAGGTTTACTGTACCCCTTGGACCTTCTTATTGACGATGAAACACAGAAATTGCTTCCGAATTTAATACAAAAATCACAATGACGACTTAAGTACAAGAGGACTGACACTCTCACTTTCTATGATTTGAATCTCTCCTGTGAGTCCAGTTTTAGATTCCGATGTTTCACTTCAGGTTTACTGTATCCCTTGGACCTTCATATTGACTAGGAAAAACAGGAATTGCATCCGAATGTAATACAAATAGCACAATGCCGACTTAAGTACAAGAGGACTGACACTCTCTCTTTCTATGATTTCAACCTCCCCTGTGAGTCCGGTTTTAAATTCCGATGCTTCAATCCAGGTTTACTGTATACCTTGCACCTTCTTATTGACGATGAAACATAGAAATTGCATCGGAATTTAATACAAAAGGCACAATGCCGACTTAAGTAGAAGAGGACAAACACTCTAACTTTCTATGATTTGAACCTCTCCTGTGAGTCTAGTTTTAGATTCTGATGCTTCACTTCCGGTTTACTGTATCCCTTGGACCTTCTTATTGACGATGAAACACAGAAATTGCACCCGAATTTAATACAAATGGCACAATGCAGACTTAAGTACAAGAGGACTGACACTCTCACTTTCTATGATTTGAACCTCGCCTGTGAATCCAGTTTTAGTTTCCGATGCTCCACTTCAGGTTTACTGTTACCCTTGGACCTTCTTATTGACGATGAAACACAGAGTTTGCATCCGAATTTAATACAAAAGGCACAATGCCGACTTAAGTACAAGAGTAATGACACTCTAACTTTCTATGATTTGAACCCCTCCTGTGAGTCCAGTTTTAGATTCCGATGCTTCACTTCAGGTTTACTGTATCCCTTGGACCTTCTTATTGACGATGAGACACAGAAATTGGATCCGAATTTAATACAAAAGGCACAATGGCGACTTAATTAGAAGAGGACTGACACTCTCACTTTCAATGATTTGATCCTCTCCTGTGAGTCCAGTTTCAGATTCCGATGCTTCACTTCAGGTTTACTGTATACCCTGCACCTTCTTATCGACGATGAAAGACAGAAATTGCATCGGAATTAAATTCAAAAGGCACAATGCCGACTTAAGTTCAAGAGGACTGACACTCTCACTTTCTATTATTTGAACCTCTCCTGGGAGTCCAGTTTTAGATTCCGATGCTACACTTCAGGTTTACTGCATCCCTTGGACCTTCTTATTGACGATGAAACACAGAAATTGCATCGGAATTAAATTCGAAACTCACAATGCCGACTTAAGTAAAAGAGGACTGACACCCGCACTTTTTATGATTTGAACCTCTCCTGTGAGTCCAGTTTTAGATTCCGATGCTTCACTTCAGGTTTGCTGTATCCCTTGGACCTTCTTGTTGACGATCAAACAAAGAAATTGCATCGGAATTAAATTCGAAACTCACAATGCCGACTTAAGCAAAAGAGGACTGACACTCTCGCTTTCTATGATTTGAACCACTCCTGTGAGCCCAGTTTTAGATTCCGATGCTTAACTTCAGGTTTACTGTATCACTTAGACCTACTTATTGACAATGAAACACAGAAATTGCATCGGAATTAAATTCAAAAATCACAATGCCGACTTAAGTACAAGAGGACTGACACACTAACTTTCTATGATTTGAACCTCTCCTGTGACTCCAGTTTAAGAATCCGATGCCTCACTTCTGGTTTACTGTATCCCTTGGACCTTCTTATTGACGATGAAACACAGAAATTCCTTCCGAATTTAATACAAAAATCACAATGACGACTTAAGTACAAGAGGACTGACACTCTCACTTTCTATGATTTGAACCTCTCCTGTGAGTCCAGTTTTAGATTCTGATGCTTCACTTCAGGTTTACTGTATCCCTTGGACCATCTGATTTACGATGAAACACAGAGTTTGCATCCGAATTTAATACAAAAGGTACAATGCCGACTTAAGTACAAGAGGACTGACACACTAACTTTCTATGATTTGAACCTGTCCTGTGAGTCCAGCTTAAGAATCCGATGCTTCACATCAGGTTTACTGTATCCCTTGGACCTTCTTATTGACGATGAAACACAGAAATTCACCCGAATTTAATACAAATGCCACAATGCCGACTTTATTACAAGAGGACTGACACTTTCGCTTTCTATGATTTGAGCCTCTCCTGTGAGTCCAGTTTTAGATTCCGATGCTTCACTTCAGGTCTAGTGTATCCCTTGGACCTTCGTATTGACGATGAAACACAGAAATTGCATCGGAATTAAATTCGAAACTCACAATGCCGACTTAAGTACAAGAGGACTGACACTCTCACTTTCAATGATTTGATCCTCTCCTGTGAGTCCAGTTTAAGAATCCGATGCTTCACTTCAGGTTTACTGTATACCTTGCACCTTGTTATTGACGATGAAACACAGAAATTGCATCGGAATTAAATTCAAAAGGAACAATGCCGACTTAAGTACAAGAGGGCTGACACTCTCACTTTCTATGATTTGAACCTCTCGTGGGAGTCCAGTTTTAGATTCCGATGCTTCACTTCAGGTTCACTGTATCCCTTGGACCTTCTTATTGACGATAAAACACAGAAATTGCATCGGAATTAATTTCGAAACTGACAATGCCGACTTAAGTAAAAGAGGACTGACACTCGCACTTTCTATGATTTGAACCTCTCCTGTGAGTCCAGTTTTAGATTCCGATGCTTCACTTCAGGTCTAGTGTATCCCTTGGACCTTCGTATTGACGATGAAACACAGAAATTGCATCCGAATTTAATACAAATGGCACAATGCCGACTTAAGTACAAGAGGACTGACACTCTCACTTTCAATGATTTGATCCTCTCCTGTGAGTCCAGTTTAAGAATCCGATGCTTCACTTCAGGTTTACTGTATACCTTGCACCTTGTTATTGACGATGGAACACAGAAATTGCATCGGAATTAAATTCAAAAGGCACAATGCCGACTTAAGTACAAGAGGGCTGACACTCTCACTTTCTATGATTTGAACCTCTCGTGGGAGTCCAGTTTTAGATTCCGATGCTTCACTTCAGGTTCACTGTATCCCTTGGACCTTCTTATTGACGATGAAACACAGAAATTGCATCGGAATTAATTTCGAAACTCACAATGCCGACTTAAGTAAAAGAGGACTGACACTCGCACTTTCTATGATTTGAACCTCTCCTGTGAGTCCAGTTTTAGATTACGATGCTTCACTTCAGGTTTGCTGTATCCCTTGGACCTTCTTATTGACGATGAAACAAAGAAATTGCATCGGAATTAAATACTAAACTCACAATGCCGACTTAAGCAAAAGACGACTGACACTCTCAATTTCTATGATTTGAACCACTCCTGTGAGCCCAGTTTTAGATTCTGATGCTTAACTTCAGGTTTACAGTATCACTTAGACCTACTTATTGACAATGAAACACAGAAATTGCATCGGAATTAAATTCAAAAATCACAATGCCGACTTAAGTACAAGAGGACTGACACTATAACTTTCTATGATTTGAACCTCTCCTGTGAGTCCAGTTTTAGATTCCGATGCTTCACTTCAGGTTTACTGTATCCCTTGGACCTTCTTATTGACGATGAAACACAGAGTTTGCATCCGAATTTAATACAAAAGGCACAATGCCGACTTAACTACAAGAGTACTGACACTCTAACTTTCTATGATTTGAACCTCTCCTGTGAGTCCAGTTTTATATTCCGATGCTTCACATCAGGTTTACTGTATACCCTGCACCTTCTTATCGACGATGAAAGACAGAAATTGCATCGGAATTAAATTCAAAAGGCACAATGCCGACTTAAGTACAAGAGGACTGACACTCTCACTTTCTATGATTTGAACCTCTTCTGTGAATCCAGTTTTAGATTCCGATGCTTCACTTTAGGTTTACTGTATCCCTTGGACCTTCTTATTGGCGATGAAACACAGAGTTTGCATCCGAATTTAATACAAAAGGTACAATGCCGACTTAAGTACAAGAGGACTGACACACTAACTTTCTATGATTTGAACCTCTCCTGTGAGTCCAGTTTTAGAATCCGATGCCTCACTTCAGGTTTACTGTACCCCTTGGACCTTCTTATTGACGATGAAACACAGAAATTGCTTCCGAATTTAATACAAAAATCACAATGACGACTTAAGTACAAGAGGACTGACACTCTCACTTTCTATGATTTGAATCTCTCCTGTGAGTCCAGTTTTAGATTCCGATGTTTCACTTCAGGTTTACTGTATCCCTTGGACCTTCTTATTGACTAGGAAAGACAGGAATTGCATCCGAATGTAATACAAATAGCACAATGCCGACTTAAGTACAAGAGGACTGACACTCTCTCTTTCTATGATTTGAACCTCCCCTGTGAGTCCGGTTTCAAATTCCGATGCTTCAATCCAGGTTTACTGTATACCTTGCACCTTCTTATTGACGATGAAACATAGAAATTGCATCGGAATTTAATACAAAAGGCACAATGCCGACTTAAGTAGAAGAGGACAAACACTCTAACTTTCTATGATTTGAACCTCTCCTGTGAGTCTAGTTTTAGATTCTGATGCTTCACTTCAGGTTTACTGTATCCCTTGGACCTTCTTATCGACGATGAAACACAGTAATTGCATCCGAATTTAATACAAAAGGCACAATGCCGACTTAAGTACAAGAGGACTGACACTCCAACTTTCTATGATTTGAACCTCTCCCGTGAGTCCAGTTTTAGATTCCGATGCTTCACTTCAGGTTTACTGTATCCCTTGGACCTTCTTATTGACGATGAAACACAGAAAATGCATCCGAATTTAATACAAAAGGCACAATGCCGACTTAAGTACAAGAGTAATGACTTTCTAACTTTCTATGATTTGAACCCCTCCTGTGAGTCCAGTTTTAGATTCCGATGCTTCACTTCAGGTTTACTGTATCCCTTGGACCTTCTTATTGACGATGAGACACAGAAATTGGATCCGAATTTGATACAAACGGCACAATGGCGACTTAAGTACAAGAGGACTGACACTCTCACTTTCAATGATTTGATCCTCTCATGTGAGTCCAGTTACAGATTCCGATGCTTCACTTCAGGTTTACTGTATACCTTGCACCTTGTTATTGACGATGAAACACAGAAATTGCATCGGAATTAAATTCAAAAGGCGCAATGCCGACTTAAGTACAAGAGGACTCACACTCTCACTTTCTATGATTTGAACCTCTCCTGGGAGTCCAGTTTCAGATTCCGATGCTTCACTTCAGGTTTACTGTATCCCTTGGACCTTCTTATTGCCGATGAAACACAGAGTTTGCATCCGAATTCAATACAAAAGGTACAATGCCGACTTAGTACAAGAGGACTGACACACTAACTTTCTATGATTTGAACCTCTCCTGTGAGTCCAGTTTAAGAATCCGATGCCTCACTTCAGGTTTACTGTATCCCTTGCACCTTCTTATTGACGATGAAACACAGAAATTGCTTCCGAATTTAATACAAAAATCACAATGACGACTTACGTACAAGAGGACTGACACTCTCACTTTCTATGATTTGATTCTCTCCTGTGAGTCCAGTTTTAGATTCTGATGCTTCACTTCAGGTTTACTGTATCCCTTGGACCTTCTTATTGACGATGAAACACAGAGTTTGCATCCGAATTTAATACAAAAGGTACAATGCCGACTTAAGTACAAGAGGACTGACACACTAACTTTCTATGATTTGAACCTCTCCTGTGAGTCCAGTTTAAGAATCCGATGCTTCACTTGAGGTTTACTGTATCCCTTGGACCTTCTTATTGACGATGAAACACAGAAAATGCATCCGAATTTAATACAAAAGGCACAATGCCGACTTAAGTACAAGAGTAATGACACTCTAACTTTCTGTGATTTGAACCCCTCCTGTGAGTCCAGTTTTAGATTCCGATGCTTCACTTCAGGTTTACTGTATCCCTTGGACCTTCTTATTGACGATGAGACACAGAAATCGGATCCGAATTTAATACAAAAGGCACAATGGCGACATAAGTACAAGAGGACTGACACTCTCACTTTCAATGATTTGATCCTCTCCTGCGAGTAAAGTTTCAGATTCCGATGCTTCACTTCAGGTTTACTGTATACCTTGCACCTTGTTATTGACGATGAACCACAGAAATTGCATCGGGATTAAATTCAAAAGGCACAATGCCGACTTAAGTACAAGAGGTTTGACACTCTCACTTTCTATGATTTGAACCTCTCCTGGGAGTCCAGTTTCAGATTCCGATGCTTCACTTCAGGTTTACTGTATCCCTTGGACCTACTTATTGACGATGAAACACAGAAATTGCATCGGAATTAATTTCGAAACTCACAATGCCGACTTAAGTATTAGAGGACTGACACTCGCACTTTCTATGATTTGAACCTCTCCTGTGAGTCCAGTTTTAGATTGCGATGCTTCACTTAAGGTTTGCTGTATCCCTTGGACCTTCTTATTGACGATGAAACAATGAAATTGCATCGGAATTAAATTCTAAACTCACAATGCCGACTTAAGCAAAAGAGGACTGACACTCTCACTTTCTATGATTTGAACCACTCCTGTGAGCCCAGTTTTAGATTCCGATGCTTAACTTCAGGTTTACAGTATCACTTAGACCTACTTATTGACAATGAAACACAGAAATTGCATCGGAATTAAATTCAAAAATCACAATGCCGACTTAAGTACAAGAGGACTGACACTATAACTTTCTATGATCTGAACCTCTCCTGTGAGTCCAGTTTTAGATTCCGATGCTTCACTTCAGGTTTACTGTATCCGTTGGACCTTCTTATTGACGATGAAACATAGAAATTGCATCGGAATTAATTTCGAAACTCACAATGCCGACTTAAGTATTAGAGGACTGACACTCGCACTTCCTATGATTTGAACCTCTCCTGTGAGTCCAGTTTAAGAATCCGATGCCTCACTTCAGGTTTAATGTATCCCTTGGACCTTCTTATTGACGTTGAAACACAGAAATTGTTTCCGAATTTAATACAAAAATCACAATGACGACTTAAGTACAAGAGGACTGACACTATCACTTTCTATGATTTGAACCTCTCCTGTGAATCCAGTTTTAGATTCCGATGCTCCACTTCAGGTTTACTGTAACACTTGGACCTTCTTATTGACGATGAAACACAGAGTTTGCATCCGAATTTAATACAAAAGGCACAATGCCGACTTAAGTACAAGAGTAATGACACTCTAACTTTCTATGATTTGAACCCCTCCTGTGAGTCCAGTTTTAGATTCCGATGCTTCACTTCAGGTTTACTGTATCCCTTGGACCTTCTTATTGACGATGAGACACAGAAATTGGATCCGAATTTAATACAAAAGGCACAATGGCGACTTAATTAGTAGAGGACTGACACTCTCACTTTCAATGATTTGATCTACTCCTGTGAGTCCAGTTTCAGATTCCGATGCTTCACTTCAGGTTTACTGTATACCTTGCACCTTGTTATTGACGATGAAACACAGAAATTGCATCGGAATTAAATTCAAAAGGCACAATGCCGACTTAAGTTCAAGAGGACTGACACTCTCACTTTCTATTATTTGAACCTCTCCTGGGAGTCCAGTTTTAGATTCCGATGCTACACTTCAGGTTTACTGCATCCCTTGGACCTTCTTATTGACGATGAAACACAGAAATTGCATCGGAATTAAATTCGAAACTCACAATGCCGACTTAAGTAAAAGAGGACTGACACCCGCACTTTCTATGATTTGAACCTCTCCTGTGAGTCCAGTTTTAGATTCCGATGCTTCACTTCAGGTTTGCTGTATCCCTTGGACCTTCTTATTGACGATCAAACAAAGAAATTGCATCGGAATTAAATTCGAAACTCACAATGCCGACTTAAGCAAAAGAGGACTGACACTCTCGCTTTCTATGATTTGAACCACTCCTGTGAGCCCAGTTTTAGATTCCGATGCTTAACTTCAGGTTTACTGTATCACTTAGACCTACTTATTGACAATGAAACACAGAAATTGCATCGGAATTAAATTCAAAAATCACAATGCCGACTTAAGTACAAGAGGACTGACACTATAACTTTCTATGATTTGAACCTCTCCTGTGAGTAAAGTTTCAGATTCCGATGCTTCACTTCAGGTTTACTGTATACCTTGCACCTTGTTATTGACGATGAACCACAGAAATTGCATCGGAATTAAATTCAAAAGGCACAATGCCGACTTAAGTACAAGAGTAATGACACTCTAACTTTCTGTGATTTGAACCCCTCCTGTGAGTCCAGTTTTAGATTCCGATGCTTCACTTCAGGTTTACTGTATCCCTTGGACCTTCTTATTGACGATGAGACACAGAAATTGGATCCGAATTTAATACAAAAGGCACAATGGCGACTTAAGTACAAGAGGACTGACACTTTCACTTTCAATGATTTGATCCTCTCCTGTGAGTAAAGTTTCAGATTCCGATGCTTCACTTCAGGTTTACTGTATACCTTGCACCTTGTTATTGACGATGAACCACAGAAATTGCATCGGAATTAAATTCAAAAGGCACAATGCCGACTTAAGTACAAGAGGTTTGACACTCTCACTTTCTATGATTTGAACCTCTCCTGGGAGTCCAGTTTCAGATTCCGATGCTTCACTTCAGGTTTACTGTATCCCTTGGACCTTCTTATTGACGATGAAACACAGAAATTGCATCGGAATTAATTTCGAAACTCACAATGCCGACTTAAGTATTAGAGGACTGACACTCGCACTTTCTATGATTTGAACCTCTCCTGTGAGTCCAGTTTTAGATTCTGATGCTTCACTTCAGGTTTACTGTATCCCTTGGACCATCTTATTTACGATGAAACACAGAGTTTGCATCCGAATGTAATACAAAAGGTACAATGCCGACTTAAGTACAAGAGGACTGACACACTAACTTTCTATGATTTGAACCTGTCCTGTGAGTCCAGCTTAAGAATCCGATGCTTCACTTCAGGTTTACTGTATCCCTTGGACCTTCTTATTGACGATGAAACACAGAAATTCACCCGAATTTAATACAAATGCCACAATGCCGACTTAATTACAAGAGGGCTGACACTCTCACTTTCTATGATTTGAACCTCTCCTGTGAGTCCAGTTTTAGATTCCGATGCTTCACTTCAGGTTTACTGTATACCTTGCACCTTCTTATTGACGATGAAACACAGAAATTGCATCCAAATTTAATACAAATGCCACAATGCCGACTTAAGTACAAGAGGACTGACACCCCCACTTTCTATGATGTGAACATTTCCTGTGAGTCCAGTTTTAGATTCCGATGCTTCACTTTAGGTTTACTGTATCCCTTGGACCTTCTTATTGACGATGAAACACTAACATTGCACCTGAATTTAATACAAATGG
Organism: Schistocerca americana; assembly: GCF_021461395.2. Classification (NCBI taxonomy): domain Eukaryota; kingdom Metazoa; phylum Arthropoda; class Insecta; order Orthoptera; family Acrididae; genus Schistocerca; species Schistocerca americana. Next base: position 9,357,413 of record NC_060128.1, on the reverse strand, counting down.
CACAATGCCAACTTAAGTACAAGAGGACTGACACTTTCCCGTTCTATGATTTGAGCCTCTCCTGTGAGTCCAGTTTTAGATTCCGATGCTCCACTTCAGGTGTAGTGTATCCCTTGGACCTTCGTATCGACGATGAAACACAGAAATTGCATCGGAATTAAATTCGAAACTCACAATGCCGACTTAAGTAAAAGAGGACTGACACTCTCACTTTCTATGATTTGAACCTCTCCTGTGAGTCAAGTTTTAGATTCCGATGCTTCACTTCAGGTTTACTGTATCACTTAGACCTTCTTATTGACGATGAAACACAGAAATTGCATCGGAATTAAATTCAAAAGGCACAATGGCGACTTAAGTACAAGAGGACTGACACTCTCACTTTCTATGATTTGAACCTCTCCTGTGAGTCCAGTTTTAGATTCTGATGCTTCACTTCAGGTTTACTGTATCACTTGGACCTTCTTATTGACGATGAAACACAGAGTTTGCATCCGAATTTAATACAAAATGTACAATGCCGACTTAAGTACAGGAGGACTGACACACTAACTTTCTATGATTTGAACCTCTCCTGTGAGTCCAGTTTAAGAATCCGATGCTTCACTTCAGGTTTACTGTATCCCTTGGACCTTCTTATTGACGATGAAACACAGAAATTGCATCCGAATTTAATACAAATGGCACAATGCCGACTTAAGTACAAGAGGACTGACACTCTCACTATCTATGATTTGAACCTCTCCTGTGAGTCCAGTTTTAGATTCGGATGCTCCACTTCAGGTTTACTGTATCCCTTGGACCTTCTTTTTGACGATGAAACACAGAGTTTGCATCCGAATTTAATACAAAAGGCACAATGGCGACTTAAGTACAAGAGGACTGACACTCTCACTTTCAATGATTAGATCCTCTCCTGTGAGTCCAGTTTCAGATTCCGATGCTTCGCTTCAGGTTTACTGCGTACCTTGCACCTTGTTATTGACGATGAAACACAGAAATTGAATCGGAATTAAATTCAAAAGGCACAATGCCGACTTAAGTACAAGAGGGCTGACACTCTCACTTTCTATGATTTGAACCACTCCTGGGAGTCCAGTTTTAGATTCCGATGCTTCACTTCAGGTTCACTGTATCCCTTGGACCTTCTTATTGACAATGAAACACAGAAATTGCATCGGAATTAAATTCAAAAATCACAATGCCGACTTAAGTACAAGAGGACTGACACTATAACTTTCTATGATTTGAACCTCTCCTGTGAGTCCAGTTTTAGATTCCGATGCTTCACTTCAGGTTTACTGTATCCCTTGGACCTTCTTATTGACGATGAAACACAGAGTTTGCATCCGAATTTAATACAAAAGGCACAATGCCGACTTAACTACAAGAGGACTGACACTCTAACTTTCTATGATTTGAACCTCTCCTGTGAGTCCAGTTTTAGATTCCGATGCTTCACTTCAGGTTTACTGTATACCCTGCACCTTCTTATCGACGATGAAAGACAGAAATTGCATCGGAATTAAATTCAAAAGGCACAATGCCGACTTAAGTACAAGAGGACTGACACTCTCACTTTCTATGATTTGAAACTCTCCTGTGAGTCCAGTTTTAGATTCTGATGCTTCACTTCAGGTTTACTGTATCCCTTGGACCTTCTTATTGACGATGAAACTCAGAGATTGCATCCGAATTTAATACAAAAGGTACAACGCCTACTTAAGTACAAGAGGACTGACACACTAACTTTCTATGATTTGAACCTCTCCTGTGAGTCCAGTATAGGAATCCGATGCTTCACTTCAGGTTTACTGTATCATTTGGACCTTCTTAATGACGATGAAACACAGAAATTGCATCCGAATTTAATACAAAAGGCACAATACCGACATAAGTACAAGAGGAGTGACACTCTAACTTTCAATGATTTGAATCTCTCCTGTGAGTCCAGTTTTAGATTCCAATGTTTCACTTCAGGTTTACTTTATTCCTTGGACCTTCTTATTGACTAGGAAACACAGGAATTGCATCCGAATTCAATACAAATAGCACAATGCCGACTTAAGTACAAGAGGACTGACACTCTCTCTTTCTATGATTTGAACCTCCCCTGTGAGTCCGGTTTTAAATTCCGATGCTTCAATCCAGGTTTACTGTATACCTTGCACCTTCTTATTGACGATGAAACATAGAAATTGCATCGGAATTTAATACAAAAGGCACAATGCCGACTTAAGTAGAAGAGGACAAACACTCTAACTTTCTATGATTTGAACCTCTCCTGTGAGTCTAGTTTTAGATTCTGATGCTTCACTTCAGGTTTACTGTATCCCTTGGACCTTCTTATTGACGATGAAACACAGAAATTGCTTCCGAATTTAATACAAAAATCACAATGACGACTTACGTACAAGAGGACTGACACTCTCACTTTCTATGATTTGATTCTCTCCTGTGAGTCCAGTTTTAGATTCTGATGCTTCACTTCAGGTTTACTGTATCCTTTGGACCTTCTTATTGACGATGAAACACAGAGTTTGCATCCGAATTTAATACAAAAGGTACAATGCCGACTTAAGTACAAGAGGACTGACACACTAACTTTCTATGATTTGAACCTCTCCTGTGAGTCCAGTTTAAGAATCCGATGCTTCACTTGAGGTTTACTGTATCCCTTGGACCTTCTTATTGACGATGAAACACAGAAAATGCATCCGAATTTAATACAAAAGGCACAATGCCGACTTAAGTACAAGAGTAATGACACTCTAACTTTCTGTGATTTGAACCCCTCCTGTGAGTCCAGTTTTAGATTCCGATGCTTCACTTCAGGTTTACTGTATCCCTTGGACCTTCTTATTGACGATGAGACACAGAAATTGGATCCGAATTTAATACAAAAGGCACAATGGCGACTTAAGTACAAGAGGACTGACACTCTCACTTTCAATGATTTGATCCTCTCCTGTGAGTAAAGTTTCAGATTCCGATGCTTCACTTCAGGTTTACTGTATACCTTGCACCTTGTTATTGACGATGAACCACAGAAATTGCATCGGAATTAAATTCAAAAGGCACAATGCCGACTTAAGTACAAGGGGTTTGACACTCTCACTTTCTATGATTTGAACCTCTCCTGGGAGTCCAGTTTCAGATTCCGATGCTTCACTTCAGGTTTACTGTATCCCTTGGACCTTCTTATTGACGATGAAACACAGAAATTGCATCGGAATTAATTTCGAAACTCACAATGCCGACTTAAGTATTAGAGGACTGACACTCGCACTTTCTATGATTTGAACCTCTCCTGTGAGTCCAGTTTTAGATTGCATTGCTTCACTTAAGGTTTGCTGTATCCCTTGGACCTTCTTATTGACGATGAAACAATGAAATTGCATCGGAATTAAATTCTAAACTCACAATGCCGACTTAAGCAAAAGAGGACTGACACTCTCACTTTCTATGATTTGAACCACTCCTGTGAGCCCAGTTTTAGATTCCGATGCTTAACTTCGGGTTTACAGTATCACTTAGACCTACTTATTGACAATGAAATACAGAAATTGCATCGGAATTAAATTCAAAAATCACAATGCCGACTTAAGTACAAGAGGACTGACACTATAACTTTCTATGATCTGAACCTCTCCTGTGAGTCCAGTTTTAGATTCCGATGCTTCACTTCAGGTTTACTGTATCCGTTGGACCTTCTTATTGACGATGAAACACAGAAATTGCATCGGAATTAATTTCGAAACTCACAATGCCGACTTAAGTATTAGAGGACTGACACTCGCACTTTCTATGATTTGAACCTCTCCTGTGAGTCCAGTTTAAGAATCCGATGCCTCACTTCAGGTTTACTGTATCCCTTGGACCTTGTTATTGACTATGAAACACAGAAATTGCTTCCGAATTTAATACAAAAATCACAATGACGACTGAAGTACAAGAGGACTGACACTATCACTTTCTATGATTTGAACCTCTCCTGTGAATCCAGTTTTAGATTCCGATGCTCCACTTCAGGTTTACTGTAACACTTGGACCTTCTTATTGACGATGAAACACAGAGTTTGCATCCGAATTTAATACAAAAGGCACAATGCCGACTTAAGTACAAGAGTAATGACACTCTAACTTTCTGTGATTTGAACCCCTCCTGTGAGTCCAGTTTTAGATTCCGATGCTTCACTTCAGGTTTACTGTATCCCTTGGACCTTCTTATTGTCGATGAGACACAGAAATTGGATCCAAATTTAATACAAAAGGCACAATGGCGACTTAATTAGTAGAGGACTGACACTCTCACTTTCAATGATTTGATCCTCTCCTGTGAGTCCAGTTTCAGATTCCGATGCTTCACTTCAGCTTTACTGTATACCTTGCACCTTGTTAATGACGATGAAACACAGAAATTGCATCGGAATTAAATTCAAAAGGCACAATGCCGACTTAAGTTCAAGAGGACTGACACTCTCACTTTCTATTATTTGAACCTCTCCTGGGAGTCCAGTTTTAGATTCCGATGCTACACTTCAGGTTTACTGCATCCCTTGGACCTTCTTATTGACGATGAAACACAGAAATTGCATCGGAATTAAATTCGAAACTCACAATGCCGACTTCAGTAAAAGAGGGCTGACACCCGCACTTTCTATGATTTGAACCACTCCTGTGAGTCCAGTTTTAGATTCCGATGCTTCACTTCAGGTTTGCTGTATCCCTTGGACCTTCTTATTGACGATCAAACAAAGAAATTGCATCGGAATTAAATTCGAAACTCACAATGCCGACTTAAGCAAAAGAGGACTGACACTCTCGCTTTCTATGATTTGAACCACTCCTGTGAGCCCAGTTTTAGATTCCGATGCTTAACTTCAGGTTTACTGTATCACTTAGACCTACTTATTGACAATGAAACACAGAAATTGCATCGGAATTAAATTCAAAAATCACAATGCCGACATAAGTACAAGAGGACTGACACTATAACTTTCTATGATTTGAACCTCTCCTGTGAGTAAAGTTTCAGATTCCGATGCTTCACTTCAGGTTTACTGTATACCTTGCACCTTGTTATTGACGATGAACCACAGAAATTGCATCGGAATTAAATTCAAAAGGCACAATGCCGACTTAAGTACAAGAGTAATGACACTCTAACTTTCTGTGATTTGAACCCCTCCTGTGAGTCCAGTTTTAGATTCCGATGCTTCACTTCAGGTTTACTGTATCCCTTGGACCTTCTTATTGACGATGAGACACAGAAATTGGATCCGAATTTAATACAAAAGGCACAATGGCGACTTAAGTACAAGAGGACTGACACTCTCACTTTCAATGATTTGATCCTCTCCTGTGAGTAAAGTTTCAGATTCCGATGCTTCACTTCAGGTTTACTGTATACCTTGCACCTTGTTATTGACGATGAACCACAGAAATTGCATCGGAATTAAATTCAAAAGGCACAATGCCGACTTAAGTACAAGAGGTTTGACACTCTCACTTTCTATGATTTGAACCTCTCCTGGGAGTCCAGTTTCAGATTCCGATGCTTCACTTCAGGTTTACTGTATCCCTTGGACCTTCTTATTGACGATGAAACACAGAAATTGCATCGGAATTAATTTCGAAACTCACAATGCCGACTTAAGTATTAGAGGACTGACACTCGCACTTTCTATGATTTGAACCTCTCCTGTGAGTCCAGTTTTAGATTGCGATGCTTCACTTAAGGTTTGCTGTATCCCTTGGACCTTCTTATTGACGATGAAACAATGAAATTGCATCGGAATTAAATTCTAAACTCACAATGCCGACTTAAGCAAAAGAGGACTGACACTCTCACTTTCTATGATTTGAACCACTCCTGTGAGCCCAGTTTTAGATTCCGATGCTTAACTTCAGGTTTACAGTATCACTTAGACCTACTTATTGACAATGAAACACAGAAATTGCATCGGAATTAAATTCAAAAATCACAATGCCGACATAAGTACAAGAGGACTGACACTATAACTTTCTATGATCTGAACCTCTCCTGTGAGTCCAGTTTTAGATTCCGATGCTTCACTTCAGGTTTACTGTATCCGTTGGACCTTCTTATTGACGATGAAACACAGAAATTCCTTCCGAATTTAATACAAAAATCACAATGACGACTTAAGTACAAGAGGACTGACACTCTCACTTTCTATGATTTGAACCTCTCCTGTGAGTCCAGTTTTAGATTCTGATGCTTCACTTCAGGTTTACTGTATCCCTTGGACCATCTTATTTACGATGAAACACAGAGTTTGCATCCGAATTTAATACTAAAGGTACAATGCCGACTTAAGTACAAGAGGACTGACACACTAACTTTCTATGATTTGAACCTGTCCTGTGAGTCCAGCTTAAGAATCCGATGCTTCACTTCAGGTTTACTGTATCCCTTGGACCTTCTTATTGACGATGAAACACAGAAATTCACCCGAATTTAATACAAATGCCACAATGCCGACTTAATTACAAGAGGGCTGACACTCTCACTTTCTATGATTTGAACCTCTCCTGTGAGTCCAGTTTTAGATTCCGATGCTTCACTTCAGGTTTACTGTATACCTTGCACCATCTTATTGACGATGAAACACAGAAATTGCATCCAAATTTAATACAAATGCCACAATGCCGACTTAAGTACAAGAGGACTGACACCCCCACTTTCTATGATGTGAACATTTCCTGTGAGTCCAGTTTTAGATTCCGATGCTTCTTTTTAGGTTTACTGTATCCCTTGGACCTTCTTATTGACGATGAAACACTAACATTGCACCTGAATTTAATACAAATGGCACAATGCCAACTTAAGTACAAGAGGACTGACACTTTCCCGTTCTATGATTTGAGCCTCTCCTGTGAGTCCAGTTTTAGATTCCGATGCTCCACTTCAGGTGTAGTGTATCCCTTGGACCTTCGTATCGACGATGAAACACAGAAATTGCATCGGAATTAAATTCGAAACTCACAATGCCGACTTAAGTAAAAGAGGACTGACACTCTCACTTTCTATGATTTGAACCTCTCCTGTGAGTCTAGTTTTAGATTCCGATGCTTCACTTCAGGTTTACTGTATCACTTAGACCTTCTTATTGACGATGAAACACAGAAATTGCATCGGAATTAAATTCAAAAGGCACAATGGCGACTTAAGTACAAGAGGACTGACACTCTCACTTTCTATGATTTGAACCTCTCCTGTGAGTCCAGTTTTAGATTCTGATGCTTCACTTCAGGTTTACTGTATCACTTGGACCTTCTTATTGACGATGAAACACAGAGTTTGCATCCGAATTTAATACAAAATGTACAATGCCGACTTAAGTACAGGAGGACTGACACACTAACTTTCTATGATTTGAACCTCTCCTGTGAGTCCAGTTTAAGATTCCGATGCTTCACTTCAGGTTTACTGTATCCCTTGGACCTTCTTATTGACGATGGAACACAGAAATTGCATCCGAATTTAATACAAATGGCACAATGCCGACTTAAGTACAAGAGGACTGACACTCTCACTATCTATGATTTGAACCTCTCCTGTGAGTCCAGTTTTAGATTCGGATGCTCCACTTCAGGTTTACTGTATCCCTTGGACCTTCTTTTTGGCGATGAAACACAGAGTTTGCATCCGAATTTAATACAAAAGGCACAATGCCGACTTAAGTACAAGAGTAATGACACTCTAACTTTCTATGATTTGAACCCCTCCTGTGAGTCCAGTTTTACATTCCGATGCTTCCCTTCAGGTTTACTGTATCCCTTGGACCTTCTTATTGACGATGAGACACAGAAATTGGATCCGAATTTAATACAAAAGGCACAATGGCGACTTAAGTACAAGAGGACTGACACTCTCACTTTCAATGATTAGATCCTCTCCTGTGAGTCCAGTTTCAGATTCCGATGCTTCGCTTCAGGTTTACTGTGTACCTTGCACCTTGTTATTGACGATGAAACACAGAAATTGAATCGGAATTAAATTCAAAAGGCACAATGCCGACTTAAGTACAAGAGGGCTGACACTCTCACTTTCTATGATTTGAACCTCTCCTGGGAGTCCAGTTTTAGATTCCGATGCTTCACTTCAGGTTCACTGTATCCCTTGGACCTTCTTATTGACAATGAAACACAGAAATTGCATCGGAATTAAATTCAAAAATCACAATGCCGACTTAAGTACAAGAGGACTGACACTATAACTTTCTATGATTTGAACCTCTCCTGTGAGTCCAGTTTTAGATTCCGATGCTTCACTTCAGGTTTACTGTATCCCTTGGACCTTCTTATTGACGATGAAACACAGAGTTTGCATCCGAATTTAATACAAAAGGCACAATGCCGACTTAACTACAAGAGGACTGACACTCTAACTTTCTATGATTTGAACCTCTCCTGTGAGTCCAGTTTTAGATTCCGATGCTTCACTTCAGGTTTACTGTATACCCTGCACCTTCTTATCGACGATGAAAGACAGAAATTGCATCGGAATTAAATTCAAAAGGCACAATGCCGACTTAAGTACAAGAGGACTGACACTCTCACTTTCTATGATTTGAACCTCTTCTGTGAATCCAGTTTTAGATTCCGATGCTTCACTTTAGGTTTACTGTATCCCTTGGACCTTCTTATTGGCGATGAAACACAGAGTTTGCATCCGAATTTAATACAAAAGGTACAATGCCGACTTAAGTACAAGAGGACTGACACACTAACTTTCTATGATTTGAACCTCTCCTGTGAGTCCAGTTTAAGAATCCGATGCCTCACTTCATGTTTACTGTATCCCTTGGACCTTGTTATTGACGATGAAACACAGAAATTGCTTCCGAATTTAATAAAAAAATCACAATGACGACTTAAGTGCAAGAGGACTGACACTCTCACTTTCTATGATTTGAAACTCTCCTGTGAGTCCAGTTTTAGATTCTGATGCTTCACTTCAGGTTTACTGTATCCCTTGGACCTTCTTATTGACGATGAAACTCAGAGTTTGCATCCGAATTTAATACAAAAGGTACAACGCCTACTTAAGTACAAGAGGACTGACACACTAACTTTCAATGATTTGAACCTCTCCTGTGAGTCCAGTATAGGAATCCGATGCTTCACTTCAGGTTTACTGTATCATTTGGACCTTCTTAATGACGATGAAACACAGAAATTGCATCCGAATTTAATACAAAAGGCACAATACCGACATAAGTAAAAGAGGAGTGACACTCTAACTTTCAATAATTTGAATCTCTCCTGTGAGTCCAGTTTTAGATTCCAATGTTTCACTTCAGGTTTACTTTATTCCTTGGACCTTCTTATTGACTAGGAAACACAGGAATTGCATCCGAATTCAATACAAATAGCACAATGCCGACTTAAGTACAAGAGGACTGACACTCTCTCTTTCTATGATTTGAACCTCTCCTGTGAGTCCAGTTTTAGATTCCGATGCTTCACTTCAGGTTTACTGTATACCTTGCACCTTCTTATTGACGATGAAACACAGAAATTGCATCCAAATTTAATACAAATGCCACAATGCCGACTTAAGTACAAGAGGACTGACACCCCCACTTTCTATGATGTGAACATTTCCTGTGAGTCCAGTTTTAGATTCCGATGCTTCTTTTTAGGTTTACTGTATCCCTTGGACCTTCTTATTGACGATGAAACACTAACATTGCACCTGAATTTAATACAAATGGCACAATGCCAACTTAAGTACAAGAGGACTGACACTTTCCCGTTCTATGATTTGAGCCTCTCCTGTGAGTCCAGTTTTAGATTCCGATGCTCCACTTCAGGTGTAGTTTATCCCTTGGACCTTCGTATCGACGATGAAACACAGAAATTGCATGGGAATTAAATTCGAAACTCACAATGCCGACTTAAGTAAAAGAGGACTGACACTCTCACTTTCTATGATTTGAACCTCTCCTGTGAGTCTAGTTTTAGATTCCGATGCTTCACTTCAGGTTTACTGTATCACTTAGACCTTCTTATTGACGATGAAACACAGAAATTGCATCGGAATTAAATTCAAAAGGCACAATGGCGACTTAAGTACAAGAGGACTGACACTCTCACTTTCTATGATTTGAACCTCTCCTGTGAGTCCAGTTTTAGATTCTGATGCTTCACTTCAGGTTTACTGTATCACTTGGACCTTCTTATTGACGATGAAACACAGAGTTTGCATCCGAATTTAATACAAAATGTACAATGCCGACTTAAGTACAGGAGGATGACACACTAACTTTCTATGATTTGAACCTCTCCTGTGAGTCCAGTTTAAGATTCCGATGCTTCACTTCAGGTTTACTGTATCCCTTGGACCTTCTTATTGACGATGGAACACAGAAATTGCATCCGAATTTAATACAAATGGCACAATGCCGACTTAAGTACAAGAGGACTGACACTCTCACTATCTATGATTTGAACCTCTCCTGTGAGTCCAGTTTTAGATTCGGATGCTCCACTTCAGGTTTACTGTATCCCTTGGACCTTCTTTTTGGCGATGAAACACAGAGTTTGCATCCGAATTTAATACAAAAGGCACAATGCCGACTTAAGTACAAGAGTAATGACACTCTAACTTTCTATGATTTGAACCCCTCCTGTGAGTCCAGTTTTACATTCCGATGCTTCCCTTCAGGTTTACTGTATCCCTTGGACCTTCTTATTGACGATGAGACACAGAAATTGGATCCGAATTTAATACAAAAGGCACAATGGCGACTTAAGTACAAGAGGACTGACACTCTCACTTTCAATGATTAGATCCTCTCCTGTGAGTCCAGTTTCAGATTCCGATGCTTCGCTTCAGGTTTACTGTGTACCTTGCACCTTGTTATTGACGATGAAACACAGAAATTGAATCGGAATTAAATTCAAAAGGCACAATGCCGACTTAAGTACAAGAGGGCTGACACTCTCACTTTCTATGATTTGAACCTCTCCTGGGAGTCCAGTTTTAGATTCCGATGCTTCACTTCAGGTTCACTGTATCCCTTGGACCTTCTTATTGACAATGAAACACAGAAATTGCATCGGAATTAAATTCAAAAATCACAATGCCGACTTAAGTACAAGAGGACTGACACTATAACTTTCTATGATTTGAACCTCTCCTGTGAGTCCAGTTTTAGATTCCGATGCTTCACTTCAGGTTTACTGTATCCCTTGGACCTTCTTATTGACGATGAAACACAGAGTTTGCATCCGAATTTAATACAAAAGGCACAATGCCGACTTAACTACAAGAGGACTGACACTCTAACTTTCTATGATTTGAACCTCTCCTGTGAGTCCAGTTTTAGATTCCGATGCTTCACTTCAGGTTTACTGTATACCCTGCACCTTCTTATCGACGATGAAAGACAGAAATTGCATCGGAATTAAATTCAAAAGGCACAATGCCGACTTAAGTACAAGAGGACTGACACTCTCACTTTCTATGATTTGAACCTCTTCTGTGAATCCAGTTTTAGATTCCGATGCTTCACTTTAGGTTTACTGTATCCCTTGGACCTTCTTATTGGCGATGAAACACAGAGTTTGCATCCGAATTTAATACAAAAGGTACAATGCCGACTTAAGTACAAGAGGACTGACACACTAACTTTCTATGATTTGAACCTCTCCTGTGAGTCCAGTTTAAGAATCCGATGCCTCACTTCATGTTTACTGTATCCCTTGGACCTTGTTATTGACGATGAAACACAGAAATTGCTTCCGAATTTAATAAAAAAATCACAATGACGACTTAAGTGCAAGAGGACTGACACTCTCACTTTCTATGATTTGAAACTCTCCTGTGAGTCCAGTTTTAGATTCTGTTGCTTCACTTCAGGTTTACTGTATCCCTTGGACCTTCTTATTGACGATGAAACTCAGAGTTTGCATCCGAATTTAATACAAAAGGTACAACGCCTACTTAAGTACAAGAGGACTGACACACTAACTTTCAATGATTTGAACCTCTCCTGTGAGTCCAGTATAGGAATCCGATGCTTCACTTCAGGTTTACTGTATCATTTGGACCTTCTTAATGACGATGAAACACAGAAATTGCATCCGAATTTAATACAAAAGGCACAATACCGACATAAGTAAAAGAGGAGTGACACTCTAACTTTCAATAATTTGAATCTCTCCTGTGAGTCCAGTTTTAGATTCCAATGTTTCACTTCAGGTTTACTTTATTCCTTGGACCTTCTTATTGACTAGGAAACACAGGAATTGCATCCGAATTCAATACAAATAGCACAATGCCGACTTAAGTACAAGAGGACTGACACTCTCTCTTTCTATGATTTGAACCTCCCCTGTGAGTCCGGTTTTAAATTCCGATGCTTCAATCCAGGTTTACTGTATACCTTGCACCTTCTTATTGACGATGAAACATAGAAATTGCATCGGAATTTAATACAAAAGGCACAATGCCGACTTAAGTAGAAGAGGACAAACACTCTAACTTTCTATGATTTGAACCTCTCCTGTGAGTCTAGTTTTAGATTCTGATGCTTCACTTCAGGTTTACTGTATCCCTTGGACCTTCTTATCGACGATGAAACACAGTAATTGCATCCGAATTTAATACAAAAGGCACAATGCCGACTTAAGTACAAGTGGACTGACACTCTAACTTTCTATGATTTGAACCTCTCCCGTGAGTCCAGTTTTAGTTTCCGATGCTTCACTTCAGGTTTACTGTATCCCTTGGACCTTCTTATTGACGATGAAACACAGAAAATGCATCCGAATTTAATACAAAAGGCACAATGCCGACTTAAGTACAAGAGTAATGACTCTCTAACTTTCTATGATTTGAACCCCTCCTGTGAGTCCAGTTTTAGATTCCGATGCTTCACTTCAGGTTTACTGTATCCCTTGGACCTTCTTATTGACGATGAGACACAGAAAATTGGATCCGAATATAATACAAACGGCACATTGGCGACTTAAGTACAAGAGGACTGACACTCTCACTTTCAATGATTTGATCCTCTCCTGTGAGTCCAGTTTCAGATTCCGATGCTTCACTTCAGGTTTACTGTATACCTTGCACATTGTTATTGACGATGAAACACAGAAATTGCATCGGAATTAAATTCAAAAGGCACAATGCCGACTTAAGTACAAGAGGACTCACACTCTCACTTTCTATGATTTGAACCTCTCCTGGGAGTCCAGTTTCAGATTCCGATGCTTCACTTCAGGTTTACTGTATCCCTTGGACCTTCTTATTGACGATGAAACACAGAAATTGCATCGGAATTAATTTCGAAACTCACAATGCCGACTTAAGTAAAAGAGGACTGACACTCGCACTTTCTATGATTTGAACCTCTCCTGTGAGTCCAGTTTTAGATTCCGATGCTTCACTTAAGGTTTGCTGTATCCCTTGGACCTTCTTATTGACGATGAAACAATGAAATTGCATCGGAATTAAATTCTAAACTCACAATGCCGACTTAAGCAAAAGAGGACTGACACTCTCACTTTCTATGATTTGAACCACTCCTGTGAGCCCAGTTTTAGATTCCGATGCTTAACTTCAGGTTTACAGTATCACTTACACCTACTTATTGACAATGAAACACAGAAATTGCATCGGAATTAAATTCAAAAATCACAATGCCGACTTAAGTACAAGAGGACTGACACTATAACTTTCTATGATTTGAACCTCTCCTGTGAGTCCAGTTTTAGATTCCGATGCTTCACTTCAGGTTTACTGTATCCCTTGGACCTTCTTATTGACGATGAAACACAGAGTTTGCATCCGAATTTAATACAAAAGGCACAATGCCGACTTAACTACAAGAGGACTGACACTCTAACTTGCTATGATTTGAACCTCTCCTGTGAGTCCAGTTTTAGATTCCGATGCTTCACTTCAGGTTTACTGTATACCCTGCACCTTCTTATCGACGATGAAAGACAGAAATAGCATCGGAATTAAATTCAAAAGGCACAATGCCGACTTAAGTACAAGAGGACTGACACTCTCACTTTCTATGATTTGAACCTCTCCTGTGAATCCAGTTTTTGATTCCGATGCTTCACTTTAGGTTTACTGTATACCTTGGACCTTCTAATTGGCGATGAAACACAGAGTTTGCATCCGAATTTAAAACAAAAGGTACAATGCCGACTTAGTACAGGAGGACTGACACACTAACTTTCTATGATTTGAACCTCTCCTGTGAGTCCAGTTTAAGAATCCGATGCCTCACTTCAGGTTTACTGTATCCCTTGGACCTTCTTATTGACGATGAAACACAGAAATTGCTTCCGAATTTAATACAAAAATCACAATGACGACTTAAGTACAAGAGGACTGACACTCTCACTTTCTATGATTTGAACCTCTCCTGTGAGTCCAGTTTTAGATTCTGATGCTTCACTTCAGGTTTACTGTATCCCTTGGACCCTCTTATTGACGATGAAACACAGAGTTTGCATCCGAATGTAATACAAAAGGTACAATGCCGACTTAAGTACAAGAGGACTGACACACTAACTTTCTATGATTTGAACCTCTCCTGTGAGTCCAGTTTAAGAATCCGATGCTTCACTTCAGGTTTACTGTATCCCTTGGACCTTCTTATTGACGATGAAACACAGAAATTGGATCCGAATTTAATACAAAAGGCACAATGGCGACTTAAGTACAAGAGGACTGACACTCTCGCTTTCAATGATTTGATCCTCTCCTGTGAGTAAAGTTTCAGATTCCGATGCTTCACTTCAGGTTTACTGTATACCTTGCACCTTGTTATTGACGATGAAACACAGAAATTGCATCGGAATTAAATTCAAAAGGCACAATGCCGACTTAAGTACAAGAGGACTGACACTCTCACTTTCTATGATTTGAACCTCTCCTGGGAGTCCAGTTTCAGATTCCGATGCTTCACTTCAGGTTTACTGTATCCCTTGGACCTTCTTATTGACGATGAAACACAGAAATTGCATCGGAATTAATTTCGAAACTCACAATGCCGACTTAAGTATTAGAGGACTGACACTCGCACTTTCTATGATTTGAACCTCTCCTGTGAGTCCAGTTTTAGATTGCGATGCTTCACTTAAGGTTTGCTGTATCCCTTGGACCTTCTTATTGACGATGAAACAATGAAATTGCATCGGAATAAAATTCTAAACTCACAATGCCGACTTAAGCAAAAGAGGACTGACACTCTCACTTTCTATGATTTGAACCACTCCTGTGAGCCCAGTTTTAGATTCCGATGCTTAACTTCAGGGTTACAGTATCACTTAGACCTACTTATTGACAATGAAACACAGAAATTGCATCGGAATTAAATTCAAAAATCACAATGCCGACTTAAGTACAAGAGGACTGACACTATAACTTTCTATGATCTGAACCTCTCCTGTGAGTCCAGTTTTAGATTCCGATGCTTCACTTCAGGTTTACTGTATCCCTTGGACCTTCTTATTGACGATGAAACACAGAGTTTGCATCCGAATTTAATGCAAAAGGCACAATGCCGACATAACTACAAGAGGACTGACACTTCAACTTTCTATGATTTGAACCTCTCCTGTGAGTCCAGTTTAAGATTCCGATACTTTACTTCAGGTTTACTGTATACCCTGCACCTTCTTATCGACGATGAAAGACAGAAATAGCATCGGAATTAAATTCAAAAGGCACAATGCCGACTTAAGTACAAGAGGACTGACACTCTCACTTTCTATGATTTGAACCTCTCCTGTGAATCCAGTTTTAGATTCCGATGCTT
Source organism: Schistocerca americana (assembly GCF_021461395.2). NCBI lineage: Eukaryota > Metazoa > Arthropoda > Insecta > Orthoptera > Acrididae > Schistocerca > Schistocerca americana. The sequence continues at coordinate 9,341,592 of NC_060128.1, read as the reverse complement.
CACTTTAGGTTTACTGTATCCCTTGGACCTTCTTATTGGCGATGAAACACAGAGTTTGCATCCGAATTTAATACAAAAGGTACAATGCCGACTTAGTACAAGAGGACTGACACACTAACTTTCTATGATTTGAACCTCTCCTGTGAGTCCAGTTTAAGAATCCGATGAATCACTTCAGGTTTACTGTATCCCTTGGACCTTCTTATTGACGATGAAACACAGAAATTGCTTCCGAATTTAATACAAAAATCACAATGACGACTTAAGTACAAGAGGACTGACACTCTCACTTTCTATGATTTGAACCTCTCCTGTGAGCCCAGTTTTAGATTCTGATGCTTCACTTCAGGTTTACTGTATCCCTTGGACCTTCTTATTGACGATGAAACACAGAGTTTGCATCCGAATTTAATACAAAAGGTACAATGCCGACTTAAGTACAAGAGGACTGACACACTAACTTTCTATGATTTGAACCTCTCCTGTGAGTCCAGTTTAAGAATCCGATGCTTCACTTCAGGTTTACTGTATCCCTTGGACCTTCTTAATGACGATGAAACACAGAAATTGCATCCGAATTTAATACAAAAGGTACAATGCCGACTTAAGTACAAGAGGACTGACACACTAACTTTCTATGATTTGAAACTCTCCTGTGAGTCCAGTTTAAGAATCCGATGCTTCACTTCAGGTTTACTGTATCCCTTGGACCTTCTTATTGACGATGAAACACAGAAATTGGATCCGAATTTAATACAAAAGGCACAATGGCGACTTAAGTACAAGAGGACTGACACTCTCACTTTCAATGATTTGATCCTCTCCTGTGAGTCCAGTTTCAGATTCCGATGCTTCGCTTCAGGTTTACTGTATACCTTGCACCTTGTTATTGACGATGAAACACAGAAATTGCATCGGAATTAAATTCAAAAGGCACAATGCCGACTTAAGTACAAGAGGACTGACACTCTCACTTTCTATGATATGAACGTCTCCTGGGAGCCCAGTTTTAGATTCCGATGCTTCACTTCAGGTTCACTGTATCCCTTGGACCTTCTTATTGATGATGAGACACAGATATTGCATCGGAATTAATTTCGAAACTCACAATGCCGACTTAAGTAAAAGAGGACTGACACTCGCACTTTCTATGATTTGAACCACTCCTGTGAGTCCAGTTTTAGATTCCGATGCTTCACTTCAGGTTTGCTGTATCCCTTGGACCTTCTAATTGACGAGGAAACAAAGAAATTGCATCGGAATTAAATTCTAAACTCACAATGACGACTTAAGCAAAAGAGGACTGACACACTCACTTTCTATGATTTGAACCACTCCTGTGAGCCCAGTTTTAGATTCTGATGCTTAACTTCAGGTTTACAGGATCACTTAGACCTACTTATTGACAATGAAACACAGAAATTGCATCGGAATTAAATTCAAAAATCACAATGCCGACTTAAGTACAAGAGGACTGACACTATAACTTTCCATTATTTGAACCTCTCCTGTGAGTCCAGTTTTAGATTCCGATGCTTCACTTCAGGTTTACTGTATCCCTTGGACCTTCTTATTGACGATGAAACACAGAGTTTGCATCCGAATTTAATACAAAAGGCACAATGCTGACTTAACTACAAGAGGACTGACACTCTAACTTTCTATGATTTGACCCTCTCCTGTGAGTCCAGTTTTAGATTCCGATTTTTCACTTCAGGTTTACTGTATACCCTGCACCTTCTTATCGACGATGAAAGACAGAAATTGCATCGGAATTAAATTCAAAAGGCACAATGCCGACTTAAGTACAAGAGGACTGACACTCTCACTTTCTATGATTTGAACCTCTTCTGTGAATCCAGTTTTAGATTCCGATGCTTCACTTTAGGTTTACTGTATCCCTTGGACCTTCTTATTGGCGATGAAACACAGAGTTTGCATCCGAATTTAATACAAAAGGTACAATGCCGACTTCAGTACAAGAGGACTGACACACTAACTTTCTATGATTTGAACCTCTCCTGTGAGTCCAGTTTAAGAATCCGATGCCTCACTTCAGGTTTACTGTATCCCTTGGACCTTCTTATTGACGATGAAACACAGAAATTGCTTCCGAATTTAATACAAAAATCACAATGACGACTTAAGTACAAGAGGACTGACAATCTCACTTTCTATGATTTGAAACTCTCCTGTGAGTCCAGTTTTAGATTCTGATGCTTCACTTCAGGTTTACTGTATCCCTTGGACCTTCTTATTGACGATGAAACACAGAGTTTGCATCCGAATTTAATACAAAAGGTACAATGCCGACTTAAGTACAAGAGGACTGACACACTAACTTTCTATGATTTGAACCTCTCCTGTGAGTCCAGTTTAAGAATCCGATGCTTCACTTCAGGTTTACTGAACCCCTTGGGCCTTCTTAATGACGATGAAACACAGGAATTGCATCCGAATTTAATACAAAAGGCACAATGGCGACTTAAGTACAAGAGGACTGACACTCTCTCTTTCTATGATTTGAACCTCTCCTGTGAGTCCAGTTTTAGATTCTGATGCTTCACTTCAGGTTTACTGTATCCCTTGGACCTTCTTATTGACGATGAAACACAGAAATTTCATCCGAATTTAATACAAAAGTCACAATGCCGACTTAAGTAAAAGAGGACTGACACTCTAACTTTCTATGATTTGAACCTCTCCTACAAGTCCAGTTTTAGATTCCGATGCTTCACTTCAGGTTTACTGTATACCTTGGACCTTCTTATTGACGATAAAACACAGAAGTTGCATCCGAATTTAATACAAAAGGCACAATACCGACATAAGTACAAGAGGAGTGACACTCTAACTTTCTATGATATGAATCTCTCCTGTGAGTCCAGTTTAAGATTCCGATGTTTCACTTCAGGTTTACTGTATCCCTTGGACCTTCTTATTGACTAGGAAACACAGGAATTGCATCCGAATTTAATACAAATAGCACAATGCCGACTTAAGTACAACAGGACTGACACTCTCTCTTTCTAAGATTTGAACCTCCCCTGTGAGTCCGGTTTTAAATTCCGATGCTTCACTCTAGGTTTACTGTATACCTTGCACCTTCTTATAGACGATGAAACATAGAAATTGCGTTGGAATTTAATACAAAAGGCACAATGCCGACTTAAGTAAAAGAGGACAAACGCTCTAACTTTCTATGATTTGAACCTCTCCTGTGAGTCTAGTTTTAGATTCTGATGCTTCACTTCAGGTTTACTGTACCCCTTGGACCATCTTATCGATGATGAAACACAGTAATTGCATCCGAATTTAATACAAAAGCACAATGTCGACTTAAGTACAAGAGGACTGACACACTAACTTTCTATGATTTGAACCTCTCCCTTGAGTACAGTTTTAGATTCCGATGCTTCACTTCTGGTTTACTGTATCCCTTTTACCTCCTTATTGACGATGAAACACAGAAAATGCATCCGAATTTAATACAAAAGGCACAATGCCGACTTAAGTACAAGAGTAATGACACTCTAACTTTCTATGATTTGAACCCCTCCTGTGAGTCCAGTTTTAGATTCCGATGCTTCACTTCAGGTTTACTGTATCCCTTGGACCTTCTTATTGACGATGAGACACAGAAATTGGATCCGGATTTAATACAAAAGGCACAATGGCGACTTATGTACAAGAGGACTGACACTCTCACTTTCAATGATTTGATCCTCTCCTGTGAGTCCAGTTTCAGATTCCGATGCTTCACTTCAGGTTTACTGTATACCTTGCACCTTGTTATTGACGATGAAACACAGAAATTGCATCGGAATTAAATTCAAAAGGCACAATGCCGACTTAAGTACAAGAGGACTGACACTCTCACTTTCTATGATTTGAACCTCTCCTGGGAGTCCAGTTTCAGATTCCGATGCTTCACTTCAGGTTTACTGTATCCCTTGGACCTTCTTATTGACGATGAAACACAGAAATTGCATCCGAATTAATTTCGAAACTCACAATGCCGACTTAAGTAAAAGAGGACTGACACTATAACTTTCTATGATTTGAACCTCTCCTGTGAGTCCAGTTTTAGATTCCGATTCTTCACTTCAGGTTTACTGTATCCCTTGGACCTTCTTATTGACGATGAAACACAGAGTTTGCATCCGAATTTAATACAAAAGGCACAATGCCGACTTAACTACAAGAGGACTGACACTCTAACTTTCTATGATTTGAACCTCTCCTGTGAGTCCAGTTTTAGATTCCGATGCTTCACTTCAGGTTTACTGTATACCCTGCACCTTCTTATCGACGATGAAAGACAGAATAAGCATCGGAATTAAATTCAAAAGGCACATTGCCGACTTAAGTACAAGAGGACTGACACTCTCTCTTTCTATGATTTGAAGCTCCCCTGTGAGTCCGGTTTTACATTCCGATGCTTCACTCCAGGTCTACTGTATACCTTGCACCTTCTTATTGACGATGAAACATAGAAATTGCATCGGAATTTAATACAAAAGGCACAATGCCGACTTAAGTAAAAGAGGACAAACACTCTAACTTTCTATGATTTGAACCTCTCCTGTGAGTCTAGTTTTAGATTCTGATGCTTCACTTCAGGTTTACTGTATCCCTTGGACCTTCATATCGACGATGAAACACAGAAATTGCATCCGAATTTAATACAAAAGGCACAATGCCGACTTAAGTACAAGAGGACTGACACTCAAACTTTCTATAATTTGAACCTCTCCCGTGAGTCCAGTTTTAGATTCCGATGCTTCATTTCAGGTTTACTATATCCATTGGACCTTCTTATTGACGATGAAACACAGAAATTGCATCCGAATTTAATACAAATGCCACATTGCCGACTTAAGTACAAGAGGACTGACACTGTCACTTTCTACGAATTGAACCTTTCCTGTGAGTCCAGTTTTAGATTCTGATGCTTCACTTCAGGTTTACTGTATCCCTTGGACCTTCTTATTGACGATGAAACACAGAAAATGCACCCGAATTTAATACAAATGGCACAATACCGACTTAAGTACAAGAGGACTGACACTCTCACTATCTATGATTTGAACCCCTCCTTTGCGTCCAGTTTAAGATTCCGATGCTTCACTTCAGGTTTACTGTATCCCTTGGACCTTCTTATTGACGATGAAACACAGAAATTGGATCCGAATTTAATACAAAAGGCACAATGGCGACTTAAGTACAAGAGGACTGACACTCTCACTTTCAATGATTTGAACCTTTCCTGTGATCTAGTTTCAGATTCCGATGCTTCACTTCAGGTTTACTGTATACTTTGCACCTTCTTATTGACGATGAAACACAGAAATTGCATCGGAATTAAATTCAAAAGCCACAATGCCGACTTAAGTACAAGAGGACTGACACTCTCACTTTCTATGATTTGAACCTCTCCTGTTAGTCCAGTTTTAGATTCCGAAGCTTCACTTCAGGTTTACTGTATCCCTTGGACCTTCTCATTGACGATGAAACACAGAAATTGCATCCGAATTTAATACAAAAATCACAATGGCGACTTAAGTACAAGAGGACTGACACTCTCACTTTCTATGATTTGAACCTCTCCTGTGAGTCCAGTTTTAGATTCTGATGCTTCACTTCAGGTTTACTGTATCCCTTGGACCATCTTATTGACGATGAAACACAGAGTTTGCATCCGAATTTAATACGAAAGGTACAATGCCGACTTAAGTACAAGAGGACTGACACATTAACTTTCTATGATTTGAACCTCTCCTGTGAGTCCAGTATTAGATTCTGATGCTTCACTTCAGGTTTACTGTATCCCTTGGACCTTCTTATAGACGATGAAACACAGAAATTTCATCCGAATTTAATACAAAAGCCACAATGCCGACTTAAGTAAAAGAGGACTGACTTTCTAACTTTCTATGATTTGAACCTCTCCTGCAAGTCCAGTTTTAGATTCCGATGCTTCACTTCAGGTTTACTGTATACCTTGGATCTTCTTATTGACGATAAAACACAGAAATTGCATCCGAATATAATACAAAAAGCACAATACCGACATAAGTACAAGAGCAGTGACACTCTAACTTTCTATGATTTGAATCTCTCCTGTGAGTCCAGTTTTAGATTCCGATGTTTCACTTCAGGTTTACTGTATCACTTGGACCTTCTTGTTGACTATGAAACACAGGAATTGCATCTGAATTTAATACAAATAGCACAATGCCGACTTAAGTACAAGAGGACTGACACTCTCTCTTTCTATGATTTGAACCTCTCCTGTGAGTCCGGTTTTAAATTCCGATGCTTCACTCCAGGTTTACTGTATACCTTGCACCTTCTTATTGACGACGAAACATAGGAATTGCATCGGAATTTAATACAAAAGGCACAATGCCGACATAAGTACAAGAGGACTGACACTCTCACTTTCAATGATTTGAACCTTTCCTTTGAGTCCAGTTTCAGATTCCGATGCTTCACTTCAGGTTTACTGTATACCTTGCACCTTCTTATTGACGATGAAACACAGAAATTGCATCGGAATTAAATTCAAAAGGCACAATGCCGACATAAGTACAAGGGGACTGACACTCTCATTTTCTATGATTTGAACCTCTCCTGTGAGTCCAGTTTAAGATTCCGAAGCTTCACTTCAGGTTTACTGTATCCCTTGGACCTTCTTATTGACGATGAAACACAGTGTTTGCATCTGAATTTAATACAAAAGGTCAATGCCGACTTAAGTACAAGAGGGCTGACACTCCAACATTCTATGATTTGAAACTCTCCTGTGATTCCAGTTTTAGATTCCGATGCTTCACTTCAGGTTTACTGTATCCCTTGGACCTTCTTATTGACGATGAAACACACAAATTGCATCCGAATTTAATACAAAAAACACAATGGCGACTTAAGTACAAGAGGACTGACACTCTCACTTTCTATGATTTGAAAGTCTTCTGTGAGTCCAGTGTTAGATTCCGATGCATCACTTCAGGTTTACTGTATCCCTTGGACCTTCTTATTGACGATGAAACACAGAAATTGCATCCGAATTTAATACAAAAGGTACAATGCCGACTTAAGTACAAGAAAACTGACACACTAACTTTCTATGATTTGAACCTCTCCTGTGAGTCCAGTTTAAGAATCCGATGCTTCACTTCAGGTTTACTGTATCCCTTGGACCTTCTTATTGACGATGAAACACAGAAATTGGATCCGAATTTAATACAAAAGGCACAATGGCGACTTAAGTACAAGAGGACTGACACTCTCACTTTCAATGATTTGATCCTCTCCTGTGAGTAAAGTTTCAGATTCCGATGCTTCACTTCAGGTTTACTGTATACCTTGCACCTTGTTATTGACGATGAAACACAGAAATTGCATCGGAATTAAATTCAAAAGGCACAATGCCGACTTAAGTACAAGAGGACTGACACTCTCACTTTCTATGATTTGAACCTCTCCTGGGAGTCCAGTTTCAGATTCCGATGCTTCACTTCAGGTTTACTGTATCCCTTGGACCTTCTTATTGACGATGAAACACAGAAATTGCATCGGAATTAATTTCGAAACTCACAATGCCGACTTAAGTATTAGAGGACTGACACTCGCACTTTCTATGATTTGAACCTCTCCTGTGAGTCCAGTTTTAGATTGCGATGCTTCACTTAAGGTTTGCTGTATCCCTTGGACCTTCTTATTGACGATGAAACAATGAAATTGCATCGGAATTAAATTCTAAACTCACAATGCCGACTTAAGCAAAAGAGGACTGACACTCTCACTTTCTATGATTTGAACCACTCCTGTGAGCCCAGTTTTAGATTCCGATGCTTAACTTCAGGGTTACAGTATCACTTAGACCTACCTATTGACAATGAAACACAGAAATTGCATCGGAATTAAATTCAAAAATCACAATGCCGACTTAAGTACAAGAGGACTAACACTATAACTTTCTATGATCTGAACCTCTCCTGTGAGTCCAGTTTTAGATTCCGATGCTTCACTTCAGGTTTACTGTATCCCTTGGACCTTCTTATTGACGATGAAACACAGAGTTTGCATCCGAATTTAATGCAAAAGGCACAATGCCGACATAACTACAAGAGGACTGACACTCTAACTTTCTATGATTTGAACCTCTCCTGTGAGTCCAGTTTTAGATTCCGATGCTTTACTTCAGGTTTACTGTATACCCTGCACCTTCTTATCGACGATGAAACACAGAAATTGCTTCCGAATTTAATACAAAAATCACAATGACGACTTAAGTACAAGAGGACTGACACTCTCACTTTCTATGATTTGAACCTCTCCTGTGAGCCCAGTTTTAGATTCTGATGCTTCACTTCAGGTTTACTGTATCCCTTGGACCTTCTTATTGACGATGAAACACAGAGTTTGCATCCGAATTTAATACAAAAGGTACAATGCCGACTTAAGTACAAGAGGACTGACACACTAACTTTCTATGATTTGAACCTCTCCTGTGAGTCCAGTTTAAGAATCCGATGCTTCACTTCAGGTTTACTGTATCCCTTGGACCTTCTTAATGACGATGAAACACAGAAATTGCATCCGAATTCAATACAAAAGGTACAATGCCGACTTAAGTACAAGAGGACTGACACACTAACTTTCTATGATTTGAACCTCTCCTGTGAGTCCAGTTTAAGAATCCGATGCTTCACTTCAGGTTTACTGTATCCCTTGGACCTTCTTATTGACGATGAAACACAGAAATTGGATCCGAATTTAATACAAAAGGCACAATGGCGACTTAAGTACAAGAGGACTGACACTCTCACTTTCAATGATTTGATCCTCTCCTGTGAGTCCAGTTTCAGATTCCGATGCTTCGCTTCAGGTTTACTGTATACCTTGCACCTTGTTATTGACGATGAAACACAGAAATTGCATCGGAATTAAATTCAAAAGGCACAATGCCGACTTAAGTACAAGAGGACTGACACTCTCACTTTCTATGATATGAACGTCTCCTGGGAGTCCAGTTTTAGATTCCGATGCTTCACTTCAGGTTCACTGTATCCCTTGGACCTTCTTATTGATGATGAAACACAGATATTGCATCGGAATTAATTTCGAAACTCACAATGCCGACTTAAGTAAAAGAGGACTGACACTCGCACTTTCTATGATTTGAACCTCTCCTGTGAGTCCAGTTTTAGATTCCGTGCTTCACTTCAGGTTTGCTGTATCCCTTGGACCTTCTTATTGACGAGGACACAAAGAAATTGCATCGGAATTAAATTCTAAACTCACAATGACGACTTAAGCAAAAGAGGACTGACACACTCACTTTCTATGATTTGAACCACTCCTGTGAGCCCAGTTTTAGATTCTGATGCTTAACTTCAGGTTTACAGGATCACTTAGACCTACTTATTGACAATGAAACACAGAAATTGCATCGGAATTAAATTCAAAAATCACAATGCCGACTTAAGTACAAGAGGACTGACACTATAACTTTCTATGATTTGACCCTCTCCTGTGAGTCCAGTTTTAGATTCCGATTTTTCACTTCAGGTTTACTGTATACCCTGCACCTTCTTATCGACGATGAAAGACAGAAATTGCATCGGAATTAAATTCAAAAGGCACAATGCCGACTTAAGTACAAGAGTAATGACACTCTAACTTTCTATGATTTGAACCCCTCCTGTGAGTCCAGTTTTAGATTCCGATGCTTCACTTCAGGTTTACTGTATCCCTTGGACCTTCTTATTGACGATGAGACACAGAAATTGGATCCGAATTTAATACAAAAGGCACAATGGCGACTTAAGTACAAGAGGACTGACACTCTCACTTTCAATGATTTGATCCTCTCCTGTGAGTCCAGTTTCAGATTCCGATGCTTCACTTCAGGTTTACTGTATACCTTGCACCTTGTTATTGACGATGAAACACAGAAATTGCATCGGAATTTAATTCAAAAGGCACAATGCCGACTTAAGTACAAGAGGACTGACACTCTCACTTTCTATGATTTGAACCTCTCCTGGGAGTCCAGTTTCAGATTCCGATGCTTCACTTCAGGTTTACTGTATCCCTTGGACCTTCTTATTGACGATGAAACACAGAAATTGCATCCGAATTAATTTCGAAACTCACAATGCCGACTTAAGTAAAAGAGGACTGACTCTATAACTTTCTATAATTTGAACCTCTCCTGTGAGTCCAGTTTTAGATTCCGATTCTTCACTTCAGGTTTACTGTATCCCTTGGACCTTCTTATTGACGATGAAACACAGAGTTTGCATCCGAATTTAATACAAAAGGCACAATGCCGACTTAAGTACAAGAGGACTGACACTCTAACTTTCTATAATTTGAACCTCTCCCGTGAGTCCAGTTTTAGATTCCGATGCTTCACTTCAGGTTTACTGTATCCCTTGGACCTTCATATCGACGATGAAACACAGAAATTGCATCCGAATTTAATACAAAAGGCACAATGCCGACTTAAGTACAAGAGGACTGACACTCTAACTTTCTATAATTTGAACCTCTCCCGTGAGTCCAGTTTTAGATTCCGATGCTTCATTTCAGGTTTACTATATCCATTGGACCTTCTTATTGACGATGAAACACAGAAATTGCATCCGAATTTAATACAAATGCCACATTGCCGACTTCAGTACAAGAGGACTGACACTGTCACTTTCTACGAATTGAACCTTTCCTGTGAGTCCAGTTTTAGATTCTGATGCTTCACTTCAGGTTTACTGTATCCCTTGGACCTTCTTATTGACGATGAAACACAGAAAATGCACCCGAATTTAATACAAATGGCACAATACCGACTTAAGTACAAGAGGACTGACACTCTCACTATCTATGATTTGAACCCCTCCTTTGCGTCCAGTTTAAGATTCCGATGCTTCACTTCAGGTTTACTGTATCCCTTGGACCTTCTTATTGACGATGAAACACAGAAATTGGATCCGAATTTAATACAAAAGGCACAATGGCGACTTAAGTACAAGAGGACTGACACTCTCACTTTCAATGATTTGAACCTTTCCTGTGATCTAGTTTCAGATTCCGATGCTTCACTTCAGGTTTACTGTATACTTTGCACCTTCTTATTGACGATGAAACACAGAAATTGCATCGGAATTAAATTCAAAAGCCACAATGCCGACTTAAGTACAAGAGGACTGACACTCTCACTTTCTATGATTTGAACCTCTCCTGTTAGTCCAGTTTTAGATTCCGAAGCTTCACTTCAGGTTTACTGTATCCCTTGGACCTTCTCATTGACGATGAAACACAGAAATTGCATCCGAATTTAATACAAAAATCACAATGGCGACTTAAGTACAAGAGGACTGACACTCTCACTTTCTATGATTTGAACCTCTCCTGTGAGTCCAGTTTTAGATTCTGATGCTTCACTTCAGGTTTACTGTATCCCTTGGACCATCTTATTGACGATGAAACACAGAGTTTGCATCCGAATTTAATACGAAAGGTACAATGCCGACTTAAGTACAAGAGGACTGACACATTAACTTTCTATGATTTGAACCACTCCTGTGAGTCCAGTATTAGATTCTGATGCTTCACTTCAGGTTTACTGTATCCCTTGGACCTTCTTATAGACGATGAAACACAGAAATTTCATCCGAATTTAATACAAAAGCCACAATGCCGACTTAAGTAAAAGAGGACTGACTTTCTAACTTTCTATGATTTGAACCTCTCCTGCAAGTCCAGTTTTAGATTCCGATGCTTCACTTCAGGTTTACTGTATACCTTGGATCTTCTTATTGACGATAAAACACAGAAATTGCATCCGAATATAATACAAAAGGCACAATACCGACATAAGTACAAGAGCAGTGACACTCTAACTTTCTATGATTTGAATCTCTCCTGTGAGTCCAGTTTTAGATTCCGATGTTTCACTTCAGGTTTACTGTATCACTTGGACCTTCTTGTTGACTATGAAACACAGGAATTGCATCTGAATTTAATACAAATAGCACAATGCCGACTTAAGTACAAGAGGACTGACACTCTCTCTTTCTATGATTTGAACCTCTCCTGTGAGTCCGGTTTTAAATTCCGATGCTTCACTCCAGGTTTACTGTATACCTTGCACCTTCTTATTGACGACGAAACATAGGAATTGCATCGGAATTTAATACAAAAGGCACAATGCCGACATAAGTACAAGAGGACTGACACTCTCACTTTCAATGATTTGAACCTTTCCTGTGAGTCCAGTTTCAGATTCCGATGCTTCACTTCAGGTTTACAGTATACCTTGCACCTTCTTATTGACGATGAAACACAGAAATTGCATCGGAATTAAATTCAAAAGGCACAATGCCGACATAAGTACAAGGGGACTGACACTCTCATTTTCTATGATTTGAACCTCTCCTGTGAGTCCAGTTTAAGATTCCGAAGCTTCACTTCAGGTTTACTGTATCCCTTGGACCTTCTTATTGACGATGAAGCACAGTGTTTGCATCCGAATTTAATACAAAAGGTCAATGCCGACTTAAGTACAAGAGGGCTGACACTCCAACATTCTATGATTTGAAACTCTCCTGTGATACCAGTTTTAGATTCCGATGCTTCACTTCAGGTTTACTGTATCCCTTGGACCTTCTTATTGACGATGAAACACACAAATTGCATCCGAATTTAATACAATAATCACAATGGCGACTTAAGTACAAGAGGACTGACACTCTCACTTTCTATGATTTGAAACTCTTCTGTGAGTCCAGTGTTAGATTCCGATGCATCACTTCAGGTTTACTGTATCCCTTGGACCTTCTTATTGACGATGAAACACAGAAATTGCATCCGAATTTAATACAAATGCCACAATGCCGACTTAAGTACAAGAGGACTGACACTCTCACTTTCTATGATTTGAACCTCTCCTGTGAGTCCAGTTTTAGATTCAGATGCTTCACTTTAGGTTTACTGTATACCTTGCACCTTCTTATTGACGATGAAACCCAGAAATTGCATCCGAATTTAATACAAAAGGCACAATGCCAACTTAAGTACAAGAGGACTGACATTCTAACTTTCTATGATTTGAACCTATCCTGTGAGTCCAGTTTTAGATTCCGATGCTTCACTTCAGGTTTACTGTATCCCTTGGACCTTCTTATTGACGATGAAACAAAGAAATTGCATCGGAATTAAATTCAAAAATCACAATGCCGACTTAAGTACAAGAGGACTGACACTATAACTTTCTATGATTTGAAACTCTCCTGTGAGCCCAGTTTTAGATTCTGATTCTTAACTTCAGGTTTACTGTATCACTTAGACCTACTTATTGACAATGAAACACAGAAATTGCATCGGAATTAAATTCAAAAGGCACAATGCCGACTTAAGTACAAGAGGACTGACACACTAACTGTCTATGATTTGAACCTCTCCTGTGAGTCCAGTTTAAGAATCCGATGCCTCACTTCAGGTTTACTGTATCCCTTGGACCTTCTTATTGACGATGAAACACAGAGTTTGAATCCGAATTTAATACAAAAGGTACAATGCCGACTTAAGTACAAGAGGACTGACACACTAACTTTCTATGTTTTGAACCTCTGCTGTGAGTCCAGTTTAAGAATCCGATGCTTCACTTCAGGTTTACTGTATCCCTTGGACCTTCTTAATGACGATGAAACACAGAAATTGCATCCGAATGTAATACAAATGGCACAATACCGACTTAAGTACTAGAGGAGTGACACTCTAACTTTCTATGATTTGAACCTATCCTGTGAGTCCAGTTTTAGATTCCGATGCTTCACTTCAGGTTTACTGTATCCCTTGGACTTTCTTATTGACGATGAAACATAGAAATTGCATCCGAATGTAATACAAATGGCACAATACCGACTTAAGTACAAGAGGACTGACACTCTCACTTTCTATGATTTGAACCTCTCCTGTGAGTCTAGTTTTAGATTCCGATGCTTCACTTCAGGTTTCCTGTATCCCTTGGACCTTCTTATTGACGATGAAACAAAGAAATTGCATCGGAATTAAATTCGAAACTCACAATGCCGACTTAAGTAAAAGAGGACTGACACTCTCACTTTCTATGATTTGAACCACTCCTGTGAGCCCAGTTTTAGATTCTGATTCTTAACTTCAGGTTTACTGTATCACTTAGACCTACTTATTGACAATGAAACACAGAAATTGCATCGGAATTAAATTCAAAAATCACAATGCCGACTTAAGTACAAGAGGACTGACACTATAACTTTCTATGATTTGAACCTCTCCTGTGAGTCCAGTTTTAGATTCCGATGCTTCACTTCAGGTTTACTGTATCCCTTGGACCTTCTTATTGACGATGAAACACAGAGTTTGCATCCGAATTTAATACAAAAGGCACAATGCCGACTTAAGTACAAGAGGACTGACACTCTAACTTTCTATGATTTGAACCTCTCCTGTGAGTCCAGTTTCAGATTCCGATGCTTCACTTCAGGTTTACTGTATACCCTGCACCTTCGTATTGACGATGAAAGACAGAAATTGCATCGGAATTAAATTCAAAAGGCACAATGCCGACTTAAGTACAAGAGGACTGACACACTAACTGTCTATGATTTGAACCTCTCCTGTGAGTCCAGTTTAAGAATCCGATGCCTCACTTCAGGTTTACTGTATCCCTTGGACCTTCTTATTGACGATGAAACACAGAGTTTGAATCCGAATTTAATACAAAAGGTACAATGCCGACTTAAGTACAAGAGGACTGACACACTAACTTTCTATGTTTTGAACCTCTGCTGTGAGTCCAGTTTAAGAATCCGATGCTTCACTTCAGGTTTACTGTATCCCTTGGACCTTCTTAATGACGATGAAACACAGAAATTGCATCCGAATTTAATACAAAAGGCACAATGGCTACTTAAGTACAAGAGGACTGACACTCTCTCTTTCTATGATTTGGACCTCTCCTGTGAGTCCAGTTTTAGATTCTGATGCTTCACTTCAGGTTTACTGTATCCCTTGGACCTCCTTATTGACGATGAAACACAGAAATTTCATCCGAATTTAATACAAAAAGCACAATGCCGACTTAAGTAAAAGAGGACTGACACTCTAACTTTCTATGATTTGAACCTCTCCTACAAGTCCAGTTTTAGATTCCGATGCTTCACTTCAGGTTTACTGTATACCTTGGACCTTCTTATTGACGATGAAACACAGAAAATGCACCCGAATTTAATACAAATGGCACAATACCGATTTCAGTACAAGAGGACTGACACTCTCACTGTCTATGATTTGAACCCCTCCTGTGCGTCCAGTTATAGATTCCGATGCTTCACTTTACGTTTACTGTATGCCTTGGACCTTCTTATTGACGATGAAACACAGATATTGGATCCGAATTTAATACAAAAGGCACAATGTCGACTTAAGTACAACAGGACTGACTTTCTAACTTACTATGATTTCAACCTCTCCTGCAAGTCCAGTTTTAGATTCCGATGCTTCACTTCAGGTTTACTGTATAACTTGGACATTCTTATTGACGATAAAACACAGAAATTGCATCCGAACTTAATACAAAAGGCACAATACCGACTTAAGTACAAGAGGAGTGACACACTAACTTTCTATGATTTGAATCTCTCCTGTGAGACCAGTTTTAGATTCCGATGTTTCACTTCAGGTTTACAGTATCCCTTGGACCTTCTTATTGACTATGAAACACAGGAATTGCATACGAATTTAATACAAATAGCACAATGCCGACTTAAGTACAAGAGGACTGACACTCTAACTTTCTATGATTTGAACCTCTCCTGTGAGTCCGGTTTTAAGTTCCGATGCTTCACTCCAGGTTTACTGTATACCTTGCACCTTCATATTGACGATGAAACATTGGAATTGCATCGGAATTTAATACAAAAGGCACAATGCCGACGTAAGTACAACAGGACTGACACTCTCACTTTCAATGATTTGAACCTTTCCTGTGAGTCCAGTTTCAGATTCCGATGCTTCACTTCAGGTTTCCTGTATACCTTGCACCTTCTTATTGACGATGAAACACAGAAATTGCATCGGAATTAAATTCAAAACGCACAATGCCGACTTAAGTACAAGGGGACTGACACTGTCACTTTCTATGATTTGAACCTCTCCTGTGAGTCCAGTTTTAGTTTCCGAAGCTTCACTTCAGGTTTACAGTATCCCTTGGACCTTCGTATTGACGATGAAACACAGTGTTTGCATCCGAATCTAATACAAAAGGTTCATTGCCGACTTAAGTACAAGAGGGCTGACACTCCAACATTCTATGATTTGAAACTCTCCTGTGAGTCCAGTTTTAGATTCCGATGCTTCACTACAGGTTTACTGTATCCCTTGGACCTTCTTATTGACGATGAAACACAGAAATTGCATCCGAATTTAATACAAAAATCACAATGGCGACTTAAGTACAAGAGGACTGACACTCTCACTTTCTATGATTTGAAGCTCTTCTGTGAGTCCAGTGTTAGATTCCGATGCATCACTTCAGGTTTACTGTATCCCTTGGACCTTCTTATTGACGATGAAACACAGAAATTGCATCCGAATTTAATACAAAAATCACAATGCCGACTTAAGTACAAGAGGACTGACACTCTCACTTTCTATGATTTGAACATATCCTGTGAGTCCAGTTTTAGATTCCGATGCATCACTTCAGGTTTACTGTATCCCTTGGACTTTCTTATTGACGATGAAACACAGAAATTGCATCCGAATGTAATACAAATGACACAACACCGACTTAAGTACAAGAGGACTGACACTCTCTCTTTCTATGATTTGAACCTCCCCTGTGAGTCCGGTTTTAAATTCCGATGCTTCACTCCAGGTTTACTGTATACCTTGCACCTTCTTATTGACGATGAAACATAGAAATTGCATCGGAATTTAATACAAAAGGCACAATGCCGACTTAAGTAAAAGAGGACAATCACTCTAACTTTCTATGATTTGAACCTCTCCTGTGAGTCTAGTTTTAGATTCTGATGCTTCACTACAGGTTTACTGTATCCCTTGGACCTTCTCATTGACGATGAAACACAGAAATTGCATCCGAATTTAATACAAAAGGCACAATGCCAACTTAAGTACAAGAGGACTGACACTCTAACTTTCTATGATTTGAACCTCTCCCAGGAGTCCAGTTATAGATTCCGATGCTTCACTTCAGGTTTACTATATCCATTGGATCTTCTTATTGACGATGAAACACAGAAATTGCATCCGAATTTAATACAAATGCCACATTGCCGACTTAAGTACAAGAGGACTGACACTGTCACTTTCTATGATTTGAACCTTTCCTGTGAGTCCAGTTTTAGATTCTGATGCTTCACTTCAGGTTTACTGTATCCCTTGGACCTTCTTATTGACGATGAAACACAGAAAATGCACCCGAATTTAATACAAATGGCACAATACCGACTTAAGTACAAGAGGACTGACACTCTTACTATCTATGATTTGAACCCCTCCTGTGCGTCCAGTTTCAGATTCCGATGCCTCACTTCAGGTTTACTGTATCCCTTCTACCTTGTTATTGACGATGAAACACAGTGTTTGCATCCGAATTTAACACAAAAGGTTCAATGCCGACTTAAGTACAAGAGGACTGACACTCTAACTTTCTATGATTTGAACCTCTCCTGTGAGTCCAGTTTTAGATTCCGATGCTTCACTACAGGTTTACTGTATCCCTTGGACCTTCTTATTGACTATGAAACACAGAAATTGCATCCGAATTTAATACAAAAATCACAATGGCGACTTAAGTACAAGAGGAGTGACACTCTAACTTTCTATGATTTGAATCTCTCCTGTGAGTCCAGTTTTAGATTCCGATGTTTCACTTCAGGTTTACTGTATCGCTTGGACCTTCTTATTGACTATGAAACACAGGAATTGCATCCGAATTTAATACAAATAGCACAATGCCGACTTAAGTACAAGGGGACTGACACTCTGTCTTTCTATTATTTGAACCCCTCCTGTGAGTCCGGTTTTAAATTCCGATGCTTCACTCCAGGTTTACTGTATACCTTGCACCTTCTTATTGACGATGAAACAGAGGAATTGCATCGGAATTTAATACAAAAGGCACAATGCCAACATAAGTACAAGAGGACTGACACTCTCACTTTCAATGATTTGAAACTTTCCTGTGAGTCCAGTTTCAGATTCCGATGCTTCACTTCAGGTTTACTGTATACCTTGCTCCTTCTTATTGACGATGAAACACAGAAACTGCATCGGAATTAAATTCAAAAATCACAATGCCGACTTAAGTACAAGAGGACTGACACTATAACTTTCTATGATTTGTACCTCTCCTGTGAGTCCAGTTTTAGATTCCGATGCTTCACTTCAGGTTTACTGTATCCCTTGGACCTTCTTATTGACGATGAAACACAGAGTTTGCATCCGAATTTAATACAAAAGGCACAATGCCGACTTAAGTACAAGAGAACTGAGACTCTAACTTTCTATGATTTGAACCTCTCCTGTGAGTCCAGTTTTAGATTCCGATGCTTCACTTCAGGTTTACTGTATACCCTGCACCTTCTTATTGACGATGAAAGACAGAAATTGCATCGGAATTAAATTCAAAAGGCACAATGCCGACTTAAGTACAAGAGGACTGACACACTAACTGTCTATGATTTGAACCTCTCCTGTGAGTCCAGTTTAAGAATCCGATGCCTCACTTCAGGTTTACTGTATCCCTTGGACCTTCTTATTGACGATGAAACACAGAGTTTGAATCCGAATTTAATACAAAAGGTACAATGCCGACTTAAGTACAAGAGGACTGACACACTAACTTTCTATGTTTTGAACCTCTGCTGTGAGTCCAGTTTAAGAATCCGATGCTTCACTTCAGGTTTACTGTATCCCTTGGACCTTCTTAATGACGATGAAACACAGAAATTGCATCCGAATTTAATACAAAAGGCACAATGGCGACTTAAGTACAAGAGGACTGACACTCTCTCTTTCTATGATTTGAACCTCTCCTGTGAGTCCAGTTTTAGATTCTGATGCTTCACTTCAGGTTAACTGTATCCCTTGGACCTCCTTATTGACGATGAAACACAGAAATTTCATCCGAATTAATACAAAAAGCACAATGCCGACTTAAGTAAAAGAGGACTGACACTCTAACTTTCTATGATTCGAACCTCTCCGACAAGTCCAGTTCTAGATTCCGATGCTTCACTTCACGTTTACTGTATACCTTGGACCTTCTTATTGACGATGAAACACAGAAAATGCACCCGAATTTAATACAAATAGCACAATGCCGTCTTAAGTACAAGAGGACTGACACTCTCACTTTCAATGATTTGAACCTTTCCTGTGAGTCCAGTTTCAGATTCCGATGCTTCACTTCAGGTTTCCTGTATACCTTGCACCTTCTTATTGACGATGAAACACAGAAATTGCATCGGAATTAAATTCAAAACGCACAATGCCGACTTAAGTACAAGGGGACTGACACTCTCACTTTATATGATATGAACCTCTCCTGTGAGTCCAGTTTTAGTTTCCGAAGCTTCACTTCAGGTTTACTGTATCCCTTGGACCTTCTTATTGACGATGAAACACAGTGTTTGCATCCGAATTTAATACAAAAGGTTCAATGCCGACTTAAGTACAAGAGGGCTGACACTCCAGCATTCTATGATTTGAAACTCTCCTGTGAGTCCAGTTTTAGATTCCGATGCTTCACTACAGGTTTACTGTATCCCTTGGACCTTCTTATTGACGATGAAACACAGAAATTGCATCCGAATTTAATACAAAAATCACAATGGCGACTTAAGTACAAGAGGACTGACACTCTCACTTTCTATGATTTGAAGCTCTTCTGTGAGTCCAGTGTTAGATTCCGATGCATCACTTCAGGTTTACTGTATCCCTTGGACCTTCTTATTGACGATGAAACACAGAAATTGCATCCGAATGTAATACAAATGACACAATACCGACTTAAGTACAAGAGGACTGACACTCTCTCTTTCTATGATTTGAACCTCCCCTGTGAGTCCGGTTTTAAAATCCGATGCTTCACTCCAGGTTTACTGTATACCTTGCACCTTCTTATTGACGATGAAACATAGAAATTGCATCGGAATTTAATACAAAAGGCACAATGCCGACTTAAGTAAAAGAGGACAAACACTCTAACTTTCTATGATTTGAACCTCTCCTGTGAGTCTAGTTTTAGATTCTGATGCTTCACTACAGGTTTACTGTATCCCTTGGACCTTCTTATTGACGATGAAACACAGAAATTGCATCCGAACTTAATACAAAAGGCACAATGCCAACTTAAGTACAAAAGGACTGACACTCTAACTTTCTATGATTTGAACCTCTCCCGTGAGTCCAGTTTTAGATTCCGATGCTTCACTTCAGGTTTACTATATCCATTGGATCTTCTTATTGACGATGAAAAATAGAAATTGCATCCGAATTTAATACAAATGCCACATTGCCGACTTAAGTACAAGAGGACTGACACTGTCACTTTCTATGATTTGAACCTTTCCTGTGAGTCCAGTTTTAGATTCTGACGCTCCCTTTCAGGTTTACTGTATCCCTTGGACCTTCTTATTGACGATGAAACACAGAAAATGCACCCCAATTTAATACAAATGGCACAATACCGACTTAAGTACAAGAGGACTGACACTCTCACTATCTATGATTTGAACCCCTCCTGTGCGTCCAGTTTTAGATTCCGATGCTTCACTTCAGGTTTACTGTATACCTTGCTCCTTCTTATTAACGATGAAACACAGAAATTGCATCGGAATTAAATTCAAAAAGCACAATGCCGAATTAAGTACAAGAGGACTGACACTCTCACTTTCTTTGATTTGAACCTCTCCTGTGAGTCCAGTTTTAGATTCCGATGCTTCACTACAGGTTTACTGTATCCCTTGGACCTTCTTATTGACGATGAAACACAGAAATTGCATCCGAATTTAATACAAAAATCACAATGGCGACTTAAGTACAAGAGGAGTGACACTCTAACTTTCTATGATTTGATTCTCTCCTGTGAGTCCAGTTTTAGATTCCGATGTTTCACTTCAGGTTTACTGTATCCCTTGGACCTTCTTATTGACTATGAAACACAGGAATTGCATCCGAATTTAATACAAATAGCACAATGCCGACTTAAGTACAAGAGGACTGACACTCTCTCTTTCTATTATTTGAACCTCTCCTGTGAGTCCGGTTTTAAATTCCGATGCTTCACTCCAGGTTTACTGTATACCTTGCACCTTCTTATTGACGATGAAACAGAGGAATTGCATCGGAATTTAATACAAAAGGCACAATGCCAACATAAGTACAAGAGGACTGACACTCTCACTTTCAATGATTTGAACCTTTCCTGTGAGTCCAGTTTCAGATTCCGATGCTTCACTTCAGGTTTACTGTATACCTTGCTCCTTCTTATTGACGATGAAACACAGAAATTGCATCGGAATTAAAAAGGCACAATGCCGACTTAAGTAAAAGAGGACTGACTTTCTAACTTTCAATGATTTGAACCTCTCCTGCAAGTCCAGTTTTAGATTCCGATGCTTCACTTCAGGTTTACTGTATACCTTGGACCTTCTTATTGACGATAAAACACAGAAATTGCATCCGAATTTAATACAAAAGGCACAATACCGACTTAAGTACAAGAGGAGTGCCACTCTAACTTTCTATGATTTGAATCTCTCCTGTGAGTCCAGTTTTAGATTCCGATGTTTCACTTCAGGTTTACTGTTTCCCTTGGACCTTCTTATTGACTATGAAACACAGGATTTGCATCCGAATTTAATACAAATAAGACAATGCCGACTTAAGTACAAGAGGACTGACACTCTCTCTTTCTATTATTTGAACCTCTCCTGTGAGTCCGGTTTTAAATTCCGATGCTTCACTCCAGGTTTCCCGTATACCTTGCACCTTCTTATTGACGATGAAACATAGGAATTGCATCGGAATTTTATACTAAAGGCACAATGCCGACTTAAGTACAAGAGGACTGACACACTAACTGTCTATGATTTGAACCTCTCCTGTGAGTCCAGTTTAAGAATCCGATGCCTCACTTCAGGTTTACTGTATCCCTTGGACCTTCTTATTGACGATGAAACACAGAGTTTGAATCCGAATTTAATACAAAAGGTACAATGCCGACTTAAGTACAAGAGGACTGACACACTAACTTTCTATGTTTTGAACCTCTGCTGTGAGTCCAGTTTAAGAATCCGATTCTTCACTTCAGGTTTACTGTATATCTTGCTCCTTCTTATTGACGATGAAACACAGAAATTGCATCGGAATTAAATTCAAAAATCACAATGCCGACTTAAGTACAAGAGGACTGACACTATAACTTTCTATGATTTGAACCTCTCCTGTGAGTCCAGTTTTAGATTCCGATGCTTCAGTTCAGGTTTACTGTATCCATTGGACCTTCTTATTGACGATGAAACACAGAGTTTGCATCCGAATTTAATACAAAAGGCACAATGCCGACTTAAGTACAAGAGAACTGACACTCTAACTTTCTATGATTTGAACCTCTCCTGTGAGTCTAGTTTTAGATTCCGATGCTTCACTTCAGGTTTACTGTATACCCTGCACCTTCTTATTGACGATGAAAGACAGAAATTGCATCGGAATTAAATTCAAAAGGCACAATGCCGACTTAAGTACATGAGGACTGACACACTAACTGTCTATGATTTGAACCTCTCCTGTGAGTCCAGTTTAAGAATCCGATGCCTCACTTCAGGTTTACTGTATCTATTGGACCTTCTTATTGACGATGAAACACAGAGTTTGAATCCGAATTTAATACAAAAGGTACAATGCCGACTTAAGTACAAGAGGACTGACACACTAACTTTCTATGTTTTGAACCTCTGCTGTGAGTCCAGTTTAAGAATCCGATGCTTCACTTCAGGTTTACTGTATCCCTTGGACCTTCTTAATGACGATGAAACACAGAAATTGCATCCGAATTTAATACAAAAGGCACAATGGCGAATTAAGTACAAGAGGACTGACACTGTCACTTTCTATGATTTGAACCTTTCCTGTGAGTCCAGTTTTAGATCCTGATGCTTCACTTCAGGTTAACTGTATCCCTTGGCCCTTCTTATTGACGATGAAACACAGAAAATGCACCCGAATTTAATACAAATGGCACAATACCGACTTAAGTACAAGAGGACTGACACTCTCACTATCTATGATTTGAACCCCTCCTGTGCGTCCAGTTTTAGATTCCGATGCTTCACTTCAGGTTTACTGTATCCCTTGGACCTTCTTATTGACGATGAAACACAGAAATTGGATCCGAATTTAATACAAAAGACACAATGGCGACTTAAGTACAAGAGGACTGACACTCTCACTTTCTATGATTTGAACCTTTCATGTGAGTCTAGTTTCAGATTCCGATGCTTCACTTCAGGTTTACTGTATACCTTGCTCCTTCTTATTAACGATGAAACACAGAAATTGCATCGCAATTAAATTCAAAAGGCACAATGCCGAATTAAGTACAAGAGGACTGACACTCTCACTTTCTATGATTTGAACCTCTCCTGTGAGTCCAGTTTTAGATTCCGATGCTTCACTTCAGATTTACTGTATCCCTTGGACCTTCTTATTGACGATGAAACACAGTGTTTGCATCCGAATTTAACACAAAAGGTTCAATGCCGACTTAAGTACAAGAGGACTGACACTCTAACTTTCTATGATTTGAACCTCTCCTGTGAGTCCAGTTTTAGATTCCGATGCTTCACTACAGGTTTACTCTATCCCTTGGACCTTCTTATTGACGATGAAACACAGAAATTGCATCCGAATTTAATACAAAAATCACAATGGCGACTTAAGTACAAGAGGAGCGACACTCTAACTTTCTATGATTTGAATCTCTGCTGTGAGTCCAGTTTTAGATTCCGATGTTTCACTTCAGGTTTACTGTATCCCTTGGACCTTCTTATTGACTATGAAACACAGGAATTGCATCCGAATTTAATACAAATAGCACAATGCCGACTTAAGTACAAGAGGACTGACACTCTCTCTTTCTATTATTTGAACCTCTCCTGTGAGTCCGGTTTTAAATTCCGATGCTTCACTCCAGGTTTACTCTATACCTTGCACCTTCTTATTGACGATGAAACAGAGGAATTGCATCGGAATTTAATACAAAAGGCACAATGCCAACATAAGTACAAGAGGACTGACACTCTCACTTTCAATGATTTGAACCTTTCCTGTGAGTCCAGTTTCAGATTCCGATGCTTCACTTCAGGTTTACTGTATACCTTGCTCCTTCTTATTGACGATGAAACACAGAAATTGCATCGGAATTAAATTCAAAAGGCACAATGCCGACTTAAGTAAAAGTGGACTGACTTTCTAACTTTCTATGATTTGAACCTCTCCTGCAAGTCCAGTTTTAGATTCCGATGCTTCACTTCAGGTTTACTGTATACCGTGGACCTTCTTATTGACGATAAAACACAGAAATTGCATCCGAATTTAATACAAAAGGCACAATACCGACTTAAGTACAAGAGGAGTGCCACTCTAACTTTCTATGATTTGAATCTCTCCTGTGAGTCCAGTTTTAGATTCCGATGTTTCACTTCAGGTTTACTGTTTCCTTTGGACCTTCTTATTGACTATGAAACACAGGATTTGCATCCGAATTTAATACAAATGGCACAATGCCGACTTAAGTACAAGAGGACTGACACTCTCTCTTTCTATGATTTGAACCTCTCCTGTGAGTCCGGTTTTAAATTCCGATGCTTCACTCCAGGTTTACTGTATACCTTGCACCTTCTTATTGACGATGAAACATAGGAATTGCATCGGAATTTAATACAAAAGGCACAATGTCGACATAAGTACAAGAGGACTGACACTCTCACTTTCAATGATTTGAACCTTTCCTGTGAGTCCAGTTTCAGATTCCGATGCTTCACTTCAGGTTTACTGTATACCTTGCACCTACTTATTGACGATGAAACACAGAAATTGCATCTGAATTAAATTCAAAAGGCACAATGCCGACTTAAGTACAAGGGGACTGACACTCTCACTTTCTATGATTTGAACCTCTCCTGTGAGTCCAGTTTTAGATTCCGAAGCTTCACTTCAGGTTTACTGTATCCCTTGGACCTTCTTATTGACGATGAAACACAGTGTTTGCATCCGAATTTAATACAAAAGTTTCAATGCCGACTTAAGTACAAGAGGGCTGACACTCCAACATTCTATGATTTGAAACTCTCTTGAGAGTCCAGTTTTAGATTCCGATGCTTCACTACAGGTTTACTGTATCCCTTGGACCTTCTTATTGACGATGAAACACAGAAATTGCATCCGAATTTAATACAAAAATCACAATGGCGACTTAAGTAAAAGAGGACTGACACTCTTACTTTCTATGATTTGAAACTCTTCTCTGAGTCCAGTGTTAGATTCCGATGCATCACTTCAGGTTTACTGTATCCCTTGGTCCTTCTTATTGACGAGGAAACACAGAAATTGCATCCGAATTTAATACAAATGTCACAATGCCGACTTAAGTACAAGAGGACTGACACTCTCACTTTCTAGGATTTGAACCTCTCCTGTGAGTCCAGTTTTAGATTTCGATGCTTCACTTTAGGTTTACTGTATACCTTGCACCTTCGTATTGACGATGAAACACAGAAATTGCATCCGAATTTAATACAAAATGCACAATGCCGACTTAAGTACAAGAGGACTGAGATTCTAACTTTCTATGATTTGAACCTATCCTGTGAGTTCAGTTTTAGATTCCGATGCTTCACTTCAGGTTCACTGTATCCCTTGGACTTTCTTATTGACGATAAAACACAGAAATTGCATCCGAATGTAATACAAATGGCACAATACCGACTTAAGTACAAGAGGAGTGACACTCTAACTTTCTATGATTTGAACCTATCCTGTGAGTCCAGTTTTAGATTCAGATGCTTCACTTCAGGTTTACTGTATCCCTTGGACTTTCTTATTGACGATGAAACACAGATATTGCATCCGAATGTAATACAAATGGCACAATACCGACTTAAGTACAAGAGGACTGACACTCTCACTTTCTATGATTTGAACCTCTCCTGTGAGTCCAGTTTTAGATTCCGATGCTTCACTTCAGGTTTACTGTATCCCTTGGACCTTCTTATTGACGATGAAACACAGAAATTGCATCCGAATTTAATACAAAAGGCACAATACCGACTTATGTACAAGAGGAGTGACACTTTAACATTCTATGATTTGAATCTCTCCTGTGAGTCCAGTTTTAGATTCCGATGCTTCACTTCATGTTTACAGTATCTCTTGGACCTACTTATTGACGATGACACACAGAAATTGCATCGGAATTTAATTCAAAAGGCACAATGCCGACCTAAGTAGAAGAGGACTGACACTCTCACTTTCTATTATTTGAACCTCTCCTGTGAGTCCAGTTTTAGATTCCGATGCTTCACTTCAGGTTTGCTGTATCCCTTGGACCTGCTTACTGACGATGAAACACAGAGTTTACATACGAATTAAATACAAAAGGTACAATGCCGACTTAAGTACAAGTGGACTGACACACTAACTTTCTATGATTTGAACCTCTCCTGTGAGTCCAGTTTAAGAATCCGATGCTTCACGTCAAGTTTACTGTATCCTTGGACCTTCTTATTGACGATGAAACACAGTAATTGCATCCGAATTTAATACAAAAGGCACAATGGCGACTTAAGTACAAGAGGACTGACACTCTAACTTTCTATGATTTGAACCTCTCCTGTGAGTCCAGTTTTAGATTCCGATGCTTCACTTCAGGTTTACTGTATACCCTGCACCTTCGTATTGACGATGAAAGACAGAAATTGCATCGGAATTAAATTCAAAAGGCACAATGCCGACTAAAGTACAAGAGGACTGACACACTAACTGTCTATGATTTGAACCTCTCCTGTGAGTCCAGTTTAAGAATCCGATGCCTCACTTCAGGTTTACTGTATCCCTTGGACCTTCTTATTGACGATGAAACACAGAGTTTGAATCCGAATTTAATACAAAAGGTACAATGCCGACTTAAGTACAAGAGGACTGACACACTAACTTTCTATGTTTTGAACCTCTGCTGTGAGTCCAGTTTAAGAATCCGATGCTTCACTTCAGGTTTACTGTATCCCTTGGACCTTCTTAATGACGATGAAACACAGAAATTGCATCCGAATTTAATACAAAAGGCACAATGGCGACTTAAGTACAAGAGGACTGACACTCTCTCTTTCGATGATTTGAACCTCTCCTGTGAGTCCAGTTTTAGATTCTGATGCTTCACTTCAGGGTTACTGTATCCCTTGGACCTCCTTATTGACGATGGAACACAGAAATTTCATCCGAATTTAATACAAAAAGCACAATGCCGACTTAAGTAAAAGAGGACTGACACCTTAACTTTCTATGATTTAAACCTCTCCTACAAGTCCAGTTTTAGATTCCGATGCTTCACTTCAGGTTTACTGTATACCTTGGACCTTCTTATTGACGATGAAACACAGAAAATGCACCCGAATTTAATACAAATGGCACAATACCGACTTCAGTACAAGAGGACTGACACTCTCACTATCTATGATTTGAACCCCTCCTGTGCGTCCAGTTATAGATTCAGATGCTTCACTTCACGTTTACTGTATGCCTTGGACCCTCTTATTGACGATGAAACACAGATATTGGATCCGAATTTAATACAAAAGGCACAATGTCGACTTAAGTACAAGAGGACTGACTTTCTAACTTTCTATGATTTGAACCTCTCCTGCAAGTCCAGTTTTAGATTCCGATGCTTCACTTCAGGTTTACTGTATACCTTGGACCTTCTTATTGACTATGAAACACAGGAATTGCATACGAATTTAATACAAATAGCACAATGCCGACTTAAGTACAAGAGGACTGACACTCTAACTTTCTATGATTTGAACCTCTCCTGTGAGTCCGGTTTTAAGTTCCGATGCTTCACTCCAGGTTTACTGTATACCTTGCACCTTCTTATTGACGATGAAACATTGGAATTGCATCGGAATTTAATACAAAAGGCACAATGCCGACGTAAGTACAACAGGACTGACACTCTCACTTTCAATGATTTGAACCTTTCCTGTGAGTCCAGTTTCAGATTCCGATGCTTCACTTCAGGTTTCCTGTATACCTTGCACCTTCTTATTGACGATGAAACACAGAAATTGCATCGAAATTAAATTCAAAACGCACAATGCCGACTTAAGTACAAGGGGACTGACACTCTCACATTCTATGATTTGAACCTCTCCTGTGAGTCCAGTTTTAGTTTCCGAAGCTTCACTTCAGGTTTACAGTATCCCTTGGACCTTCTTATTGACGATGAAACACAGTGTTTGCATCCGAATTTAATACAAAAGGTTCAATCCCGACTTAAGTACAAGAGGGCTGACACTCCAACATTCTATGATTTGAAACTCTCCTGTGAGTCCAGTTTTAGATTCCGATGCTTCACTACAGGTTTACTGTATCCCTTGGACCTTCTTATTGACGATGAAACACAGAAATTGCATCCGAATTTAATACAAAAATCACAATGGCGACTTAAGTACAAGAGGACTGACACTCTCACTTTCTATGATTTGAAGCTCTTCTGTGAGTCCTGTGTTAGATTCCGATGCATCACTTCAGGTTTACTGTATCCCTTGGACCTTCTTATTGACGATGAAACACAGAAATTGCATCCGAATTTAATACAAAAATCACAATGCCGACTTAAGTACAAGAGGACTGACACTCTCACTTTCTATGATTTGAACATATCCTGTGAGTCCAGTTTTAGATTCCGATGCTTCACTTCAGGTTTACTGTATCCCTTGGACTTTCTTATTGACGATGAAACACAGAAATTGCATCCGAATGTAATACAAATGACACAATACCGACTTAAGTACAAGAGGACTGACACTCTCTCTTTCTATGATTTGAACCTCCCCTGTGAGTCCGGTTTTAAATTCCGATGCTTCACTCCATGTTTACTGTATACCTTGCACCTTCTTATTGACGATGAAACATAGAAATTGCATCGGAATTTAATACAAAAGGCACAACGCCGACTTAAGTAAAAGAGGACAAACACTCTAACTTTCTATGATTTGAACCCCTCCTGTGAGTCTAGTTTTAGATTCTGATGCTTTACTACAGGTTTACTGTATCCCTTGGACCTTCTTATTGACGATGAAACACAGAAATTGCATCCGAATTTAATACAAAAGGCACAATGCCAACTTAAGTACAAGAGGACTGACACTCTAACTTTCTAGATTTGAACCTCTCCCGTGAGTCCAGTTTTAGATTCCGATGCTTCACTTCAGGTTTACTATATCCATTGGATCTTCTTATTGACGATGAAACACAGAAATTGCATCCGAATTTAATACAAATGCCACATTGCCGACTTAAGTACAAGAGAGCTGACACTGTCACTTTCTATGATTTGAACCTTTCCTGTGAGTCCAGTTTTAGATTCTGATGCTTCACTTCAGGTTTACTGTATCCCTTGGACCTTCTTATTGACGATGAAACACAGAAATTGCATCCGAATTTAATACAAAAGGCACAATGCCAACTTAAGTACAAGAGGACTGACACTCTAACTTTCTAGATTTGAACCTCTCCCGTGAGTCCAGTTTTAGATTCCGATGCTTCACTTCAGGTTTACTATATCCCTTGGACCTTCTTATTGACGATGAAACACAGAAATTGGATCCGAATTTAATACAAAAGGCACAATGGCGACTTAAGTACAAGAGGACTGACACTCTCATTTTCTATGATTTGAACCTTTCATGTGAGTCTAGTTTCAGATTCCGATGCTTCACTTCAGGTTTACTGTATACCTTGCTCCTTCTTATTAACGATGAAACACAGAAATTGCATCGGAATTAAATTCAAAAGGCACAATGCCGAATTAAGTACAAGAGGACTGACACTCTCACTTTCTAAGATTTGAACCTCTTCTGTGAGTCCAGTTTTAGATTCCGATGCTTCACATCAGGTTTACTGTATCCCTTGGACCTTGTTATTGACGATGAAACACAGTGTTTGCATCCGAATTTAACACAAAAGGTTCAATGCCGACTTAAGTACAAGAGGACTGACACTCTAACTTTCTATGATTTGAACCTCTCCTGTGAGTTCAGTTTTAGATTCCGATGCTTTACTACAGGTTTACTGTATCCCTTGGACCTTCTTATTGACGATGAAACACAGAAATTGCATCCGAATTTAATACAAAAATCACAATGGCGACTTAAGTACAAGAGGAGTGACACTCTAACTTTCTATGATTTGAATCTCTCCTGTAAGTCCAGTTTTAGATTCCGATGTTTCACTTCAGGTTTACTGTATCGCTTGGACCTTCTTATTGACTATGAAACACAGGAATTGCATCCGAATTTAATACAAATAGCACAATGCCGACTTAAGTACAAGAGGACTGACACTCTCTCTTTCTATTATTTGAACCTCTCCTGTGAGTCCGGTTTTAAATTCCGATGCTTCACTCCAGGTTTACTGTATACCTTGCACCTTCTTATTGACGATGAAACAGAGGAATTGCATCGGAATTTAATACAAAAGGCACAATGCCAACATAAGTACAAGAGGACTGACACTCTCACTTTCAATGATTTGAAACTTTCCTGTGAGTCCAGTTTCAGATTCCGATGCTTCACTACAGGTTTACTGTATACCTTGCTCCTTCTTATTGACGATGAAACACAGAAATTGCATCGGAATTAAATTCAAAAATCACAATGCCGACTTAAGTACAAGAGGACTGACACTATAACTTTCTATGATTTGAACCTCTCCTGTGAGTCAAGTTTTAGATTCCGATGCTTCACTTCAGGTTTACTGTATCCCTTGGACCTTCTTATTGACGATGAAACACAGAGTTTGCATCCGAATTTAATACAAAAGGCACAATGCCGACTTAAGTACAAGAGAACTGACACTCTAACTTTCTATGATTTGAACCTCTCCTGTGAGTCCAGTTTTAGATTCCGATGCTTCACTTCAGGTTTACTGTATACCCTGCACCTTCTTATTGACGATGAAAGACAGAAATTGCATCGGAATTAAATTCAAAAGGCACAATGACGACTTATGTACAAGAGGACTGACACACTAACTGTCTATGATTTGAACCTCTCCTGTGAGTCCAGTTTAAGAATCCGATGCCTCACTTCAGGTTTACTGTATCCCTTGGACCTACTTATTGACGATGAAACACATAGTTTGAATCCGAATTTAATACAAAAGGTACAATGCCGACTTAAGTACAAGAGGACTGACACACTAACTTTCTATGTTTTGAACCTCTGCTGTGAGTCCAGTTTAAGAATCCGATGCTTCACTTCAGGTTTACTGTATCCCTTGGACCTTCTTAATGACGATGAAACACAGAAATTGCATCCGAATTTAATACAAAAGGCACAATGGCGACTTAAGTACAAGAGGACTGACACTCTCTCTTTCTATGATTTGAACCTCTCCTGTGAGTCCAGTTTTAGATTCTGATGCTTCACTTCAGGTTAACTGTATCCCTTGGACCTCCTTATTGACGATGAAACACAGATATTTCATCCGAATTTAATACAAAAAGCACAATGCCGACTTAAGTAAAAGAGGACTGACACTCTAACTTTCTATGATTTGAACCTCTCCCACAAGTCCAGTTTTAGATTCCGATGCTTCACTTCAGGTTTACTGTATACCTTGGACCTTCTTATTGACGATGAAACACAGAAAATGCACCCGAATTTAATACAAATGGCACAATACCGACTTAAGTACAAGAGGACTGACACTCTCACTATCTATGATTTGAACCCCTCCTGCGCGTCCAGTTATAGATTCCGATGCTTCACTTCACGTTTACTGTATGCTTTGGACCTTCTTATTGACGATGAAACACAGATATTGGATCCGAATTTAATACAAAAGACACAATGTCGACTTAAGTACAAGAGGACTGACTTTCTAACTTTCTATGATTTGAACCTCTCCTGCAAGTCCAGTTTTAGATACCGATGCTTCACTTCAGGTTTACTGTATACCTTGGACCTTCTTATTGACGATAAAACACAGAAATTGCATCCGAACTTAATACAAAAGGCACAATACCGACTTAAGTACAAGAGGAGTGACACTCTAACTTTCTATGATTTGAATCTCTCCTGTGAGTCCAGTTTTAGATTCAGATGTTTCACTTCAGGTTTACAGTATCCCTGGGACCTTCTTATTGACTATGAAACACAGGAATTGCATACGAATTTAATACAAATAGCACAATGCCGACTTAAGTACAAGAGGACTGACACTCTAACTTTCTATGATTTGAACCTCTCCTGTGAGTCCGGTTTTAAGTTCCGATGCTTCACTCCAGGTTTACTGTATACCTTGCACCTTCTTATTGCCGATGAAACATTGGAATTGCATCGGAATTTAATACAAAAGGCACAATGCCGACGTAAGTACAACAGGACTGACACTCTCACTTTCAATGATTTGAACCTTTCCTGTGAGTCCAGTTTCAGATTCCGATGCTTCACTTCAGGTTTCCTGTATACCTTGCACCTTCTTAGTGACGATGAAACACAGATATTGCATCGGCATTAAATTCAAAACGCACAATGCCGACTTAAGTACAAGGGGACTGACACTCTCACTTTCTATGATTTGAACCTCTCCTGTGAGTCCAGTTTTAGTTTCCGAAGCTTCACTTCAGGTTTACTGTATCCCTTGGACCTTCTTATTGACGATGAAACACAGTGTTTGCATCCGAATTTAATACAAAAGGTTCAATGCCGACTTAAGTACAAGAGGGCTGACACTCCAACATTCTATGATTTGAAACTCTCCTGTGAGTCTAGTTTTAGATTCCGATGCTTCACTACAGGTTTACTGTATCCCTTGGACCTTCTTATTGACGATGAAACACAGAAATTGCATCCGAATTTAATACAAAAATCACAATGGCGACTTAAGTACAAGAGGACTGACACTCTCACTTTCTATGATTTGAAGCTCTTCTGTGAGTCCAGTGTTAGATTCCGATGCATCACTTCAGGTTTACTGTATCCCTTGGACCTTCTTATTGACGATGAAACACAGAAATTGCATTCGAATTTAATACAAAAATCACAATGCCGACTTAAGTACAAGAGGACTGACACTCTCACTTTCTATGATTTGAACATATCCTGTGAGTCCAATTTTAGATTCCGATGCTTCACTTCAGGTTTACTGTATCCCTTGGACTTTCTTATTGACGATGAAAAACAGAAATTGCATCCGAATGTAATACAAATGACACAATACCGACTAAAGTACAAGAGGACTGACACTCTCTCTTTCTATGATTTGAACCTCCCCTGTGAGTCCGGTTTTAAATTCCGGTGCTTCACTCCAGGTTTACTGTATACCTCGCACCTTCTTATTGACGATGAAACATAGAAATTGCATCGGAATTTAATACAAAAGGCACAATGCCGACTTAAGTAAAAGAGGACAAACACTCTAACTTTCTATGATTTGAACCTCTCCTGTGAGTCTAGTTTTAGATTCTGATGCTTCACTACAGGTTTACTGTATCCCTTGGACCTTCTTATTGACGATGAAACACAGAAATTGCATCCGAATTTAATATAAAAGGCACAATGCCAACTTAAGTACAAGAGGACTGACACTCTAACTTTCTATGATTTGAACCTCTCCCGTGAGTCCAGTTTTAGATTCCGATGCTTCACTTCAGGTTTACTATATCCATTGGATCTTCTTATTGACGATGAAACACAGAAATTGCATCCGAATTTAACACAAATGCCACATTGCCGACTTAAGTACAAGAGGACTGACACTGTCACTTTCTATGATTTGAACCTTTCCTGTGAGTCCAGTTTTAGATTCTGATGCTTCACTTCAGGTTTACTGTATCCCTTGTACCTTCTTATTGACGATGAAACACAGAAAATGCACCCGAATTTAATACAAATGGCACAATACCGACTTAAGTACAAGAGGACTGACACTCTCACTATCTATGATTTGAACCCCTCCTGTGCGTCCAGTTTTAGCTTCCGATGCTTCACTTCAGGTTTACTGTATCCCTTGGACCTTCTTATTGACGATGAAACACAGAAATTGGATCCGAATTTAATACAAATGGCACAATGGCGACTTAAGTACAAGAGGACTGACACTCTCACTTTCTATGATTTGAACCTTTCATGTGAGTCTAGTTTCAGATTCCGATGCTTCACTTCAGGTTTACTGTATACCTTGCTCCTTCTTATTAACGATGAAACACAGAAATTGCATCCGAATTTAATACAAATAGCACAATGCCGACTTAAGTACAAGAGGACTGACACTCTCTCTTTCTATTATTTGAACCTCTCCTGTGAGTCCGGTTTTAAATTCCGATGCTTCACTCCAGGTTTACTGTATACCTTGCACCTTTTTATTGACGATGAAACAGAGGAATTGCATCGGAATTTAATACAAAAGGCACAATGCCAACATAAGTACCAGAGGACTTACACTCTCACTTTCAATGATTTGAAACTTTCCTGTGAGTCCAGTTTCAGATTCCGATGCTTCACTACAGGTTTACTGTATACCTTGCTCCTTCTTATTGACGATGAAACACAGAAATTGCATCGGAATTAAATTCAAAAATCACAATGCCGACTTAAGTACAAGAGGACTGACACTATAACTTTCTATGATTTGAACCTCTCCTGTGAGTCCAGTTTTAGATTCCGATGCTTCACTTCAGGTTTACTGTATCCCTTGGACCTTCTTATTGACGATGAAACACAGAGTTTGCATCCGAATTTAATACAAAAGGCACAATGCCGACTTAAGTACACGAGAACTGACACTCTAACTTTCTATGATTTGAACCTCTCCTGTGAGTCCAGTTTTAGATTCCGATGCTTCACTTCAGGTTTACTGTATACCCTGCACCTTCTTATTGACGATGAAAGACAGAAATTGCATCGGAATTAAATTCAAAAGGCACAATGCCGACTTAAGTACAAGAGGACTGACACACTAACTGTCTATGATTTGAACCTCTCCTGTGAGTCCAGTTTAAGAATCCGATGGATCACTTCAGGTTTACTGTATCCCTTGGACCTACTTATTGACGATGAAACACAGAGTTTGAATCCGAATTTAATACAAAAGGTACAATGCCGACTTAAGTACAAGAGGACTGACACACTAACTTTCTATGTTTTGAACCTCTGCTGTGAGTCCAGTTTAAGAATCCGATGCTTCACTTCAGGTTTACTGTATCCCTTGGACCTTCTTAATGACGATGAAACACAGAAATTGCATCCGAATTTAATACAAAAGGCACAATGGCGACTTAAGTACAAGAGGACTGACACTCTCTCTTTCTATGATTTGAACCTCTCCTGTGAGTCCAGTTTTAGATTCTGATGCTTCACTTCAGGTTAACTGTATCCCTTGGACCTCCTTATTGACGATGAAACACAGAAATTTCATCCGAATTTAATACAAAAAGCACAATGCCGACTTAAGTAAAAGAGGACTGACACTCTAACTTTCTATGATTTGAACCTCCCCTACAAGTCCAGTTTTAGATTCCGATGCTTCACTTCAGGTTTACTGTATACCTTGGACCTTCTTATTGACGATGAAACACAGAAAATGCACCCGAATTTAATACAAATGGCACAATACCGACTTAAGTACAAGAGGACTGAAACTCTCACTATCTATGATTTGAACCCCTCCTGTGCGTCCAGTTATAGATTCCGATGCTTCACTTCACGTTTACTGTATGCCTTGGACCTTCTTATTGACGATGAAACACAGATATTGGATCCGAATTTAATACAAAAGACACAATGTCGACTTAAGTACAAGAGGACTGACTTTCTAACTTTCTATGATTTTAACCTCTCCTGCAAGTCAAGTTTTAGATACCGATGCTTCACTTCAGGTTTACTGTATACCTTGGACCTTCTTATTGACGATAAAACACAGAAATTGCATCCGAATTTAATACAAAAGGTACAATGCCGACTTAAGTACAAGAGGACTGACACACTAACTTTCTATGTTTTGACCCTCTGCTGTGAGTCCAGTTTAAGAATCCGATGCTTCACTTCAGGTTTACTGTATCCCTTGGACCTTCTTAATGACGATGAAACACAGAAATTGCATCCGAATTTAATACAAAAGGCACAATGGCGACTTAAGTACAAGAGGACTGACACTCTCTCTTTCTATGATTTGAACCTCTCCTGTGAGTCCAGTTTTAGATTCTGATGCTTCACTTCAGGTTAACTGTATCCCTTGGACCTCCTTATTGACGATGAAACACAGAAATTTCATCCGAATTTAATACAAAAAGCACAATGCCGACTTAAGTAAAAGAGGACTGACACTCTAAATTTCTATGATTTGAACCTCTCCTACAAGTCCAGTTTTAGATTCCGATGCTTCACTTCAGGTTTACTGTATACCTTGGACCTTCTTATTGACGATGAAACACAGAAAATGCACCCGAATTTAATACAAATGGCACAATACCGACTTAAGTACAAGAGGACTGAAACTCTCACTATCTATGATTTGAAGCCCTCCTGTGCGTCCAGTTATAGACTCCGATGATTCACTTCACGTTTACTGTATACCTTGGACCTTCTTA
Source organism: Schistocerca americana (assembly GCF_021461395.2). NCBI lineage: Eukaryota > Metazoa > Arthropoda > Insecta > Orthoptera > Acrididae > Schistocerca > Schistocerca americana. The sequence goes on along the minus strand of NC_060128.1, from coordinate 9,304,637 downwards.
TTGACGATAAAACACAGAAATTGCATCCGAACTTAATACAAAAGGCACAATACCGACATAAGTACAAGAGGAGTGACACTCTAACTTTCTATGATTTGAATCTCTCCTGTGAGTCCAGTTTTAGATTCCGATGTTTCACTTCAGGTTTACAGTATCCCTGGGACCTTCTTATTGACTATGAAACACAGGAATTGCATACGAATTTAATACAAATAGCACAATGCCGACTTAAGTACAAGAGGACTGACACTCCAACATTCTATGATTTGAAACTCTCCTGTGAGTCCAGTTGTAGATTCCGATTCTTCACTACAGGTTTACTGTATCCCTTGGACCTTCTTATTGACGATGAAACACAGAAATTGCATCCGAATTTAATACAAAATTCACAATGCCAACATAAGTGCAAGAGGACTGACACTCTCACTTTCAATGATTTGAACCTTTCCTGTGAGTCCAGTTTCAGATTCCGATGCTTCACTTCAGGTTTACTGTATACCTTGCTCCTTCTTATTGACGATGAAACACAGAAATTGCATCGGAATTAAATTCAAAAGGCACAATGCCGACTTAAGTACAAGAGAAGTGCCACTCTAACTTTCTATGATTTGAATCTCTCCTGTGAGTCCAGTTTTAGATTCCGATGTTTCACTTCAGGTTTACTGTTTCCCTTGGACCTTCTTATTGACTATGAAACACAGGATTTGCATCCGAATTTAATACAAATAGCACAATGCCGACTTAAGTACAAGAGGACTGACACTCTCTCTTTCTATGATTGGAACCTCTCCTGTGAGTCCGGTTTTAAATTCCGATGCTTCACTCCAGGTTTACTGTATACCTTGCACCTTCTTATTGACGATGAAACATAGGAATTGCATCGGAATTTAATACAAAAGGCACAATGCCGACTTAAGTACAAGAGGACTGACACACTAACTGTCTATGATTTGAACCTCTCCTGTGAGTCCAGTTTAAGAATCCGATGCCTCACTTCAGGTTTACTGTATCCCTTGGACCTTCTTATTGACGATGAAACACAGAGTTTGAATCCGAATTTAATACAAAAGGTACAATGCCGACTTAAGTACAAGAGGACTGACACACTAACTTTCTATGTTTTGAACCTCTGCTGTGAGTCCAGTTTAAGTATCCGATGCTTCACTTCAGGTTTACTGTATACCTTGCTCCTTCTTATTGACGATGAATCACAGAAATTGCATCGGAATTAAATTCAAAAATCACAATGCCGACTTAAGTACCAGAGGACTGACACTATAACTTTCTATGAATTGAACCTCTCCTGTGAGTCCAGTTTTAGATTCCGATGCTTCACTTCAGGTTTACTGTATCCCTTGGACCTTCTTATTGACGATGAAACACAGAGTTTGCATCCGAATTTAATACAAAAGGCACAATGCCGACTTAAGTACAAGAGAACTGACACTCTAACTTTCTATGTTTTGAACCTCTGCTGTGAGTCCAGTTTAAAAATTCGATGCTTCACTTCAGGTTTACTGTATCCCTTGGACCTTCTTAATGACGATGAAACACAGAAATTGCATCCGAATTTAATACAAAAGGCACAATGGCGAATTAAGTACAAGAGGACTGACACTGTCACTTTCTATGATTTGAACCTTTCCTGTGAGTCCAGTTTTAGATTCTGATGCTTCACTTCAGGTTTACTGTATCCCTTGGACCTTCTTATTGACGATGAAACACAGAAAATGCACCCAAATTTAATACAAATGGCACAATACCGACTTAAGTACAAGAGGACTGACACTCTCACTATCTATGATTTGAACCCCTCCTGTGCGTCCAGTTTTAGATTCCGATGCTTCACTTCAGGTTTACTGTATCCCTTGGACCTTGTTATTGACGATGAAACACAGAAATTGGATCCGAATTTAATACAAAAGGCACAATGGCGACTTAAGTACAAGAGGACTTACACTCTCACTTTCTATGATTTGAACCTTTCATGTGAGTCTAGTTTCAGATTCCGATGCTTCACTTCAGGTTTACTGTATACCTTGCACCTTCTTATTGACGATGAAACACAGAAATTGCATCTGAATTAAATTCAAAAGGCACAATGCCGACTTAAGTACAAGGGGACTGACACTCTCACTTTCTATGATTTGAACCTCTCCTGTGAGTCCAGTTTTAGATTCCGAAGCTTCACTTCAGGTTTACTGTATCCCTTGGACCTTCTTATTGACGATGAAACACAGTGTTTGCATCCGAATTTAATACAAAAGTTTCAATGCCGACTTAAGTACAAGAGGGGTGACACTCCAACATTCTATGATTTGAAACTCTCCTGAGAGTCCAGTTTTAGATTCCGATGCATCACTTCAGGTTTACTGTATCCCTTGGTCCTTCTTATTGACGATGAAACACAGAAATTTTATCCGAATTTAATACAAATGTCACAATGCCGACTTAAGTACAAGAGGACTGACACTCTCACTTTCTAGGATTTGAACCTCTCCTGTGAGTCCAGTTTTAGATTCCGATGCTTCACTTTAGGTTTACTGTATACCTTGCACCTTCGTATTGACGATGAAACACAGAAATTGCATCCGAATTTAATACAAAAGGCACAATGCCGACTTAAGTACAAGAGGACTGAGATTCTAACTTTCTATGATTTGAACCTATCCTGTGAGTCCAGTTTTAGATTCCGATGCTTCTCTGCAGGTTCACTGTATCCCTTGGACTTTCTTATTGACGATAAAACACAGAAATTGCATCCGAATGTAATACAAATGGCACAATACCGACTTAAGTACAAGAGGAGTGACACTCTAACTTTCTATGATTTGAACCTATCCTGTGAGTCAAGTTTTAGATTCAGATGCTTCACTTCAGGTTTACTGTATCCCTTGGACTTTCTTATTGACGATGAAACACAGATATTGCATCCGAATGTAATACAAATGACACAATACCGACTTAAGTACAAGAGGACTGACACTCTCACTTTCTATGATTTGAACCTCTCCTGTGAGTCCAGTTTTAGATTCCGATGCTTCACTTCAAGTTTACTGTATCCCTTGGACCTTCTTATTGACGATGAAACACAGAAATTGCATCCGAATTTAATACAAAAGGCACAATACCGACTTATGTACAAGAGGAGTGACACTTTAACATTCTATGATTTGAATCTCTCCTGTGAGTCCAGTTTTAGATTCCGATGCTTCACTTCATGTATACTGTATCTCTTGGACCTACTTATTGACGATGAAACACAGAAATTGCATCGGAATTTAATTCAAAAGGCACAATGCCGACCTAAGTAGAAGAGGACTGACATTCCCACTTTCTATTATTTGAACCTCTCCTGTGAGTCCAGTTTTAGATTCCGATGCTTCACTTCAGGTTTACTGTATACCTTGCACCTTCTTATTGACGATGAAACACAGAAATTACATCGGAATTAAATTCAAAAGGCACAATGCCGACTTAAGTACAAGAGGACTGACACTCTCACTTTCTATGATTTAAACCTCTCCTGTGAGTCCAGTTTTAGATTCCGATGCTTCCCTTCAGGTTTGCTGTATCCCTTGGACCTGCTTACTGACGATGAAACACAGAGTTTACATACGAATTAAATACAAAAGGTACAATGCCGACTTAAGTACAAGTGGACTGACACACTAACTTTCTATGATTTGAACCTCTCCTGTGAGTCCAGTTTAAGAATCCGATGCTTCACGTCAAGTTTACTGTATCCTTGGACCTTCTTATTGACGATGAAGCACAGTAATTGCATCCGAATTTAATACAAAAGGCACAATGGCGACTTAAGTACAAGAGGACTGACACACTCTCTTTCTATGATTTGAACCTCTTCTGTGAGTCCAGTTTCAGATTCCGATGTTTCACTTCAGGTTTCCTGTATCCCTTGGACATTCTTATTGACTATGAAACACAGGAATTGCATCCGAATTTAATACAAATGGCACAATGCCGACTTAAGTACAAGAGGACTGACACTCTCTCTTTCTATGATTTGAACCTCTCCTGTGAGTCCGGTTTTAATTTCCGATGCTTCACTCCAGGTTTACTGTATACCTTGCACCTTCTTATTGACGATGAAACATAGAAATTGCATCGGAATTTAATACAAAAGGCACAATGCCGACTTAAGTAAAAGAGGACTGACACTCTAACATTCTATGATTTGACCTCTCCCGTGGGTCCAGTTTAAGATTCCGATGCTTCACTTCAGGTTTACTATATCACTTGGACCTTCCTATTGACGATGAAACACAGAGTTTGCATCCGAATTTAATACAAAAGGCACAATGCCGACTTAAGTACAAGAGTAATGGCACTATAACTTTCTATGATTTATACCTCTCCTGTGAGTCCAGTTTTAGATTCCGATGTTTCACTTCAGGTTTACTGTATCCCTTGGACCTTCTTATTGACGATGAAACACAGAAATTGGATCCGAATTTAATACAAAAGGCACAATGGCGACTTAAGTACAAGAGGACTGACACTCTCACTTTCAATGATTTCAACCTCTCCTGTGAGTCCAGTTTCAGATTCCGATGCTTCACTTCAGGTTTACTGTATACCTTGCACCTTCTTATTGACGATGAAACACAGAAATTTCATCCGAATTTAATACAAAAGCACAATGCCGACTTTAGTAAAAGAGGACTGACACTCTAACTTTCTATGATTTGAACCTCTCCTGCAAGTCCAGTTTTAGATTACGATGCTTCACTTCAGGTTTACTGTATACCTTGGACCGTCTTATTGACGATAAAACACAGAAATTGCATCCGAATTTAATACAAAAGGCACAATATCGACTTAAGTACAAGAGGAGTGACACTCTAACTTTCTATGATTTGAATCTCTCCTGTGAGTCCAGTTTTAGATTCCGATGTTTCACTTCAGGTTTCCTGTATCCCTTGGACCTTCTTATTGATTATGAAACACAGGAATTGCATCCGAATTTAATACAAATGGCACAATGCCGACTTAAGTACAAGAGGACTGACACTCTCTCTTTCTATGATTTGAACCTCTCCTGTGAGTCCGGTTTTAATTTCCGATGCTTCACTCCAGGTTTAGTGTATACCTTGCACCTTCTTATTGACGATGAAACATAGAAATTGCATCGGAATTTAATACAAAAGGCACAATGCCGACTTAAGTAAAAGAGGACAAACACTCTAACTTTCTATGATTTGAACCTCTCCCGTGAGTCCAGTTTTAGATTGCGATGCTTCACTTCAGGTTTACTATATCCCTTGGACCTTCTTATTGACGATGAAACACAGAAATTGCATCCGAATTTAATACAAATGCCACAATGCCGACTTAAGTACAAGAGGACTGACTCTGTCACTTTCTATGATTTGAACCTTTCCTGTGAGTCCAGTTTTAGATTCCGATGCTTCACTTCAGGTTTACTGTATCCCTTGGACCTTCTTATTGACGATGAAACACAGAAATTACATCGGAATTAAATTCAAAAGGCACAATGCCGACTTAAGTACAAGAGGACTGACACTCTCACTTTCTATGATTTAAACCTCTCCTGTGAGTCCAGTTTTAGATTCCGATGCTTCCCTTCAGGTTTGCTGTATTCCTTGGACCTGCTTACTGACGATGAAACACAGAGTTTACATACGAATTAAATACAAAAGGTACAATGCCGACTTAAGTACAAGTGGACTGACACACTAACTTTCTATGATTTGAACCTCTCCTGTGAGTCCAGTTTAAGAATCCGATGCTTCACGTCAAGTTTACTGTATCCTTGGACCTTCTTATTGACGATGAAGCACAGTAATTGCATCCGAATTTAATACAAAAGGCACAATGGCGACTTAAGTACAAGAGGACTGACACACTCTCTTTCTATGATTTGAACCTCTTCTGTGAGTCCAGTTTCAGATTCCGATGTTTCACTTCAGGTTTCCTGTATCCCTTGGACATTCTTATTGACTATGAAACACAGGAATTGCATCCGAATTTAATACAAATGGCACAATGCCGACTTAAGTACAAGAGGACTGACACTCTCTCTTTCTATGATTTGAACCTCTCCTGTGAGTCCGGTTTTAATTTCCGATGCTTCACTCCAGGTTTACTGTATACCTTGCACCTTCTTATTGACGATGAAACATAGAAATTGCATCGGAATTTAATACAAAAGGCACAATGCCGACTTAAATAAAAGAGGACTGACACTCTAACATTCTATGATTTGACCTCTCCCGTGGGTCCAGTTTAAGATTCCGATGCTTCACTTCAGGTTTACTATATCCCTTGGACCTTCCTATTGACGATGAAACACAGAGTTTGCATCCGAATTTAATACAAAAGGCACAATGCCGACTTAAGTACAAGAGTAATGGCACTATAACTTTCTATGATTTATACCTCTCCTGTGAGTCCAGTTTTAGATTCCGATGTTTCACTTCAGGTTTACTGTATCCCTTGGACCTTCTTATTGACGATGAAACACAGAAATTGGATCCGAATTTAATACAAAAGGCACAATGGCGACTTAAGTACAAGAGGACTGACACTCTCACTTTCAATGATTTCAACCTCTCCTGTGAGTCCAGTTTCAGATTCCGATGCTTCATTTCAGGTTTACTGTATACCTTGCACCTTCTTATTGACGATGAAACACAGAAATTGCATAGGAATTAAAATCAAAAGGCACAATGCCGACTTAAGTACAAGAGGACTGACACTCTTACTTTCTATGATTTGAACCTCTCCTGTGAGTCCAGTTTTAGATTCCGATGCTTCCCTTCAGGTTTGCTGTATCCCTTGGACCTGCTTACTGACGATGAAACACAGAGTTTACATACGAATTAAATACAAAAGGTACAATGCCGACTTAAGTACAAGTGGACTGACACACTAACTTTCTATGATTTGAACCTCTCCTGTGAGTCCAGTTTAAGAATCCGATGCTTCACGTCAAGTTTACTGTATCCTTGGACCTTATTATTGACGATAAAGCACAGTAATTGCATCCGAATTTAATACAAAAGGCACAATGGCGACTTAAGTACAAGAGGACTGACACACTCTCATTCTATGATTTGAACCTCTTCTGTGAGTCCAGTTTCAGATTCCGATGTTTCACTTCAGGTTTCCTGTATCCCTTGGACATTCTTATTGACTATGAAACACAGGAATTGCATCCGAATTTAACACAAATGGCACAATGCCGACTTAAGTACAAGAGGACTGACACTCTCTCTTTCTATGATTTGAACCTCTCCTGTGAGTCCGGTTTTAATTTCCGATGCTTCACTCCAGGTTTACTGTATACCTTGCACCTTCTTATTGACGATGAAACATAGAAATTGCATCGGAATTTAATACAAAAGGCACAATGCCGACTTAAGTAAAAGAGGACTGACACTCTAACATTCTATGATTTGACCTCTCCCGTGGGTCCAGTTTAAGATTCCGATGCTTCACTTCAGGTTTACTATATCCCTTGGACCTTCCTATTGACGATGAAACACAGAGTTTGCATCCGAATTTAATACAAAAGGCACAATGCCGACTTAAGTACAAGAGTAATGGCACTATAACTTTCTATGATTTATACCTCTCCTGTGAGTCCAGTTTTAGATTCCGATGTTTCACTTCAGGTTTACTGTATCCCTTGGACCTTCTTATTGACGATGAAACACAGAAATTGGATCCGAATTTAATACAAAAGGCACAATGGCGACTTAAGTACAAGAGGACTGACACTCTCACTTTCAATGATTTCAACCTTTCCTGTGAGTCCAGTTTCAGATTCCGATGCTTCACTTCAGGTTTACTGTATACCTTGCACCTTCTTATTGACGATGAAACACAGAAATTGCATAGGAATTAAAATCAAAAGGCACAATGCCGACTTAAGTACAAGAGGACTGACACTCTTACTTTCTATGATTTGAACCTCTCCTGTGAGTCCAGTTTTTGATTCCGAAGCTTCACTTCAGGTTTACTGTATCCCTTGGACCTTCTTATTGACGATGAAACACAGTGTTTGCATCCGAATTTAATACAAGAGGTTCAAAGCTGACTTAAGTACAAGAGGACTGACACTCTAACTTCCTATGATTTGAACCTCTTCTGTGACTCCAGTTTTAGATTCCGATGCTTCACTACAGGTTTACTGTATAACTTGGACCTTCTTATTGACGATGAAACACAGTAATTGCATCCGAATTTAATACAAAAGGCGCAATGGCGACTTAAGTACAAGAGGACTGACACACTCTCTTTCTATGATTTGAACCTCTCCTGTGAGTCCAGTTTTAGATTCTGATGCTTCACTTCAGGTTTACTGTATCCCTTGGACCTCCTTATTGACGATGAAACACAGAAATTTCATCCGAATTTAATACGAAATTCACAATAGCGACTTAAGTACAAGAGGACTGACATTCTAACTTTCTATGATTTGAACCTCTCCTGTGAGTCTAGTTTTAGATTCCGATGCGTCACTTCAGGTTTACTGTATCCCTTGGACCTTCTTATTGACGATGAAACACAGTAATTGCATCCGAATTTAATACAAAAGGCGCAATGGCGACTTAAGTACAAGAGGACTGACACACTCTCTTTCTATGATTTGAACCTCTCCTGTGAGTCCAGTTTTAGATTCTGATGCTTCACTTCAGGTTTACTGTATCCCTTGGACCTTCTTATTGACGATGAAACACAGAAATTTCATCCGAATTTAATACAAAAGCACAATGCCGACTTAAGTACAAGAGGACTGACACTCTCACTTTCTAGGATTTGAACCTCTCCTGTGAGTCCAGTTTTAGATTCCGATGCTTCACTTTAGGTTTACTGTATACCTTGCACCTTCGTATTGACGATGAAACACAGAAATTGCATCCGAATTTAATACAAAAGGCACAATGCCGACTTAAGTACAAGAGGACTGAGATTGTAACTTTCTATGATTTGAACCTATCCTGTGAGTCCAGTTTTAGATTCCGATGCTTCTCTGCAGGTTCACTGTATCCCTTGGACTTTCTTATTGACGATAAAACACAGAAATTGCATCCGAATGTAATACAAATGGCACAATACCGACTTAAGTAGAAGAGGAGTGACACTCTAATTTTCTATGATTTGAACCTATCCTGTGAGTCCAGTTTTTAATTCAGATGCTTCACTTCAGGTTTACTGTATCCCTTGGACTTTCTTATTGACGATGAAACACAGATATTGCATCCGAATGTAATACAAATGACACAATACCGACTTAAGTACAAGAGGACTGACACTCTCACTTTCTATGATTTGAACCTCTCCTGTGAGTCCAGTTTTAGATTCCGATGCTTCACTTCAAGTTTACTGTATCCCTTGGACCTTCTTATTGACGATGAAACACAGAAATTGCATCCGAATTTAATACAAAAGGCACAATACCGACTTATGTACAAGAGGAGTGACACTTTAACATTCTATGATTTGAATCTCTCCTGTGAGTCCAGTTTTAGATTCCGATGCTTCACTTCATGTTTACTGTATCTCTTGGACCTACTTATTGACGATGAAACACAGAAATTGCATCGGAATTTAATTCAAAAGGCACAATGCCGACCTAAGTAGAAGAGGACTGACATTCCCACTTTCTATTATTTGAACCTCTCCTGTGAGTCCAGTTTTAGATTCCGATGCTTCACTTCAGGTTTACTGTATACCTTGCACCTTCTTATTGACGATGAAACACAGAAATTACATCGGAATTAAATTCAAAAGGCACAATGCCGACTTAAGTACAAGAGGACTGACACTCTCACTTTCTATGATTTAAACCTCTCCTGTGAGTCCAGTTTTAGATTCCGATGCTTCCCTTCAGGTTTGCTGTATCCCTTGGACCTGCTTACTGACGATGAAACACAGAGTTTACATACGAATTAAATACAAAAGGTACAATGCCGACTTAAGTACAAGTGGACTGACACACTAACTTTCTATGATTTGAACCTCTCCTGTGAGTCCAGTTTAAGAATCCGATGCTTCACGTCAAGTTTACTGTATCCTTGGACCTTCTTATTGACGATGAAGCACAGTAATTGCATCCGAATTTAATACAAAAGGCACAATGGCGACTTAAGTACAAGAGGACTGACACACTCTCTTTCTATGATTTGAACCTCTTCTGTGAGTCCAGTTTCAGATTCCGATGTTTCACTTCAGGTTTCCTGTATCCCTTGGACATTCTTATTGACTATGAAACACAGGAATTGCATCCGAATTTAATACAAATGGCACAATGCCGACTTAAGTACAAGAGGACTGACACTCTCTCTTTCTATGATTTGAACCTCTCCTGTGAGTCCGGTTTTAATTTCCGATGCTTCACTCCAGGTTTACTGTATACCTTGCACCTTCTTATTGACGATGAAACATAGAAATTGCATCGGAATTTAATACAAAAGGCACAATGCCGACTTAAGTAAAAGAGGACTGACACTCTGACATTCTATGATTTGACCTCTCCCGTGGGTCCAGTTTAATATTCCGATGCTTCACTTCAGGTTTACTATATCCCTTGGACCTTCCTATTGACGATGAAACACAGAGTTTGCATCCGAATTTAATACAAAAGGCACAATGCCGACTTAAGTACAAGAGTAATGGCACTATAACTTTCTATGATTTATACCTCTCCTGTGAGTCCAGTTTTAGATTCCGATGGTTCACTTCAGGTTCACTGTATCCCTTGGACCTTCTTATTGACGATGAAACACAGAAATTGGATCCGAATTTAATACAAAAGGCACAATGGCGACTTAAGTACAAGAGGACTGACACTCTCACTTTCAATGATTTCAACCTCTCCTGTGAGTCCAGTTTCAGATTCCGATGCTTCACTTCAGGTTTACTGTATACCTTGCACCTTCTTATTGACGATGAAACACAGAAATTTCATCCGAATTTAATACAAAAGCACAATGCCGACTTTAGTAAAAGAGGACTGACACTCTAACTTTTTATGATTTGAACCTCTCCTGCAAGTCCAGTTTTAGATTACGATGCTTCACTTCAGGTTTACTGTATACCTTGGACCGTCTTATTGACGATAAAACACAGAAATTGCATCCGAATTTAATACAAAAGGCACAATATCGACTTAAGTACAAGAGGAGTGCCACTCTAACTTTCTATGATTTGAATCTCTCCTGTGAGTCCAGTTTTAGATTCCGATGTTTCACTTCAGGTTTCCTGTATCCCTTGGACCTTCTTATTGACTATGAAACACAGGAATTGCATCCGAATTTAATACAAATGGCACAATGCCGACTTAAGTACAAGAGGACTGACACTCTCTCTTTCTATGATTTGAACCTCTCCTGTGAGTCCGGTTTTAATTTCCGATGCTTCACTCCAGGTTTAGTGTATACCTTGCACCTTCTTATTGACGATGAAACATAGAAATTGCATCGGAATTTAATACAAAAGGCACAATGCCGACTTAAGTAAAAGAGGACAAACACTCTAACTTTCTATGATTTGAACCTCTCCCGTGAGTCCAGTTTTAGATTGCGATGCTTCACTTCAGGTTTACTATATCCCTTGGACCTTCTTATTGACGATGAAACACAGAAATTGCATCCGAATTTAATACAAATGCCACAATGCCGACTTAAGTACAAGAGGACTGACTCTGTCACTTTCTATGATTTGAACCTTTCCTGTGAGTCCAGTTTTAGATTCCGATGCTTCACTTCAGGTTTACTGTATCCCTTGGACCTTCTTATTGACGATGAAACACAGAAATTACATCGGAATTAAATTCAAAAGGCACAATGCCGACTTAAGTACAAGAGGACTGACACTCTCACTTTCTATGATTTAAACCTCTCCTGTGAGTCCAGTTTTAGATTCCGATGCTTCCCTTCAGGTTTGCTGTATTCCTTGGACCTGCTTACTGACGATGAAACACAGAGTTTACATACGAATTAAATACAAAAGGTACAATGCCGACTTAAGTACAAGTGGACTGACACACTAACTTTCTATGATTTGAACCTCTCCTGTGAGTCCAGTTTAAGAATCCGATGCTTCACGTCAAGCTTACTGTATCCTTGGACCTTCTTATTGACAATGAAGCACAGTAATTGCATCCGAATTTAATACAAAAGGCACAATGGCGACTTAAGTACAAGAGGACTGACACACTCTCTTTCTATGATTTGAACCTCTTCTGTGAGTCCAGTTTCAGATTCCGATGTTTCACTTCAGGTTTCCTGTATCCCTTGGACATTCTTATTGACTATGAAACACAGGAATTGCATCCGAATTTAATACAAATGGCACAATGCCGACTTAAGTACAAGAGGACTGACACTCTCTCTTTCTATGATTTGAACCTCTCCTGTGAGTCCGGTTTTAATTTCCGATGCTTCACTCCAGGTTTACTGTATACCTTGCACCTTCTTATTGACGATGAAACATAGAAATTGCATCGGAATTTAATACAAAAGGCACAATGCCGACTTAAGTAAAAGAGGACTGACACGCTAACATTCTATGATTTGACCTCTCCCGTGGGTCCAGTTTAAGATTCCGATGCTTCACTTCAGGTTTACTATATCCCTTGGACCTTCCTATTGACGATGAAACACAGAGTTTGCATCCGAATTTAATACAAAAGGCACAATGCCGACTTAAGTACAAGAGTAATGGCACTATAACTTTCTATGATTTATACCTCTCCTGTGAGTCCAGTTTTAGATTCCGATGTTTCACTTCAGGTTTACTGTATCCCTTGGACCTTCTTATTGACGATGAAACACAGAAATTGGATCCGAATTTAATACAAAAGGCACAATGGCGACTTAAGTACAAGAGGACTGACACTCTCACTTTCAATGATTTCAACCTCTCCTGTGAGTCCAGTTTCAGATTCCGATGCTTCACTTCAGGTTTACTGTATACCTTGCACCTTCTTATTGACGATGAAACACAGAAATTGCATAGGAATTAAAATCAAAAGGCACAATGCCGACTTAAGTACAAGAGGACTGACACTCTTACTTTCTATGATTTGAACCTCTCCTGTGAGTCCAGTTTTAGATTCCGATGCTTCCCTTCTGGTTTGCTGTATCCCTTGGACCTGCTTACTGACGATGAAACACAGAGTTTACATACGAATTAAATACAAAAGGTACAATGCCGACTTAAGTACAAGTGGACTGACACACTAACTTTCTATGATTTGAACCTCTCCTGTGAGTCCAGTTTAAGAATCCGATGCTTCACGTCAAGTTTACTGTATCCTTGGACCTTCTTATTGACGATGAAGCACAGTAATTGCATCCGAATTTAATACAAAAGGCACAATGGCGACTTAAGTACAAGAGGACTGACACACTCTCTTTCTATGATTTGAACCTCTTCTGTGAGTCCAGTTTCAGATTCCGATGTTTCACTTCAGGTTTCCTGTATCCCTTGGACATTCTTATTGACTATGAAACACAGGAATTGCATCCGAATTTAATACAAATGGCACAATGCCGACTTAAGTACAAGAGGACTGACACTCTCTCTTTCTATGATTTGAACCTCTCCTGTGAGTCCGGTTTTAATTTCCGATGCGTCACTCCATATTTACTGTATACCTTGCACCTTCTTATTGACGATGAAACATAGAAATTGCATCGGAATTTAATACAAAAGGCACAATGCCGACTTAAGTAAAAGAGGACTGACACTCTAACATTCTATGATTTGACCTCTCCCGTGGGTCCAGTTTAAGATTCCGATGCTTCACTTCAGGTTTACTATATCCCTTGGACCTTCCTATTGACGATGAAACACAGAGTTTGCATCCGAATTTAATACAAAAGGCACAATGCCGACTTAAGTACAAGAGTAATGGCACTATAACTTTCTATGATTTATACCTCTCCTGTGAGTCCAGTTTTAGATTCCGATGTTTCACTTCAGGTTTACTGTATCCCTTGGACCTTCTTATTGACGATGAAACACAGAAATTGGATCCGAATTTAATACAAAAGGCACAATGGCGACTTAAGTACAAGAGGACTGACACTCTCACTTTCAATGATTTCAACCTCTCCTGTGAGTCCAGTTTCAGATTCCGATGCTTCACTTCAGGTTTACTGTATACCTTGCACCTTCTTATTGACGATGAAACACAGAAATTGCATAGGAATTAAAATCAAAAGGCACAATGCCGACTTAAGTACAAGAGGACTGACACTCTGACTTTCTATGATTTGAACCTCTCCTGTGAGTCCAGTTTTTGATTCCGAAGCTTCACTTCAGGTTTACTGTATCCCTTGGACCTTCTTATTGACGATGAAACACAGTGTTTGCATCCGAATTTAATACAAGAGGTTCAAAGCTGACTTAAGTACAAGAGGACTGACACTCTAACTTCCTATGATTTGAACCTCTCCTGTGACTCCAGTTTTAGATTCCGATGCTTCACTACAGGTTTACTGTATAACTTGGACCTTCTTATTGACGATGAAACACAGTAATTGCATCCGAATTTAATACAAAAGGCGCAATGGCGACTTAAGTACAAGAGGACTGACACACTCTCTTTCTATGATTTGAACCTCTCCTGTGAGTCCAGTTTTAGATTCTGATGCTTCACTTCAGGTTTACTGTATCCCTTGGACCTTCTTATTGACGATGAAACACAGAAATTTCATCCGAATTTAATACGAAATTCACAATAGCGACTTAAGTACAAGAGGACTGACATTCTAACTTTCTATGATTTGAACCTCTCCTGTGAGTCTAGTTTTAGATTCCGATGCGTCACTTCAGGTTTACTGTATCCCTTGGACCTTCTTATTGACGATGAAACACAGTAATTGCATCCGAATTTAATACAAAAGGCGCAATGGCGACTTAAGTACAAGAGGACTGACACACTCTCTTTCTATGATTTGAACCTCTCCTGTGAGTCCAGTTTTAGATTCTGATGCTTCACTTCAGGTTTACTGTATCCCTTGGACCTTCTTATTGACGATGAAACACAGAAATTTCATCCGAATTTAATACAAAAGCACAATGCCGACTTTAGTAAAAGAGGACTGACACTCTAACTTTCTATGATTTGAACCTCTCCTGCAAGTCCAGTTTTAGATTACGATGCTTCACTTCAGGTTTACAGTATACCTTGGACCGTCTTATTGACGATAAAACACAGAGATTGCATCCGAATTTAATACAAAAGGCACAATATCGACTTAAGTACAAGAGGAGTGACACTCTAACTTTCTATGATTTGAATCTCTCCTGTGAGTCCAGTTTTAGATTCCGATGTTTCACTTCAGGTTTCCTGTATCCCTTGGACCTTCTTATTGACTATGAAACACAGGAATTGCATCCGAATTTAATACAAATGGCACAATGCCGACTTAAGTACAAGAGGACTGACACTCTCTCTTTCTATGATTTGAACCTCTCCTGTGAGTCCGGTTTTAATTTCCGATGCTTCACTCCAGGTTTAGTGTATACCTTGCACCTTCTTATTGACGATGAAACATAGAAATTGCATCGGAATTTAATACAAAAGGCACAATGCCGACTTAAGTAAAAGAGGACAAACACTCTAACTTTCTATGATTTGAACCTCTCCCGTGAGTCCAGTTTTAGATTGCGATGCTTCACTTCAGGTTTACTATATCCCTTGGACCTTCTTATTGACGATGAAACACAGAAATTGCATCCGAATTTAATACAAATGCCACAATGCCGACTTAAGTACAAGAGGACTGACTCTGTCACTTTCTATGATTTGAACCTTTCCTGTGAGTCCAGTTTTAGATTCCGATGCTTCACTTCAGGTTTACTGTATCCCTTGGACCTTCGTACTGACGATGAAATACAGAAATTGCACCCGAATTTAATACAAATGGCACAATACCGACTTAAGTACGAGAGGACTGACACTCTCACTATCTATGATTTTAACCTCTATGTGAGACCAGTTTTAGATTCCGATGCTTCACTTCAGGTTTACTGTATCACTTGGACCTTCTTATTGACGATGAAACACAGAGTTTGCATCCGAATTTAATACAAAAGGCACAATGCCGACTTAAGTACAAGAGTAATGACACTATAACTTTCTATGATTTGAACCGCTCCTGTGAGTCCAGTTTTAGATTCCGATGTTTCACTTCAGGTTTACTGTATCCCTTGGACCTTCTTATTGACGATGAAACACAGAAATTGGATCCGAATTTAATACAAAAGGCACAATGGGGACTTAAGTACAAGAGGACTGACACTCTCACTTTCAATTATTTGAACCTCTCCTGTGAGTCCAGTTTTAGATACCGAAGCTTCACTTCAGCTTTACTGTATACCTTGGACCTTCTTATTGACGATGAAACACAGTGTTTGCACCCGAATTTAATACAAATGGTTCAATGCCGACTTAAGTACAAGAGGACTCACACTCTAACTTTCTATGATTTGAACCTCTCGTGTGAGTCTAGTTTTGGATTCCGATGCTTCACTTCAGGTTTACTGTATCTCCTGGACCTTCTTATTGACAAGGAAACACAGAAATTGCATCCGAATTTAATACAAAAGGCACAATGCCGACTTAAGTACAAGAGGACTGACACTCTAACTTTCTATGATTTGAACCTCTCCCGTGAGTCCAGTTTTAGATTCCGATGCTTCACTTCAGGTTTCCTATATCCCTTGGACCTTCTTATTGACGATGAAACACAGAAATTGCATCCGAATTTAATACAAATGCCACAATGCCGACTTAAGTACAAGAGGACTGACACTGTCACTTTCTATGATTTGAACCTTTCCTGTGAGTCCAGTTTTAGATTCCGATGCTTCACTTCAGGTTTACTGTATCCCTTGGACCTTCTTACTGACGATGAAACACAGAAATTGCACCCGAATTTAATACAAATGGCACAATACCGACTTAAGTACAAGAGGACTGACACTCTCACTATCTATGATTTTAACCTCTAATGTGAGACCAGTTTCAGATTCCGATGCTTCACTTCAGGTTTACTGTATCACTTGGACTTTCTTATTGACGATGAAACACAGAGTTTGCATCCGAATTTAATACAAAAGGCACAATGCCGACTTAAGTACAAGAGTAATGACACTCAAACTTTCTATGATTTGAACCTCTCCTGTGAGTCCAGTTTTAGATTCCGATGTTTCACTTCAGGTTTACTGTATCCCTTGGACCTATTTTTTTAAGCGATGAAACACAGAAATTGGATCCGAATTTAATACAAAAGGCACAATGGCGACTTAAGTACAAGAGGACTGACACTCTCACTTTCAATGATTTGAACCTCTCCTGTGAGTCCAGTTTCAGATTCCGATGCTTCACTTCAGGTTTACTGCATACCATGCAAATTCTTATTGACGATGAAACACAGAAATTGCATCGGAATTAAATTCAAAAGGCACAATGCCGACTTAAGTACAAGAGGACTGACACTCTCACTTTCTATGATGTGAACCTCTCCTGTAAGCCCAGTTTTAGATTCCGAAGCTTCACTTCAGGTTTACTGTATCCCTTGGACCTTCTTATTGACGATGAAACACAGTGTTTGCATCCGAATTTAATACAAATGGTTCAATGCCGACTTAAGTACAAGAGGACTGACACTCTAACTTTCTATGATTTGAACCTCTCCTGTGAGTCCAGTTTTAGATTCTGATGCTTCACTACAGGTTTACTGTATCCCTTGGACCTTCTTATTTACGATGAAACACAGAAATTGCATCCGAATTTAATACAATATTCACAATGGCGACTTAAGTACAAGAGGACTGACATTCTAATTTTCTATGATTTGAACCTCTCCTGTGAGTCTAGTTTTAGATTCCGATGCTTCACTTCAGGTTTACTGTATCCCTTGGACCTTCATATTGACGATGAAACACAGTAATTGCATCCGAATTTAATACAAAAGGCACAATGGCGACTTAAGTACAAGAGGACTGACACACTCTCTTTTTTATGATTTGAACCTCTCCTGTGAGTCCAGTTTTAGATTCTGATGCTTCACTTCAGGTTTACTGTATCCCTTGGACCTTCTTATTGACGATGAAACACAGAAATTTCATCCGAATTTAATACAAACGGCACAATGCCGACTTAAGTAAAAGAGCACTGACACTCTAACTTTCTATGATTTGAACCTCTCGTGCGAGTCTAGTTTTGGATTCCGATGCTTCACTTCAGGTTTACTGTATCCCTTGGACCTTCTTATTGACAATGAAACACAGAAATTACATCCGAATTTAATACAAAAGGCACAATGCCGACTTAAGTACAAGAGGACTGACACTCTAACTTTCTATGATTTGAACCTCTCCCGTGAGTCCAGTTTTAGATTCCGATGCTTCACTTCAGGTTTACTATATCCCTTGGACCTTCTTATTGACGATGAAACACAGAAATTGCATCCGAATTTAATACAAATGCCACAATGCCGACTTAAGTACAAGAGGACTGACACTGTCACTTTCTATGATTTGAACCTTTCCTGTGAGTCCAGTTTTAGATTCCGATGCTTCACTTCAGGTTAACTGTATCCCTTGGACCTTCTTACTGACGATGAAACACAGAAATTGCACCCGAATTTAATACAAATGGCACAATACCGACTTAAGTACAAGAGGACTGACACTCTCACTATCTATGATTTTAACCTCTAATGTGAGACCAGTTTTAGATTCCGATGCTTCACTTCAGGTTTACTGTATCACTTGGACCTTCTTATTGACGATGTAACACAGAGTTTGCATCCGAATTTAATACAAAAGGCACAATGCCGACTTAAGTACAAGAGTAATGACACTCTAACTTTCTATGATTTGAACCTCTCCTGTGAGTCCAGTTTTAGATTCCGATGTTTCACTTCAGGTTTACTGTATCTCTTGGACCTTCTTATTGACGATTAAACACAGAAATTGGATCCGAATTTAGTACAAAAGGCACAATGGCGACTTAAGTACAAGAGGACTGACACTCTCACTTTCAATGATTTGAACCTCTCCTGTGAGTCCAGTTTCAGATTCCGATGCTTCACTTCAGGTTTACTGTATACCTTGCAAATTCTTATTGACGATGAAACACAGAAATTGCATCGGAATTAAATTCAAAAGGCACAATGTCGACTTAAGTACAAGAGGACTGACACTCTCACTTTCTATGATTTGAACCTCTCCTGTGAGTCCAGTTTTAGATTCCGAAGCTTCACTTCAGGTTTACTGTATCCCTTGGACCTTCTTATTGACGATGAAACACAGTGTTTGCATCCGAATTTAATACAAATGGTTCAATGACGAATTAAGTACAAGAGGACTGACACTCTCACTATCTACTATTTTAACCTCTAATGTGAGACCAGTTTTAGATTCCAATGCTTCACTTCAGGTTTACTGTATCACTTGGACCTTCTTATTGACGATGAAACACAGTGTTTGCATCCGAATTTAATACAAAAGGCACAATGCCGACTTAAGTACAAGAGTAATGACACTCTAACTTTCTATGATTTGAACCCCTCCTGTGAGTCCAGTTTTAGATTCCGATGCTTCACTTCAGGTTTACTGTATCCCTTGGAACTTCACATTGACGGTGAAACACAGAAATTGGATCCGAATTTAATACAAAAGGCACAATGGCGACTTAAGTACAAGCGGACTGACACTCTCACTTTCAATGATTTGAACTTATCCTGTGAGTTTAGTTTCAGATTCCGATGCTTCACTTCAGGTTTACTGTATACCTTGCACCTTCGTATTGACGATGAAACACAGAAATTGCATCGGAATTAAATTCAAAGGGCACAATGCCGACTTAAGTACAAGAGGACTGTCACTATAACTTTCTATGATTTGAACCTCTCCTGTGAGTCCAGTTTTAGATTCCGAAGCTTCACTTCAGGTTTACTGTATCCCTTGGACCTTCTTATTGACGATGAAACACAGTGTTTGCATCCGAATTTAATACAAAAGGGTCAATGCCGACTTAAGTACAAGAGGACTGACACTCTAACTTTCTATGATTTGAACCTCTCCTGTGAGTCCAGTTTTAGATTCCGATGCTTCACTACAGGTTTACTGTATCCCTTGTACCTTCTTACTGACGATGAAACACAGAAATTGCATCCGAATTTAATACAAAAATCACAATGGTGACTTAAGTACAAGAGGACTGACATTCTAACTTTCTATGATTTGAAGCTCTCCTGTGAGTCCAGTTTTAGATTCCGATGCTTCACTTCAGGTTTACTGTATCCCTTGGACGTTCTTATTGACGATGAAACACAGAAATTGCATCCGAATGTAATACAAATGGCACAATACCGACTTAAGTACAAGAGGAGTGGCACCCTAACTTACTATGATTTGAACCTCTCCTGTGAGTCCAGTTTTAGATTCCGATGTTTCACTTCAGGTTTACTGTATACCTTTGACCATCTGATTGACGATGAAACACAGAAATTTTATCCAAATTTAATACAAATATCACAATGCCGTCTTAAGTACAAGAGGACTGACACTCTCACTTTCTATGATTTGAACCTCTCCTTTGAGTGCAGTTTTAGATTCCGATGCTTCACTTCAGGTTTACTGTATACCTTGCACCTTCTGATTGACGATGAAACACAGAAATTGCATCGGAATTTAATACAAAAGGCACAATGCCGACCTAAGTAAAAGAGGACTGACACTCTAACTTTCTATGATTTGAACCTGTCCAGTGAGTCCAGTTTTAGATTCCGATGCTTCACTTAAGGTTTACTGTATCCCTTGGACCTTCTTATTGACGATGAAACACAGAAATTGCATCCGAATTTAATACAAAAGGCACAATACCGACTTATGTACAAGAGGAGTGACACTTTAACTTTCTATGATTGAATCTCTCCTGTGAGTCCAGTTTTAGATTCCGATGCTTCACTTCATGTTTACTGTATCCCTTGGACCTACTTATTGACGATGAAACACAGAAATTGCATCGGAATTTAATTCAAAAGGCACAATGCCGACCTAAGTAGAAGAGGATTGACACTCTCACTTTCTATTATTTGAACCCCTCCTGTGAGTCCAGTTTTAGATTCCGATGGTTCACTTCAGGTTTACTGTATACCTTGCACCTTCTTATTGACGATGAAACACAGAAATTGCATCAGAATTAAATTCAAAAGGCACAATGCCGACTTAAGTACAAGAGGACTGACCCTCTCACTTTCTATGATTTGAAACTCTCCTGTGAGTCCAGTTTTAGATTCCGATGCTTCACTTCAGGTTTGCTGTTTCCCTTGGACCTTCTTACTGACGATGAAACACAGTGTTTGCATCCGAATTTAATGCAAAAGGTACAATGCCGACTTAAGTACAAGAGGACTGACACTCTAACTTTCTATGTTTTGAACCTGCCCTGTGAGTGCAGTTTACGATTCCGATGCTTCACTTCAGGTTTACTGTATCCCTTGGACCTTCTTATTGACGATGAAACACAGAAATTGCATCCGAATTTAATCCAAAATTCACAATGGCGACTTAAGTACAAGAGGACCGACACTCTCACTTTCTACGATTTGAACCTCTCCTGTGAGTCCAGTTTCACATTCCGGTGCTTCACTTTAGGTTTACTGTATACCTTGCTCCTTCTGATTGACGATGAAACACAGAAATTGCATCGGAATGTAATACAAAAGGCACAGTGCCGACTTAAGTAAAAGAGGACTGACACTCCAACTTTCTATGATTTGAACCTCTCCTGTGAGTCCAGTTTTAGATTCTGATGCTTCACTTCAGGTTTACTGTATCCCTTGGACCTTCTTATAGACGATGAAACACAGAAATTGCATCCGAATTTAATACAAAAGGCACAATGCCGACTTAAGTAAAAGAGGACTGACACTCTAACATTCTATGATTTAAACCTCTCCTGCAAGTCAAGTTTTAGATTCCGATGCTTCAGTTAAGGTTTACTGTATCCCTTGGACCTTCATATTGACGATGAAACACACAAATTGCATCCGAATTTAATACAAAAATCACAAAGGCGACTAAAGTAAAAGAGGACTGACACTCTCACTTTCAATGATTTGAACCTCTCCTGTGAGTAAAGTTTCAGATTCCGATGCTTCACTTCAGGTTTACTGTATCCCTACGACCTGCTTATTGGCGATGAAACACAGAAATTGCATCCGAATTTAATACAAATGCCACAATGCCGACTTAAGTACAAGAGGACTGACACTCTCACTTTCTATGATTTGAACCTCTCCTGCGAGTCCAGTTTTATGTTCCGATGCTTCACTTCAGGTTTACTGTATCCCTTGGAGCTTCGTATTGACGATGAAACACAGAAATTGCGTCCGAATATAATACAAGAGGCACAAAGGCGACTTAAGTACAAGAGGACTGACACTCTCTCCTTCTATGATTTGAACCTCTCTTGTGAGTCCAGTTTCAGATTCCGGTACTTCACTTTAGGTTTACTGTATACCTTGCACCTTCTGATTGGCGATGAAACACAGAAATTGCATCGGAATTTAATACAAAAGGCACAATGCCGACTTAAGTAAAGGAGGACTGACACTCTAACTTTCTATGATTTGAACCTCTCCTGTGAGTCCAGTTTTAGATTCTGATGCTTGACTTCAGGTTTACTGTATCCCTTGGACCTTCTTATAGACGATGAAACACAGAAATTGCATCCGAATTTAATACAAAAGGCACAATGCCGACTTAAGTAAAAGAGGACTGACACTCTAACATTCTATGATTTGAACCTCTCCTGCAAGTCAAGTTTTAGATTCCGATGCTTCACTTAAGGTTTACTGTATCCCTTGGACCTTCTTTTTGACAATGTAACACAGAAATTGCATCCGAATTTAATACAAAAGGCACAATACCGATTTAAGTACAAGAGGAGTGACACTCTAACATTCTATGATTTGAATCTCTCCTGTGAGTACAGTTTTAGATTCCGATGCTTCACTTCAGGTTTACTGTATCCCTTGGACCTTCTGATTGACGATGAAACACAGGAATTGCATCCGAATTTAATACAAAAATCACAATGGCGGCTTAAGTACAAGAGGACTGACACTCTCAATTTCTATGATTTGAACCTCTCCTGTGAGTCCAGTTTTAGATCCGATGCTTCACTTCAGGTTTACTGTATCCCTTGGACCTTCTTATTGACGATGAAACACACAAATTGCATCGGAATTAAATTCAAATGGCACAATGCCGACTTAAGTAAAAGAGGACTGACACTCTCACTTTCTATGATTCGAACCTCTCCTGTGAGTCCAGTTTTAGATTCCGATGCTTCACTTTAGGTTCACTGTAGCCCTTGGACCACCTTATTGACGATGAAACACAGAAAGTGCACCCGAATTTCAACAAAAGGCACAATACCGTCTCAAGTACAAGAGGAGTTGCACTCTAACTTTCTATGATTTGAATCTCTCCTGTGAGTCCAGTTTTTGATCCGATGCTTCACTTCAGGTTTACTGTATCCCTTGTACCTTCTTATTGATGATGAAACACAGAAATTGCACCTGAATTTAATACAAATGGCACAATGCCGACATAAGTACAAGAGGACTGACACTCTAACTTTCTATGAATTGAACCTCTCCTGTGAGTCCAGTTTTAGATTCCGATGCTTAACTTCAGGTTTACTGTATCCCTTGGTCCTTCTTACTGACGATGAAACACAGAAATTGCATCTGAATTAAATTCAAAAATCACTATGCCGACTTAAGTACAAGAGGACTGACGCTCTAACATTCTATGATTTGATCCTCGCCTGTGAGTCCAGTTTTAGATTCCGATGCTTCACTTCAGGTTTACTGTATCCCTTGGACCTTCTTATTGAAGATGAAACACAGAGTATGCATCCGAATTTAATACAAAAGGCACAATGCCGACTGAAGTACAAGAGGACTGACACTCTAACTTTCTATGATTTGAACCTCTCCTGTGAGTCCAGTTTTAGACTCCGATGCTTCACTTCAGGTTTACTGTATCCCTTGGACCTTCTTATTGACGATGAAACACAGATACTGCATCCGAATTTAATACAAAAGGCACAATGGCGACTTAAGTACAAGAGGACTGACACTCTCACTTTCTATGATTTGAACCTTTCCCGTGAGTCCAGTTTTAGATTCCGATGCTTCTCTTCAGGTTTACTGTATCCCTTGGAACTTCTTGTTGATGATGAAACACAGAAATTGCGTCCGAATTTAATACAAATGGCACAATACCAAATTGGTACGAGAGGAGTTACACTCTAACTCTCTATGATTTGAACTTCTCCTGTGAGTCCAGTTTTAGATTCTGATGCTTCACTTCAGGTTTACTGTATCCCTTAAACCCTCTTATTAACGAAGAATCACAGAAATTGAATCCGAAATTAATACAAAAGGCACAAAGCCGACTTAAGTACAAGAGGACTTACACTCTCACTTTAAATGATTTGAACCTCTGCTGTGGGTCCAGTTTTAGATTCCGATGCTTCACTTCAGGTTTACTGTATCCCTTGGACCTTCTTATTGACGATGAAACACAGAAATTGCATCGGAATTAAATTCAAAACGCACAATGCCGACTTAAGTAAAAGAGGACTGACACTCTCACTTTCTATGATTCGAACCTCTCCTGTGAGTCCAGTTTTAGATTCCGATGCGTCACTTCAGGTTTACTGTATCCCTTGGACCTTCTTATTGACGAGAAACACAGAAATTGCACCCGAATTTGATACAAATGGCACAATGCCGACTTAAGTACAAGAGGACTGACACTCTCACTTTCTATGATTTGAACCTCCTCTGTAAGTCCAGTTTTAGTTTCCGATGCTTCACTTCAGGTTTACTGTATACCTTGCACCTTCTTATTGACGATGAAACACAGAAATTGAATCCGAATTTAATACAAATGGCACAATGCCGACTTAAGTAAAAGAGGACTGACATTCTAACTTTCTATGATTTGAACCCTCCTGTGAGTCCAGTTTTAGATTAAGATGCTTCACTTTAGGTTCACTGTATCCCATGGACCTTCTTATTGACGATGAAACACAGAAATTGCACGCGAATTTAATACAAAAGGCACAATACCGACTCAAGAACAAGAGGAGTGACACTCTACCTTTCTATGATTTGAATCTCTCTTGTGAGTCCAGTTTTTGATTCCGATGCTTCACTTCAGGTTTACTGTATCCCTTGGACCTTCTTATTGATGATGAAACACAGAAATTGCACCCGAATTTAATACAAATGGCACAATGCCGACTTAAGTACAAGAGGACTGACACTCTCACTTTATATGATTTGAACCTCTCCTGTGGGTCCAGTTTTAGATTCCGATGCTTCACTTCAGGTTTACTGTATCCCTTGGACCTTCTTATTGACGATGAAACACAGAAATTGCATCGGAATTAAATTCAAAACGCACAATGCCGACTTAAGTAAAAGAGGACTGACACTCTCACTTTCTATGATTCGAACCTCTCCTGTGAGTCCAGTTTTAGATTCCGATGCTTCACTTCAGGTTTACTGTATCCCTTGGACATTCTTATTGACGAGAAACACAGAAATTGCACCCGAATTTAATACAAATGGCACAATGCCGACTTAAGTACAAGAGGACTGACACTCTCACTTTCTATGATTTGAACCTCTCCTGTGAGTCCAGTTTTAGATTCCGATGCTTCACTTCAGGTTTCTGTATCCCTTGGACCTTCTTATTGACGATGAAACACTGAAATTGCATCCGAATTTAATACAAATGTCACAATGCCGACTTAAGTACAAGAGGCCTGACACCCTCACTTCCTATGATTTGAACCTCTCCTGTGAATCCAGTTTTAGTTTCCGATGCTTCACTTCAGGTTTACTGTATCCCTTGCACCTTCTTATTGACGATGAAACACAGAAATTGAATCCGAATTTAATACAAAAGGCACAATGCCGACTTAAGTACAAGAGGACTGACATTCTAACTTTCTATTATTTGAACTCTCCTGTGAGTCCAGTTTTAGATTCCGATGCTTCACTTTAGGTTCACTGTATCCCTTGGACCACCTTATTGACGATGAAACACAGAAATTGCACCCGAATTTCAACAAAAGGCACAATACCGTCTCAAGTACAAGAGGAGTGGCACTCTAACTTTCTATGATTTGAATCTCTCCTGTGAGTCCAGTTTTTGATTCCGATGCTTCACATCAGGTTTACTGTATCCCTTGTACCTTGTTATTCATGATGAATCACAGAAATTGCACCCGAATTTAATACAAATGGCACAATGCCGACATAAGTACAAGAGGACTGACACTCTAACTTTAAATGATTTGAACCTCTCCTGTGAGTCCAGTTTTAGATTCCGATGCTTAACTTCAGGTTTACTGTATCCCTTGGACCTTCTTATTGACGATGAAACACAGAAATTGCATCTGAATTAAATTCAAAAATCACTATGCCGACTTAAGTACAAGAGGACTGACGCTCTAACATTCTATGATTTGATCCTCGCCTGTGAGTCCAGTTTTAGATTCCGATGCTTCACTTCAGGTTTACTGTATCCCTTGGACCTTCTTATTGAAGATGAAACACAGAAATTGCATCCGAATTTAATACAAATGGCACAATGTCGACCTAAGTACAAGAGGACTGACACTCTCACATCCTCTGATTTGAACCTCTCCTGTGAGTCCAGTTTTAGATCCGATGCTTTAGTTCAGGTTTGCTGTATCGCTTGGACCTTCTTATTGACGATGAATCACAGAAATTGCATCCGAATTTAATACAAATGCTACAATGCCGGCTCAAGTACAAGAGTACTGACACTCTCACTTTCTATGATTTGAACCTCTCCTGTAAGTCCAGTTTTAGTTTCCGATGCTTCACTTCAGGTTTACTGTATACCTTGCACCTTCTTATTGACGATGAAACACAGAAATTGAATCCGAATTTAATACAAAAGTCACAATGCCGACTTAAGTAAAAGAGGACTGACATTCTAACTTTCTATGATTTGAACTCTCCTGTGAGTCCAGTTTTAGATTAAGATGCTTCACTTTAGGTTCACTGTATCCCATGGACCTTCTTATTGACAATGAAACACAGAAATTGCACGCGAATTTAATACAAAAGGCACAATACCGACTCAAGTACAAGAGGAGTGACACTCTACCTTTCTATGATTTGAATCTCTCTTGTGAGTCCAGTTTTTGATTCCGATGCTTCACTTCAGGTTTACTGTATCCCTTGGACCTTCTTATTGATGATGAAACACAGAAATTGCACCCGAATTTAATACAAATGGCACAATGCCGACTTAAGTACAAGAGGACTGACACTCTCACTTTATATGATTTGAACCTCTCCTGTGGGTCCAGTTTTAGATTCCGATGCTTCACTCAGGTTTACTGTATCCCTTGGACCTTCTTATTGACGATGAAACACAGAAATTGCATCGGAATTAAATTCAAAACGCACAATGCCGACTTAAGTAAAAGAGAACTGACACTCTAAGTTTCTATGTTTTGAACCTCTCCTGTGAGTCCATTTTTAGATTCGGATGCTTAACTTCAGGTTTACTGGAGCCCTTGGACCTTCTTATTGACGATGAAACGCAGAAATTGCATCTGAATTAAATTCAAAATTCACAATGCCGACTTAAGTACCAGAGGACTGACACTCTAACATTCTATGATTTGATCCTCTCCTGTGAGTCCAGTTTTAGATTCCGATGCTTCACTTCATGTATACGGTATCCCTTGGACCTTCTTATTGAAGATGAAACACAGAGAATGCATCCGAATTTAATACAAAAGGCACAATGCCGACTTAAGGACAAGAGGACTGACATTATAATTTTCTATGATTTGAACCTCTCCTGTGAGTCCAGTTTTAGATTCCGATGCTTCACTTCAGGTTTACTGTAACCCTTGGACCTTCTTATTGACGATGAAACACAGATACTGCATCCGAATTTAATACAAAAAGCACAATGGCGACTCAAGTACAAGAGGACTGACACTCTCACTTTCTATGATTTGAACCATTCCTGTGAGTCCAGTTTCAGATTCCGATGCTTCACTTCAGGTTTACTGTATACTTTGCACCTTCTTATTGACGATGAAACACAGAAATTGCATCGGAGTTAATTTGAAAAGGCACAATGCCGACTTAAGTACAAGAGGACTGACACTCAAACTTTCTATGATTTGAACCTCACCTGTAAGTCCAGTTTTAGATTCCGATGCTTCACTCAGGTTTACTGTATCACTTGGACCTTCTTAATGACGATGAAACATAGAAATTGCATCCGAATATAATACAAATGGCACAATACCAACTTGGTACAAGAGGAGTGACACTCTAACTCTCTATGATTTGAACCTCTCCTGTGAGTCCAGTTTTAGATTCTGATGCTTCACTTCAGGTTTACTGTATCCCTTAAACCTTCTTATTAACGAAGAATCACAGAAATAGCATCCGAATTTAATACAAAAGGCACAAAGCCGACTTAAGTACAACAGGACTGACACTCTCACTTTCTATGATCGGAACCTCTCCTGTGAGTCCAGTTTTAGATTCCGATGCTTCACTTCAGGTTTACTGTATCCCTTGGACCTTCTTATTGAAAATGAGACACAGAAATTGCATCCGAATTTAATACAAATGGCACAATGCCGACTTAAGTACAATAGGACTGACACTCTCACTTTCTATGATTTGAACCTCTCCTGTGAGTCCAGTTTTAGATTCCGATGCTTCACTTCAGGTTTACTGTATCCCTTGGACCTACTTATTGGCGATGAAACACAGAAATTGCATCCGAATTTAATACAAATGGCACAATGCCGACTTAAGTACAAGAGGACTGACACTCTCACTTTCTATGATTTGAACCTCTCCTGTGAGTCGGGTTTTGGACTCCGATGCTTCACTTCAGGTTTACTGTATACCTTGCACCTTCTTATTTACGATGAAACATAGAAATTGCATCGGAATTTAATACAAAAGGCACAATGCTGACTTAAGTAAAAGAGGACTGACACTCTAACTTTCTATAATTTGAACCTCTCCTGTGAGTCCAGTTTTAGATTCCGATGCTTCACTTCAGGTTTACTGTATCCCTTGGACCTTCTTATTGACGATGAAACACATAAATTGCATCCCAATTTAATAAAAAAGGCACAATACCGACTTAAGTACAAGAGGAGTGACACTCTAACTATCTATGATTTGAATCTCTCCTGTGAGTCCAGTTTTAGATTCCGATGCTTCACTTCGGGTTTACTGTATCCCTTGGACGTTCTTATTGACGATGAAACACAGAAATTGCATCCGAATTTAATACAAATGGCACAATGCCGACTTAAGTACAAGAGGACCGACACTCTCACTTTCTATGATCTGAACCTCTCCTGTGAGTCCAGTTTTAGATTCCGATGCTTCACTTCAGGTTTACTGTATCCCTTGGCCCTTCTTATTGACGATGAATCACAGAAATTGCATCGGAATTAAATTGAAAAGGCACAATGCCGACTTAAGTAAAAGAGGACTGACACTCTCATTTTCTATGATTTGAACCTCTCCTGTGAGTCCAGTTTTAGATTCCGAAGCTTCGCTTCAGGTTTACTGTATCCCTTGGACCATCTTATTGACGATGAAACACAGAAATTGCATCGGAATTAAATTCAAAAGGCACAATGCCGACTTAAGTACAACAGGACTGACACTCAAACTTTCTATGATTTGAACCTCTCCTGTGAGTCCGGTTTTAGATTTTGATGCTTCACTTCAGGTTTACTGTATCCCTTCGACCTTCTTATTGACGATGAAACACAGAGTTTGCATCCGAATTTAATATAAAAGGCACAATGCTGACTTAAGTACAAGAGGACTGTCACTCTAACTTTCTATGATTTGAATCTCTCCTGCGAGTCCAGTTTTTTATTCCGATGCTTCACTTCAGGTTTACTGTATCCCTTGGACCTTCTTATTGATGATGAAACACAGAAATTGCACCCGAATTTAATACAAATGGCACAATGCCGACTTAAGTACAGGAGGACTGACACTCTCACTCTCTATGATTTGAACCTCTCCTGTGAGTCCAGTTTTAGATTCCGATGCTTCACTTCAGGTTTCTGTTTCCCTTGGACCTTCTTATTGACGAAGAAACACAGAAATTGCATCGGAATTAAATTCAAACGCACAATGCCGACTTAAGTAAAAGAGCACTGATACTCTCACTGTCTATGATTTGAACTTTTCCTGTGAGTCCAGTTTTAGATTCCGATGCTTCACTTCAGGTTTACTGTATCCCTCAAACCTTCTTATTGACGAAGAATCACAGAAATTGCATCCGAATTTAATACAAAAGGCACAAAGCCGACTTAAGTACAACAGGACTGACACTCTCACTTTCTATGATTGGAACCTCTCCTGTGAGTCCAGTTTTAGATTCCGATGCTTCACTTCAGGTTTACTGTATCCCTTGGACCTTCTTATTGAAGATGAAACACAGAAATTGCATCCGAATTTAATACAAATGGCACAATGCCGACTTAAGTACAAGAGGACTGACACTCTCACTTTCTATGATTTGAACCTCTCCTGTGAGTCCGGTTTTGGACTACAATGCTTCACTTCAGGTTTACTGTATACCTTGCACCTTCTTATTTACGATGAAACATAGAAATTGCATCGGAATTTAATACAAAAGGCACAATGCTGCATTAAGTAAAAGAGGACTGACACTCTAACTTTCTATGATTTGAACCACTCCTGTGAGTCCAGCTTTAGATTCCGATGCTTCACTTCAGGTTTTTTGTATTCCTTGGACCTTCTTATTGACGATGAAACACATAAATTGCATCTGAATTTAATAAAAAAGGCACAATACCGACTTAAGTACAAGAGGAGTACACTCTAACTATCTATGATTTGAATCTCTCCTGTGAGTCCAGTTTTGGATTCCAATGCTTCACTACAGGTTTACTGTATCCCTTGGACGTTCTTATTGACGATGAAACACAGAAATTGCATCCGATTTTAATACAAATGGCACAATGCCGACTTAAGTACAAGAGGACCGACACTCTCACTTTCTATGATTTGAACCTCTCCTGTGAGTCCAGTTTTAGATTCCGATGATTCACTTCAGGTTTACTGTATCCCTTGGACCTTCTTATTGACGATGAATCACAGAAATTGCATCGGAATTAAATTGAAAAGGCACAAAGCCGACTTAACTAAAAGAGGACTGACACTCTCATTTTCTATGATTTGATCCTCTCCTGTGAGTCCAGTTTGTGATTCCAAAGCTTCGCTTCAGGTTTACTGTATCCCTTGGACCATCTTATTGACGATGAAACACAGAAATCGCATCCGAATTTAATGCAAATTGCACAATGGCGGCTTAAGTACAAGAGGACTGACACTCTCACTTTCAATGACTTGAACCTCTCGTGTGTGTCCAGTTTTAGATTCCGATGCTTCTCTTCAGGTTTCCTGTATACCTTGCACCTTCTTATTGACGATGAAACACAGAAGTTGCATCGGAATTAAATTCAAAAGGCACCACGCCGACTTAAGTACAAGAGGACTGACACTCTAACTTCCTATGATTTGAACCTCTACTGCGGGTCCAGTTTTAGATCCCGATGCTTCACTTCAGGTTTACTGTATCCCTTGGACCTTCTTATTGACGATGAAACACAGAAATTGCATCCGAATTTAATACAAATGGCACAATGCCGACTTAAGTACAAGAGGACTGACACTCTCACTTTCTCTGATTTGAACCTCTTGTGCGAGTCCAGTTTTAGATTCCGATGCTTCACTTCAGGTTTGCTGTATCCCTTGGACCTTCTTATTGACGATGAAACACAGAAATTGCATCGGAATTAAATTCAAAATGCACAATGCCGACTTAAGTAAAAGAGGACTGACACTCTCACTTTCTATGATTAAAATCTCTCCTGTGAGTCCAGTTTCAGATTCCGATGCTTCACTTCAGGTTTACTGTATCCCTTGGACCTTCTTATTGATGATGAAACACAGAAATTGCACCCGAATTTAATACAAATGGCACAATGCCGACTTAAGTACAAGAGGACTGACACTCTCACTTTCTATGATTTGAACCTCTCCTGTGAGTCCAGTTTTAGATTCCGATGCTTCACTTCAGGTTTCTGTTTCCCTTGGACCTTCTTATTGACGATGAAACACAGAAATTGCATCGGAATTAAATTCAAACGCACAATGCCGACTTAAGTAAAAGAGCACTGATACTCTCACTGTCTATGATTTGAACTTTTCCTGTGAGTCCAGTTTTAGATTCCGATGCTTCACTTCAGGTTTACTCATTCCCTTGGACCTTCTTATTGACAATGAAACACAGAAATTGCATCCGAATTTAATACAAATGCCACAATGCCGACTTAAGTACAAGAGGACTGACACTTTCACTTTCTGTGATTTGAACCTTTCCTGTGAGTCCAGTTTTAGATTCTGATGCTTCACTTCAGGTTAACTGTATACCTTGTACCTTCTTATTGACGATGAAACACAGAAATTACATCGGAATTAATTTCAAAAGGCACAATGCCGACTTAAGTACAAGAGGACTGACACTCTAACTCTCTATGATTTGAACCCCTCCTGTGAGTCCAGTTTTAGATTCTGATGCTTCACTTCAGGTTTACTGTATCCCTTGGACCTACTTATTGACGATGAAACACAGAAATTACATCCGAATTTAATACAAATTGCACAATGCCGACTTAAGTACAAGAGGACTGACACTCTCACTTTCTATGATTTGAACCTCTCCTGTGAGTCCGGTTTTGGACTACGATGCTTCACTTCAGGTTTACTGTATACCTTGCACCTTCTAATTTACGATGAAACATAGAAATTGCATCGGAATTTAATACAAAAGGCACAATGCTGACTTAAGTAAAAGAGGACTGACACTCTATCTTTCTATGATTTGAACCACTCCTGTGAGTCCAGCTTTAGATTCCGATGCTTCACTTCAGGTTTTTTGTATTCCTTGGACCTTCTTATTGACGATGAAACACATAAATTGCATCTGAATTTAATAAAAAAGGCACAATACCGACTTAAGTACAAGAGGAGTGACACTCTAACTATCTATGATTTGAATCTCTCCTGTGAGTCCAGTTTTAGATTCCGATGCTTCACTACAGGTTTACTGTATCCCTTGGACGTTCTTATTGACGATGAAACACAGAAATTGCATCCGAATTTAATACAAATGGCACAATGCCGACTTAAGTACAAGAGGACCGACACTCTCACTTTCTATGATTTGAACCTCTCCTGTGAGTCCAGTTTTAGATTCCGATGCTTCACTTCAGGTTTACTGTATCCCTTGGACCTTCTTATTGACGATGAATCACAGAAATTGCATCGGAATTAAATTGAAAAGGCACAATGCCGAGTTAACTAAAAGAGGACTGACACTCTCATTTTCTATGATTTGATCCTCTCCTGTGAGTCCAGTTTGAGATTCCAAAGCTTCGCTTCAGGTTTACTGTATCCCTTGGACCATCTTATGGACGATGAAACACAGAAATTGCATCCGAATTTAATGCAAAAAGCACAATGGCGGCTTAAGTACAAGAGGACTGACACTCTCACTTTCAATGACTTGAACCTCTCGTGTGTGTCCAGTTTTAGATTCCGATGCTTCTCTTCAGGTTTCCTGTATACCTTGCACCTTCTTATTGACGATGAAACACAGAAGTTGCATCGGAATTAAATTCAAAAGGCACCACGCCGACTTAAGTACAAGAGGACTGACACTCTAACTTCCTATGATTAAAATCTCTCCTGTGAGTCCTGTTTCAGATTCCGATGCTTCACTTCAGGTTTACTGTATCCCTTGGACCTTCTTATTGACAATGAAGCACAGAAATTGCATCCGAATTTAATACAAATGCCACAATGCTGACTTAAGTACAAGAGGACTGACACTCTTACTTTCTATGATTTGAACCTTTCCTGTGAGTCCAGTTTTAGATTCCGATGCTTCACTTCAGGTTTACTGTATCCCTTGGCCCTTCTTATTGACGATGAATCACAGAAATTGCATCGGAATTAAATTGAAAAGGCACAATGCCGACTTAAGTAAAAGAGGACTGACACTCTCATTTTCTATGATTTGAACCTCTCCTGTGAGTCCAGTTTTAGATTCCGAAAATTCGCTTCAGGTTTACTGTATCCCTTGCACCATCTTATTGACGATGAAACACAGAAATTGCATCGGAATTAAATTCAAAAGGCACAATGCCGACTTAAGTACAACAGGACTGACACTCAAACTTTCTATGATTTGAACCTCTCCTGTGAGTCCGGTTTTAGATTCCGATGCTTCACTTCAGGTTTACTGTATCTCTTCGACCTTCTTATTGACGATGAAACACAGAGTTTGCATCCGAATTTAATATAAAAGGCACAATGCCGACTTAAGTACAAGAGGACAGACACTCTAACTTTCTATGATTTGAATCTCTCCTGTGAGTCCAGTTTTTGATTCCGATGCTTCACTTCAGGTTTACTGTATCCCTTGGACCTTCTTATTGATGATGAAACACAGAAATTGCACCCGAATTTAATACAAATGGCACAATGCCGACTTAAGTACAAGAGGACTGACACTCTCACTTTCTATGATTTGAACCTCTCCTGTGAGTCCAGTTTTAGATTCCGATGCTTCACTTCAGGTTTCTGTTTCCCTTGGACCTTCTTATTGCTGATGAAACACAGATATTGCATCGGAATTAAATTCAAACGCACAATGCCGACTTAAGTAAAAGAGCACTGATACTCTCACTGTCTATGATTTGAACTTTTCCTGTGAGTCCAGTTTTAGATTCCGATGCTTCACTTCAGGTTTACTGTATCCCTTGGACCTTCTTATTGAAGATGAAACACAGAAATTGCATCCGAATTTAATACAAATGGCACAATGCCGACTTAACTACAAGAGGACTGACACTCTCACTTTCTATGATTTGAACCTCTCCTGTGAGTCCAGTTTTAGATTCCGATGCTTCACTTCAGGTTTACTGTATCCCTTGGACCTACTTATTGACGATGAAACACAGAAATTACATCCGAATTTAATACAAATGGCACAATGCCGACTTAAGTACAAGAGGACTGACACTCTCACTTTCTATGATTTGAACCTCTCCTGTGAGTCCGGTTTTGGACTACGATGCTTCACTTCAGGTTTACTGTATACCTTGCACCTTCTTATTTACGATGAAACATAGGAATTGCATCGGAATTTAATACAAAAGGCACAATGCTGACTTAAGTAAAAGAGGACTGACACTCTAACTTTCTATGATTTGAACCACTCCTGTGAGTCCAGCTTTAGATTCCGATGCTTCACTTCAGGTTTTTTGTATTCCTTGGACCTTCTTATTGACGATGAAACGCATAAATTGCATCTGAATTTAATAAAAAAGGCACAATACCGACTTAAGTACAAGAGGAGTGACACTCTAACTATCTATGATTTGAATCTCTCCTGTGAGTCCAGTTTTAGATTCCGATGCTTCACTACAGGTTTACTGTATCCCTTGGACGTTCTTATTGACGATGAAACACAGAAATTGCATCCGAATTTAATACAAATGGCACAATGCCGACTTAAGTACAAGAGGACCGACACTCTCACTTTCTATGATTTGAACCTCTCCTGTGAGTCCAGTTTTAGATTCCGATGCTTCACTTCAGGTTTACTGTATCCCTTGGACCTTCTTATTGACGATGAATCACAGAAATTGCATCGGAATTAAATTGAAAAGGCACAATGCCGACTTAACTAAAAGAGGACTGACACTCTCATTTTCTATGATTTGATCCTCTCCTGTGAGTCCAGTTTGAGATTCCAAAGCTTCGCTTCAGGTTTACTGTATCCCTTGGACCATCTTATTGACGATGAAACATAGAAATTGCATCCGAATTTAATGCAAAAAGCACAATGGCGGCTTAAGTACAAGAGGACTGACACTCTCACTTTCAATGACTTGAACCTCTCGTGTGTGTCCAGTTTTAGATTCCGATGCTTCTCTTCAGGTTTCCTGTATACCTTGCACCTTCTTATTGACGATGAAACACAGAAGTTGCATCGGAATTAAATTCAAAAGGCACCACGCCGACTTAAGTACAAGAGGACTGACACTCTAACTTCCTATGATTTGAACCTCTACTGCGAGTCCAGTTTTAGATCCCGATGCTTCACTTCAGGTGTACTGTATCCCTTGGACCTTCTTATTGACGATGAAACACAGAAATTGCATCCGAATTTAATACAAATGGCACAATGCCGACTTAAGTACAAGAGGACTGACACTCTCACTTTCTCTGATTTGAACCTCTCCTGCGAGTCCAGTTTTAGATTCCGATGCTTCACTTCAGGTTTGCTGTATCCCTTGGACCTTCTTATTGACGATGAAACACAGAAATTGCATCGGAATTAAATTCAAAATGCACAATGCCGACTTAAGTAAAAGAGGACTGACACTCTCACTTTCTATGATTAAAATCTCCCCTGTGAGTCCAGTTTCAGATTCCGATGCTTCACTTCAGGTTTACTGTATCCCTTGGACCCTCTTATTGATGATGAAACACAGAAATTGCACCCGAATTTAATACAAATGGCACAATGCCGACTTAAGTACAAGAGGACTGACACACTCACTTTCTATGATTTGAACCTCTCCTGTGAGTCCAGTTTTAGATTCCGATGCTTCACTTCAGGTTTCTGTTTCCCTTGGAGCTTCTTATTGACGATGAAACACAGAAATTGCATCGGAATTAAATTCAAACGCACAATGCCGACTTAAGTAAAAGAGCACTGATACTCTCACTGTCTATGATTTGAACTTTTCCTGTGAGTCCAGTTTTAGATTCCGATGCTTCACTTCAGGTTTACTCATTCCCTTGGACCTTCTTATTGACAATGAAACACAGAAATTGCATCCGAATTTAATACAAATGCCACAATGCCGACTTAAGTACAAGAGGACTGACACTCTCACTTTCTGTGATTTGAACCTTTCCTGTGAGTCCAGTTTTAGATTCTGATGCTTCACTTCAGGTTAACTGTATACCTTGTACCTTCTTATTGACGATGAAACACAGAAATTACATCGGAATTAATTTCAAAAGGCACAATGCCGACTTAAGTACAAGAGGACTGACACTCTAACTCTCTATGATTTGAACCCCTCCTGTGAGTCCAGTTTTAGATTCTGATGCTTCACTTCAGGTTTACTGTATCCCTTGGACCTACTTATTGACGATGAAACACAGAAATTACATCCGAATTTAATACAAATTGCACAATGCCGACTTAAGTACAAGAGGACTGACACTCTCACTTTCTATGATTTGAACCTCTCCTGTGAGTCCAGTTTTAGATTCCGATGCTTCACTTCAGGTTTACTGTATCCCTTGGACCTACTTATTGACGATGAAACACAGAAATTACATCCGTATTTAATACAAATGGCACAATGCCGACTTAAGTACAAGAGGACTGACACTCTCACTTTCTATGATTTGAACCTCTCCTGTGAGTCCGGTTTTGGACTACGATGCTTCACTTCAGGTTTACTGTATACCTTGCACCTTCTAATAACGATGAAACATAGAAATTGCATCGGAATTTAATACAAAAGGCACAATGCTGACTTAAGTAAAAGAGTACTGACACTCTATCTTTCTATGATTTGAACCACTCCGGTGAGTCCAGCTTTAGATTCCGATGCTTCACTTCAGGTTTTTTGTATTCCTTGGACCTTCTTATTGACGATGAAACACATAAATTGCATCTGAATTTAATAAAAAAGGCACAATACCGACTTAAGTACAAGAGGAGTGACACTCTAACTATCTATGATTTGAATCTCTCCTGTGAGTCCAGTTTTAGATTCCGATGCTTCACTACAGGTTTACTGTATCCCTTGGACGTTCTTATTGACGATGAAACACAGAAATTGCATCCGAATTTAATACAAATG
Organism: Schistocerca americana; assembly: GCF_021461395.2. Lineage (NCBI taxonomy): Eukaryota > Metazoa > Arthropoda > Insecta > Orthoptera > Acrididae > Schistocerca > Schistocerca americana. The sequence continues at coordinate 9,266,500 of NC_060128.1, read as the reverse complement.
GCACAATGCCGACTTAAGTACAAGAGGACCGACACTCTCACTTTCTATGATTTGAACCTCTCCTGTGAGTCCAGTTTTAGATTCCGATGCTTCACTTCAGGTTTACTGTATCCCTTGGACCTTCTTATTGACGATGAATCACAGAAATTGCATCGGAATTAAATTGAAAAGGCACAATGCCGAGTTAACTAAAAGAGGACTGACACTCTCATTTTCTATGATTTGATCCTCTCCTGTGAGTCCAGTTTGAGATTCCAAAGCTTCGCTTCAGGTTTACTGTATCCCTTGGACCATCTTATTGACGATGAAACACAGAAATTGCATCCGAATTTAATGCAAAAAGCACAATGGCGGCTTAAGTACAAGAGGACTGACACTCTCACTTTCAATGACTTGAACCTCTCGTGTGTGTCCAGTTTTAGATTCCGATGCTTCTCTTCAGGTTTCCTGTATACCTTGCACCTTCTTATTGACGATGAAACACAGAAGTTGCATCGGAATTAAATTCAAAAGGCACCACGCCGACTTAAGTACAAGAGGACTGACACTCTAACTACGTATGATTAAAATCTCTCCTGTGAGTCCTGTTTCAGATTCCGATGCTTCACTTCAGGTTTACTGTATCCCTTGGACCTTCTTATTGACAATGAAGCACAGATATTGCATCCGAATTTAATACAAATGCCACAATGCTGACTTAAGTACAAGAGGACTGACACTCTTACTTTCTATGATTTGAACCTTTCCTGTGAGTCCAGTTTTAGATTCCGATGCTTCACTTCAGGTTTACTGTATCCCTTGGCCCTTCTTATTGACGATGAATCACAGAAATTGCATCGGAATTAAATTGAAAAGGCACAATGCCGACTTAAGTAAAAGAGGACTGACACTCTCATTTTCTATGATTTGAACCTCTCCTGTGAGTCCAGTTTTAGATTCCGATGCTTCACTTCAGGTTTCTGTTTCCCTTGGACCTTCTTATTGCTGATGAAACACAGATATTGCATCGGAATTAAATTCAAACGCACAATGCCGACTTAAGTAAAAGAGCACTGATACTCTCACTGTCTATGATTTGAACTTTTCCTGTGAGTCCAGTTTTAGATTCCGATGCTTCACTTCAGGTTTACTGTATCCCTTGGACCTTCTTATTGAAGATGAAACACAGAAATTGCATCCGAATTTAATACAAATGGCACAATGCCGACTTAACTACAAGAGGACTGACACTCTCACTTTCTATGATTTGAACCTCTCCTGTGAGTCCAGTTTTAGATTCCGATGCTTCACTTCAGGTTTACTGTATCCCTTGGACCTACTTATTGACGATGAAACACAGAAATTACATCCGAATTTAATACAAATGGCACAATGCCGACTTAAGTACAAGAGGACTGACACTCTCACTTTCTATGATTTGAACCTCTCCTGTGAGTCCGGTTTTGGACTACGATGCTTCACTTCAGGTTTACTGTATACCTTGCACCTTCTTATTTACGATGAAACATAGAAATTGCATCGGAATTTAATACAAAAGGCACAATGCTGACTTAAGTAAAAGAGGACTGACACTCTAACTTTCTATGATTTGAACCACTCCTGTGAGTCCAGCTTAAGATTCCGATGCTTCACTTCAGGTTTTTTGTATTCCTTGGACCTTCTTATTGACGATGAAACACATAAATTGCATCTGAATTTAATAAAAAAGGCACAATACCGACTTAAGTACAAGAGGAGTGACACTCTAACTATCTATGATTTGAATCTCTCCTGTGAGTCCAGTTTTAGATTCCGATGCTTCACTACAGGTTTACTGTATCCCTTGGACGTTCTTATTGACGATGAAACACAGAAATTGCATCCGAATTTAATACAAATGGCACAATGCCGACTTAAGTACAAGAGGACCGACACTCTCACTTTCTATGATTTGAACCTCTCCTGTGAGTCCAGTTTTAGATTCCGATGCTTCACTTCAGGTTTACTGTATCCCTTGGACCTTCTTATTGACGATGAATCACAGAAATTGCATCGGAATTAAATTGAAAAGGCACAATGCCGAGTTAACTAAAAGAGGACTGACACTCTCATTTTCTATGATTTGATCCTCTCCTGTGAGTCCAGTTTGAGATTCCAAAGCTTCGCTTCAGGTTTACTGTATCCCTTGGACCATCTTATTGACGATGAAACACAGAAATTGCATCCGAATTTAATGCAAAAAGCACAATGGCGGCTTAAGTACAAGAGGACTGACACTCTCACTTTCAATGACTTGAACCTCTCGTGTGTGTCCAGTTTTAGATTCCGATGCTTCTCTTCAGGTTTCCTGTATACCTTGCACCTTCTTATTGACGATGAAACACAGAAGTTGCATCGGAATTAAATTCAAAAGGCACCACGCCGACTTAAGTACAAGAGGACTGACACTCTAACTTCCTATGATTTGAACCTCTACTGCGAGTCCAGTTTTAGATCCCGATGCTTCACTTCAGGTGTACTGTATCCCTTGGACCTTCTTATTGACAATGAAGCACAGAAATTGCATCCGAATTTAATACAAAAGGCACAAAACCGACATAAGTACAAGAGGAGTGACACTCTATCTATGATTTGAACCTCTACTGTGAGTCCAGTTTTAGATTCCGATGCTTCACTTCAGGTTTACTGTATCCCCTGGACCTTCTTATTGACAATGAAACACAGAAAAAGCATCGGGAATTAAATTCAAAAGGCACAATGCCGACTTAAGTACAAGAGGACTGACATTCTAACTTTCTATGATTTGAACCTCTCCTAAGAGTCCAGTTTTAGATTCCGATGCTTCACTTAAGGTTTACTGTATCCCTTGGACCTTCTTATTGACGATGAAACACAGAGTTGGCATTCGAATTTAATACAAAGGGCACAATGCCGACTTAAGTACAAGAGGACTGACACTCTAACTTTCTATGATATGAACCTCTCCTGTGTGTCCAGTTTTAGATTCCGATGCTTCACTTCAGGTTTACTGTATCCCTTGAACCTTCTTATTGACGATGAAACACAGAAATCGCATCCGAATTTAATTCAAAAGGCAGAATGGCGGCTTAAGTACAAGAGGACTGACACTTTCACTTTCTATGATTTGAACCTTTCCTTTGAGTCCAGTTTTAGATTCCGATGCTTCACTTCAGGTTTACTGTATCCCTAGGACCTTCCTATTGACGATGAAACACAGGAATTGCACCTTAATTTAATACAAATGGCAAATTGCCGACTTAAGTACAAGAGGACTGACACTCTCACTTTCTATGATTTGAACCTCTCCTGTTAGTCCAGTTTTAGAATCCGATGCTTGACTTCAGGTTTACTGTATCCCTTGGACCTTCTTATTGACGATGAAACACAGATATTACATCGGAATTAAATTCAAAACGGACAATGCCGACTTAAGTAAAAGAGGACTAACACTCTCACTTTCTATGATTTTAACCTCTCCTGTGAGTCCAGTTTTAACTTCTGATGCTTCACTTAACGTTTACTGTATCCCTTGGACCTTCTTATTGACGAAGAATCACAGAAATTGCATCCGGTTTTAATACAAAAGTCACAATGCCGACTTAAGTACAAGAGGACTGAAACTCTCATTTTTTATGATTGGAACCTCTCCTGTGAGTCCAGTTTTAGATTCCGATGCTTCACTTCAGGTTTACTGTATCCATTGGACCTTCTTATTGAAGATGAAACACAGAAAGTGCATCCAAATTTAATACAAATGGCACAATGCCGACTTAAGTACAAGAGGACTGACACTCTCACTTTCTATGATTTGAACCTCTACTGTGAGTCCATTTTAAGATTCCGATGCTTCACATCAGGTTTACTGTATCCCTTGGACCTTCTTATTGACGATGAAACACAGAAATGGTATCCGAATTTAATACAAATAGCACAATGCCGACTTAAGTACAAGAGGATTGAAATTCTCACTTTCTATGATTTGAACATCACCTGTGAGTCCGGTTTTAGATTCCGATGCTTCACTTCAGGTTTACTGTATACCTTGCACCTTCTTATTGACGATGAAACATAGAAATTGCATCAAAATTTAATACAAAAGGCACAATGATGACTTAAGTAAAAGAGGACTGACACTCTAACTTTCTATGAATTGAACCTCACCTGTGAGTTCAGTTTTAGATTCCGATGCTTCACTTCAGGTTTACTGTATCCCTTCGACCTTCTTATTGACGATGAAACACAGAGTTTGCATCAGATTTTAAAACAAAAGGCACAATGCCGACATATGTACAACAGGACTGACACTCTAACTTTCTATGATTGGAACCTCTCCTGTGAGTCCAGTTTTAGATTCCGATGCTTCACTTCAGTTTCACTGTATCCCTTGGACCTTCTTATAGACGATAAAACACAGTAATTGCATCCGAACTTAATACAAATGGCACAATGCCGACTCAAGTACAAGAGGACCGACACTCTCACTTTCTCTGATTTGAACTTCTCCTGCAGTCCAGTTTTAGATTCCGATGCTTCACTTCAGGTTTTCTGTATCCCTTGGACCTTCTTATTGACAATGAAACACATAAATTGCATCGGAATTAAATTCAAAAGGCACAATGCCGACTTAAGTAAAAGAGGACTGACACTCTCACTTTCTATGATTTAGATATCTCCTGTGAGTCCAGTTTTGGATTCCGATGCTTCACTTCAGGTTTACTGTATCCCTTGGAACTTCTTATTGACGATGAAACACAGAAATTGCATCCGAATTTAATACAAATGGCACAATGCCGACTTAAGTACAAGAGGACTGACACTCTCACTTTCTCTGATGTGAACCTCTCCTGCGAGTCCAGTTTTAGATTCCGATGCTTCACTTCAGGTTTGCTGTATCCCTTGGACTTTCTTATTGACGATGAAACACAGAAATTGCATCGGAATTAAATTCAAAATGCACAATGCCGACTTAAGTAAAAGAAGACTGACCCACTCACTTCCTATGATTGAAATCTCTCTTGTGAGTCCAGTTTCAGATTCCGATGCTTCACTTCAGGTTTACTGCATCCCTTGGACCTTCGTATTGACGATGAAGCACAGAAATTGCATCCGAATTTAATACAAATGCCACAATGCTGACTTAAGTGCAAGAGGACTGACACTCTCACTTTCTATGATTTGAACCTTTCCTGTGATTCCAGTTTTAGATTCCGATGCTTCACTTCAGGTTTACTGTATCCCTTCGACCTTCTTATTGACGATGAAACACAGAAATTACATCCGAATTTAATACAAATGGCACAATGCCGACTTACGTACAAGAGGACTGACACTCCCACTTTCTATGATCTGAACCTCTCCTGTGAGTCCGGTTTTGGACTACGATGCTTCACTTCAGGTTTACTGTATACCTTGCACCTTCTTATTTACGATGAAACTTAGAAATTGCATCGGAATTTAATACAAAAGGCACAATGCTGACTTAAGTAAAAGAGGACTGACACTCTAACTTTCTATGATTTGAACCACTCCTGTGAGTCCAGCTTTAGATTCCGATGCTTCACTTCAGGTTTTTTGTATTCCTTGGACCTTCTTATTGACGATGAAACACATAAATTGCATCCGAATTTAATAAAAAAGGCACAATACCGACTTAAGTACAAGAGGAGTGACACTCTAACTATCTATGATATGAATATCTCCTGTGAGTCCAGTTTTAGATTCCGATGCTTCACTACAGGTTTACTGTATCCCTTGGACGTTCTTATTGACGATGAAACACAGAAATTGCATCCGAATTTAATACAAATGGCACAATGCCGACTTAAGTACAAGAGGACCGACACTCTCACTTTCTATGATTTGAACCTCTCCTGTGAGTCCAGTTTTAGATTCCGATGCTTCACTTCAGGTTTGCTGTATCCCTTGGACCTTCTTATTGACGATGAAACACAGAAATTGCATCGGAATTAAATTCAAAATGCACAATGCCGACTTAAGTAAAAGAGGACTGACACTCTCTCTTTCTGTGATTAAATTCTCTCCTGTGAGTCCAGTTTCAGATTCCGATGCTTCTCTTCAGGTTTACTGTATCCCTTGGACCTTCTTATTGACGATGAAGCACAGAAATTGCATCCGAATTTAATACAAATGCCACAACGCTGACTTAAGTACAAGAGGACTGACACTCTCACTTTCTATGATTTGAACCTTTCCTGTGAGTCCAGTTTTAGATTCCGATGCTTCACTTCGGGTTCACTGTATCCCTTGGACCTTCTTATTGACGATGACACACAGAAATTGCACCCGAATTAAATACAAATGGCACAATGCCGACTTAAGTACAAGAGGACTGACACCCTCACTTTCTATGATTTGAACCTCTCCTGTGAGTCCGGTTTTAGATTCCGATGCTTCACTTCAGGTTTACTGTATACCTTGCACCTTCTTATTGACGATGAAACATAAAAATTGCATCGGAATTTAATACAAAAGGCAAAATGCTGACTTAAGTAAAAGAGGACCGATACGCTAACTTTCTATGTTTTGAACCTCTCCTGTGAGTCTAGTTTTAGATTCCGATGCTTCTCTTCAGGTTTACTGTATCCCTTGGACCCTCTAACTGACGATGAAACCCAGAAATTGCATCCGAATTTAATACAAAATACACAAAACCGACATAAGTACAAGAGGAGTGACACTCTACCTATGTTTTGAACCTCTACTGTGAGTCCAGTTTTAGATTCCGATGCTTCACTTCAGGTTTACTGTATCCCTTGGACCTTCTTATTGACGATGAAACACAGAAATCGCATCCGAATTTAATTCAAAAGGCAGAATGGCGGCTTAAGTACAAGAGGACTGACACTTTCACTTTCTATGATTTGAACCTTTCCTTTGAGTCCAGTTTTAGATTCCGATGCTTCACTTCAGGTTTACTGTATCCCTAGGACCTTCCTATTGACGATGAAACACAGGAATTGCACCTGAATTTAATACAAATGGCAAATTGCCGACTTAAGTACAAGAGGACTGACACTCTCACTTTCTATGATTTGAACCTCTCCTGTTAGTCCAGTTTTAGAATCCGATGCTTGACTTCAGGTTTACTGTATCCCTTGGACCTTCTTATTGACGATGAAACACAGATATTGCATCGGAATTAAATTCAAAACGGACAATGCCGACTTAAGTAAAAGAGGACTAACACTCTCACTTTCTATGATTTTAACCTCTCCTGTGAGTCCAGTTTTAACTTCTGATGCTTCACTTAAAGTTTACTGTATCCCTTGGACCTTCTTATTGACGAAGAATCACAGAAATTGCATCCGGTTTTAATACAAAAGTCACAATGCCGACTTAAGTACAAGAGGACTGATACTCTAACTTTGTATGATTTGAACCTCTCCTGTGAGTCCAGTTTTAGATTCCGATGCTTCACTTCAGGTTTACTATATCCCTTGGACCTTTTTATTGACGAAGAATCACAGAAATTGCATCCTATTTTAATACAAAAGTCACAATGCCGACTTAAGTACAAAAGGATTGAAACTCTCATTTTTTATGATTGGAACCTCACCTGTGAGTCCAGTTTTAGATTCCGATGCTTCACTTCAGGTTTACTGTATCCATTGGACCTTCTTATTGAAGATGAAACACAGAAAGTGCATCCAAATTTAATACAAATGGCACAATGCCGACTTAAGTACAAGAGGATTGACATTTTCACTTTCTATCATTTGAACATCACCTGTGAGTCCGGTTTTAGATTCCGATGCTTCACTTCAGGTTTACTGTATACCTTGCACCTTCTTATTGACGATGAAACATAGAAATTGCATCAAAATTTAATACAAAAGGCACAATGATGACTTAAGTAAAAGAGGACTGACACTCTAACATTCTATGAATTGAACCTCTCCTGTGAGTTCAGTTTTAGATTCCGATGCTACACTCAGGTTTACTGTATCCCTTCGACCTTCTTATTGACGATGAAACACAGAGTTTGCATCAGAATTTAATACAAAAGGCACAATGCCGACATCTGTACAAGAGGACTGACACTCTAACTTTCTATGATTGGAACCTCTCCTGTGAGTCCAGTTTTAGATTCCGATGCTTCACTTCAGTTTCACTGTATCCCTTAAACCTTCTTATAGACGATGAAACACAGAAATTGCATCCGAACTTAATACAAATGGCACAATGCCGACACAAGTACAACAGGACCGACACTCTCACTTTCTCTGATTTGAACCTCGCATGCTGTCCAGTGTTAGATTCCGATGCTTCACTTCAGGTTTTCTGTATCCCTTGGACCTTCTTATTGACGATGAAACACATAAATTGCATCGGAATTAAATTCAAAAGGCACAATGCCGACTTAAGTAAAAGAGGACTGACACTCTCACTTTCTATGATTTAGATATCTCCTGTGAGTCCAGTTTTATATTCCGATGCTTCACTTCAGGTTTACTGTATCCCTTGGCCTTCTTATTGACGATGAAACACAGAAATTGCATCCGGATTTAATACAAATGGCACAATGCTGACTTATGTACAAGAGGACTGACACTCTCACTATCTCTGATTTGAACCTCTCCTGCGAGTCCAGTTTTAGATTCCGATGCTTCACTTCAGGTTTGCTGTGACCCTTGGACTTTCTTATTGACGATTAAACACAGAAATTGCATCGGAATTAAATTCAAAATGCACAATGTGCGACTTAAGTAAATAAAGACTGACACTCTCACTGTCTATGATTGAAATCTCTCCTGTGAGTCCAGTTTCAGATTCCGATGCTTCACTTCAGGTTTACTGTATCCCTTGGACCTTCTTATTGACGATGAAGCACAGAAATTGCATCCGAATTTAATACAAATGCCACAATGCTGACTTAAGTGCAAGAGGACTGACACTCTCACTTTCTATGATTTGAACCTGTCCTGTGAGTCTAGTTTTAGTTTCCGATGCTCCACTTCAGGTTTACTGTATCCCATGGACCTTCTTATTGACGATGACACACAGAAATTGCACCCGAATTAAATACAAATGGCACAATGCCGACTTAAGTACAAGAGGACTGAGACCCTCACTTTCTATGATTTGAACCTCTCCTGTGAGTCCGATTTTAGATTCCGATGCTTCACTTCAGGTTTACTGTATACCTTGCACCTTCTTATTGACGATTGAACATAGAAATTGCATCGGAATTTAATACAAAAGGCAAAATGCTGACTTAAGTAAAAGACGACCGACACGCTAACTTTCTATGTTTTGAACCTCTCCTGTGAGTCCAGTTTTAGATTCCGATGCTTCTCTTCAGGTTCACTGTATCCCTTGGACCTTCTTATTGACGAGGAAGCACAGAAATAGCGTCCGAATGTAATACAAAAGGCACAATACCGACTTAAGTACAAGAGGAGAGACACTCTAACTCACTATGATTTGAACCTCCCCTGTGAGTCCAGTTTTAGATTCTGATGCTTCACTTCAGGTTTACTGTATCCCTTGGACCTTCCTCTTGACGAAGAATCACAGAAATTGCATCCTATTTTAATACAAAAGTCGCAATGCCGACTTAAGTACAAGAGGACTGACACTCATTTTTTATGATTGGAACCTCTCCTGTGAGTCCAGTTTTAGATTCCGATGCTTCACTTCAGGTTTACTGTATCCCTTGGACCTTCTTATTGAAGATGAAACACAGAAAGCGCATCCGAATTTAATACAAATGGCACAATGCCGACTTAAGTACAAGAGGACTGACACTCTCACTTTCTATGATTTGAACCTCTACTGTGAGTCCATTTTTAGATTCCGATGCTTCACTTCAGGTTTACTGTATCCCTTGGACCTTCTTATTGACGATGAAACACAGAAATAGCATCCGAATTTAATACAAGTAGCACAATGCCGACTTAAGTACAAGAGGATTGACACTCTCACTTTCTATGATTTGAACCTCACCTGTGAGTCCGGTTTTAGATTCTGATGCTTCACTTCAGGTTTACTGTATACCTTGCACCTTCTTGTTGACGATGAAACACAGAGTTTGCATTCGAATTTAATACAAAGGGCACAATGCCGACTTAAGTACAAGAGGACTGACACTCTAACTTTCTATGATATGAACCTCTCCTGTGAGTCCAGTTTTAGATTCCGATGCTTCACTTCAGGTTTACTGTATCCCTTGGACCCTCTTATTGACGATGAAACACAGAAATTGCATCCGAATTCAATTCAAAAGGCACAATGGCGGCTTAAGTACAAGAGGACTGACACTCTCACTTTCTATGATTTGAACCTTTCCTGTGAGTCCAGTTTTAGATTCCGATGCTTCACTTCAGGTTTACTGTATCCCTAGGACCTTCCTATTGACGATGAAACACAGAAATTGCACCCGAATTTAATACAAATGGCACAATGCCGACTTAAGTACAAGAGGACTGACACTCTCACTTTCTATGATTTGAACCTCTCCTGTTAGTCCAGTTTTAGATTCCGATGCTTGACTTCGGGTTTTCTGTATCCCTTGGACCTTCTTATTGACGATGAAAAACAGATATTGCATCGGAATTAAATTCAAAACGCACAATGCCGACTTAAGTAAATGAGGACTAACACTCTCACTTTCTATGATTTTAACCTCTCCTGTGAGTCCAGTTTTAACTTCTGATGCTTCACTTCAGGTTTACTGTATCCCTTGGACCTTCTTATTGACGAAGAATCACAGAAATTGCATCCGATTTTAATACAAAAGTCACAATGCCGACTTAAGTACAAAAGGACTGATACTCTAACTTTGTATGATTTGAACCTCTCCTGTGAGTCCAGTTTTAGATTCCGATGCTTCACTTCAGGTTTACTGTATCCCTTGGACCTTCTTATTGACGAGGAAGCACAGAAATAGCATCCGAATGTAATACTAAAGGCACAATACCGACTTAAGTACAAGAGGAGAGACACTCTAACTCACTATGATTTGAACCTCCCCTGTGAGTCCAGTTTTAGATTCTGATGCTTCACTTCAGGTTTACTGTATCCCTTGGACCTTCTTCTTGTCGAAGAATCACAAAAATTGCATCCTATTTTAATACAAAAGTCACAATGCCGACTTAAGTACAAGAGGACTGACACTCATTTTTTATGATTGGAACCTCTCCTGTGAGTCCAGTTTTAACTTCTGATGCTTCACTTCAGGTTTACTGTATCCCTTGGACCTTCTTATTGACGAAGAATCACAAAAATTGCATCCTATTTTAATACAAAAGTCACAATGCCGACTTAAGTACAAGAGGACTGACACTCATTTTTTATGATTGGAACCTCTCCTGTGAGTCCACTTTTAGATTCCGATGCTTCACTTCAGGTTTACTGTATCCCTTGGACCTTCTTATTGAAGATGAAACACAGAAATTGCACCCGAATTTAATACAAATGGCACAATGCCGACTTAAGTACAAGAGGACTGACACTCTCACTTTCTATGATTTGAACCTCTCCTGTTAGTCCAGTTTTAGATTCCGATGCTTGACTTCGGGTTTTCTGTATCCCTTGGACCTTCTTATTGACGATGAAAAACTGATATTGCATCGGAATTAAATTCAAAACGCACAATGCCGACTTAAGTAAATGAGGACTAACACTCTCACTTTCTATGATTTTAACCTCCCCTGTGAGTCCAGTTTTAACTTCTGATGCTTCACTTCAGGTTTACTGTATCCCTTGGACCTTCTTATTGACGAAGAATCACAGAAATTGCATCCGATTTTAATACAAAAGTCACAAAGCCGACTTAAGTACAAAAGGACTGATACTCTAACTTTGTATGATTTGAACCTCTCCTGTGAGTCCAGTTTTAGATTCCGATGCTTCACTTCAGGTTTACTATATCCCTTGGACCTTCTTATTGACGAGGAAGCACAGAAATAGCATCCGAATGTAATACTAAAGGCACAATACCGACTTAAGTACAAGAGGAGAGACACTCTAACTCACTATGATTTGAACCTCCCCTGTGAGTCCAGTTTTAGATTCTGATGCTTCACTTCAGGTTTACTGTATCCCTTGGACCTTCTTCTTGTCGAAGAATCACAAAAATTGCATCCTATTTTAATACAAAAGTCACAATGCCGACTTAAGTACAAGAGGACTGACACTCATTTTTTATGATTGGAACCTCTCCTGTGAGTCCACTTTTAGATTCCGATGCTTCACTTCAGGTTTACTGTATCCCTTGGATCTTCCTATTGACGATGAAACACAGAGTTTGCATTCGAATTTAATACAAAGGGCACAATGACGACTTAAGTACAAGAGGACTGACACTCTAACTTTCTATGATATGAAACTCTCCTGTGAGTCCAGTTTTAGATTCCGATGCTTCACTTCAGGTTTACTGTATCCCTTGGACCTTCTTATTGACGATGAAACACAGAAATAGCATCCGAATTTAATACAAAAGGCACAATGGCGGCTTAAGTACAAGAGGACTGACACTTTCACTTTCTATCATTTGAACCTTTCCTGTGAGTCCAGTTTTAGATTCCGATGCTTCACTTCAGGTTTACTGTATCCCTAGGACCTTCCTATAGACGATGAAACACAGAAATTGCACCCGAATTTAATACAAATGGCACAATGCCGACTTAAGTACAAGAGGACTGACACTCTCACTTTGTATGATTTGAACCTCTCCTGTTAGTCCAGTTTTAGATTCCGATGCTTGACTTCAGGTTTACTGTATCCCTTGGACCTTCTTATTGACGATGAAACACAGATATTGCATCGGAATTAAATTCAAAACGCACAATGCCGACTTAAGTAAAAGAGGACTAACACCCTCACTTTCTATGATTTTAACCTCTCCTGTGAGTCCAGTTTTAACTTCTGATGCTTCACTTCAGGTTTACTGTATCCCTTGGACCTTCTTATTGACGAAGAATCACAGAAATTGCATGCGATTTTAATACAAAAGTCACAATGCCGACTTAAGTACAAGAGGACCGATACTCTAACTTTGTATGATTTGAACCTCTCCTGTGAGTCCAGTTTTAGATTCCGATGCTTCACTTCAGGTTTACTATATCCCTTGGACCTTCTTATTGACGAGGAAGCACAGAAATAGCATCCGAATGTAATACAAAAGGCACAATACCGACTTAAGTACAAGAGGAGAGACACTATAACTCACTATGATTTGAACCTCCCCTGTGAGTCCAGTTTTAGATTCCGATGCTTCACTTCAGGTTTGCTGTATCCCTTGGACCTTCTTATTGACGATGAAACACAGACATTGCATCGGAATTAAATTCAAAATGCACAATGCCGACTTAAGTAAAAGAGGACTGACACCCTCACTTTCTATGATTGAAATCTCTCCTGTGAGTCCAGTTTCAGATTCCGATGCTTCACTTCAGTTTTACTGTATCCCTTGGACCTTCTTATTGACGATGAAGCACAGAAATTGCATCCGAATTTAATACAAATGCCACAATGCTGACTTAAGTACAAGAGGACTGACACTCTCACTTTCTATGATTTGAACCTTTCCTGTGAGTCCAGTTTTAGATTCCGATGCTTCACTTCAGGTTTACTGTATCCCTTGGACCTTCTTATTGACGATGACACACAGAAATTGCACCCGAATTAAATACAAATGGCACAATGCCGACTTAAGTACAAGAGGACTGACACCCTCACTTTCTATGATTTGAACCTCTCCTGTGAGTCCGGTTTTAGATTCCGATGCTTCACTTCAGGTTTACTGTATACCTTGCACCTTCTTATTGACGATGAAACATAGAAATTGCATCGGAAATTAATACAAAAGGCAAAATGCTGACTTAAGTAAAAGAGGACCGACACGCTTACTTTCTATGTTTTGAACCTCTCCTGTGAGTCCAGTTTTAGATTCCGATGCTTCTCTTCAGGTTTACTGTATCCCTTGGACCTTCTAACTGACGATGAAACACAGAAATTGCATCCGAATTTAATACAAAAGGCACAATACCGACTTAAGTACAAGAGGAGTGACACTCTATCTATGTTTTGAACCTCTCCTGTGAGTCCAGTTTTAGATTCCGATGCTTCACTTCAGGTTTACTGTATCCCCTGGACCTTCTTATTGACAATGAAACACAGAAAAAGCATCGGGAATTAAATTCAAAAGTCACAATGCCGACTTAAGTACAAGAGGACTGACATTCTAACTTTGTATGATTTGAACCTCTCCTAAGGGTCCAGTTTTAGATTCCGATGCTTCACTTAAGGTTTACTGTATCCCTTGGACCTTCTTATTGACGATGAAACACAGAGTTTGCATTCGAATTTAATACAAAGGGCACTATGCCGACTTAAGTACAAGAGGACTGACGCTCTAACTTTCTATGATATGAACATCTCCTGTGAGTCCAGTTTTAGATTCCGATGCTTCACTTCAGGTTTACTGTATCCCTTGGACCTTCTTATTGCCGATGAAACACAGAAATTGCATCCGAATTTAATTCAAAAGGCACAATGGCGGCTTAAGTACAAGAGGACTGACACTTTCACTTTCTATGATTTGAACCTTTCCTGTGAGTCCAGTTTTAGATTCCGATGCTTCACTTCAGGTTTACTGTATCCCTAGGACTTCCTATTGACGACGAAACACAGAAATTGCACCCGAATTTAATACAAGTAGCACAATGCCGACTTAAGTACAAGACGACTGACACTCTCACTTTCTATGATTTGAACCTCTCCTGTTAGTCCAGTTTTAGATTCCGATGCTTGACTTCGGGTTTACTGTATCCCTTGGACCTTCTTATTGACGATGAAAAACAGATACTGCATCGGAATTAAATTCAAAACGCACAATGCCGACTTAAGTAAAAGAGGACTAACACTCTCACTTTCTATGATTTTAACCTCTCCTTTGAGTCCAGTTTTAACTTCTGATGCTTCACTTCAGGTTTACTGTATCCCTTGGACCTTCTTATTGACGATGAAACGCAGAAATTGCATCCGAATTTAATACAAATGGCACAATGCCGACTTAAGTACAAGAGGACTGACACTCTCACTTTCTATGATTTGAACCTCTACTGTGAGTCCATTTTTAGATTCCGATGCTTCACTTCAGGTTTACTGTATCCCTTGGACCTTCTTATTGACGATGAAATACAGAAATTGCATCCGAATTTAATACAAATAGCACAATGCCGACTTAAGTACAAGAGGATTGACACTCTCACTTTCTATGATTTGAACCTCACCTGTGAGTCCGGTTTTAGATTCCGATGCTTCACTTCAGGTTTACTGTACACCTTGCACCTTCTTATTGACGATGAAACACAGAAATTGCATCGGAATAAAATTAAAAAGGCACAATGCCGACTTAAGTAAAAGAGGACTGACACTCTCACTTTCTATGATTTAGATATCTCCTGTGAGTCCAGTTTTAGATTCCGATGCTTCACTTCAGGTTTACTGTATCCCTTGGACCTTCTTATTGACGATGAAACACAGAAATTGCATCCGAATTTAATACAAATGGCACAATGCCGACTTAAGTACAAGAGGACTGACACTCTCACTTTCTCTGATTTGAACCTCTCCTGCGAGTCCAGTTTTAGATTCCGATGCTTCACTTCAGGTTTGCTGTATCCCTTGGACCTTCTTATTGACGATGAAACACAGAAATTGCATCGGAATTAAATTCAAAATGCACAATGCCGACTTAAGTAAAAGAGGACTGACACTCTCACTTTCTATGATTGAAGTCTCTCCTGTGAGTCCAGTTTCAGATTCCGATGCTTCACTTCAGGTTTACTGTATCCCTTGGACCTTATTGACGATGAAGCACAGAAATTGCATCCGAATTTAATACAAATGCCACAATGCTGACTTAAGTACAAGAGGACTGACACTCTCACTTTCTATGATTTGAACCTTTCCTGTGAGTCCAGTTTGAGATTCCGATGCTTCACTTCAGGTTTACTGTATCCCTTGGACCTTCTTATTGACGATGACACACAGAAATTGCACCCGAATTAAATACCAAAGGCACAATGCCGACTTAAGTACAAGAGGACTGACACCCTCACTTTCTATGATTTGAATCTCTCCTGTGAGTCCGGTTTTAGATTCCGATGCTTCACTTCAGGTTTACTGTATACCTTGCACCTTCTTATTGACGATGAAACATAGAAATTGCATCGGAATTTAATACAAAAGGCAAAATGCTGACTTAAGTAAAAGAGGACCGACACGCTAACTTTCTATGTTTTGAACCTCTCCTGTGAGTCCAGTTTTAGATTCAGATGCTTCTCTTCAGGTTTACTGTATCCCTTGGACCTTCTAACTGACGATGAAACACAGAAATTGCATCCCAATTTAATACAAAAGGCACAATACCGACTTAAGTACAAGAGGAGTGACACTTTATCTATGTTTTGAACCTCTCCTGTGAGTCCAGTTTTAGATTCCGATGCTTCACTTCAGGTTTACTGTATCCCCTGGACCTTCGTATTGACAATGAAACACAGAAAAAGCATCAGGAATTAAATTCAAAAGGCACAATGCCGACTTAAGTACAAGATTACTGACATTCTAACTTTCTATGATTTAAACCTTTCCTAAGACTCCAGTTTTAGATTCCGATGCTTCACTTAAGGTTTACTGTATCCCTTGGACCTTCTTATTGACGATGAAACACAGAGTTTGCATTCGAATTTAATACAAAGGGCACAATGCTTACATAAGTACAAGAGGACTGACACTCTAACTTTCTATGATATGAACTTCTCCTGTGAGTCCAGTTTTACATTCCGATGCTTCACTTCAGGTTTACTGTATCCCTTGGACCTTCTTATTGAAGATGAAACACAGAAAGTGCATCCGAATTTAATACAAATGGCACAATGCCGACTTAAGTACAAGAGGACTGACACTCTCACTTTCTATGATTTGAACCTTTACTGTGAGTCCATTTTTAGATTCCGATGTTTCACTTCAGGTTTACTGTATCCCTTGGACCTTCTTATTGACGATGAAACACAGAAATTGCATCCGAATTTAATACAAATAGCACAATGCCGACTTAAGTACAAGAGGATTGACACTCTCACTTTCTATGATTTGAACCTCACCTGTGAGTCCGGTTTTAGATTCCGATGCTTCACTTCAGGTTTACTGTATACCTTGCACCTTCTTATTGACGATGAAACACAGAAATTGCATCGGAATTAAATTAAAACGCACAATGCCGACTTAAGTAAAAGAGGACTGACACTCTCACTTTCTATGATTTAGATATCTCCTGTGAGTCCAGTTTTAGATTCCGATGCTTCACTTCAGGTTTACTGTATCCCTTGGACCTTCTTATTGACGATTAAACACAGAAAAAGCATCAGGAATTAAATTCAAAAGGCACAATGCCGACTTAAGTACAACAGGACTGACATTCTAACTTTCTATGATTTGAACCTCTCCTAAGAGTCCAGATTTAGATTCCGATGCTTCACTTAAGGTTCACTGTATCCCTTGGATCTTCTTATTGACGATGAAATACAGAGTTTGCATTCGAATTTAATACAAAGGGCACAATGCCGACTTAAGTACAAGAGGACTGACACTCTAACTTTCTATGATATGAACCTCTCCTGTGAGTCCAGTTTTAGATTCCGATGCTTCACTTCAGGTTTACTGTATCCCTTGGACCTTCTTATTGACGATGAAACACAGATATTGCATCGGAATTAAATTCAAAACGCACAATGCCAACTTAAGTAAATGAGGACTAACACTCTCACTTTCTATGATTTTAACCTCTCCTGTGAGTCCAGTTTTAACTTCTGATGCTTCACTTCAGGTTTACTGTATCCCTTGGACCTTCTTATTGTCGAAGAATCACAGAAATTGCAACCGATTTTAATACATAAGTCACAATGCCGACTTAAGTACAAGAGGACTGATACTCTAACTTTGTATGATTTGAACCTCTCCTGTGAGTCCAGTTTTAGTTTCCGATGCTTCACTTCAGGTTTACTATATCCCTTGGACCTTCTTATTGACGAGGAAGCACAGAAATAGCATCCGAATGTAATACAAAAGGCACAATACCGACTTAAGTACAAGAGGAGAGACACTCTAACTCACTATGATTTGAACCTCCCCTGTGAGTCCAGTTTTAGATTCCGATGCTTCACTTCAGGTTTGTTGTATCCCTTGGACCTTCTTATTGACGATGAAACACAGAAATTGCATCGGAATTAAATTCAAAATGCACAATGCCGACTTAAGTAAAAGAGGACTGACACTCTCACTTTCTATGATTGAAATCTCTCCTGTGAGTCCAGTTTCAGATTCCGATGCTTCACTTCAGTTTTACTGTATCCCTTGAACCTTGTTATTGACGATGAAGCACAAAAATTGCATCCGAATTTAATACAAATGCCACAATGCTGACTTAAGTACAAGAGGACTGACACTCTCACTTTCTATGATTTGAACCTTTCTTGTGAGTCCAGTTTTAGATTCCGATGCTTCACTTCAGGTTTACTGTATCCCTTGGACCTTCTTATTGACGATGACACACAGAAATTGCACCCGAATTAAATACAAATGGCACAATGCCGACTTAAGTACAAGAGGACTGACACCCTCACTTTCTATGATTTGAACCTCTCCTGTGGGTCCGGTTTTAGATTCCGATGCTTCACTTCAGGTTTACTGTATACCTTGCACCTTCTTATTGACGATGAAACATAGAAATTGCATCGGAATTTAATACAAAAGGCAAAATGCTGACTTAAGTAAAAGAGGACCGACACGCTAACTTTCTATGTTTTGAACCTCTCCTGTGAGTCCAGTTTTAGATTCCGATGCTTCTCTTCAGGTTTACTGTATCCCTTGGACCTTCTAACTGACGATGAAACACAGAAATTGCATCCGAATTTAATACAAAAGGCACAATACCGACTTAAGTACAAGAGGAGTGACACTCTATCTATGTTATGAACCTCTCCTGTGAGTCCAGTTTTAGATTCCGATGCTTCACTTCAGGTTTACTGTATCCCCTGGACCTTCTTATTGACAATGAAACACAGAAAAAGCATCAGGAATTAAATTCAAAAGCCACAATGCCGACTTAAGTACAAGAGGACTGACATTCTAACTTTCTATGATTTGAACCTCTCCTAAGAGTCCAGGTTTGGATTCCGATGCTTCACTTAAGGTTTACTGTATCCCTTGGGCCTTCTTATTGACGATGAAACACAGAGTTTGCATTCGAATTTAATACAAAGGGCACAATGCCGACTTAAGTACAAGAGGACTGACACTCTAACTTTCTATGATATGAACTTCTCCTGTGAGTCCAGTTTTAGATTCCGATGCTTCACTTCAGGTTTACTGTATCCCTTGGACCTTCTTATTGACGTTGAAACACAGAAATTGCATCCGAATTTAATTCAAAAGGCACAATGGCGGCTTAAGTACAAGAGGACTGACACTTTCACTTTCTATGATTTGAACCTTTCCTGTGAGTCCAGTTTTAGATTCCGATGCTTCACTTCAGGTTTACTGTATCCCTTGGACCTTCTTATTGACGATGAAACACAGAAATTGCATCCGAATTTAATACAAATAGCACAATGCCGACTTAAGTACAAGAGGATTGACACTCTCACTTTCTATGATTTGAACCTCACCTGTGAGTCCGGTTTTAGATTCCGATGCTTCACTTCAGGTTTACTGTATACCTTGCACCTTCTTATTGACGATGAAACACAGAAATTGCATCGGAATTAAATTAAAAAGGCACAATGCCGACTTAAGTAAAAGAGGACTGACACTCTCACTTTCTATGATTTAGATATCTCCTGTGAGTCCAGTTGTAGATTCCGATGCTTCACTTCAGGTTTACTGTATCCCTTGGACCTTCTTATTGACGATGAAACACAGAAATTGCATCCGGTTTTTAATACAAATAGCACAATGCCGACTTAAGTACAAGAGGATTGACACTCTCACTTTCTATGATTTGAACCTCACCTGTGAGTCCGGTTTTAGATTCCGATGCTTCACTTCAGGTTTACTGTATACCTTGCAACTTCTTATTGACGATGAAACACAGAAATTGCATCGGAATTAAATTAAAAAGGCACAATGCCGACTTAAGTAAAAGAGGACTGACACTCTCACTTTCTATGATTTAGATATCTCCTGTGAGTCCAGTTTTAGATTCCGATGCTTCACTTCAGGTTTACTGTATCCCTTGGACCTTCTTATTGACGATGAAACACAGAAATGGCATCCGAATTTAATACAAAAGGCACAATGCCGACTTAAGTACAAGAGGACTGACACTCTCACTTTCTCTGATGTGAACCTCTCCTGCGAGTCCAGTTTTAGATTCCGATGCTTCACTTCAGGTTTGCTGTATCCCTTGGACCTTCTTATTGACGATGAAACACAGAAATTGCATCGGAATTAAATTCAAAATGCACAATGCCGACTTAAGTAAATGAGGACTGACACTCTCACTTTCTATGATTGAAGTCTCTCCTGTGAGTCCAGTTTCAGATTCCGATGCTTCACTTCAGGTTTACTGTATCCCTTGGACCTTCTTATTGACGATGAAGCACAGAAATTGCATCCGAATTTAATACAAATGCCACAATGCTGACTTAAGTACAAGAGGACTGACACTCTCACTTTCTATGATTTGATCCTTTCCTGTGAGTCCAGTTTTAGATTCCGATGCTTCACTTCAGGTTTACTGTATCCCTTGGACCTTCTTATTGACGATGACACACAGAAATTGCACCCGAATTAAATACAAATGGCACAATGCCGACTTAAGTACAAGAGGACTGACACCCTCACTTTCTATGATTTGAACCTCTCCTGTGAGTCCGGTTTTAGATTCAGATGCTTCACTTCAGGTTTACTGTATACCTTGCACCTTCTTATTGACGACGAAACATAGAAATTGCGTCGGAAATTAATACAAAAGGCAAAATGCTAACTTAAGTAAAAGAGGACGGACACGCTAACTTTCTATGTTTTGAACCTCTCCTGTGAGTCCAGTTTTAGATTCCGATGCTTCTCTTCAGGTTTACTGTATCCCTTGGACCTTCTAACTGACGATGAAACACAGAAATTGCATCCGAATTTAATACAAAAGGCACAATACCGACTTAAGTACAAGAGAAGTGACACTCTATCTATGTTTTGAACCTCTCCTGTGGGTCCAGTTTTAGATTCCGATGCTTCACTTCAGGTTTACTGTATCCCCTGGACCTTCTTATTGACAATGAAACACAGTAAAAGCATCGGGAATTAAATTCAAAAGTCACAATGCCGACTTAAGTACAAGAGGACTGACATTCTAACTTTGTATGATTTGAACCTCTCCTAAGGGTCCAGTTTTAGATTCCGATGCTTCACTTAAGGTTTACTGTATCCCTTGGACCTTCTTATTGACGATGAAACACAGAGTTTGCATTCGAATTTAATACAAAGGGCACAATGCCGACTTAAGTACAAGAGGACTGACGCTCTAACTTTCTATGATATGAACCTCTCCTGTGAGTCCAGTTTTAGTTTCCGATGCTTCACTTCAGGTTTACTGTATCCCTTGGACCTTCTTATTGACGATGAAACACAGAAATTGCATCCGAATTTAATTCAAAAGGCACAATGGCGGCTTAAGTACAAGAGGACTGACACTTTCACTTTCTATGATTTGAACCTTTCCTGTGAGTCCAGTTTTAGATTCCGATGCTTCACTTCAGGTTTACTGTATCCCTAGGACCTTCCTATTGACGATGAAACACAGAAATTGCACCCGAATTTAATACAAATAGCACAATGCCGACTTAAGTACAAGAGGACTGACACTCTCACTTTCTATGATTTGAACCTCTCCTGTTAGTCCAGTTTTAGATTCCGATGCTTGACTTCAGGTTTACTGTATCCCTTGGACCTTCTTATTGACGATGAAACACAGATATTGCATCGGAATTAAATTCAAAACGCACAATGCCGACTTAAGTAAAAGAGGACTAACACTCTCACTTTCTATGATTTTAACCTCTCCTGTGAGTCCAGTTTTAACTTCTGATGCTTCACTTCAGGTTTACTGTATCCCTTGGACCTTCTTATTGTCGAATAATCACAGAAATTGTATCCGATTTTAATACAAAAGTCACAATGCCGACTTAAGTGCAAGAGGACTGATACTCTAACTTTGTATGATTTGAACCTCTCCTGTGAGTCCAGTTTTAGATTCCGATGCTTCACTTCAGGTTTACTATATCCCTTGGACCTTCTTATTGACGAGGAAGCACAGAAATAGCATCCGAATGTAATACAAAAGGCACAATACCGACTTAAGTACAAGAGGAGAGACACTCTAACTCACTATGATTTGAACCTCCCCTGTGAGTCCAGTTTTAGATTCCGATGCTTCACTTCAGGTTTGCTGTATCCCTTGGACCTTCTTATTGACGATGAAACACAGAAATTGCATCGGAATTAAATTCAAAATGCACAATGCCGACTTAAGTAAAAGAGGACTGACACTCTCACTTTCTATGATTGAAATCTCTCCTGTGAGTCCAGTTTCAGATTCCGATGCTTCACTTAAGGTTTACTGTATCCCTTGGACCTTCTTATTGACGATGAAACACAGAGTTTGCATTCGAATTTAATACAAAGGGCACAATGCTTACATAAGTACAAGAGGACTGACACTCTAACTTTCTATGATATGAACTTCTCCTGTGAGTCCAGTTTTACATTCCGATGCTTCACTTCAGGTTTACTGTATCCCTTGGACCTTCTTATTGAAGATGAAACACAGAAAGTGCATCCGAATTTAATACAAATGGCACAATGCCGACTTAAGTACAAGAGGACTGACACTCTCACTTTCTATGATTTGAACCTCTACTGTGAGTCCATTTTTAGATTCCGATGTTTCACTTCAGGTTTACTGTATCCCTTGGACCTTCTTATTGACGATGAAACACAGAAACTGCATCCGAATTTAATACAAATAGCACAATGCCGACTTAAGTACAAGAGGATTGACACTCTCACTTTCTATGATTTGAACCTCACCTGTGAGTCCGGTTTTAGATTCCGATGCTTCACTTCAGGTTTACTGTATACCTTGCACCTTCTTATTGACGATGAAACACAGAAATTGCATCGGAATTAAATTAAAACGCACAATGCCGACTTAAGTAAAAGAGGACTGACACTCTCACTTTCTATGATTTAGATATCTCCTGTGAGTCCAGTTTTAGATTCCGATGCTTCACTTCAGGTTTACTGTATCCCTTGGACCTTCTTATTGACGATTAAACACAGAAATTGCATCCGAATTTAATACAAAAGGCACAATACCGACTTAAGTACAAGAGGAGTGACTATCTATGTTTTGAACCTCTCCTGTGAGTCCAGTTTTAGATTCCGATGCTTCACTTCAGGTTTACTGTATCCCCTGGACCTTCGTATTGACAATGAAACACAGAAAAAGCATCAGGAATTAAATTCAAAAGGCACAATGCCGACTTAAGTACAACAGGACTGACATTCTAACTTTCTATGATTTGAACCTCTCCTAAGAGTCCAGATTTAGATTCCGATGCTTCACTTAAGGTTTACTGTATCCCTTGGATCTTCTTATTGACGATGAAATACAGAGTTTGCATTCGAATTTAATACAAAGGGCACAATGCCGACTTAAGTACAAGAGGACTGACACTCTAACTTTCTATGATATGAACCTCTCCTGTGAGTCCAGTTTTAGATTCCGATGCTTCACTTCAGGTTTACTGTATCCCTTGGACCTTCTTATTGACGATGAAACACAGATATTGCATCGGAATTAAATTCAAAACGCACAATGCCAACTTAAGTAAATGAGGACTAACACTCTCACTTTCTATGATTTTAACCTCTCCTGTGAGTCCAGTTTTAACTTCTGATGCTTCACTTCAGGTTTACTGTATCCCTTGGACCTTCTTATTGTCGAAGAATCACAGAAATTGCAACCGATTTTAATACATAAGTCACAATGCCGACTTAAGTACAAGAGGACTGATACTCTAACTTTGTATGATTTGAACCTCTCCTGTGAGTCCAGTTTTAGTTTCCGATGCTTCACTTCAGGTTTACTATATCCCTTGGACCTTCTTATTGACGAGGAATCACAGAAATAGCATCCGAATGTAATACAAAAGGCACAATACCGACTTAAGTACAAGAGGAGAGACACTCTAACTCACTATGATTTGAACCTCCCCTGTGAGTCCAGTTTTAGATTCCGATGCTTCACTTCAGGTTTGCTGTATCCCTTGGACCTTCTTATTGACGATGAAACACAGAAATTGCATCGGAATTAAATTCAAAATGCACAATGCCGACTTAAGTAAAAGAGGACTGACACTCTCACTTTCTATGATTGAAATCTCTCCTGTGAGTCCAGTTTCAGATTCCGATGCTTCACTTCAGTTTTACTGTATCCCTTGAACCTTCTTATTGACGATGAAGCACAAAAATTGCGTCCGAATTTAATACAAATGCCACAATGCTGACTTAAGTACAAGAGGACTGACACTCTCACTTTCTATGATTTGAACCTTTCTTGTGAGTCCAGTTTTAGATTCCGATGCTTCACTTCAGGTTTACTGTATCCCTTGGACCTTCTTATTGACGATGACACACAGAAATTGCACCCGAATTAAATACAAATGGCACAATGCCGACTTAAGTACAAGAGGACTGACACCCTCACTTTCTATGATTTGAACCTCTCCTGTGGGTCCGGTTTTAGATTCCGATGCTTCACTTCAGGTTTACTGTATACCTTGCACCTTCTTATTGACGATGAAACATAGAAATTGCATCGGAATTTAATACAAAAGGCAAAATGCTGACTTAAGTAAAAGAGGACCGACACGCTAAGTTTCTATGTTTTGAACCTCTCCTGTGAGTCCAGTTTTAGATTCCGATGCTTCTCTTCAGGTTTACTGTATCCCTTGGACCTTCTAACTGACGATGAAACACAGAAATTGCATCCGAATTTAATACAAAAGGCACAATACCGACTTAAGTACAAGAGGAGTGACACTCTATCTATGTTATGAACCTCTCCTGTGAGTCCAGTTTTGGATTCCGATGCCTCACTTCAGGTTTACTGTATCCCCTGGACCTTCTTATTGACAATGAAACACAGAAAAAGCATCAGGAATTAAATTCAAAAGCCACAATGCCGACTTAAGTACAAGAGGACTGACATTCTAACTTTCTATGATTTGAACCTCTCCTAAGAGTCCAGGTTTGGATTCCGATGCTTCCCTTAAGGTTTACTGTATCCCTTGGGCCTTCTTATTGACGATGAAACACAGAGTTTGCATTCGAATTTAATACAAAGGGCACAATGCCGACTTAAGTACAAGAGGACTGACACTCTAACTTTCTATGATATGAACTTCTCCTGTGAGTCCAGTTTTAGATTCCGATGCTTCACTTCAGGTTTACTGTATCCCTTGGACCTTCTTATTGACGATGAAACACAGAAATTGCATCCGAATTTAATTCAAAAGGCACAATGGCGGCTTAAGTACAAGAGGACTGACACTTTCACTTTCTATGATTTGAACCTTTCCTGTGAGTCCAGTTTTAGATTCCGATGCTTCACTTCAGGTTTACTGTATCCCTTGGACCTTCTTATTGACGATGAAACACAGAAATTGCATCCGAATTTAATACAAATAGCACAATGCCGACTTAAGTACAAGAGGATTGACACTCTCACTTTCTATGATTTGAACCTCACCTGTGAGTCCGGTTTTAGATTCCGATGCTTCACTTCAGGTTTACTGTATACCTTGCACCTTCTTATTGACGATGAAACACAGAAATTGCATCGGAATTAAATTAAAAAGGCACAATGCCGACTTAAGTAAAAGAGGACTGACACTCTCACTTTCAATGATTTAGATATCTCCTGTGAGTCCAGTTGTAGATTCCGATGCTTCACTTCAGGTTTACTGTATCCCTTGGACCTTCTTATTGACGATGAAACACAGAAATTGCATCCGAATTTAATACAAATAGCACAATGCCGATTTAAGTACAAGAGGATTGACACTCTCACTTTCTATGATTTGAACCTCACCTGTGAGTCCGGTTTTAGATTCCGATGCTTCACTTCAGGTTTACTGTATACCTTGCAACTTCTTATTGACGATGAAACACAGAAATTGCATCGGAATTAAATTAAAAAGGCACAATGCCGACTTAAGTAAAAGAGGACTGACACTCTCACTTTCTATGATTTAGATATCTCCTGTGAGTCCAGTTTTAGATTCCGATGCTTCACTTCAGGTTTACTGTATCCCTTGGACCTTCTTATTGACGATGAAACACAGAAATGGCATCCGAATTTAATACAAAAGGCACAATGCCGACTTAAGTACAAGAGGACTGACACTCTCACTTTCTCTGATGTGAACCTCTCCTGCGAGTCCAGTTTTAGATTCCGATGCTTCACTTCAGGTTTGCTGTATCCCTTGGACCTTCTTATTGACGATGAAACACAGAAATTGCATCGGAATTAAATTCAAAATGCACAATGCCGACTTAAGTAAATGAGGACTGACACTCTCACTTTCTATGATTGAAGTCTCTCCTGTGAGTCCAGTTTCAGATTCCGATGCTTCACTTCAGGTTTACTGTATCCCTTGGACCTTCTTATTGACGATGAAGCACAGAAATTGCATGCGAATTTAATACAAATGCCACAATGCTGACTTAAGTACAAGAGGACTGACACTCTCACTTTCTATGATTTGATCCTTTCCTGTGAGTCCAGTTTTAGATTCCGATGCTTCACTTCAGGTTTACTGTATCCCTTGGACCTACTTATTGACGATGACACACAGAAATTGCACCCGAATTAAATACAAATGGCACAATGCCGACTTAAGTACAAGAGGACTGACACCCTCACTTTCTATGATTTGAACCTCTCCTGTGAGTCCGGTTTTAGATTCCGATGCTTCACTTCAGGTTTACTGTATACCTTGCACCTTCTTATTGACGATGAAACATAGAAATTGCATCGGAAATTAATACAAAAGGCAAAATGCTGACTTAAGTAAAAGAGGACGGACACGCTAACTTTCTATGTTTTGAACCTCTCCTGTGAGTCCAGTTTTAGATTCCGATGCTTCTCTTCAGGTTTACTGTATCCCTTGGACCTTCTAACTGACGATGAAACACAGAAATTGCATCCGAATTTAATACAAAAGGCACAATACCGACTTAAGTACAAGAGAAGTGACACTCTATCTATGTTTTGAACCTCTCCTGTGGGTCCAGTTTTAGATTCCGATGCTTCACTTCAGGTTTACTGTATCCCCTGGACCTTCTTATTGACAATGAAACACAGTAAAAGCATCGGGAATTAAATTCAAAAGTCACAATGCCGACTTAAGTACAAGAGGACTGACATTCTAACTTTGTATGATTTGAACCTCTCCTAAGGGTCCAGTTTTAGATTCCGATGCTTCACTTAAGGTTTACTGTATCCCTTGGACCTTCTTATTGACGATGAAACACAGAGTTTGCAATCGAATTTAATACAAAGGGCACAATGCCGACTTAAGTACAAGAGGACTGACGCTCTAACTTTCTATGATATGAACCTCTCCTGTGAGTCCAGTTTTAGATTCCGATGCTTCACTTCAGGTTTACTGTATCCCTTGGACCTTCTTATTGACGATGAAACACAGAAATTGCATCCGAATTTAATTCAAAAGGCACAATGGCGGCTTAAGTACAAGAGGACTGACACTTTCACTTTCTATGATTTGAACCTTTCCTGTGAGTCCAGTTTTAGATTCCGATGCTTCACTTCAGGTTTACTGTATCCCTAGGACCTTCCTATTGACGATGAAACACAGAAATTGCACCCGAATTTAATACAAATATCACAATGCCGACTTAAGTACAAGAGGACTGACCCTCTCACTTTCTATGATTTGAACCTCTCCTGTTAGTCCAGTTTTAGATTCCGATGCTTGACTTCAGGTTTACTGTATCCCTTGGACCTTCTTATTGACGATGAAACACAGATATTGCATCGGAATTAAATTCAAAACGCACAATGCCGACTTAAGTAAAAGAGGACTAACACTCTCACTTTCTATGATTTTAACCTCTCCTGTGAGTCCAGTTTTAACTTCTGATGCTTCACTTCAGGTTTACTGTATCCCTTGGACCTTCTTATTGTCGAAGAATCACAGAAATTGTATCCGATTTTAATACAAAAGTCACAATGCCGACTTAAGTGCAAGAGGACTGATACTCTAACTTTGTATGATTTGAACCTCTCCTGTGAGTCCAGTTTTAGATTCCGATGCTTCACTTCAGGTTTACTATATCCCTTGGACCTTCTTATTGACGAGGAAGCACAGAAATAGCATCCGAATGTAATACAAAAGGCACAATACCGACTTAAGTACAAGAGGAGAGACACTCTAACTCACTATGATTTGAACCTCCCCTGTGAGTCCAGTTTTAGATTCCGATACTTCACTTCAGGTTTGCTGTATCCCTTGGACCTTCTTATTGACGATGAAACACAGAAATTGCATCGGAATTAAATTCAAAATGCACAATGCCGACTTAAGTAAAAGAGGACTGACACTCTCACTTTCTATGATTGAAATCTCTCCTGTGAGTCCAGTTTCAGATTCCGATGCTTCACTTCAGTTTTACTGTATCCCTTGGACCTTCTTATTGACGATGAAGCACAGAAATTGCATCCGAATTTAATACAAATGCCACAATGCTGACTTAAGTACAAGAGGACTGACACTCTCACTTTCTATGATTTGAACCTTTCCTGTGAGTCCAGTTTTAGATTCCGATGCTTCACTTCAGGTTTACTGTATCCCTTGGACCTTCTTATTGACGATGACACACAGAAATTGCACCCGAATTAAATACAAATGGCACAATGCCGACTTAAGTACAAGAGGACTGACACCCACACTTTCTATGATTTGAACCTCTCCTGTGAGTCCAGTTTTAGATTCCGATGCTTCACTTCAGGTTTACTGTATACCTTGCACCTTCTTATTGACGATGAAACATAGAAATTGCATCGGAATTTAATACAAAAGGCAAAATGCTGACTTAAGTAAAAGAGGACCGACACGCTAACTTTCTATGTTTTGAACCTCTCCTGTGAGTCCAGTTTTAGATTCCGATGCTTCTCTTCAGGTTTACTGTATCCCTTGGACCTTCTAACTGACGATGAAACACAGAAATTGCATCCGAATTTAATACAAAAGGCACAATACCGTCTTAAGTACAAGAGGAGTGACACTCTATCTATGTTATGAACCTCTCCTGTGAGACCAGTTTTAGATTCCGATGCTTCACTTCAGGTTTACTGTATCCCCTGGACCTTCTTATTGACAATGAAACACAGAAAAAGCATCAGGAATTAAATTCAAAAGCCACAATGCCGACTTAAGTACAAGAGGACTGACATTCTAACATTCTATGATTTGAACCTCTCCTAAGAGTCCAGTTTTGGATTCCGATGCTTCACTTAAGGTTTACTGTATCCCTTGGACCTTCTTATTGACGATGAAACACAGAGTTTGCGTCCGAATTTAATACAAAGGGCACAATGCCGACTTAAGTACAAGAGGACTGACACTCTAACTTTCTATGATATGAACTTCTCCTGTGAGTCCAGTTTTAGATTCCGATGCTTCACTTTAGGTTTACTGTATCCCTTGGACCTTCTTATTGACGATGAAACACAGAAATTGCATCCGAATTTAATTCAAAAGGCACAATGGCGGCTTAAGTACAAGAGGACTGACACTTTCACTTTCTACGATTTGAACATTTCCTGTGAGTCCAGTTTCAGATTCCGATGCTTCACTTCAGGTTTACTGTATCCCTAGGACCTTCCTATTGACGATGAATCACGGAAATTGCACCCGAATTTAATACAAATGGCACAATGCCGACTTAAGTACAAGAGGACTGACACTCTCACTTTCTATGATTTGAACCTCTCCTGTTAGTCCAGTTTTAGATTCCGATGCTTGACTTCAGGTTTACTGTATCCTTTGGACCTTCTTATTGACGATGAAACACAGATATTGCATCAGAATTAAATTCAAAACGCACAATGCCGACTTAAGTAAAAGAGGACTAACACTCTCACTTTCTATGAATTTAACCTCTCCTGTGAGTCCCGTTTTAACTTCTGATGCTTCACTTCAGGTTTACTATATCCCTTGGACCTTCTTATTGACGAGGAAGCACAGAAATAGCATCCGAATGTAATACAAAAGGCACAATACCGACTTAAGTACAAGAGGAGAGACACTCTAACTCACTATGATTTGAACCTCCCCTGTGAGTCCAGTTTTAGATTCTGATGCTTCACTTCAGGTTTACTGTATCCCTTGGACCTTCTTATTGACGAAGAATCACAGAAATTGCATCCTATTTTAATACAAAAGTCACAATGCTGACTTAACTACAATAGGACTGACACTCCCATTTTTTATGATTGGCACCTCTCCTGTGAGTCCAGTTTTAGATTCCGATGCTTTACTTCAGGTTTACTGTAACCCCTGGACCTTCTTATTGAAGATGAAACACAGAAAGTGCATCCGAATTTAATACAAATGGCACAATGCTGACTTAAGTAAAAGAGGACGGACACGCTAACTTTCTATGTTTTGAACCTCTCCTGTGAGTCCAGTTTTAGATTCCGATGCTTCTCTTCAGGTTTACTGTATCCCTTGGACCTTCTAACTGACGATGAAACACAGAAATTGCATCCGAATTTAATACAAAAGGCACAATACCGACTTAAGTACAAGAGGAGTGACACTCTATCTATGTTATGAACCTCTCCTGTGAGTCCAGTTTTAGATTCCGATGCTTCACTTCAGGTTTACTGTATCCCCTGGACCTTCTTATTGACAATGAAACACAGAAAAAGCATCAGGAATTAAATTCAAAAGCCACAATGCCGACTTAAGTACAAGAGGACTGACATTCTAACTTTCTATGATTTGAACCTCTCCTAAGAGTCCAGGTTTGGATTCCGATGCTTCACTTAAGGTTTACTGTATCCCTTGGGCCTTCTTATTGACGATGAAACACAGAGTTTGCATTCGAATTTAATACAAAGGGCACAATGCCGACTTAAGTACAAGAGGACTGACACTCTAACTTTCTATGATATGAACTTCTCCTGTGAGTCCAGTTTTAGATTCCGATGCTTCACTTCAGGTTTACTGTATCCCTTGGACCTTCTTATTGACGAGGAAATACACAGAAATTGCATCCGAATTTAATTCAAAAGGCACAATGGCGGCTTAAGTACAAGAGGACTGACACTTTCACTTTCTATGATTTGAACCTTTCCTGTGAGTCCAGTTTTAGATTCCGATGCTTCACTTCAGGTTTACCGTATCCCTTGGACCTTCTTATTGACGATGAAACACAGAAATTGCATCCGAATTTAATACAAATAGCACAATGCCGACTTAAGTACAAGAGGATTGACACTCTCACTTTCTATGATTTGAACCTCACCTGTGAGTCCGGTTTTAGATTCCGATGCTTCACTTCAGGTTTACTGTATACCTTGCACCTTCTTATTGACGATGAAACACAGAAATTGCATCGGAATTAAATTAAAAAGGCACAATGCCGACTTAAGTAAAAGAGGACTGACACTCTCACTTTCTATGATTTAGATATCTCCTGTGAGTCCAGTTGTAGATTCCGATGCTTCACTTCAGGTTTACTGTATCCCTTGGACCTTCTTATTGACGATGAAACACAGAAATTGCATCCGAATTTAATACAAATAGCACAATGCCGACTTAAGTACAAGAGGATTGACACTCTCACTTTCTATGATTTGAACCTCACCTGTGAGTCCGGTTTTAGATTCCGATGCTTCACTTCAGGTTTACTGTATACCTTGCAACTTCTTATTGACGATGAAACACAGAAATTGCATCGGAATTAAATTAAAAAGGCACAATACCGACTTAAGTAAAAGAGGACTGACACTCTCACTTTCTATGATTTAGATATCTCCTGTGAGTCCAGTTTTAGATTCCGATGCTTCACTTCAGGTTTACTGTATCCCTTGGACCTTCTTATTGACGATGAAACACAGAAATGGCATCCGAATTTAATACAAAAGGCACAATGCCGACTTAAGTACAAGAGGACTGACACTCTCACTTTCTCTGATGTGAACCTCTCCTGCGAGTCCAGTTTTAGATTCCGATGCTTCACTTCAGGTTTGCTGTATCCCTTGGACCTTCTTATTGACGATGAAACACAGAAATTGCATCGGAATTAAATTCAAAATGCACAATGCCGACTTAAGTAAATGAGGACTGACACTCTCACTTTCTATGATTGAAGTCTCTCCTGTGAGTCCAGTTTCAGATTCCGATGCTTCACTTCAGGTTTACTGTATCCCTTGGACCTTCTTATTGACGATGAAGCACAGAAATTGCATGCGAATTTAATACAAATGCCACAATGCTGACTTAAGTACAAGAGGACTGACACTCTCACTTTCTATGATTTGATCCTTTCCTGTGAGTCCAGTTTTAGATTCCGATGCTTCACTTCAGGTTTACTGTATCCCTTGGACCTACTTATTGACGATGACACACAGAAATTGCACCCGAATTAAATACAAATGGCACAATGCCGACTTAAGTACAAGAGGACTGACACCCTCACTTTCTATGATTTGAACCTCTCCTGTGAGTCCGGTTTTAGATTCCGATGCTTCACTTCAGGTTTACTGTATACCTTGCACCTTCTTATTGACGATGAAACATAGAAATTGCATCGGAAATTAATACAAAAGGCAAAATGCTGACTTAAGTAAAAGAGGACGGACACGCTAACTTTCTATGTTTTGAACCTCTCCTGTGAGTCCAGTTTTAGATTCCGATGCTTCTCTTCAGGTTTACTGTATCCCTTGGACCTTCTAACTGACGATGAAACACAGAAATTGCATCCGAATTTAATACAAAAGGCACAATACCGACTTAAGTACAAGAGAAGTGACACTCTATCTATGTTTTGAACCTCTCCTGTGGGTCCAGTTTTAGATTCCGATGCTTCACTTCAGGTTTACTGTATCCCCTGGACCTTCTTATTGACAATGAAACACAGTAAAAGCATCGGGAATTAAATTCAAAAGTCACAATGCCGACTTAAGTACAAGAGGACTGACATTCTAACTTTGTATGATTTGAACCTCTCCTAAGGGTCCAGTTTTAGATTCCGATGCTTCACTTAAGGTTTACTGTATCCCTTGGACCTTCTTATTGACGATGAAACACAGAGTTTGCAATCGAATTTAATACAGAGGGCACAATGCCGACTTAAGTACAAGAGGACTGACGCTCTAACTTTCTATGATATGAACCTCTCCTGTGAGTCCAGTTTTAGATTCCGATGCTTCACTTCAGGTTTACTGTATCCCTTGGACCTTCTTATTGACGATGAAACACAGAAATTGCATCCGAATTTAATTCAAAAGGCACAATGGCGGCTTAAGTACAAGAGGACTGACACTTTTACTTTCTATGATTTGAACCTTTCCTGTGAGTCCAGTTTTAGATTCCGATGCTTCACTTCAGGTTTACTGTATCCCTAGGACCTTCCTATTGACGATGAAACACAGAAATTGCACCCGAATTTAATACAAATATCACAATGCCGACTTAAGTACAAGAGGACTGACCCTCTCACTTTCTATGATTTGAACCTCTCCTGTTAGTCCAGTTTTAGATTCCGATGCTTGACTTCAGGTTTACTGTATCCCTTGGACCTTCTTATTGACGATGAAACACAGATATTGCATCGGAATTAAATTCAAAACGCACAATGCCGACTTAAGTAAAAGAGGACTAACACTCTCACTTTCTATGATTTTAACCTCTCCTGTGAGTCCAGTTTTAACTTCTGATGCTTCACTTCAGGTTTACTGTATCCCTTGGACCTTCTTATTGTCGAAGAATCACAGAAATTGTATCCGATTTTAATACAAAAGTCACAATGCCGACTTAAGTGCAAGAGGACTGATACTCTAACTTTGTATGATTTGAACCTCTCCTGTGAGTCCAGTTTTAGATTCCGATGCTTCACTTCAGGTTTACTATATCCCTTGGACCTTCTTATTGACGAGGAAGCACAGAAATAGCATCCGAATGTAATACAAAAGGCACAATACCGACTTAAGTACAAGAGGAGAGACACTCTAACTCACTATGATTTGAACCTCCCCTGTGAGTCCAGTTTTTGATTCCGATACTTCACTTCAGGTTTGCTGTATCCCTTGGACCTTCTTATTGACGATGAAACACAGAAATTGCATCGGAATTAAATTCAAAATGCACAATGCCGACTTAAGTAAAAGAGGACTGACACTCTCACTTTCTATGATTGAAATCTCTCCTGTGAGTCCAGTTTCAGATTCCGATGCTTCACTTCAGTTTTACTGTATCCCTTGGACCTTCTTATTGACGATGAAGCACAGAAATTGCATCCGAATTTAATACAAATGCCACAATGCTGACTTAAGTACAAGAGGACTGACACTCTCACTTTCTATGATTTGAACCTTTCCTGTGAGTCCAGTTTTAGATTCCGATGCTTCACTTCAGGTTTACTGTATCCCTTGGACCTTCTTATTGACGATGACACACAGAAATTGCACCCGAATTAAATACAAATGGCACAATGCCGACTTAAGTACAAGAGGACTGACACCCACACTTTCTATGATTTGAACCTCTCCTGTGAGTCCAGTTTTAGATTCCGATGCTTCACTTCAGGTTTACTGTATACCTTGCACCTTCTTATTGACGATGAAACATAGAAATTGCATCGGAATTTAATACAAAAGGCAAAATGCTGACTTAAGTAAAAGAGGACCGACACGCTAACTTTCTATGTTTTGAACCTCTCCTGTGAGTCCAGTTTTAGATTCCGATGCTTCTCTTCAGGTTTACTGTATCCCTTGGACCTTCTAACTGACGATGAAACACAGAAATTGCATCCGAATTTAATACAAAAGGCACAATACCGTCTTAAGTACAAGAGGAGTGACACTCTATCTATGTTATGAACCTCTCCTGTGAGACCAGTTTTAGATTCCGATGCTTCACTTCAGGTTTACTGTATCCCCTGGACCTTCTTATTGACAATGAAACACAGAAAAAGCATCAGGAATTAAATTCAAAAGCCACAATGCCGACTTAAGTACAAGAGGACTGACATTCTAACATTCTATGATTTGAACCTCTCCTAAGAGTCCAGTTTTGGATTCCGATGCTTCACTTAAGGTTTACTGTATCCCTTGGACCTTCTTATTGACGATGAAACACAGAGTTTGCATTCGAATTTAATACAAAGGGCACAATGCCGACTTAAGTACAAGAGGACTGACACTCTAACTTTCTATGATATGAACTTCTCCTGTGAGTCCAGTTTTAGATTCCGATGCTTCACTTTAGGTTTACTGTATCCCTTGGACCTTCTTATTGACGATGAAACACAGAAATTGCATCCGAATTTAATTCAAAAGGCACAATGGCGGCTTAAGTACAAGAGGACTGACACTTTCACTTTCTACGATTTGAACATTTCCTGTGAGTCCAGTTTCAGATTCCGATGCTTCACTTCAGGTTTACTGTATCCCTAGGACCTTCCTATTGACGATGAATCACGGAAATTGCACCCGAATTTAATACAAATGGCACAATGCCGACTTAAGTACAAGAGGACTGACACTCTCACTTTCTATGATTTGAACCTCTCCTGTTAGTCCAGTTTTAGATTCCGATGCTTGACTTCAGGTTTACTGTATCCTTTGGACCTTCTTATTGACGATGAAACACAGATATTGCATCGGAATTAAATTCAAAACGCACAATGCCGACTTAAGTAAAAGAGGACTAACACTCTCACTTTCTATGAATTTAACCTCTCCTGTGAGTCCCGTTTTAACTTCTGATGCTTCACTTCAGGTTTACTATATCCCTTGGACCTTCTTATTGACGAGGAAGCACAGAAATAGCATCCGAATGTAATACAAAAGGCACAATACCGACTTAAGTACAAGAGGAGAGACACTCTAACTCACTATGATTTGAACCTCCCCTGTGAGTCCAGTTTTAGATTCTGATGCTTCACTTCAGGTTTACTGTATCCCTTGGACCTTCTTATTGACGAAGAATCACAGAAATTGCATCCTATTTTAATACAAAGGTCACAATGCTGACTTAACTACAATAGGACTGACACTCTCATTTTTTATGATTGGCACCTCTCCTGTGAGTCCAGTTTTAGATTCCGATGCTTTACTTCAGGTTTACTGTAACCCCTGGACCTTCTTATTGAAGATGAAACACAGAAAGTGCATCCGAATTTAATACAAATGGCACAATGCTGACTTAAGTAAAAGAGGACGGACACGCTAACTTTCTATGTTTTGAACCTCTCCTGTGAGTCCAGTTTTAGATTCCGATGCTTCTCTTCAGGTTTACTGTATCCCTTGGACCTTCTAACTGACGATGAAACACAGAAATTGCATCCGAATTTAATACAAAAGGCACAATACCGACTTAAGTACAAGAGGAGTGACACTCTATCTATGTTATGAACCTCTCCTGTGAGTCCAGTTTTAGATTCCGATGCTTCACTTCAGGTTTACTGTATCCCCTGGACCTTCTTATTGACAATGAAACACAGAAAAAGCATCAGGAATTAAATTCAAAAGCCACAATGCCGACTTAAGTACAAGAGGACTGACATTCTAACTTTCTATGATTTGAACCTCTCCTAAGAGTCCAGGTTTGGATTCCGATGCTTCACTTAAGGTTTACTGTATCCCTTGGGCCTTCTTATTGACGATGAAACACAGAGTTTGCATTCGAATTTAATACAAAGGGCACAATGCCGACTTAAGTACAAGAGGACTGACACTCTAACTTTCTATGATATGAACTTCTCCTGTGAGTCCAGTTTTAGATTCCGATGCTTCACTTCAGGTTTACTGTATCCCTTGGACCTTCTTATTGACGAGGAAAAACACAGAAATTGCATCCGAATTTAATTCAAAAGGCACAATGGCTGCTTAAGTACAAGAGGACTGACACTTTCACTTTCTATGATTTGAACCTTTCCTGTGAGTCCAGTTTTAGATTGCGATGCTTCACTTCAGGTTTACCGTATCCCTTGGACCTTCTTATTGACGATGAAACACAGAAATTGCATCCGAATTTAATACAAATAGCACAATGCCGACTTAAGTACAAGAGGATTGACACTCTCACTTTCTATGATTTGAACCTCACCTGTGAGTCCGGTTTTAGATTCCGATGCTTCACTTCAGGTTTACTGTATACCTTGCACCTTCTTATTGACGATGAAACACAGAAATTGCATCGGAATTAAATTAAAAAGGCACAATGCCGACTTAAGTAAAAGAGGACTGACACTCTCACTTTCTATGATTTAGATATCTCCTGTGAGTCCAGTTGTAGATTCCGATGCTTCACTTCAGGTTTACTGTATCCCTTGGACCTTCTTATTGACGATGAAACACAGAAATTGCATCCGAATTTAATACAAATAGCACAATGCCGACTTAAGTACAAGAGGATTGACACTCTCACTTTCTATGATTTGAACCTCACCTGTGAGTCCGGTTTTAGATTCCGATGCTTCACTTCAGGTTTACTGTATACCTTGCAACTTCTTATTGACGATGAAACACAGAAATTGCATCGGAATTAAATTAAAAAGGCACAATGCCGACTTAAGTA
Organism: Schistocerca americana; assembly: GCF_021461395.2. Classification (NCBI taxonomy): domain Eukaryota; kingdom Metazoa; phylum Arthropoda; class Insecta; order Orthoptera; family Acrididae; genus Schistocerca; species Schistocerca americana. The sequence continues at coordinate 9,228,578 of NC_060128.1, read as the reverse complement.
AAAGAGGACTGACACTCTCACTTTCTATGATTTAGATATCACCTGTGAGTCCAGTTTTAGATTCCGATGCTTCACTTCAGGTTTACTGTATCCCTTGGACCTTCTTATTGACGATGAAACACAGAAATGGCATCCGAATTTAATACAAAAGGCACAATGCCGACTTAAGTACAAGAGGACTGACACTCTCACTTTCTCTGATGTGAACCTCTCCTGCGAGTCCAGTTTTAGATTCCGATGCTTCACTTCAGGTTTGCTGTATCCCTTGGACCTTCTTATTGACGATGAAACACAGAAATTGCATCGGAATTAAATTCAAAAAGCACAATGCCGACTTAAGTAAAAGAGGACTGACACTCTCACTTTCTATGATTGAAGTCTGTCCTGTGAGTCCAGTTTCAGATTCCGATGCTTCACTTCAGGTTTACTGTATCCCTTGGACCTTCTTATTGACGATGAAGCACAGAAATTGCATCCGAATTTAATACAAATGCCACAATGCTGACTTAAGTACAAGAGGACTGACACTCTCACTTTCTATGATTTGATCCTTTCCTGTGATTCCAGTTTTAGATTCCGATGCTTCACTTCAGGTTTACTGTATCCCTTGGACCTTCTTATTGACGATGACACACAGAAATTGCACCCGAATTAAATACAAATGGCACAATGCCGACTTAAGTACAAGAGGACTGACACCCTCACTTTCTATGATTTGAACCTCTCCTGTGAGTCCGGTTTTAGATTCCGATGCTTCACTTCAGGTTTACTGTATCCCTTGGACCTTCTTATTGACGATGAAACACAGAGTTTGCATTCGAATTTAATACAAAGGGCACAATGCCGACTTAAGTACAAGAGGACTGACACTCTAACTTTCTATGATATGAACTTCTCCTGTGAGTCCAGTTTTAGATTCCGATGGTTCACTTTAGGTTTACTGTATACCTTGGACCTTCTTATTGACGATGAAACACAGAAATTGCACCCGAATTTAATTCAAAAGGCACAATGGCGGCTTAAGTACAAGAGGACTGACACTTTCACTTTCTACGATTTGAACATTTCCTGTGAGTCCAGTTTCAGATTCCGATGCTTCACTTCAGGTTTACTGTATCCCTAGGACCTTCCTATTGACGATGAATCACGGAAATTGCACCCGAATTTAATACAAATGGCACAATGCCGACTTAAGTACAAGAGGACTGACACTCTCACTTTCTATGATTTGAACCTCTCCTGTTAGTCCAGTTTTAGATTCCGATGCTTGACTTCAGGTTTACTGTATCCTTTGGACCTTCTTATTGACGATGAAACACAGATATTGCATCGGAATTAAATTCAAAACGCACAATGCCGACTTAAGTAAAAGAGGACTAACACTCTCACTTTCTATGAATTTAACCTCTCCTGTGAGTCCCGTTTTAACTTCTGATGCTTCACTTCAGGTTTACTATATCCCTTGGACCTTCTTATTGACGAGGAAGCACAGAAATAGCATCCGAATGTAATACAAAAGGCACAATACCGACTTAAGTACAAGAGGAGAGACACTCTAACTCACTATGATTTGAACCTCCCCTGTGAGTCCAGTTTTAGATTCTGATGCTTCACTTCAGGTTTACTGTATCCCTTGGACCTTCTTATTTACGAAGAATCACAGAAATTGCATCCTATTTTAATACAAAAGTCACAATGCTGACTTAACTACAATAGGACTGACACTCTCATTTTTTATGATTGGCACCTCTCCAGTGAGTCCAGTTTTAGATTCCGATGCTTTACTTCAGGTTTACTGTAACCCCTGGACCTTCTTATTGAAGATGAAACACAGAAAGTGCATCCGAATTTAATACAAATGGCACAATGCTGACTTAAGTAAAAGAGGACGGACACGCTAACTTTCTATGTTTTGAACCTCTCCTGTGAGTCCAGTTTTAGATTCCGATGCTTCTCTTCAGGTTTACTGTATCCCTTGGACCTTCTAACTGACGATGAAACACAGAAATTGCATCCGAATTTAATACAAAAGGCACAATACCGACTTAAGTACAAGAGGAGTGACACTCTATCTATGTTATGAACCTCTCCTGTGAGTCCAGTTTTAGATTCCGATGCTTCACTTCAGGTTTACTGTATCCCCTGGACCTTCTTATTGACAATGAAACACAGAAAAAGCATCAGGAATTAAATTCAAAAGCCACAATGCCGACCTAAGTACAAGAGGACTGACATTCTAACTTTCTATGATTTGAACCTCTCCTAAGAGTCCAGGTTTGGATTCCGATGCTTCACTTAAGGTTTACTGTATCCCTTGGGCCTTCTTATTGACGATGAAACACAGAGTTTGCATTCGAATTTAATACAAAGGGCACAATGCCGACTTAAGTACAAGAGGACTGACACTCTAACTTTCTATGATATGAACTTCTCCTGTGAGTCCAGTTTTAGATTCCGATGCTTCACTTCAGGTTTACTGTATCCCTTGGACCTTCTTATTGACGATGAAACACAGAAATTGCATCCGAATTTAATTCAAAAGGCACAATGGCGGCTTAAGTACAAGAGGACTGACACTTTCACTTTCTATGATTTGAACCTTTCCTGTGAGTCCAGTTTTAGATTCCGATGCTTCACTTCAGGTTTACCGTATCCCTTGGACCTTCTTATTGACGATGAAACACAGAAATTGCATCCGAATTTAATACAAATAGCACAATGCCGACTTAAGTACAAGAGGATTGACACTCTCACTTTCTATGATTTGAACCTCACCTGTGAGTCCGGTTTTAGATTCCGATGCTTCACTTCAGGTTTACTGTATACCTTGCACCTTCTTATTGACGATGAAACACAGAAATTGCATCGGAATTAAATTAAAAAGGCACAATGCCGACTTAAGTAAAAGAGGACTGACACTCTCACTTTCAATGATTTAGATATCTCCTGTGAGTCCAGTTGTAGATTCCGATGCTTCACTTCAGGTTTACTGTATCCCTTGGACCTTCTTATTGACGATGAAACACAGAAATTGCATCCGAATTTAATACAAATAGCACAATGCCGACTTAAGTACAAGAGGATTGACACTCTCACTTTCTATGATTTGAACCTCACCTGTGAGTCCGGTTTTAGATTCCGATGCTTCACTTCAGGTTTACTGTATACCTTGCAACTTCTTATTGACGATGAAACACAGAAATTGCATCGGAATTAAATTAAAAAGGCACAATGCCGACTTAAGTAAAAGAGGACTGACACTCTCACTTTCTATGATTTAGATATCTCCTGTGAGTCCAGTTTTAGATTCCGATGCTTCACTTCAGGTTTACTGTATCCCTTGGACCTTCTTATTGACGATGAAACACAGAAATGGCATCCGAATTTAATACAAAAGGCACAATGCCGACTTAAGTACAAGAGGACTGACACTCTCACTTTCTCTGATGTGAACCTCTCCTGCGAGTCCAGTTTTAGATTCCGATGCTTCACTTCAGGTTTGCTGTATCCCTTGGACCTTCTTATTGACGATGAAACACAGAAATTGCATCGGAATTAAATTCAAAATGCACAATGCCGACTTAAGTAAATGAGGACTGACACTCTCACTTTCTATGATTGAAGTCTCTCCTGTGAGTCCAGTTTCAGATTCCGATGCTTCACTTCAGGTTTACTGTATCCCTTGGACCTTCTTATTGACGATGAAGCACAGAAATTGCATGCGAATTTAATACAAATGCCACAATGCTGACTTAAGTACAAGAGGACTGACACTCTCACTTTCTATGATTTGATCCTTTCCTGTGAGTCCAGTTTTAGATTCCGATGCTTCACTTCAGGTTTACTGTATCCCTTGGACCTTCTTATTGACGATGACACACAGAAATTGCACCCGAATTAAATACAAATGGCACAATGCCGACTTAAGTACAAGAGGACTGACACCCTCACTTTCTATGATTTGAACCTCTCCTGTGAGTCCGGTTTTAGATTCCGATGCTTCACTTCAGGTTTACTGTATACCTTGCACCTTCTTATTGACGATGAAACATAGAAATTGCATCGGAAATTAATACAAAAGGCAAAATGCTGACTTAAGTAAAAGAGGACGGACACGCTAACTTTCTATGTTTTGAACCTCTCCTGTGAGTCCAGTTTTAGATTCCGATGCTTCTCTTCAGGTTTACTGTATCCCTTGGACCTTCTAACTGACGATGAAACACAGAAATTGCATCCGAATTTAATACAAAAGGCACAATACCGACTTAAGTACAAGAGAAGTGACACTCTATCTATGTTTTGAACCTCTCCTGTGGGTCCAGTTTTAGATTCCGATGCTTCACTTCAGGTTTACTGTATCCCCTGGACCTTCTTATTGACAATGAAACACAGTAAAAGCATCGGGAATTAAATTCAAAAGTCACAATGCCGACTTAAGTACAAGAGGACTGACATTCTAACTTTGTATGATTTGAACCTCTCCTAAGGGTCCAGTTTTAGATTCCGATGCTTCACTTAAGGTTTACTGTATCCCTTGGACCTTCTTATTGACGATGAAACACAGAGTTTGCAATCGAATTTAATACAAAGGGCACAATGCCGACTTAAGTACAAGAGGACTGACGCTCTAACTTTCTATGATATGAACCTCTCCTGTGAGTCCAGTTTTAGATTCCGATGCTTCACTTCAGGTTTACTGTATCCCTTGGACCTTCTTATTGACGATGAAACACAGAAATTGCATCCGAATTTAATTCAAAAGGCACAATGGCGGCTTAAGTACAAGAGGACTGACACTTTCACTTTCTATGATTTGAACCTTTCCTGTGAGTCCAGTTTTAGATTCCGATGCTTCACTTCAGGTTTACTGTATCCCTAGGACCTTCCTATTGACGATGAAACACAGAAATTGCACCCGAATTTAATACAAATAGCACAATGCCGACTTAAGTACAAGAGGACTGACACTCTCACTTTCTATGACTTGAACCTCTCCTGTTAGTCCAGTTTTAGATTCCGATGCTTGACTTCAGGTTTACTGTATCCCTTGGACCTTCTTATTGACGATGAAACACAGATATTGCATCGGAATTAAATTCAAAACGCACAATGCCGACTTAAGTAAAAGAGGACTAACACTCTCACTTTCTATGATTTTAACCTCTCCTGTGAGTCCAGTTTTAACTTCTGATGCTTCACTTCAGGTTTACTGTATCCCTTGGACCTTCTTATTGTCGAAGAATCACAGAAATTGTATCCGATTTTAATACAAAAGTCACAATGCCGACTTAAGTGCAAGAGGACTGATACTCTAACTTTGTATGATTTGAACCTCTCCTGTGAGTCCAGTTTTAGATTCCGATGCTTCACTTCAGGTTTACTATATCCCTTGGACCTTCTTATTGACGAGGAAGCACAGAAATAGCATCCGAATGTAATACAAAAGGCACAATACCGACTTAAGTACAAGAGGAGAGACACTCTAACTCACTATGATTTGAACCTCCCCTGTGAGTCCAGTTTTAGATTCCGATACTTCACTTCAGGTTTGCTGTATCCCTTGGACCTTCTTATTGACGATGAAACACAGAAATTGCATCGGAATTAAATTCAAAACGCACAATGCCGACTTAAGTAAAAGAGGACTAACACTCTCACTTTCTATGAATTTAACCTCTCCTGTGAGTCCCGTTTTAACTTCTGATGCTTCACTTCAGGTTTACTATATCCCTTGGACCTTCTTATTGACGAGGAAGCACAGAAATAGCATCCGAATGTAATACAAAAGGCACAATACCGACTTAAGTACAAGAGGAGAGACACTCTAACTCACTATGATTTGAACCTCCCCTGTGAGTCCAGTTTTAGATTCTGATGCTTCACTTCAGGTTTACTGTATCCCTTGGACCTTCTTATTGACGAAGAATCACAGAAATTGCATCCTATTTTAATACAAAAGTCACAATGCTGACTTAACTACAATAGGACTGACACTCTCATTTTTTATGATTGGCACCTCTCCAGTGAGTCCAGTTTTAGATTCCGATGCTTTACTTCAGGTTTACTGTAACCCCTGGACCTTCTTATTGAAGATGAAACACAGAAAGTGCATCCGAATTTAATACAAATGGCACAATGCTGACTTAAGTAAAAGAGGACGGACACGCTAACTTTCTATGTTTTGAACCTCTCCTGTGAGTCCAGTTTTAGATTCCGATGCTTCTCTTCAGGTTTACTGTATCCCTTGGACCTTCTAACTGACGATGAAACACAGAAATTGCATCCGAATTTAATACAAAAGGCACAATACCGACTTAAGTACAAGAGGAGTGACACTCTATCTATGTTATGAACCTCTCCTGTGAGTCCAGTTTTAGATTCCGATGCTTCACTTCAGGTTTACTGTATCCCCTGGACCTTCTTATTGACAATGAAACACAGAAAAAGCATCAGGAATTAAATTCAAAAGCCACAATGCCGACCTAAGTACAAGAGGACTGACATTCTAACTTTCTATGATTTGAACCTCTCCTAAGAGTCCAGGTTTGGATTCCGATGCTTCACTTAAGGTTTACTGTATCCCTTGGGCCTTCTTATTGACGATGAAACACAGAGTTTGCATTCGAATTTAATACAAAGGGCACAATGCCGACTTAAGTACAAGAGGACTGACACTCTAACTTTCTGTGATATGAACTTCTCCTGTGAGTCCAGTTTTAGATTCCGATGCTTCACTTCAGGTTTACTGTATCCCTTGGACCTTCTTATTGACGATGAAACACAGAAATTGCATCCGAATTTAATTCAAAAGGCACAATGGCGGCTTAAGTACAAGAGGACTGACACTTTCACTTTCTATGATTTGAACCTTTCCTGTGAGTCCAGTTTTAGATTCCGATGCTTCACTTCAGGTTTACCGTATCCCTTGGACCTTCTTATTGACGATGAAACACAGAAATTGCATCCGAATTTAATACAAATAGCACAATGCCGACTTAAGTACAAGAGGATTGACACTCTCACTTTCTATGATTTGAACCTCACCTGTGAGTCCGGTTTTAGATTCCGATGCTTCACTTCAGGTTTACTGTATACCTTGCACCTTCTTATTGACGATGAAACACAGAAATTGCATCGGAATTAAATTAAAAAGGCACAATGCCGACTTAAGTAAAAGAGGACTGACACTCTCACTTTCAATGATTTAGATATCTCCTGTGAGTCCAGTTGTAGATTCCGATGCTTCACTTCAGGTTTACTGTATCCCTTGGACCTTCTTATTGACGATGAAACACAGAAATTGCATCCGAATTTAATACAAATAGCACAATGCCGACTTAAGTACAAGAGGATTGACACTCTCACTTTCTATGATTTGAACCTCACCTGTGAGTCCGGTTTTAGATTCCGATGCTTCACTTCAGGTTTACTGTATACCTTGCAACTTCTTATTGACGATGAAACACAGAAATTGCATCGGAATTAAATTAAAAAGGCACAATGCCGACTTAAGTAAAAGAGGACTGACACTCTCACTTTCTATGATTTAGATATCTCCTGTGAGTCCAGTTTTAGATTCCGATGCTTCACTTCAGGTTTACTGTATCCCTTGGACCTTCTTATTGACGATGAAACACAGAAATGGCATCCGAATTTAATACAAAAGGCACAATGCCGACTTAAGTACAAGAGGACTGACACTCTCACTTTCTCTGATGTGAACCTCTCCTGCGAGTCCAGTTTTAGATTCCGATGCTTCACTTCAGGTTTGCTGTATCCCTTGGACCTTCTTATTGACGATGAAACACAGAAATTGCATCGGAATTAAATTCAAAATGCACAATGCCGACTTAAGTAAATGAGGACTGACACTCTCACTTTCTATGATTGAAGTCTCTCCTGTGAGTCCAGTTTCAGATTCCGATGCTTCACTTCAGGTTTACTGTATCCCTTGGACCTTCTTATTGACGATGAAGCACAGAAATTGCATGCGAATTTAATACAAATGCCACAATGCTGACTTAAGTACAAGAGGACTGACACTCTCACTTTCTATGATTTGATCCTTTCCTGTGAGTCCAGTTTTAGATTCCGATGCTTCACTTCAGGTTTACTGTATCCCTTGGACCTTCTTATTGACGATGACACACAGAAATTGCACCCGAATTAAATACAAATGGCACAATGCCGACTTAAGTACAAGAGGACTGACACCCTCACTTTCTATGATTTGAACCTCTCCTGTGAGTCCGGTTTTAGATTCCGATGCTTCACTTCAGGTTTACTGTATTCCTTGCACCTTCTTATTGACGATGAAACATAGAAATTGCATCGGAAATTAATACAAAAGGCAAAATCCTGACTTAAGTAAAAGAGGACGGACACGCTAACTTTCTATGTTTTGAACCTCTCCTGTGAGTCCAGTTTTAGATTCCGATGCTTCTCTTCAGGTTTACTGTATCCCTTGGACCTTCTAACTGACGATGAAACACAGAAATTGCATCCGAATTTAATACAAAAGGCACAATACCGACTTAAGTACAAGAGAAGTGACACTCTATCTATGTTTTGAACCTCTCCTGTGGGTCCAGTTTTAGATTCCGATGCTTCACTTCAGGTTTACTGTATCCCCTGGACCTTCTTATTGACAATGAAACACAGTAAAAGCATCGGGAATTAAATTCAAAAGTCACAATGCCGACTTAAGTACAAGAGGACTGACATTCTAACTTTGTATGATTTGAACCTCTCCTAAGGGTCCAGTTTTAGATTCCGATGCTTCACTTAAGGTTTACTGTATCCCTTGGACCTTCTTATTGACGATGAAACACAGAGTTTGCAATCGAATTTAATACAAAGGGCACAATGCCGACTTAAGTACAAGAGGACTGACGCTCTAACTTTCTATGATATGAACCTCTCCTGTGAGTCCAGTTTTAGATTCCGATGCTTCACTTCAGGTTTACTGTATCCCTTGGACCTTCTTATTGACGATGAAACACAGAAATTGCATCCGAATTTAATTCAAAAGGCACAATGGCGGCTTAAGTACAAGAGGACTGACACTTTCACTTTCTATGATTTGAACCTTTCCTGTGAGTCCAGTTTTAGATTCCGATGCTTCACTTCAGGTTTACTGTATCCCTAGGACCTTCCTATTGACGATGAAACACAGAAATTGCACCCGAATTTAATACAAATAGCACAATGCCGACTTAAGTACAAGAGGACTGACACTCTCACTTTCTATGATTTGAACCTCTCCTGTTAGTCCAGTTTTAGATTCCGATGCTTGACTTCAGGTTTACTGTATCCCTTGGACCTTCTTATTGACGATGAAACACAGATATTGCATCGGAATTAAATTCAAAACGCACAAAGCCGACTTAAGTAAAAGAGGACTAACACTCTCACTTTCTATGATTTTAACCTCTCCTGTGAGTCCAGATTTAACTTCTGATGCTTCACTTCAGGTTTACTGTATCCCTTGGACCTTCTTATTGTCGAAGAATCACAGAAATTGTATCCGATTTTAATACAAAAGTCACAATGCCGACTTAAGTGCAAGAGGACTGATACTCTAACTTTGTATGATTTGAACCTCTCCTGTGAGTCCAGTTTTAGATTCCGATGCTTCACTTCAGGTTTACTATATCCCTTGGACCTTCTTATTGACGAGGAAGCACAGAAATAGCATCCGAATGTAATACAAAAGGCACAATACCGACTTAAGTACAAGAGGAGAGACACTCTAACTCACTATGATTTGAACCTCCCCTGTGAGTCCAGTTTTAGATTCCGATACTTCACTTCAGGTTTGCTGTATCCCTTGGACCTTCTTATTGACGATGAAACACAGAAATTGCATCGGAATTAAATTCAAAATGCACAATGCCGACTTAAGTAAAAGAGGACTGACACTCTCACTTTCTATGATTGAAATCTCTCCTGTGAGTCCAGTTTCAGATTCCGATGCTTCACTTCAGGTTTACTGTATCCCTTGGACCTTCTTATTGACGATGAAACACAGAAATTGCATCTGAATTAAATTCAAAAATCACAATGCCGACTTAAGTACAAGAGGACTGACACCCACACTTTCTATGATTTGAACCTCTCCTGTGAGTCCGGTTTTAGATTCCGATGCTTCACTTCAGGTTTACTGTATACCTTGCACCTTCTTATTGACGATGAAACATAGAAATTGCATCGGAATTTAATACAAAAGGCAAAATGCTGACTTAAGTAAAAGAGGACCGACACGCTAACTTTCTATGTTTTGAACCTCTCCTGTGAGTCCAGTTTTAGATTCCGATGCTTCTCTTCAGGTTTACTGTATCCCTTGGACCTTCTAACTGACGATGAAACACAGAAATTGCATCCGAATTTAATACAAATGCCACAATGCTGACTTAAGTACAAGAGGACTGACACTCTCACTTTCTATGATTTGAACCTTTCCTGTGAGTCCAGTTTTAGATTCCGATGCTTCACTTCAGGTTTACTGTATCCCTTGGACCTTCTTATTGACGATGACACACAGAATTTGCACCCGAATTAAATACAAATGGCACAATGCCGACTTAAGTACAAGAGGACTGACACCCACACTTTCTATGATTTGAACCTCTCCTGTGAGTCCGGTTTTAGATTCCGATGCTTCACTTCAGGTTTACTGTATACCTTGCACCTTCTTATTGACGATGAAACATAGAAATTGCATCGGAATTTAATACAAAAGGCAAAATGCTGACTTAAGTAAAAGAGGACCGACACGCTAACTTTCTATGTTTTGAACCTCTCCTGTGAGTCCAGTTTTAGATTCCGATGCTTCTCTTCAGGTTTACTGTATCCCTTGGACCTTCTAACTGACGATGAAACACAGAAATTGCATCCGAATTTAATACAAAAGGCACAATACCGTCTTAAGTACAAGAGGAGTGACACTCTATCTATGTTATGAACCTCTCCTGTGAGACCAGTTTTAGATTCCGATGCTTCACTTCAGGTTTACTGTATCCCCTGGACCTTCTTATTGACAATGAAACACAGAAAAAGCATCAGGAATTAAATTCAAAAGCCACAATGCCGACTTAAGTACAAGAGGACTGACATTCTAACATTCTATGATTTGAACCTCTCCTAAGAGTCCAGTTTTGGATTCCGATGCTTCACTTAAGGTTTACTGTATCCCTTGGACCTTCTTATTGACGATGAAACACAGAGTTTGCATTCGAATTTAATACAAAGGGCACAATGCCGACTTAAGTACAAGAGGACTGACACTCTAACTTTCTATGATATGAACTTCTCCTGTGAGTCCAGTTTTAGATTCCGATGCTTCACTTTAGGTTTACTGTATCCCTTGGACCTTCTTATTGACGATGAAACACAGAAATTGCATCCGAATTTAATTCAAAAGGCACAATGGCGGCTTAAGTACAAGAGGACTGACACTTTCACTTTCTACGATTTGAACATTTCCTGTGAGTCCAGTTTCAGATTCCGATGCTTCACTTCAGGTTTACTGTATCCCTAGGACCTTCCTATTGACGATGAATCACGGAAATTGCACCCGAATTTAATACAAATGGCACAATGCCGACTTAAGTACAAGAGGACTGACACTCTCACTTTCTATGATTTGAACCTCTCCTGTTAGTCCAGTTTTAGATTCCGATGCTTGACTTCAGGTTTACTGTATCCTTTGGACCTTCTTATTGACGATGAAACACAGATATTGCATCGGAATTAAATTCAAAACGCACAATGCCGACTTAAGTAAAAGAGGACTAACACTCTCACTTTCTATGAATTTAACCTCTCCTGTGAGTCCCGTTTTAACTTCTGATGCTTCACTTCAGGTTTACTATATCCCTTGGACCTTCTTATTGACGAGGAAGCACAGAAATAGCATCCGAATGTAATACAAAAGGCACAATACCGACTTAAGTACAAGAGGAGAGACACTCTAACTCACTATGATTTGAACCTCCCCTGTGAGTCCAGTTTTAGATTCTGATGCTTCACTTCAGGTTTACTGTATCCCTTGGACCTTCTTATTGACGAAGAATCACAGAAATTGCATCCTATTTTAATACAAAAGTCACAATGCTGACTTAACTACAATAGGACTGACACTCTCATTTTTTATGATTGGCACCTCTCCTGTGAGTCCAGTTTTAGATTCCGATGCTTTACTTCAGGTTTACTGTAACCCCTGGACCTTCTTATTGAAGATGAAACACAGAAAGTGCATCCGAATTTAATACAAATGGCACAATGCTGACTTAAGTAAAAGAGGACGGACACGCTAACTTTCTATGTTTTGAACCTCTCCTGTGAGTCCAGTTTTAGATTCCGATGCTTCTCTTCAGGTTTACTGTATCCCTTGGACCTTCTAACTGACGATGAAACACAGAAATTGCATCCGAATTTAATACAAAAGGCACAATACCGACTTAAGTACAAGAGGAGTGACACTCTATCTATGTTATGAACCTCTCCTGTGAGTCCAGTTTTAGATTCCGATGCTTCACTTCAGGTTTACTGTATCCCCTGGACCTTCTTATTGACAATGAAACACAGAAAAAGCATCAGGAATTAAATTCAAAAGCCACAATGCCGACTTAAGTACAAGAGGACTGACATTCTAACTTTCTATGATTTGAACCTCTCCTAAGAGTCCAGGTTTGGATTCCGATGCTTCACTTAAGGTTTACTGTATCCCTTGGGCCTTCTTATTGACGATGAAACACAGAGTTTGCATTCGAATTTAATACAAAGGGCACAATGCCGACTTAAGTACAAGAGGACTGACACTCTAACTTTCTATGATATGAACTTCTCCTGTGAGTCCAGTTTTAGATTCCGATGCTTCACTTCAGGTTTACTGTATCCCTTGGACCTTCTTATTGACGATGAAACACAGAAATTGCATCCGAATTTAATTCAAAAGGCACAATGGCGGCTTAAGTACAAGAGGACTGACACTTTCACTTTCTATGATTTGAACCTCACCTGTGAGTCCGGTTTTAGATTCCGATGCTTCACTTCAGGTTTACTGTATACCTTGCACCTTCTTATTGACGATGAAACACAGAAATTGCATCGGAATTAAATTAAAAAGGCACAATGCCGACTTAAGTAAAAGAGGACTGACACTCTCACTTTCTATGATTTAGATATCTCCTGTGAGTCCAGTTGTAGATTCCGATGCTTCACTTCAGGTTTACTGTATCCCTTGGACCTTCTTATTGACGATGAAACACAGAAATTGCATCCGAATTTAACACAAATAGCACAATGCCGACTTAAGTACAAGAGGATTGACTGTCTCACTTTCTATGATTTGAACCTCACCTGTGAGTCCGGTTTTAGATTCCGATGCTTCACTTCAGGTTTACTGTATACCTTGCAACTTCTTATTGACGATGAAACACAGAAATTGCATCGGAATTAAATTAAAAAGGCACAATGCCGACTTAAGTAAAAGAGGACTGACACTCTCACTTTCTATGATTTAGATATCTCCTGTGAGTCCAGTTTTAGATTCCGATGCTTCACTTCAGGTTTACTGTATCCCTTGGACCTTCTTATTGACGATGAAACACAGAAATGGCATCCGAATTTAATACAAAAGGCACAATGCCGACTTAAGTACAAGAGGACTGACACTCTCACTTTCTCTGATGTGAACCTCTCCTGCGAGTCCAGTTTTAGATTCCGATGCTTCACTTCAGGTTTGCTGTATCCCTTGGACCTTCTTATTGACGATGAAACACAGAAATTGCATCGGAATTAAATTCAAAAAGCACAATGCCGACTTAAGTAAAAGAGGACTGACACTCTCACTTTCTATGATTGAAGTCTCTCCTGTGAGTCCAGTTTCAGATTCCGATGCTTCACTTCAGGTTTACTGTATCCCTTGGACCTTCTTATTGACGATGAAGCACAGAAATTGCATCCGAATTTAATACAAATGCCACAATGCTGACTTAAGTACAAGAGGACTGACACTCTCACTTTCTATGATTTGATCCTTTCCTGTGAGTCCAGTTTTAGATTCCGATGCTTCACTTCAGGTTTACTGTATCCCTTGGACCTTCTTATTGACGATGACACACAGAAATTGCACCCGAATTAAATACAAATGGCACAATGCCGACTTAAGTACAAGAGGACTGACACCCTCACTTTCTATGATTTGAACCTCTCCTGTGAGTCCGGTTTTAGATTCCGATGCTTCACTTCAGGTTTACTGTATACCTTGCACCTTCTTATTGACGATGAAACATAGAAATTGCATCGGAAATTAATACAAAAGGCAAAATGCTGACTTAAGTAAAAGAGGACGGACACGCTAACTTTCTATGTTTTGAACCTTTCCTGTGAGTCCAGTTTTAGATTCCGATGCTTCTCTTCAGGTTTACTGTATCCCTTGGACCTTCTAACTGACGATGAAACACAGAAATTGCATCCGAATTTAATACAAAAGGCACAATGGCGGCTTAAGTACAAGAGGACTGACACTTTCACTTTCTACGATTTGAACATTTCCTGTGAGTCCAGTTTCAGATTCCGATGCTTCACTTCAGGTTTACTGTATCCCTAGGACCTTCCTATTGACGATGAATCACGGAAATTGCACCCGAATTTAATACAAATGGCACAATGCCGACTTAAGTACAAGAGGACTGACACTCTCACTTTCTATGATTTGAACCTCTCCTGTTAGTCCAGTTTTAGATTCCGATGCTTGACTTCAGGTTTACTGTATCCTTTGGACCTTCTTATTGACGATGAAACACAGATATTGCATCGGAATTAAATTCAAAACGCACAATGCCGACTTATGTAAAAGAGGACTAACACTCTCACTTTCTATGATTTTTAACCTCTCCTGTGAGTCCCGTTTTAACTTCTGATGCTTCACTTCAGGTTTACTATATCCCTTGGACCTTCTTATTGACGAGGAAGCACAGAAATAGCATCCGAATGTAATACAAAAGGCACAATACCGACTTAAGTACAAGAGGAGAGACACTCTAACTCACTATGATTTGAACCTCCCCTGTGAGTCCAGTTTTAGATTCTGATGCTTCACTTCAGGTTTACTGTATCCCTTGGACCTTCTTATTGACGAAGAATCACAGAAATTGCATCCTATTTTAATACAAAAGTCACAATGCTGACTTAACTACAATAGGACTGACACTCTCATTTTTTATGATTGGCACCTCTCCTGTGAGTCCAGTTTTAGATTCCGATGCTTTACTTCAGGTTTACTGTAACCCCTGGACCTTCTTATTGAAGATGAAACACAGAAGGTGCATCCGAATTTAATACAAATGGCACAATGCCGACTTAAGTACAAGAGGACTGACACTCTCACTTTCTATAATTTGAACCTCTACTGTGAGTCCATTTTTAGATTCCGATGCTTCACTTCAGGTTTACTGTATCCCTTGGACCTTCTTATTGACGATGAAACACAGAAATTGCATCCGAATTTAATACAAATAGCACAATGCCGACTTAAGTACAAGAGGATTGACACTCTCACTTTCTGTGATTTGAACCCCACCTGTGAGTCTGGTTTTAGATTCCGATGCTTCACTTCAGGTTTACTGTATACCTTGCACCTTCTTATTGACTATGAAACATAGAAATTGCATCGGAATTTAATACAAAAGGCACAATGATGACTTAAGTAAAAGAGGACTGACACTCTAATTTTCTATGAATTGAACCTCTCCTGTGAGTCCAGTTTTACATTCCGATGCTTGACTTCAGGTTTACTGTATCCTTTGGACCTTCTTATTGACGATGAAACACAGATATTGCATCGGAATTAAATTCAAAACGCACAATGCCGACTTAAGTAAAAGAGGACTAACACTCTCACTTTCTATGATTTTAACCTCTCCTGTGAGTCCCGTTTTAACTTCTGATGCTTCACTTCAGGTTTACTATATCCCTTGGACCTTCTTATTGACGAGGAAGCACAGAAATAGCATCCGAATGTAATACAAAAGGCACAATACCGACTTAAGTACAAGAGGAGAGACACTCTAACTCACTATGATTTGAACCTCCCCTGTGAGTCCAGTTTTAGATTCTGATGCTTCACTTCAGGTTTACTGTATCCCTTGGACCTTCTTATTGACGAAGAATCACAGAAATTGCATCCTATTTTAATACAAAAGTCACAATGCTGACTTAACTACAATAGGACTGACACTCTCATTTTTTATGATTGGCACCTCTCCTGTGAGTCCAGTTTTTGATTCCGATGCTTTACTTCAGGTTTACTGTAACCCCTGGACCTTCTTATTGAAGATGAAACACAGAAAGTGCATCCGAATTTAATACAAATGGCACAATGCCGACTTAAGTACAAGAGGACTGACACTCTCACTTTCTATGATTTGAACCTCTACTGTGAGTCCATTTTTAGATTCCGATGCTTCACTTCAGGTTTACTGTATCCCTTGGACCTTCTTATTGACGATGAAACACAGAAATTGCATCCGAATTTTATACAAAACACACAATACCGACTTAAGTACAAGAGGAGTGACACTATATGTATGATTTGAATCTCTCCTGTGAGTCCAGTTTTAGATTCCGATGCTTCACTTCAGGTTCACTGTATCCCTTGGACCTTCTTATTGACGATGAAACACAGAAATTGCATCCGAATTTAATACAAATAGCACAATGCCGACTAAGTACAAGAGGATTGACACTCTCACTTTCTACGATTTGAACCTCACCTGTGAGTCCGGTTTTAGATTCCGATGCTTCACTTCAGGTTTACTGTATACCTTGCACCTTCTTATTGACGATGAAACATAGAAATTGCATCGGAATTTAATACAAAAGGCAAAATGTTGATTTAAGTAAAAGAGGACAGACACGCTAACTTTCTATGTATTGAACCTCTCCTGTGAGTCCAGTTTTAGATTCCGATGCTTCTCTTCAGGTTTACTGTATCCCTTGGACCTTCTAACTGACGATGAAACACAGAAATTGCATCCGAATTTAATATAAAAGGCACAATACCGGCTTAAGTACCAGAGGAGTGACACTCTATCTATGTTTTGAACCTCTCCTGTGAGTCCAGTTTTAGATTCCGATGCTTCACTTCAGGTTCACTGTATCCCCTGGACCTTCGTATTGACAATGAAACACAGAAAAGCATCAGGAATTAAATTCAAAAGGCACAATGCCGACTTAAGTACAAGAGGACTGACATTCTAACTTTCTATGATTTGATTCTATGATTGATTTTTATGATGAAGGAATCATTGAAGGAAGAACTCGCCGAGGACGACCTAGATTAAGCTACATTCAACAAGTAATAAATGACATCGGGTGCCAGACCTATGCAGATATGAAGAAGAAAGTTGACAAAAGAACGGAATGGCGTGCTGCTGCCAACCAACCTGTGGGTTGATAACCGAAGAAGAAGATGATTTGAACCTGTCCTAAGAGTCCAGTTTTAGATTCCGATGCTTCACTTAGGGTTTACTGTATCCCTTGGACCTTCCTATTGACGATGAAACACAGAGTTTGCATTCGAATTTAATACAAAGGGCACAATGCCGACTTAAGTACAAGAGGACTGACACTCTAACTTTCTATGATATGAACCTCTCCAGTGAGTCCAGTTTTAGATTCCGATGCTTCACTTCAGGTTTACTGTATCCCTTGGACCTTCTTATTGACGATGAAACACAGAAATTGCACCCGAATTTAATTTAAAAGGCACAATGGCGGCTTAAGTACAAGAGGACTGACACTTTCACTTTCTATGATTTGAACCTTTCCTGTGAGTCCAGTTTCAGATTCCGATGCTTCACTTCAGGTTTACTGTATCCCTAGGACCTTCCTATTGACGATGAAACACAGAAATTGCACCCGAATTTAATACAAATGGCACAATGCCGACTTAAGTACAAGAGGACTGACACTCTCACTTTCTATGATTTGAACCTCTCATGTTAGTCCAGTTTTAGATTCCGATGCTTGACTTCAGGTTTACTGTATCCCTTGGACCTTCTTATTGACGATGAAACACAGTTATTGCATCGGAATTAAATTCAAAACGCACAATTCCGACTTAAGTAAAAGAGGACTAACACTCTCACTTTCTATGATTTTAACCTCTCCTGTGAGTCCCGTTTTAACTTCTGATGCTTCACTTCAGGTTTACTGTATCCCTTGGACCTTCTTATTGACGAAGAATCACAGAAATTGCATCCGATTTTAATACAAAAGTCAGAATGCCGACTTAAGTACAAGAGGACTGATACTCTAACTTTGTATGATTTGAACCTCTCCTGTGAGTCTAGTTTTAGATTCCGATGCTTCACTTCAGGTTTACTATATCCCTTGGACCTTCTTATTGACGAGGAAGCACAGAAATAGCATCCGAATGTAATACAAAAGGCACAATACCGACTTAAGTACAAGAGGAGAGACACTCTAACTCACTATGATTTGAACCTCCCCTGTGAGTCTAGTTTTAGATTCCGATGCTTCACTTCAGGTTTGCTGTACCTCTTGGACCTTCTTATTGACGATGAAACACAGAAATTGCATCGGAGTTAAATTCAAAATGCACAATGCCGACATAAGTAAAAGAGGACTGACACTCTCACTTTCTATGATTGAAATCTCTCCTGTGAGTCCAGTTTCAGATTCCGATGCTTCACTTCAGGTTTACTGTATCCCTTGGACCTTCTCATTGACGATGAAGCACAGAAATTGCATCCGAATTTAATACAAATGCCACAATGCTGACTTAAGTACAAGAGGACTGACACTCTCACTTTCTATGATTTGAACCTTTCCTGTGAGTCCAGTTTTAGATTCCGATGCTTCACTTCAGGTTTACTGTATCCCTTGGACCTTCTTATTGACGATGACACACAGAAATTGCACCCGAATTAAATACAAATGGCACAATGCCGACTTAAGTACAAGAGGACTGACATTCTAACTTTCTATGATTTGAACCTCTCCTGTGAGTCCGGTTTTCGATTCCGATGCTTCACTTCAGGTTTACTGTATACCTTGCACCTTCTTATTGACGATGAAACATAGAAATTGCATCGGAATTTAATACAAAAGGCAAAATGCTGACTTAAGTAAAAGAGGACCGACACGCTAACTTTCTATGTTTGGAACCTCACCTGTGAGTCCAGTTTTAGATTCCGATGCTTCTCTTCAGGTTTACTGTATCCCTTGGACCTTCTAACTGACGATGAAACACAGAAATTGCATCCGATTTTAATACAAAAGGCACAATAATGACTTAAGTACAAGAGGAGTGACACACTATCTATGTTTTGAACCTCTCCTGTGAGTCCAGTTTTAGATTCCGATGCTTCGCTTCAGGTTTACTGTATCCCCTGGACCTTCTTATTGACAATGAAACACAGAAAAAGCGTCAGGAATTAAATTCAAAAGGCACAATGCCGACTTAAGTACAAGAGGACTGACATTCTAACTTTCTATGATTTGAACCTCTCCTAAGAGTCCAGTTTTTGATTCCGATGCTTCACTTAAGGTTTACTGTATCCCTTGGACCTTCTTATTGACGATGAAACACAGAGTTTGCATTCGAATTTAATACAAAGGGCACAATGCCGACTTAAGTACAAGAGGACTGACACTCTAACTTTCTATGATATGAACTTCTCCTGTGAGTCCAGTTTTAGATTACGATGCTTCACTTCAGGTTTACTGTATCCCTTGGACCTTCTTATTGACGATGAAACACAGAAATTGCATCCGAATTTAATTCAAAAGGCACAATGGCGGCTTAAGTACAAGAGGACTGACACTTTCACTTTCTATGATTTGAACCTTTCCTGTGAGTCCAGTTTAAGATTCCGATGCTTCACTTCAGGTTTGCTGTATCCCTAGGACCTTCCTATTGACGATGAATCACAGAATTTGCACCCGAATTTAATACAAATGGCACAATGCCGACTTAAGTACAAGAGGACTGACACTCTCACTTTCTATGATTTGAACCTCCCCTGTTAGTCCAGTTTTAGATTCCGATGCTTGACTTCAGGTTTACTGTATCCCTTGGACCTTCGTATTGACGATGAAACACAGGTATTGCATCGGAATTAAATTCAAAACGCACAATGCCGACTTATGTAAAGGTGGACTAACACTCTCACTTTCTATGATTTTAACCTCTCCTGTGAGTCCCGTTTTAACTTCTGATGCTTCACTTCAGGTTTAGTGTATCCCTTGGACCTTCTTATTGACGAAGAATCACAGAAATTGCATCCGATTTTAATACAAAAGTCACAATGCCGACTTAAGTACAAGAGGACTGATACTCTAACTTTGTATGATTTGAACCTCTCCTGTGAGTCCAGTTCTAGATTCCGATGCTTCACTTCAGGTTTACTATATCCCTTGGACCTTCTTATTGACGAGGAAGCACAGAAATAGCATCCGAATGCAATACAAAAGGCACAATACCGACTTAAGTAAAAGAGGACTAACACTCTCACTTTCTATGATTTTAACCTCTCCTGTGAGTCCCGTTTTAACTTCTGATGCTTCACTTCAGGTTTACTGTATCCCTTGGACCTTCTTATTGACGAAGAATCACAGAAATTGCATCCGATTTTAATACAAAAGTCAGAATGCCGACTTAAGTACAAGAGGACTGATACTCTAACTTTGTATGATTTGAACCTCTCCTGTGAGTCTAGTTTTAGATTCCGATGCTTCACTTCAGGTTTACTATATCCCTTGGACCTTCTTATTGACGAGGAAGCACAGAAATAGCATCCGAATGTAATACAAAAGGCACAATACCGACTTAAGTACAAGAGGAGAGACACTCTAACTCACTATGATTTGAACCTCCCCTGTGAGTCTAGTTTTAGATTCCGATGCTTCACTTCAGGTTTGCTGTACCTCTTGGACCTTCTTATTGACGATGAAACACAGAAATTGCATCGGAGTTAAATTCAAAATGCACAATGCCGACATAAGTAAAAGAGGACTGACACTCTCACTTTCTATGATTGAAATCTCTCCTGTGAGTCCAGTTTCAGATTCCGATGCTTCACTTCAGGTTTACTGTATCCCTTGGACCTTCTCATTGACGATGAAGCACAGAAATTGCATCCGAATTTAATACAAATGCCACAATGCTGACTTAAGTACAAGAGGACTGACACTCTCACTTTCTATGATTTGAACCTTTCCTGTGAGTCCAGTTTTAGATTCCGATGCTTCACTTCAGGTTTACTGTATCCCTTGGACCTTCTTATTGACGATGACACACAGAAATTGCACCCGAATTAAATACAAATGGCACAATGCCGACTTAAGTACAAGAGGACTGACATTCTAACTTTCTATGATTTGAACCACTCCTGTGAGTCCGGTTTTCGATTCCGATGCTTCACTTCAGGTTTACTGTATACCTTGCACCTTCTTATTGACGATGAAACATAGAAATTGCATCGGAATTTAATACAAAAGGCAAAATGCTGACTTAAGTAAAAGAGGACCGACACGCTAACTTTCTATGTTTGGAACCTCACCTGTGAGTCCAGTTTTAGATTCCGATGCTTCTCTTCAGGTTTACTGTATCCCTTGGACCTTCTAACTGACGATGAAACACAGAAATTGCATCCGATTTTAATACAAAAGGCACAATAATGACTTAAGTACAAGAGGAGTGACACTCTATCTATGTTTTGAACCTCTCCTGTGAGTCCAGTTTTAGATTCCGATGCTTCGCTTCAGGTTTACTGTATCCCTTGGACCTTCTTATTGACAATGAAACACAGAAAAAGCGTCAGGAATTAAATTCAAAAGGCACAATGCCGACTTAAGTACAAGAGGACTGACATTCTAACTTTCTATGATTTGAACCTCTCCTAAGAGTCCAGTTTTTGATTCCGATGCTTCACTTAAGGTTTACTGTATCCCTTGGACCTTCTTATTGACGATGAAACACAGAGTTTGCATTCGAATTTATTACAAAGGGCACAATGCCGACTTAAGTACAAGAGGACTGACACTCTAACTTTCTATGATATGAACTTCTCCTGTGAGTCCAGTTTTAGATTACGATGCTTCACTTCAGGTTTACTGTATCCCTTGGACCTTCTTATTGACGATGAAACACAGAAATTGCATCCGAATTTAATTCAAAAGGCACAATGGCGGCTTAAGTACAAGAGGACTGACACTTTCACTTTCTATGATTTGAACCTTTCCTGTGAGTCCAGTTTAAGATTCCGATGCTTCACTTCAGGTTTGCTGTATCCCTAGGACCTTCCTATTGACGATGAATCACAGAATTTGCACCCGAATTTAATACAAATGGCACAATGCCGACTTAAGTACAAGAGGACTGACACTCTCACTTTCTATGATTTGAACCTCCCCTGTTAGTCCAGTTTTAGATTCCGATGCTTGACTTCAGGTTTACTGTATCCCTTGGACCTTCGTATTGACGATGAAACACAGGTATTGCATCGGAATTAAATTCAAAACGCACAATGCCGACTTATGTAAAGGTGGACTAACACTCTCACTTTCTATGATTTTAACCTCTCCTGTGAGTCCCGTTTTAACTTCTGATGCTTCACTTCAGGTTTAGTGTATCCCTTGGACCTTCTTATTGACGAAGAATCACAGAAATTGCATCCGATTTTAATACAAAAGTCACAATGCCGACTTAAGTACAAGAGGACTGATACTCTAACTTTGTATGATTTGAACCTCTCCTGTGAGTCCAGTTCTAGATTCCGATGCTTCACTTCAGGTTTACTATATCCCTTGGACCTTCTTATTGACGAGGAAGCACAGAAATAGCATCCGAATGCAATACAAAAGGCACAATACCGACTTAAGTACAAGAGGAGAGACACTCTAACTCACTATGATTTGAACCTCCCCTGTGAGTCCAGTTTTAGATTCTGATGCTTCACTTCAGGTTTACTGTATCCCTTGGACCTTCTTATTGACGAAGAATCACAGAAATTGCATCCGAATTTAATATAAATAGCACAATGCCGACTTAAGTACAAGAGGATTCACACTCTCACTTTCTATGATTTGAACCTCACCTGTGAGTCCGGTTTTAGATTCCGATGCTTCACTTCAGGTTTACTGTATACCTTGCACCTTCTTATTGACGATGAAACATAGAAATTGCATCGGAATTTAATAGAAAAGGCACAATGATGACTTAAGTAAAAGTGGACTGACACTCTCACTCTCTATGATTTGAACCTCTCCTGTGAGTCCAGTTTTAGATTCCGATGCTTCGCTTAAGGTTTCCTGTATCCCTTGGACCTTCTTATTGACGATGAAACACAGAGTTTGCATCCGAATTTAATGCAAAAGGCACAATTCCGACTTAAGTACAAGAGGACTGACACTCTAACTTTCTATGATTTGAACCTCTCCTGTGAGTCCATTTTTAGATTCCGATGCTTCACTTCAGGATTACTGTATCCCTTGGACCTTCTTATTGACGATGAAACACAGGAATTGGATCCGAATTTAATACAAATGGCACAACGCCGATTTAAGTACAAGAGGACTGACACTCTCACTTTCTATGATTTGAACCTCTCCTGTGAGTCTGGTTTTAGTTTCCGATGCTTCACTTCAGGTTTACTGTATACCTTACACCTTCTTATTGACGACGAAACATAGAAATTGCATCCGAATTTAATACAAAAGCACAATGATGACTTAAGTAAAAGAGGACTGACATTCTAACTTTCTATGATTTGAACCTCTCCTAAGAGTCCAGTTTTAGATTCCGATGCTTCACTTCAGGTTTACTGTATCCCTAGGACCTTCCTATTGACGATGAAACACAGAAATTGCACCCGAATTTAATACAAATGGCACAATGCCGACTTAAGTACAAGAGGACTGACACTCTCACTTTCTATGATTTGAACCTCTCCTGTTAGTCCAGTTTTAGATTCCGATGCTTGACTTCAGGTTTACTGTATCCCTTGGACCTTCTTATTGACGATGAAACACAGATATTGCATCGGAATTAAATTCAAAACGCACAATGCCGACTTAAGTAAAAGAGGACTAACACTCTCACTTTCTATGATTTTAACCTCTCCTGTGAGTCCCGTTTTAACTTCTGATGCTTCACTTCAGGTTTACTGTACCCCTTGGACCTTCTTATTGATGAAGAATCACAGAAATTGCATCCGATTTTAATACAAAAGTCACAATGCCGACTTAAGTACAAGAGGACTGATACTCTCACTTTGTATGATTTGAACCTCTCCTGTGAGTCCAGTTTTGGATTCCGATGCTTCACTTCAGGTTTACTATATCCCTTGGACCTTCTTATTGACGAGGAAGCACAGAAATAGCATCCGAATGTAATACAAAAGGCACAATACCGACTTAAGTACAAGAGGAGAGGCACTCTAACTCATTATGAATTGAACCTCCCCTGTGAGTCCAGTTTTAGATTCCAATGCTTCACTTCAGGTTTACTGTATCCCTTGGACCTTCTTATTGACGAAGAATCACAGAAATTGCATCCGAATTTAATATAAATAGCACAATGCCGACTTAAGTACAAGAGGATTGACACTCTCAC
This sequence comes from Schistocerca americana, assembly GCF_021461395.2. Classification (NCBI taxonomy): domain Eukaryota; kingdom Metazoa; phylum Arthropoda; class Insecta; order Orthoptera; family Acrididae; genus Schistocerca; species Schistocerca americana. The sequence goes on along the minus strand of NC_060128.1, from coordinate 9,203,932 downwards.
TTTCTATGATTTGAACCTCTCCTGTGAGTCCATTTTTAGATTCCGATGCTTCACTTCAGGTTTACTGTATCCCGTGGACCTTCTTATTGAAGATGAAACACAGAAAGTGCATCCGAATTTAATACAAATGGCACAATGCCGACTTAAGTACAAGAGGACTGACACTCTCACTTTCTATGATTTGAACCTCTCCTGTGAGTCCATTTTTAGATTCCGATGCTTCACTTCAGGATTACTGTATCCCTTGGACCTTCTTATTGACGATGAAACACAGGAATTGGATCCGAATTTAATACAAATGGCACAACGCCGATTTAAGTACAAGAGGACTGACACTCTCACTTTCTATGATTTGAACCTCTCCTGTGAGTCCGGTTTTAGATTCCGATGCTTCACTACAGGTTTACTGTATACCTTGCACCTTCTTATTGACGATGAAACATAGAAATTGCATCCGAATTTAATACAAAAGCACAATGATGACTTAAGTAAAAGAGGACTGACACTCTAACTTTCTATTATTTGAGCCTCTCCTGTGAGTCCAGCTTTAGATTCCGAAGCTTCACTTCAGGTTTACTGTATCCCTTGGACCTTCTAATTGACAATGAAACACAGAGTTTGCATCCGAATTTAATACAAAAGGCACAATGCCGACTTACGTGCAAGAGGACTGACACTCTAACTTTCTATGATTTGAACCTCTCCTGTGAGTCTAGTTTTAGATTCCGATGCTTCACTTCAGGTTTACTGTATCCCTTGGACCTTCGTATTGAAGATGAAACACAGAAATTGCATCCGAATTTAATACAAATGGCACAATGCCGACTTAAGTACGAGAGGACTGACTCTCTCACTTTCTATGATTAGAACCTCTCCTGTGAGTCCAGTTTTAGATTCCGATGCTTCACTTCAGGTTTACTGTATCCCTTGGACCTTCTTATTGACGATGACACACAGAAATTGCACCCGAATTAAATACAAATGGCACAATGCCGACTTAAGTATAAGAGGACTGACACCCTCACTTTCTATGATTTGAACGTCTCCTGTGAGTCCGCTTTTAGATTCCGATGCTTCTCTTCAGGTTTACTGTATCCCTTCGACCTTCTAACTGACGATGAAACACAGAAATTGAAACCGAATTTAATACTAAAGGCACAATACCGACATAAGTACAAGAGGAGTGACACTCTATCTATGTTTTGAACCTCTCCTGTGAGTCCAGTTTTAGATTCCGATGCTTCACTTCAGGTTTACTGTATCCCCTGGACCTTCTTATTGACAATGAAACACAGAAAAAGCATCATGAAATAAATTCAAAAGGCACAATGCCGACTTAAGTACAAGAGGACTGACATTCTAACTTTCTATGATTTGAACCTCTCCTAAGAGCCCAGTTTTAGATTCCGATGCTTCACTTCAGGTTTACTGTATCCCTAGGACCTTCCTATTGACGATGAAACACAGAAATTGCACCCGAATTTAATACAAATGGCACAATGCCGACTTAAGTACAAGAGGACTGACACTCTCACTTTCTATGATTTGAACCTTTCCTGTTAGTCCAGTTTTAGATTCCGATGCTTGACTTCAGGTTTACTCTATCCCTTGGACCTTCTTATTGACGATGAAACACAGATATTGCATCGGAATTAAATTCAAAACGCACAATGCCGACTTAAGTAAAGGAGGACTAACACTCTCACTTTCTATGATTTTAACCTCTCCTGTGAGTCCCATTTTAACTTCTGATGCTTCACTTCAGGTTTACTGTATCCCTTGGACCTTCTTATTGACGAAAAATCACAGAAATTGCATCCGATTTTAATAACAAAGTCACAATGCCGACTTAAGTACAAGAGGACTGATACTCTCACTTTGTATGATTTGAACCTCTCCTGTGAGTCCAGTTTTGGATTCCGATGCTTCACTTCAGGTTTACTATATCCCTTGGACCTTCTTATTGACGAGGAAGCACAGAAATAGCATCCGAATGTAATACAAAAGGCACAATACCGACTTAAGTACAAGAGGAGAGGCACTCTAACTCACTATGAAATGAACCTCCCCTGTGAGTCCAGTTTTAGATTCCGATGCTTCACTTCAGGTTTACTGTATCCCTTGGACCTTCTTATTGAAGATGAAACACGGAAATTGCATCCGAATTTAATACAAATGGCACAATGCCGACTTAAGTACAAGTGGACTGACACTCTCACTTTCTATGATTGGAACCTCTCCTGTGAGTCCAGTTTTAGATTCCGATGCTTCACTTCAGGTTTACTGTATCCCCTGGACCTTCTTATTGAAGATGAAACACAGAAAGTGCATCCGAATTTAATACAAATGGCACAATACCGACTTAAGTACAAGAGGACTGACACTCTCACTTTCTATGATTTTAACCTCTACTGTGAGTCCATTTTTAGATTCCGATGCTTCACTTCAGGTTTACTGTATCCCTTGGACCTTCTTATTGACGATGAAACACAGAAATTGCATCCGAATTTAATACAAATAGCACAATGCCGACATAAGTACAAGAGGATTGACACTCTCACTTTCTACATTTGAACCTCTCCTGTGAGCCCAGTTGTAGATTCCGGTGCTTCACTTCAGGTTTACTGTATACCTTGCACCTTCTTATTGACGATGAAACACAGAGTTTGCATCCGACCTTAATACAAAAGGCACAATGCCGACTTACGTGCAAGAGGACTGACACTCTAACTTTCTATGATTTGAACCTCTCCTGTGAGTCTAGTTTTAGATTCCGATGCTTCACTTCAGGTTTACTGTATCCCTTGGACCTTCGTATTGAAGATGAAACACAGAAATTGCATCCGAATTTAATACAACTGGCACAATGCCGACTTAAGTACAAGAGGACTGACTCTCTCACTTTCTATGATTAGAACCTCTCCTGTGAGTTCAGTTTTAGATTCCGATGCTTCACTTCAGGTTTACTGTATCCCTTGGACATTCTTATTGACGATGAAACACAGAGTTTGCATTAGAATTTAATACAAAGGGCACAATGCCGACTTAAGTACAAGAGGACTGATACTCTCACTTTGTATGATTTGAACCTCTCCTGTGAGTCCAGTTTTGGATTCCGATGCTTCACTTCAGGTTTACTATATCCCTTGGACCTTCTTATTGACGAGGAAGCACAGAAATAGCATCCGAATGTAATACAAAAGGCACAATACCGACTTAAGTACAAGAGGAGAGGCACTCTAACTCACTATGAATTGAACCTCCCCTGTGAGTCCAGTTTTAGATTCCGATGCTTCACTTCAGGTTTACTGTATCCCTTGGACCTTCTTATTGAAGATGAAACACGGAAATTGCATCCGAATTTAATACAAATGGCACAATGCCGACTTAAGTACAAGTGGACTGACACTCTCACTTTCTATGATTGGAACCTCTCCTGTGAGTCCAGTTTTAGATTCCGATGCTTCACTTCAGGTTTACTGTATCCCCTGGACCTTCTTATTGAAGATGAAACACAGAAAGTGCATCCGAATTTAATACAAATGGCACAATACCGACTTAAGTACAAGAGGACTGACACTCTCACTTTCTATGATTTTAACCTCTACTGTGAGTCCATTTTTAGATTCCGATGCTTCACTTCAGGTTTACTGTATCCCTTGGACCTTCTTATTGACGATGAAACACAGAAATTGCATCCGAATTTAATACAAATAGCACAATGCCGACATAAGTACAAGAGGATTGACACTCTCACTTTCTACATTTGAACCTCTCCTGTGAGCCCAGTTTTAGATTCCGGTGCTTCACTTCAGGTTTACTGTATACCTTGCACCTTCTTATTGACGATGAAACACAGAGTTTGCATCCGACCTTAATACAAAAGGCACAATGCCGACTTACGTGCAAGAGGACTGACACTCTAACTTTCTATGATTTGAACCTCTCCTGTGAGTCTAGTTTTAGATTCCGATGCTTCACTTCAGGTTTACTGTATCCCTTGGACCTTCGTATTGAAGATGAAACACAGAAATTGCATCCGAATTTAATACAACTGGCACAATGCCGACTTAAGTACAAGAGGACTGACTCTCTCACTTTCTATGATTAGAACCTCTCCTGTGAGTTCAGTTTTAGATTCCGATGCTTCACTTCAGGTTTACTGTATCCCTTGGACATTCTTATTGACGATGAAACACAGAGTTTGCATTAGAATTTAATACAAAGGGCACAATGCCGACTTAAGTACAAGAGGACTGACACTCTAACTTTCTATGATATGAACTTCTCAAGTGAGTCCAGTTTTAGATTCCGATGCTTCACTTCAGGTTTACTGTATCCCTTGGACCTTCTTATTGATGATGAAACACAGAAATTGCATCCGAAATTAATTCAAAAGGCACAATGGCGGCTTAAGTACAAGAGGACTGACACTTTCACTTTCTATGATTTGAACCTTTCCTGTGAGTCCAGTTTTAGATTCCGATGCTTCACTACAGGTTTACTGTATCCCTAGGACCTTCCTATTGACGATGAAACACAGAAATTGCACCCGAATTTAATACAAATGGCACAATGCCGACTTAAGTACAAGAGGACTGACACTCTCACTTTCTTTGATTTGAACCTCTCCTGTGAGTCTAGTTTTAGATTCCGATGCTTCACTTCAGGTTTACTGTATCCCTTGGACCTTCGTATTGAAGATGAAACACAGAAATTGCATCCGAATTTAATACAACTGGCACAATGCCGACTTAAGTACAAGAGGACTGACTCTCTCACTTTCTATGATTAGAACCTCTCCTGTGAGTTCAGTTTTAGATTCCGATGCTTCACTTCAGGTTTACTGTATCCCTTGGACATTCTTATTGACGATGAAACACAGAGTTTGCATTAGAATTTAATACAAAGGGCACAATGCCGACTTAAGTACAAGAGGACTGACACTCTAACTTTCTATGATATGAACTTCTCAAGTGAGTCCAGTTTTAGATTCCGATGCTTCACTTCAGGTTTACTGTATCCCTTGGACCTTCTTATTGATGATGAAACACAGAAATTGCATCCGAAATTAATTCAAAAGGCACAATGGCGGCTTAAGTACAAGAGGACTGACACTTTCACTTTCTATGATTTGAACCTTTCCTGTGAGTCCAGTTTTAGATTCCGATGCTTCACTACAGGTTTACTGTATCCCTAGGACCTTCCTATTGACGATGAAACACAGAAATTGCACCCGAATTTAATACAAATGGCACAATGCCGACTTAAGTACAAGAGGACTGACACTCTCACTTTCTTTGATTTGAACCTCTCCTGTTAGTCCAGTTTTAGATTCCGATGCTTGACTTCAGGTTTACTGTATCCCTTGGACCTTCTTATTGACGATGAAACACAGATATTGCATCGGAATTAAATTCAAAACGCACAATGCCGACTTAAGTACAAGAGGACTGACTTTCTAACTATCTATTATTTGAACCTCTCCTGTGAGTCCAGTTTTAGATTCCGATGCTTCACTTAAGGTTTACTGTATCCCTTGGACCTTCTTATTGACGAGGAAGCACAGAAATAGCATCCGAATGTAATACAAAAGGCACAATACCGACTTAAGTACAAGAGGAGAGACACTCTAACTCACTATGAATTGAACCTCCCCTGTGAGTCCAGTTTTAGATTCCGATGCTTCACTTCAGGTTTACTGTATCCCTTGGACCTTCTAATTGAAGATGAAACATGGAAATTGCATCCGAATTTAATACAAATGGCACAATGCCGACTTAAGTACAAGAGGACTGACACTCTCACTTTCCATGATTGGAACCTCTCCTGTGAGTCCAGTTTTAGATTCCGATGCTTCACTTCAGGTTTACTGTATCCCCTGGACCTTCTTATTGAAGATGAAACACAGAAAGTGCATCCGAATTTAATACAAATGGCACAATGCCGACTTAAGTACAAGAGGACTGACACTCTCACTTTCTATGATTTGAACCTCTACTGTGAGTAAATTTTTAGATTCCGATGCTTCACTTCAGGTTTACTGTATCCCTTGGACCTTCTTATTGACGATGAGACACAGAAATTGCATCCGAATTTAATACAAATAGCACAATGCCGACTTAAGTACAAGAGGATTGACACTCTCACTTTCTATGATTTGAACCTCAGCTGTGAGTCCGGTTTTAGATTCCGATGCTTTACTTCAGGTTTACTGTATACCTTGCACCTTCTTATTGACGATGAAACATAGAAATTGCATCGGAATTTAATACAAAAGGCACAATGATGACTTAAGTAAAAGAGGACTGACACTCTAACTTTCTATGAATTGAACCTCTCCTGTGAGTCCAGTTTTAGATTCCGATGCTTCACTTCAGGTTTACTGTATCTCTTGGACCTTCTTATTGACGATGAAACACAGAAATTGCATCCGAATTTAATACAAAAGGCACAATACCGACTTAAGTACAAGAGGAGTGACACTATATCTATGATTTGAATCTCTCCTGTGAGTCCAGTTTTAGATTCCGATGCTTCACTTCAGGTTCACTGTATCCCTTGGTCCTTCTTATTGACGATGAAACACAGAAATTGCATCCGAATTTAATACAGATGGCACAATGCCGACTTAAGTACAAGAGGACCGACACTCTCACTTTCTATGATTTGAACCTCTCCTGTGAGTACAGTTTTAGATTCCGATACTTCACTTTAGGTTTACCGTATCCCTTGGACCTTCTTATTGAGGATGAAACACAGAAATTGCATCAGAATTAAATTCAAAAGGCACAATGCTGACTTAAGTAAAAGTGGACTGACACTCTCACTTTGTATGATTTGAACCTCTCCTGTGAGTCCAGTTTTGGATTCCGATGCTTCACTTCAGGTTTACTATATCCCTTGGACCTTCTTATTGACGAGGAAGCACAGAAATAGCATCCGAATGTAATACAAAAGGCTCAATACCGACTTAAGTACAAGAGGAGAGGCACTCTAACTCACTATGAATTGAACCTCCCCTGTGAGTCCAGTTTTAGATTCCAATGCTTCACTTCAGGTTTACTGTATCACTTGGACCTTCTTATTGACGAAGAATCACAGAAATTGCATCCGAATTTAATATAAATAGCACAATGCCGACTTAAGTACAAGAGGATTGACACTCTCACTTTCTATGATTTGAACCTCACCTGTGAGTCCGGTTTTAGATTCCGATGCTTCACTTCAGGTTTACTGTATACCTTGCACCTTCTTATTGACGATGAAACATAGAAATTGCATCGGAATTTAATACAAAAGGCACAATGATGACTTAAGTAAAAGTGGACTGACACTCTCACTCTCTATGATTTGAACCTCTCCTGTGAGTCCAGTTTTAGATTCCGATGCTTCGCTTAAGGTTTACTGTATCCCTTGGACCTTCTTATTGACGATGAAACACAGAGTTTGCATCCGAATTTAATACAAAAGGCACAATTCCGACTTAAGTACAAGAGGACTGACACTCTAACTTTCTATGATTGGAACCTCTCCTGTGAGTCCAGTTTTAGATTCCGATGCTTCACTTCAGGTTTACTGTATCCCGTGGACCTTCTTATTGAAGATGAAACACAGAAAGTGCATCCGAATTTAATACAAATGGCACAATGCCGACTTAAGTACAAGAGGACTGACACTCTCACTTTCTATGATTTGAACCTCTCCTGTGAGTCCATTTTTAGATTCCGATGCTTCACTTCAGGATTACTGTATCCCTTGGACCTTCTTATTGACGATGAAACACAGGAATTGGATCCGAATTTAATACAAATGGCACAACGCCGATTTAAGTACAAGAGGACTGACACTCTCACTTTCTATGATTTGAACCTCTCCTGTGAGTCCGGTTTTAGATTCCGATGCTTCACTACAGGTTTACTGTATACCTTGCACCTTCTTATTGACGATGAAACATAGAAATTGCATCCGAATTTAATACAAAAGCACAATGATGACTTAAGTAAAAGAGGACTGACACTCTAACTTTCTATTATTTGAGCCTCTCCTGTGAGTCCAGCTTTAGATTCCGAAGCTTCACTTCAGGTTTACTGTATCCCTTGGACCTTCTAATTGACAATGAAACACAGAGTTTGCATCCGAATTTAATACAAAAGGCACAATGCCGACTTACGTGCAAGAGGACTGACACTCTAACTTTCTATGATTTGAACCTCTCCTGTGAGTCTAGTTTTAGATTCCGATGCTTCACTTCAGGTTTACTGTATCCCTTGGACCTTCGTATTGAAGATGAAACACAGAAATTGCATCCGAATTTAATACAAATGGCACAATGCCGACTTAAGTACGAGAGGACTGACTCTCTCACTTTCTATGATTAGAACCTCTCCTGTGAGTCCAGTTTTAGATTCCGATGCTTCACTTCAGGTTTACTGTATCCCTTGGACCTTCTTATTGACGATGACACACAGAAATTGCACCCGAATTAAATACAAATGGCACAATGCCGACTTAAGTATAAGAGGACTGACACCCTCACTTTCTATGATTTGAACCTCTCCTGTGAGTCCGGTTTTAGATTCCGATGCTTCTCTTCAGGTTTACTGTATCCCTTCGACCTTCTAACTGACGATGAAACACAGAAATTGAAACCGAATTTAATACTAAAGGCACAATACCGACATAAGTACAAGAGGAGTGACACTCTATCTAAGTTTTGAACCTCTCCTGTGAGTCCAGTTTTAGATTCCGATGCTTCACTTCAGGTTTACTGTATCCCCTGGACCTTCTTATTGACAATGAAACACAGAAAAAGCATCATGAAATAAATTCAAAAGGCACAATGCCGACTTAAGTACAAGAGGACTGACATTCTAACTTTCTATGATTTGAACCTCTCCTAAGAGCCCAGTTTTAGATTCCGATGCTTCACTTCAGGTTTACTGTATCCCTAGGACCTTCCTATTGACGATGAAACACAGAAATTGCACCCGAATTTAATACAAATGGCACAATGCCGACTTAAGTACAAGAGGACTGACACTCTCACTTTCTATGATTTGAACCTTTCTTGTTAGTCCAGTTTTAGATTCCGATGCTTGACTTCAGGTTTACTGTATCCCTTGGACCTTCTTATTGACGAAGAATCACAGAAATTGCATCCGATTTTAATAACAAAGTCACAATGCCGACTTAAGTACAAGAGGACTGATACTCTCACTTTGTATGATTCGAACCTCTCCTGTGAGTCCAGTTTTGGATTCCGATGCTTCACTTCAGGTTTACTATATCCCTTGGACCTTCTTATTGACGAGGAAGCACAGAAATAGCATCCGAATGTAATACAAAAGGCACAATACCGACTTAAGTACAAGAGGAGAGGCACTCTAACTCACTATGAATTGAACCTCCCCTGTGAGTCCAGTTTTAGATTCCGATGCTTCACTTCAGGTTTACTGTATCCCTTGGACCTTCTTATTGAAGATGAAACACGGAAATTGCATCCGAATTTAATACAAATGGCACAATGCCGACTTAAGTACAAGTGGACTGACACTCTCACTTTCTATGATTGGAACCTCTCCTGTGAGTCCAGTTTTAGATTCCGATGCTTCACTTCAGGTTTACTGTATCCCCTGGACCTTCTTATTGAAGATGAAACACAGAAAGTGCATCCGAATTTAATACAAATGGCACAATACCGACTTAAGTACAAGAGGACTGACACTCTCACTTTCTATGATTTTAACCTCTACTGTGAGTCCATTTTTAGATTCCGATGCTTCACTTCAGGTTTACTGTATCCCTTGGACCTTCTTATTGACGATGAAACACAGAAATTGCATCCGAATTTAATACAAATAGCACAATGCCGACATAAGTACAAGAGGATTGACACTCTCACTTTCTACATTTGAACCTCTCCTGTGAGCCCAGTTTTAGATTCCGGTGCTTCACTTCAGGTTTACTGTATACCTTGCACCTTCTTATTGACGATGAAACACAGAAGTTGCATCGGAATTAAAGTCAAAATGCACCAAGCCGACTTAGGTACAAGAGGACTGACACTCTAACATTCTATATTTTGAACCTCTCCTGTGAGTCCAGTTTTAGATTAAGATGCTTCACTTCAGGTTTACTGTATCCCTTGGACCTTCTAATTGACAATGAAACACAGAGTTTGCATCCGACTTTAATACAAAAGGCACAATGCCGACTTACGTGCAAGAGGACTGACACTCTAACTTTCTATGATTTGAACCTCTCCTGTGAGTCTAGTTTTAGATTCCGATGCTTCACTTCAGGTTTACTGTATCCCTTGGACCTTCGTATTGAAGATGAAACACAGAAATTGCATCCGAATTTAATACAACTGGCACAATGCCGACTTAAGTACAAGAGGACTGACTCTCTCACTTTCTATGATTAGAACCTCTCCTGTGAGTTCAGTTTTAGATTCCGATGCTTCACTTCAGGTTTACTGTATCCCTTGGACATTCTTATTGACGATGAAACACAGAGTTTGCATTAGAATTTAATACAAAGGGCACAATGCCGACTTAAGTACAAGAGGACTGACACTCTAACTTTCTATGATATGAACTTCTCAAGTGAGTCCAGTTTTAGATTCCGATGCTTCACTTCAGGTTTACTGTATCCCTTGGACCTTCTTATTGATGATGAAACACAGAAATTGCATCCGAAATTAATTCAAAAGGCACAATGGCGGCTTAAGTACAAGAGGACTGACACTTTCACTTTCTATGATTTGAACCTTTCCTGTGAGTCCCGTTTTAGATTCCGATGCTTCACTTCAGGTTTACTGTATCCCCTGGACCTTCTTATTGAAGATGAAACACAGAAAGTGCATCCGAATTTAATACAAATGGCACAATGCCGACTTAAGTACAAGAGGACTGACACTCTCACTTTCTATGATTTGAACCTCTACTGTGAGTCCATTTTTAGATTCCGATGCTTCACTTCAGGTTTACTGTATCCCTTGGACCTTCTTATTGACGATGAGACACAGAAATTGCATCCGAATTTAATACAAATAGCACAATGCCGACTTAAGTACAAGAGGATTGACACTCTCACTTTCTATGATTTGAACCTCAGCTGTGAGTCCGGTTTTAGATTCCGATGCTTTACTTCAGGTTTACTGTATACCTTGCACCTTCTTATTGACGATGAAACATAGAAATTGCATCGGAATTTAATACAAAAGGCACAATGATGACTTAAGTAAAAGAGGACTGACACTCTAACTTTCTATGAATTGAACCTCTCCTGTGAGTCCAGTTTTAGATTCCGATGCTTCACTTCAGGTTTACTGTATCTCTAGGACCTTCTTATTGACGATGAAACACAGAAATTGCATCCGAATTTAATACAAAAGGCACAATACCGACTTAAGTACAAGAGGAGTGACACTATATCTATGATTTGAATCTCTCCTGTGAGTCCAGTTTTAGATTCCGATGCTTCACTTCAGGTTCACTGTATCCCTTGGTCCTTCTTATTGACGATGAAACACAGAAATTGCATCCGAATTTAATACAGATGGCACAATGCCGACTTAAGTACAAGAGGACCGACACTCTCACTTTCTATGATTTGAACCTCTCCTGTGAGTACAGTTTTAGATTCCGATACTTCACTTTAGGTTTACCGTATCCCTTGGACCTTCTTATTGAGGATGAAACACAGAAATTGCATCAGAATTAAATTCAAAAGGCACAATGCTGACTTAAGTAAAAGTGGACTGACACTCTCACTCTCTATGATTTGAACCTCTCCTGTGAGTCCAGTTTTAGATTCCGATGCTTCGCTTAAGGTTTACTTTATCCCTTGGACCATCTTATTGACGATGAAACACAGAAATTGCATCGGAATTAAATTCAAAAGGCACAATGCCGACTTAAGTACAAGAGGACTGACACTCAAACTTTTTATGATTTGAACCTCTCCTGTGATTCCAGTTTTAGATTCCGATGCTTCACTTCAGGTTTACTGTATCCCTTGGACCTTCTTATTGACGATGAAACACAGAGTTTGCATCCGAATTTAATACAAAAGGCACAATCCCGACTTAAGTACAAGAGGACTGACACTCTAGCTTTCTATGATTGGAACCTCTCCTTTGATTCCAGTTTTAGATTCCGATGCTTCACTTCAGGTTTACTGTATTCCGTGGACCTTCTTATTGAAGATGAAACACAGAAAGTGCATCCGAATTTAATACAAATGGCACAATGCCGATTTAAGTACAAGAGGACTGACACTCTCACTTTCTATGATTTGAACCTCTCCTGTGTGTCCGGTTTTAGATTCCAATGCTTCACTTCAGGTTTACTGTATACCTTGCACCTTCTTATTGACGATGAAACATAGAAATTGCATCCGAATTTAATACAAAAGCACAATGATGACTTAAGTAAAAGAGGACTGACACTCTAACTTTCTATTATTTGAGCCTCTCCTGTGAGTCCAGTTTTAGATTCCGATGCTTCACTTCAGGTTTACTGTATCCCTTGGACTTTCTTATTGACGATGAAACACAGAAATTGCATCCGAATTTAATACAAAAGGCACAATACCGACTTAAGTACAAGAGGAGTGGCACTATATCTATGATTTTAATATCTCCTGTGTGTCCAGTTTTAGATTCCGATGCTTCACTTCAGGTTTACTGTATCCCTTGGACCTTCTTATTGACGATGAAACACAGAAATTGCATCCGAATTTAATACAGATGGCACAATGCCGACTTAAGTACAAGAGGACCGACACTCTCACTTTCTATGATTTGAACCTCTCCTGTGAGTACAGTTTTAAATTCCGATACTTCACTTCAGGTTTACTGTTCCCTTGGACTTTCTTATTGACGATGAAACACAGAAATTGCATCAGAATTAAATTCAAATGGCACAATGCCGACTTAAGTAAAAGTGGACTGACACTCTCACTCTCTATGATTTGAACCTCTCCTGTGAGTCCAGTTTTAGATTCCGATGCTATACTTCAGGTTTACTGTAACACTTGGACCTTCTTATTGACGGTGAAACACAGAAATTGCATCCGAATTTAATACAAACGGCACAATGGCGACTAAAGTACAAGAGGACTGACACTCTCACTTTCTACATTTGAACCTCTCCTGTGAGCCCAGTTTTAGATTCCGGTGCTTCACTTCAGGTTTACTGTATCCCTTGGACCATCTTATTGACGATGATACACAGAAATTGCATCGGAATTAAATTCAAAAGGCACAATGCCGACTTAAGTACAAGAGGACTGACACTCAAACTTTCTATGATTTTAACCTCTCCTGTGATTCCAGGTTTAGATTCCGATGCTTCACTTCAGGTTTACTGTATCCCTTGGACCTTCCTATTGACGATGAAACACAGAGTTTGCATCCGAATTTAATACAAAAGGCACAATGCTGACTTAAGTACAAGAGGACCACCACTCTTACTTTCTATGGTTTGAACCTCTTCTCTGAGTCCACTTTTAGATTCCGATGCTTCACTTCAGGTTTACTGTATCCCTTATACCTTCTTATTGACGATGAAACACAGAAATTGCATCCGAATTTAATACAAAAGGCACAATGGCGACTTAAGTACACGAGGACTGACACTCTCACTGTCTATGATTTGAACCTCTCCTGTGAGTCCAGTTTTAGATTCCGATGCTTCACTTCAGGTTTACTGTATACCTTGCACCTTCTTATTGACGATGAAACACAGAAGTTGCATGGGAATTAAATTCAAAAGGCACCACGCCGACTTAAGTACAAGAGGACTGACACTCTAACTTTCTATGATTTGAACCTCTCCTGTGAGTCCAGTTTTAGATTCCGATGCTTCACTTCAGGTTTACTGTATCCCTTGGACATTCTTATTGACGATGAAACACAGGGTTTGCATCCGAATTTAATACAAAAGGCACAATGCCAACTTAAGTGCAAGAGGACTGACACTCTCACTTTCTATGATTTGAACCTTTCCAGTGAGTTCAGTTTTAGATTCCGATGCTTCACTTCAGGTTTACTGTATCCCTTGGACCTTCTTGTTGACGATGAAACACAGAAATTGCATCGGAATTAAATTCAAAACGCACAATGCCGACTTAAGTAAAAGAGGACTGACACTCTCGCTTTCTATGATTTTAACCTCCCCTGTGAGTCCAGTTTTAACTTCTGATGCTTCACGTCAGGTTTACTGTATCGCTAGGACCTTCTTATTGACGAAGAATCACAGAAATTGCATCCGATTTTAATACAAAAGTCACAATGCCGACTTAAGTACAAGAGGACTGATACTCTATCTTTCTATGATTTGAACCTTTCCTGTGAGTCCAGTTTCAGATTCAGATGCTTCACTTCAGGTTTACTGTATCCTTTGGACATTCTTATTGACGATGAAACACAGATACTGCATCCGAATTTAATTCAAAGGCACAATGGCGACTTAAGTACAAGAGGACTGACACTCTCACTTTCTATGATTTGAAACTCTCCTGTGATTCCAAATTCAGATTCCGATGCTTCACTTCAGGTTTACTGAATACCTTGCACCTTCTTATTGACGATGAAACACAGAAATTGCATCGGAATTAAGTTCAAAATGCACAATGCCGACTTAAGTACAAGAGGACTGATACTTCAACTTTCTATGATTTGAACCTCTCCTGTGGGTCCAGTTTTAGAATCCGATGCTTCTCTTCAGGTTTACTGTATTCCTTGGACCTTCTTATTGACGATGAAACACAGAAATTGCACCCGAATTTAATACAAATGGCACAATGCCGACATAAGTACAAGAGGACTGACACTCTCACTTTCTATGATTTGAACCTCTCCTGTTAGTCCAGTTTTAGAATCCGATGCTTCACTTCAGGTTTACTGTACCCCTTGGACCTTCTTATTGACGATGTAACACAGAAATTGCATCGTAATTAAATTAAAAACGCACAATGCCGACTTAAGTAAAAGAGGACAGACACTCTCGCTTTCTGTGATTTTAACCTCTCCTGTGAGTCCAGTTTTAATTTCTGATGCTTCACTTCAGGTTTACTGTATCCCTTGGACCTTCTTATTGACGAAGAATCACAGAAATTGCATCCGATTTTAATACAAAAGTCACAATGCCGACTTAAGTACAAGTGGACTGACACTCTCACTTTCTATGATTGGAACCTCTCCTGTGAGTTCCGTTTTAGATTCCGATGCTTCACTTCAGGTTTACTGTATCCCTTGGACCTTCTTATTGAAGATGAAACACAGAAAGTGCATCCGAATACAATACAAATGGCACAATGCCGACTTAAGTACAAGAGGACTGACACTCTCACTTTCTATGATTTGAACCTCTCCTGTGAGTCCATTTTTAGATTTCGATGCTTCACTTCAGGTTTACTATATCCCTTGGACCTTCTTATTGACGACGAAACACAGAAATTGCCTCCGAATTTAATACAAATAGCACAATGCCGACTTAAGTACAAGAGGACTGACAGTCTCACTTTCTATGATTTGAACCTCTCCTGTGAGTCCGGTTTTAGATTCCGATGCTTCACTTCAGGTTTACTGTATATCTTGCACCTTCTTATTGACGATGAAAGATAGATATTGCATCGGAAGTTAATACAAAAGGCACAATTATGACTTAAGTAAAAGAGGACTGACACTCTAACTTTCTATGATTTGAACCTCTCTGGTAAGTCCAGTTTTAGATTCCGATGCTTGACTTCAGGTTTACTGTATCCCTTGGACCTTATTATTATCAATGAAACACAGAAATTGCATCCGAATTTAATACAAAACGCAGAACACCGACTTAAGTACAAGAGGAGTGACACTATATCTATGATTTGAATCTCTCCTGTGAGTCCAGTTTTAGATTCCGATGCTTCACTTCATGTTTACTGTATCCCTTGGACCTTCTTATTGACGATGAAACACAGAAATTGCATCGGAATTAAATTCAAAACGCACAATGCCGACTTAAGTAAAAGAGGACAGACACTCTCGCTTTCTATGATTTTAACCTCTCCTGGGAGTCCAGTTTTAACTTCTGATGCTTCACTTCAGGTTTACTGTATCCCTTGGACCTTCTTATTGACGAAGAATCACAGAAATTGCATCCGATTTTAATACAAAAGTCACAATGCTGACATAAGTACAAGAGGATTGACACTCAAACTTTCTATGATTTGAACCTCTCCTGTGATTCCAGTTTTATATTCCGATGCTTCACTACAGGTTTACTGTATCCCTTGGACCTTCTTATTGACGATGAGACACAGAGTTTGCATCCGAATTTAATACAAAATGCACAATTCCGACTTAAGTACAAGAGGACTGACACTCTAACTTTCTATGATTTGAACCTCTCCTGTGAGTCCAGTTTTAGATTCCGATGCTATACTTCAGGTTTACTGTATCCCTTGGACCTTCTTATTGACGATGAAACACAGAAATTGCATCCGAATTTAATACAAACGGCACAATGGCGACTAAAGTACAAGAGGACTGACACTCTCACTTTCTATGATTTGAACCTCTGCTGTGAGCCCAGTTTTAGATTCCGGTGCTTCACTTCAGGTTTACTGTATACCCTGCACCTTATTATTGACGATGAAACACAGAAGTTGCATCGGAATTAAATTCAAAAGGCACCACGCCGACTTAAGTACAAGAGGACTGACACTCCACTTTCTATAATTTGAGCCTCTCCTGTGAGTCTAGTTTTAGATTCCGATGCTTCACTTCAGGTTTACTGTATCCCTTGGACCTTCTTATTGACGATGAAACACAGGGTTTGCATCCGAATTTAATAGAAAAGGCACAATGCCGACTTACGTGCAAGAGGACTGACACTCTAACTTTCTATGATTTGAACCTCTCCTGCGAGTCTAGTTTTAGATTCCGATGCTTCACTTCAGGTTTACTGTATCCCTTGGACCTTCTTATTGAAGATGAAACACAGAAATTGCATCTGAATTTAATACAAATGGCACAATGCCGACTTAAGTACAAGAGTACTGACACTCTCACTTTCTATGATTTGAACTTCTCCTGTGAGTCCAGTTTTAGATTCCGATGCTTCACTTCAGGTTTACTGCATCCCTTGGACCTTCTTATTGACGATGAAACACCGAAATAGCATCCGAATTTAATACAAATGGCACAATGCCGACTTAAGTACAAGAGGACTGACACTCTTACTTTCTATGATTCGAACCTCTCCTGTGAGGTCAGTTTTAGATTCGGATGCTTCACTTCAGGCAAACTATATCCCTTGGACCTTGTTATTGACGAAAAAACACAGAATTTGCATCCGTATTTAATACAAGTGTCACAATAGCGACTTAAGTACAAGAGGAGTGACAGTCTAACTTTCTTTGATTTGAACCTCTCCTGTGAGTCCAGTTTTAGCTTTCGATGTTTCACTTCAGGTTTACTGTATCCTTTTGGACCTTCTTATTGACTATGAATCACAGAAATTGCATCCGAATTTAATACAAATAGCACAATGCCGACTTAAGTACAAGAGGACTGACACTCTCACTTTCTATGATTTGAACCTCTCCTGTGAGTTCAGTTTTAGATTCCGATTCTTCACTTCATGTTTACTGAATCCCTTGGACCTTCTTATTGACGATGAAACACAGAAATTGCATCCGAATTTAATACAAAAGGCACATTACCGACTTAAGTACAAGAGGACTGACACTCTAACTATCTATGATTTGAATCACTCCTGTGAGTCCAGTTTTAGGTTCCGATGCTTCACTTCAGGTTTACTGTATCCCTTGGACCTTCTTATTGAAGATGAAACACAGAAAGTGCATCCGAATTTAATACAAATGGCACAATACCGACTTAAGTACAAGAGGACTGACACTCTCACTTTCTATGATTTTAACCTCTACTGTGAGTCCATTTTTAGATTCCGATGCTTCACTTCAGGTTTACTGTATCCCTTGGACCTTCTTATTGACGATGAAACACAGAAATTGCATCCGAATTTAATACAAATAGCACAATGCCGACATAAGTACAAGAGGATTGACACTCTCACTTTCTACATTTGAACCTCTCCTGTGAGCCCAGTTTTAGATTCCGGTGCTTCACTTCAGGTTTACTGTATACCTTGCACCTTCTTATTGACGATGAAACACAGAGTTTGCATCCGACCTTAATACAAAAGGCACAATGCCGACTTACGTGCAAGAGGACTGACACTCTAACTTTCTATGATTTGAACCTCTCCTGTGAGTCTAGTTTTAGATTCCGATGCTTCACTTCAGGTTTACTGTATCCCTTGGACCTTCGTATTGAAGATGAAACACAGAAATTGCATCCGAATTTAATACAACTGGCACAATGCCGACTTAAGTACAAGAGGACTGACTCTCTCACTTTCTATGATTAGAACCTCTCCTGTGAGTTCAGTTTTAGATTCCGATGCTTCACTTCAGGTTTACTGTATCCCTTGGACATTCTTATTGACGATGAAACACAGAGTTTGCATTAGAATTTAATACAAAGGGCACAATGCCGACTTAAGTACAAGAGGACTGACACTCTAACTTTCTATGATATGAACTTCTCAAGTGAGTCCAGTTTTAGATTCCGATGCTTCACTTCAGGTTTACTGTATCCCTTGGACCTTCTTATTGATGATGAAACACAGAAATTGCATCCGAAATTAATTCAAAAGGCACAATGGCGGCTTAAGTACAAGAGGACTGACACTTTCACTTTCTATGATTTGAACCTTTCCTGTGAGTCCAGTTTTAGATTCCGATGCTTCACTACAGGTTTACTGTATCCCTAGGACCTTCCTATTGACGATGAAACACAGAAATTGCACCCGAATTTAATACAAATGGCACAATGCCGACTTAAGTACAAGAGGACTGACACTCTCACTTTCTTTGATTTGAACCTCTCCTGTGAGTCTAGTTTTAGATTCCGATGCTTCACTTCAGGTTTACTGTATCCCTTGGACCTTCGTATTGAAGATGAAACACAGAAATTGCATCCGAATTTAATACAACTGGCACAATGCCGACTTAAGTACAAGAGGACTGACTCTCTCACTTTCTATGATTAGAACCTCTCCTGTGAGTTCAGTTTTAGATTCCGATGCTTCACTTCAGGTTTACTGTATCCCTTGGACATTCTTATTGACGATGAAACACAGAGTTTGCATTAGAATTTAATACAAAGGGCACAATGCCGACTTAAGTACAAGAGGACTGACACTCTAACTTTCTATGATATGAACTTCTCAAGTGAGTCCAGTTTTAGATTCCGATGCTTCACTTCAGGTTTACTGTATCCCTTGGACCTTCTTATTGATGATGAAACACAGAAATTGCATCCGAAATTAATTCAAAAGGCACAATGGCGGCTTAAGTACAAGAGGACTGACACTTTCACTTTCTATGATTTGAACCTTTCCTGTGAGTCCAGTTTTAGATTCCGATGCTTCATTACAGGTTTACTGTATCCCTAGGACCTTCCTATTGACGATGAAACACAGAAATTGCACCCGAATTTAATACAAATGGCACAATGCCGACTTAAGTACAAGAGGACTGACACTCTCACTTTCTTTGATTTGAACCTCTCCTGTTAGTCCAGTTTTAGATTCCGATGCTTGACTTCAGGTTTACTGTATCCCTTGGACCTTCTTATTGACGATGAAACACAGATATTGCATCGGAATTAAATTCAAAACGCACAATGCCGACTTAAGTACAAGAGGACTGACTTTCTAACTATCTATTATTTGAACCTCTCCTGTGAGTCCAGTTTTAGATTCCGATGCTTCACTTAAGGTTTACTGTATCCCTTGGACCTTCTTATTGACGAGGAAGCACAGAAATAGCATCCGAATGTAATACAAAAGGCACAATACCGACTTAAGTACAAGAGGAGAGACACTCTAACTCACTATGAATTGAACCTCCCCTGTGAGTCCAGTTTTAGATTCCGATGCTTCACTTCAGGTTTACTGTATCCCTTGGACCTTCTAATTGAAGATGAAACACGGAAATTGCATCCGAATTTAATACAAATGGCACAATGCCGACTTAAGTACAAGAGGACTGACACTCTCACTTTCCATGATTGGAACCTCTCCTGTGAGTCCAGTTTTAGATTCCGATGCTTCACTTCAGGTTTACTGTATCCCCTGGACCTTCTTATTGAAGATGAAACACAGAAAGTGCATCCGAATTTAATACAAATGGCACAATGCCGACTTAAGTACAAGAGGACTGACACTCTCACTTTCTATGATTTGAACCTCTACTGTGAGTCCATTTTTAGATTCCGATGCTTCACTTCAGGTTTACTGTATCCCTTGGACCTTCTTATTGACGATGAGACACAGAAATTGCATCCGAATTTAATACAAATAGCACAATGCCGACTTAAGTACAAGAGGATTGACACTCTCACTTTCTATGATTTGAACCTCAGCTGTGAGTCCGGTTTTAGATTCCGATGCTTTACTTCAGGTTTACTGTATACCTTGCACCTTCTTATTGACGATGAAACATAGAAATTGCATCGGAATTTAATACAAAAGGCACAATGATGACTTAAGTAAAAGAGGACTGACACTCTAACTTTCTATGAATTGAACCTCTCCTGTGAGTCCAGTTTTAGATTCCGATGCTTCACTTCAGGTTTACTGTATCTCTTGGACCTTCTTATTGACGATGAAACACAGAAATTGCATCCGAATTTAATACAAAAGGCACAATACCGACTTAAGTACAAGAGGAGTGACACTATATCTATGATTTGAATCTCTCCTGTGAGTCCAGTTTTAGATTCCGATGCTTCACTTCAGGTTCACTGTATCCCTTGGTCCTTCTTATTGACGATGAAACACAGAAATTGCATCCGAATTTAATACAGATGGCACAATGCCGACTTAAGTACAAGAGGACCGACACTCTCACTTTCTATGATTTGAACCTCTCCTGTGAGTACAGTTTTAGATTCCGATACTTCACTTTAGGTTTACCGTATCCCTTGGACCTTCTTATTGAGGATGAAACACAGAAATTGCATCAGAATTAAATTCAAAAGGCACAATGCTGACTTAAGTAAAAGTGGACTGACACTCTCACTTTGTATGATTTGAACCTCTCCTGTGAGTCCAGTTTTGGATTCCGATGCTTCACTTCAGGTTTACTATATCCCTTGGACCTTCTTATTGACGAGGAAGCACAGAAATAGCATCCGAATGTAATACAAAAGGCACAATACCGACTTAAGTACAAGAGGAGAGGCACTCTAACTCACTATGAATTGAACCTCCCCTGTGAGTCCAGTTTTAGATTCCAATGCTTCACTTCAGGTTTACTGTATCCCTTGGACCTTCTTATTGACGAAGAATCACAGAAATTGCATCCGAATTTAATATAAATAGCACAATGCCGACTTAAGTACAAGAGGATTGACACTCTCACTTTCTATGATTTGAACCTCACCTGTGAGTCCGGTTTTAGATTCCGATGCTTCACTTCAGGTTTACTGTATACCTTGCACCTTCTTATTGACGATGAAACATAGAAATTGCATCGGAATTTAATACAAAAGGCACAATGATGACTTAAGTAAAAGTGGACTGACACTCTCACTCTCTATGATTTGAACCTCTCCTGTGAGTCCAGTTTTAGATTCCGATGCTTCGCTTAAGGTTTACTGTATCCCTTGGACCTTCTTATTGACGATGAAACACAGAGTTTGCATCCGAATTTAATACAAAAGGCACAATTCCGACTTAAGTACAAGAGGACTGACACTCTAACTTTCTATGATTGGAACCTCTCCTGTGAGTCCAGTTTTAGATTCCGATGCTTCACTTCAGGTTTACTGTATCCCGTGGACCTTCTTATTGAAGATGAAACACAGAAAGTGCATCCGAATTTAATACAAATGGCACAATGCCGACTTAAGTACAAGAGGACTGACACTCTCACTTTCTATGATTTGAACCTCTCCTGTGAGTCCATTTTTAGATTCCGATGCTTCACTTCAGGATTACTGTATCCCTTGGACCTTCTTATTGACGATGAAACACAGGAATTGGATCCGAATTTAATACAAATGGCACAACGCCGATTTAAGTACAAGAGGACTGACACTCTCACTTTCTATGATTTGAACCTCTCCTGTGAGTCCGGTTTTAGATTCCGATGCTTCACTACAGGTTTACTGTATACCTTGCACCTTCTTATTGACGATGAAACATAGAAATTGCATCCGAATTTAATACAAAAGCACAATGATGACTTAAGTAAAAGAGGACTGACACTCTAACTTTCTATTATTTGAGCCTCTCCTGTGAGTCCAGCTTTAGATTCCGAAGCTTCACTTCAGGTTTACTGTATCCCTTGGACCTTCTAATTGACAATGAAACACAGAGTTTGCATCTGAATTTAATACAAAAGGCACAATGCCGACTTACGTGCAAGAGGACTGACACTCTAACTTTCTATGATTTGAACCTCTCCTGTGAGTCTAGTTTTAGATTCCGATGCTTCACTTCAGGTTTACTGTATCCCTTGGACCTTCGTATTGAAGATGAAACACAGAAATTGCATCCGAATTTAATACAAATGGCACAATGCCGACTTAAGTACGAGAGGACTGACTCTCTCACTTTCTATGATTAGAACCTCTCCTGTGAGTCCAGTTTTAGATTCCGATGCTTCACTTCAGGTTTACTGTATCCCTTGGACCTTCTTATTGACGATGACACACAGAAATTGCACCCGAATTAAATACAAATGGCACAATGCCGACTTAAGTATAAGAGGACTGACACCCTCACTTTCTATGATTTGAACCTCTCCTGTGAGTCCGGTTTTAGATTCCGATGCTTCTCTTCAGGTTTACTGTATCCCTTCGACCTTCTAACTGACGATGAAACACAGAAATTGAAACCGAATTTAATACTAAAGGCGCAATACCGACATAAGTACAAGAGGAGTGACACTCTATCTATGTTTTGAACCTCTCCTGTGAGTCCAGTTTTAGATTCCGATGCTTCACTTCAGGTTTACTGTATCCCCTGGACCTTCTTATTGACAATGAAACACAGAAAAAGCATCATGAAATAAATTCAAAAGGCACAATGCCGACTTAAGTACAAGAGGACTGACATTCTAACTTTCTATGATTTGAACCTCTCCTAAGAGCCCAGTTTTAGATTCCGATGCTTCACTTCAGGTTTACTGTATCCCTAGGACCTTCCTATTGACGATGAAACACAGAAATTGCACCCGAATTTAATACAAATGGCACAATGCCGACTTAAGTACAAGAGGACTGACACTCTCACTTTCTATGATTTGAACCTTTCCTGTTAGTCCAGTTTTAGATTCCGATGCTTGACTTCAGGTTTACTGTATCCCTTGGACCTTCTTATTGACGATGAAACACAGATATTGCATCGGAATTAAATTCAAAACGCACAATGCCGACTTAAGTAAAGGAGGACTAACACTCTCACTTTCTATGATTTTAACCTCTCCTGTGAGTCCCATTTTAACTTCTGATGCTTCACTTCAGGTTTACTGTATCCCTTGGACCTTCTTATTGACGAAGAATCACAGAAATTGCATCCGATTTTAATAACAAAGTCACAATGCCGACTTAAGTACAAGAGGACTGATACTCTCACTTTGTATGATTCGAACCTCTCCTGTGAGTCCAGTTTTGGATTCCGATGCTTCACTTCAGGTTTACTATATCCCTTGGACCTTCTTATTGACGAGGAAGCACAGAAATAGCATCCGAATGTAATACAAAAGGCACAATACCGACTTAAGTACAAGAGGAGAGGCACTCTAACTCACTATGAATTGAACCTCCCCTGTGAGTCCAGTTTTAGATTCCGATGCTTCACTTCAGGTTTACTGTATCCCTTGGACCTTCTTATTGAAGATGAAACACGGAAATTGCATCCGAATTTAATACAAATGGCACAATGCCGACTTAAGTACAAGTGGACTGACCCTCTCACTTTCTATGATTGGAACCTCTCCTGTGAGTCCAGTTTTAGATTCCGATGCTTCACTTCAGGTTTACTGTATCCCCTGGACCTTCTTATTGAAGATGAAACACAGAAAGTGCATCCGAATTTAATACAAATGGCACAATACCGACTTAAGTACAAGAGGACTGACACTCTCACTTTCTATGATTTTAACCTCTACTGTGAGTCCATTTTTAGATTCCGATGCTTCACTTCAGGTTTACTGTATCCCTTGGACCTTCTTATTGACGATGAAACACAGAAATTGCATCCGAATTTAATACAAATAGCACAATGCCGACATAAGTACAAGAGGATTGACACTCTCACTTTCTACATTTGAACCTCTCCTGTGAGCCCAGTTTTAGATTCCGGTGCTTCACTTCAGGTTTACTGTATACCTTGCACCTTCTTATTGACGATGAAACACAGAAGTTGCATCGGAATTAAAGTCAAAATGCACCAAGCCGACTTAGGTACAAGAGGACTGACACTCTAACATTCTATATTTTGAACCTCTCCTGTGAGTCCAGTTTTAGATTAAGATGCTTCACTTCAGGTTTACTGTATCCCTTGGACCTTCTAATTGACAATGAAACACAGAGTTTGCATCCGACTTTAATACAAAAGGCACAATGCCGACTTACGTGCAAGAGGACTGACACTCTAACTTTCTATGATTTGAACCTCTCCTGTGAGTCTAGTTTTAGATTCCGATGCTTCACTTCAGGTTTACTGTATCCCTTGGACCTTCGTATTGAAGATGAAACACAGAAATTGCATCCGAATTTAATACAACTGGCACAATGCCGACTTAAGTACAAGAGGACTGACTCTCTCACTTTCTATGATTAGAACCTCTCCTGTGAGTTCAGTTTTAGATTCCGATGCTTCACTTCAGGTTTACTGTATCCCTTGGACATTCTTATTGACGATGAAACACAGAGTTTGCATTAGAATTTAATACAAAGGGCACAATGCCGACTTAAGTACAAGAGGACTGACACTCTAACTTTCTATGATATGAACTTCTCAAGTGAGTCCAGTTTTAGATTCCGATGCTTCACTTCAGGTTTACTGTATCCCTTGGACCTTCTTATTGATGATGAAACACAGAAATTGCATCCGAAATTAATTCAAAAGGCACAATGGCGGCTTAAGTACAAGAGGACTGACACTTTCACTTTCTATGATTTGAACCTTTCCTGTGAGTCCCGTTTTAGATTCCGATGCTTCACTTCAGGTTTACTGTATCCCCTGGACCTTCTTATTGAAGATGAAACACAGAAAGTGCATCCGAATTTAATACAAATGGCACAATGCCGACTTAAGTACAAGAGGACTGACACTCTCACTTTCTATGATTTGAACCTCTACTGTGAGTCCATTTTTAGATTCCGATGCTTCACTTCAGGTTTACTGTATCCCTTGGACCTTCTTATTGACGATGAGACACAGAAATTGCATCCGAATTTAATACAAATAGCACAATGCCGACTTAAGTACAAGAGGATTGACACTCTCACTTTCTATGATTTGAACCTCAGCTGTGAGTCCGGTTTTAGATTCCGATGCTTTACTTCAGGTTTACTGTATACCTTGCACCTTCTTATTGACGATGAAACATAGAAATTGCATCGGAATTTAATACAAAAGGCACAATGATGACTTAAGTAAAAGAGGACTGACACTCTAACTTTCTATGAATTGAACCTCTCCTGTGAGTCCAGTTTTAGATTCCGATGCTTCACTTCAGGTTTACTGTATCTCTAGGACCTTCTTATTGACGATGAAACACAGAAATTGCATCCGAATTTAATACAAAAGGCACAATACCGACTTAAGTACAAGAGGAGTGACACTATATGTATGATTTGAATCTCTCCTGTGAGTCCAGTTTTAGATTCCGATGCTTCACTTCAGGTTCACTGTATCCCTTGGTCCTTCTTATTGACGATGAAACACAGAAATTGCATCCGAATTTAATACAGATGGCACAATGCCGACTTAAGTACAAGAGGACCGACACTCTCACTTTCTATGATTTGAACCTCTCCTGTGAGTACAGTTTTAGATTCCGATACTTCACTTTAGGTTTACCGTATCCCTTGGACCTTCTTATTGAGGATGAAACACAGAAATTGCATCAGAATTAAATTCAAAAGGCACAATGCTGACTTAAGTAAAAGTGGACTGACACTCTCACTCTCTATGATTTGAACCTCTCCTGTGAGTCCAGTTTTAGATTCCGATGCTTCGCTTAAGGTTTACTTTATCCCTTGGACCATCTTATTGACGATGAAACACAGAAATTGCATCGGAATTAAATTCAAAAGGCACAATGCCGACTTAAGTACAAGAGGACTGACACTCAAACTTTTTATGATTTGAACCTCTCCTGTGATTCCAGTTTTAGATTCCGATGCTTCACTTCAGGTTTACTGTATCCCTTGGACCTTCTTATTGACGATGAAACACAGAGTTTGCATCCGAATTTAATACAAAAGGCACAATCCCGACTTAAGTACAAGAGGACTGACACTCTAGCTTTCTATGATTGGAACCTCTCCTTTCATTCCAGTTTTAGATTCCGATGCTTCACTTCAGGTTTACTGTATTCCGTGGACCTTCTTATTGAAGATGAAACACAGAAAGTGCATCCGAATTTAATACAAATGGCACAATGCCGATTTAAGTACAAGAGGACTGACACTCTCACTTTCTATGATTTGAACCTCTCCTGTGTGTCCGGTTTTAGATTCCAATGCTTCACTTCAGGTTTACTGTATACCTTGCACCTTCTTATTGACGATGAAACATAGAAATTGCATCCGAATTTAATACAAAAGCACAATGATGACTTAAGTAAAAGAGGACTGACACTCTAACTTTCTATTATTTGAGCCTCTCCTGTGAGTCCAGTTTTAGATTCCGATGCTTCACTTCAGGTTTACTGTATCCCTTGGACTTTCTTATTGACGATGAAACACAGAAATTGCATCCGAATTTAATACAAAAGGCACAATACCGACTTAAGTACAAGAGGAGTGGCACTATATCTATGATTTTAATATCTCCTGTGTGTCCAGTTTTAGATTCCGATGCTTCACTTCAGGTTTACTGTATCCCTTGGACCTTCTTATTGACGATGAAACACAGAAATTGCATCCGAATTTAATACAGATGGCACAATGCCGACTTAAGTACAAGAGGACCGACACTCTCACTTTCTATGATTTGAACCTCTCCTGTGAGTACAGTTTTAAATTCCGATACTTCACTTCAGGTTTACTGTTCCCTTGGACTTTCTTATTGACGATGAAACACAGAAATTGCATCAGAATTAAATTCAAAAGGCACAATGCCGACTTAAGTAAAAGTGGACTGACACTCTCACTCTCTATGATTTGAACCTCTCCTGTGAGTCCAGTTTTAGATTCCGATGCTATACTTCAGGTTTACTGTAACACTTGGACCTTCTTATTGACGGTGAAACACAGAAATTGCATCCGAATTTAATACAAACGGCACAATGGCGACTAAAGTACAAGAGGACTGACACTCTCTCTTTCTACATTTGAACCTCTCCTGTGAGCCCAGTTTTAGATTCCGGTGCTTCACTTCAGGTTTACTGTATCCCTTGGACCATCTTATTGACGATGATACACAGAAATTGCATCGGAATTAAATTCAAAAGGCACAATGCCGACTTAAGTACAAGAGGACTGACACTCAAACTTTCTATGATTTTAACCTCTCCTGTGATTCCAGGTTTAGATTCCGATGCTTCACTTCAGGTTTACTGTATCCCTTGGACCTTCCTATTGACGATGAAACACAGAGTTTGCATCCGAATTTAATACAAAAGGCACAATGCTGACTTAAGTACAAGAGGACCACCACTCTTACTTTCTATGGTTTGAACCTCTTCTCTGAGTCCACTTTTAGATTCCGATGCTTCACTTCAGGTTTACTGTATCCCTTATACCTTCTTGTTGACGATGAAACACAGAAATTGCATCCGAATTTAATACAAAAGGCACAATGGCGACTTAAGTACACGAGGACTGACACTCTCACTGTCTATGATTTGAACCTCTCCTGTGAGTCCAGTTTTAGATTCCGATGCTTCACTTCAGGTTTACTGTATACCTTGCACCTTCTTATTGACGATGAAACACAGAAGTTGCATGGGAATTAAATTCAAAAGGCACCACGCCGACTTAAGTACAAGAGGACTGACACTCTAACTTTCTATGATTTGAACCTCTCCTGTGAGTCCAGTTTTAGATTCCGATGCTTCACTTCAGGTTTACTGTATCCCTTGGACATTCTTATTGACGATGAAACACAGGGTTTGCATCCGAATTTAATACAAAAGGCACAATGCCAACTTAAGTGCAAGAGGACTGACACTCTCACTTTCTATGATTTGAACCTTTCCAGTGAGTTCAGTTTTAGATTCCGATGCTTCACTTCAGGTTTACTGTATCCCTTGGACCTTCTTGTTGACGATGAAACACAGAAATTGCATCGGAATTAAATTCAAAACGCACAATGCCGACTTAAGTAAAAGAGGACTGACACTCTCGCTTTCTATGGTTTTAACCTCCCCTGTGAGTCCAGTTTTAACTTCTGATGCTTCACGTCAGGTTTACTGTATCGCTAGGACCTTCTTATTGACGAAGAATCACAGAAATTGCATCCGATTTTAATACAAAAGTCACAATGCCGACTTAAGTACAAGAGGACTGATACTCTATCTTTCTATGATTTGAACCTTTCCTGTGAGTCCAGTTTCAGATTCAGATGCTTCACTTCAGGTTTACTGTATCCTTTGGACCTTCTTATTGACGATGAAACACAGATACTGCATCCGAATTTAATTCAAAGGCACAATGGCGACTTAAGTACAAGAGGACTGACACTCTCACTTTCTATGATTTGAAACTCTCCTGTGATTCCAAATTCAGATTCCGATGCTTCACTTCAGGTTTACTGAATACCTTGCACCTTCTTATTGACGATGAAACACAGAAATTGCATCGGAATTAAGTTCAAAATGCACAATGCCGACTTAAGTACAAGAGGACTGATACTTCAACTTTCTATGATTTGAACCTCTCCTGTGGGTCCAGTTTTAGAATCCGATGCTTCTCTTCAGGTTTACTGTATCCCTTGGACCTTCTTATTGACGATGAAACACAGAAATTGCATCCGAATTTTATACAAATGCCAGAATGCCGACTTAAGTACAAGAGGACTGACACTCTCAGTTTCTATGATTTGAACCTTTCCAGTGAGTTCAGTTTTAGATTCCGATGCTTCACTTCAGGTTTACTGTATTCCTTGGACCTTCTTATTGACGATGAAACACAGAAATTGCACCCGAATTTAATACAAATGGCACAATGCCGACATAAGTACAAGAGGACTGACACTCTCACTTTCTATGATTTGAACCTCTCCTGTTAGTCCAGTTTTAGAATCCGATGCTTCACTTCAGGTTTACTGTACCCCTTGGACCTTCTTATTGACGATGTAACACAGAAATTGCATCGTAATTAAATTAAAAACGCACAATGCCGACTTAAGTAAAAGAGGACAGACACTCTCGCTTTCTGTGATTTTAACCTCTCCTGTGAGTCCAGTTTTAATTTCTGATGCTTCACTTCAGGTTTACTGTATCCCTTGGACCTTCTTATTGACGAAGAATCACAGAAATTGCATCCGATTTTAATACAAAAGTCACAATGCCGACTTAAGTACAAGTGGACTGACACTCTCACTTTCTATGATTGGAACCTCTCCTGTGAGTTCCGTTTTAGATTCCGATGCTTCACTTCAGGTTTACTGTATCCCTTGGACCTTCTTATTGAAGATGAAACACAGAAAGTGCATCCGAATATAATACAAATGGCACAATGCCGACTTAAGTACAAGAGGACTGACACTCTCACTTTCTATGATTTGAACCTCTCCTGTGAGTCCATTTTTAGATTTCGATGCTTCACTTCAGGTTTACTATATCCCTTGGACCTTCTTATTGACGACGAAACACAGAAATTGCCTCCGAATTTAATACAAATAGCACAATGCCGACTTAAGTACAAGAGGACTGACAGTCTCACTTTCTATGATTTGAACCTCTCCTGTGAGTCCGGTTTTAGATTCCGATGCTTCACTTCAGGTTTACTGTATATCTTGCACCTTCTTATTGACGATGAAAGATAGATATTGCATCGGAAGTTAATACAAAAGTCACAATTATGACTTAAGTAAAAGAGGACTGACACTCTAACTTTCTATGATTTGAACCTCTCTGGTAAGTCCAGTTTTTGATTCCGATGCTTGACTTCAGGTTTACTGTATCCCTTGGACCTTATTATTATCAATGAAACACAGAAATTGCATCCGAATTTAATACAAAACGCAGAACACCGACTTAAGTACAAGAGGAGTGACACTATATCTATGATTTGAATCTCTCCTGTGAGTCCAGTTTTAGATTCCGATGCTTCACTTCATGTTTACTGTATCCCTTGGACCTTCTTATTGACGATGAAACACAGAAATTGCATCGGAATTAAATTCAAAACGCACAATGCCGACTTAAGTAAAAGAGGACAGACACTCTCGCTTTCTATGATTTTAACCTCTCCTGGGAGTCCAGTTTTAACTTCTGATGCTTCACTTCAGGTTTACTGTATCCCTTGGACCTTCTTATTGACGAAGAATCACAGAAATTGCATCCGATTTTAATACAAAAGTCACAATGCTGACATAAGTACAAGAGGATTGACACTCAAACTTTCTATGATTTGAACCTCTCCTGTGATTCCAGTTTTATATTCCGATGCTTCACTACAGGTTTACTGTATCCCTTGGACCTTCTTATTGACGATGAGACACAGAGTTTGCATCCGAATTTAATACAAAATGCACAATTCCGACTTAAGTACAAGAGGACTGACACTCTAACTTTCTATGATTTGAACCTCTCCTGTGAGTCCAGTTTTAGATTCCGATGCTATACTTCAGGTTTACTGTATCCCTTGGACCTTCTTATTGACGATGAAACACAGAAATTGCATCCGAATTTAATACAAACGGCACAATGGCGACTAAAGTACAAGAGGACTGACACTCTCACTTTCTATAATTTGAACCTCTGCTGTGAGCCCAGTTTTAGATTCCGGTGCTTCACTTCAGGTTTACTGTATACCCTGCACCTTACTATTGACGATGAAACACAGAAGTTGCAACGGAATTAAATTCAAAAGGCACCACGCCGACTTAAGTACAAGAGGACTGACACTCTACTTTCTATAATTTGAGCCTCTCCTGTGAGTCTAGTTTTAGATTCCGATGCTTCACTTCAGGTTTACTGTATCCCTTGGACCTTCTTATTGACGATGAAACACAGGGTTTGCATCCGAATTTAATAGAAAAGGCACAATGCCGACTTACGTGCAAGAGGACTGACACTCTAACTTTCTATGATTTGAACCTCTCCTGCGAGTCTAGTTTTAGATTCCGATGCTTCACTTCAGGTTTACTGTATCCCTTGGACCTTCTTATTGAAGATGAAACACAGAAATTGCATCTGAATTTAATACAAATGGCACAATGCCGACTTAAGTACAAGAGTACTGACACTCTCACTTTCTATGATTTGAACTTCTCCTGTGAGTCCAGTTTTAGATTCCGATGCTTCACTTCAGGTTTACTGCATCCCTTGGACCTTCTTATTGACGATGAAACACCGAAATAGCATCCGAATTTAATACAAATGGCACAATGCCGACTTAAGTACAAGAGGACTGACACTCTTACTTTCTATGATTCGAACCTCTCCTGTGAGGTCAGTTTTAGATTCGGATGCTTCACTTCAGGCAAACTATATCCCTTGGACCTTGTTATTGACGAAAAAACACAGAATTTGCATCCGTATTTAATACAAGTGTCACAATAGCGACTTAAGTACAAGAGGAGTGACAGTCTAACTTTCTTTGATTTGAACCTCTCCTGTGAGTCCAGTTTTAGCTTTCGATGTTTCACTTCAGGTTTACTGTATCCTTTTGGACCTTCTTATTGACTATGAATCACAGAAATTGCATCCGAATTTAATACAAATAGCACAATGCCGACTTAAGTACAAGAGGACTGACACTCTCACTTTCTATGATTTGAACCTCTCCTGTGAGTTCAGTTTTAGATTCCGATTCTTCACTTCATGTTTACTGAATCCCTTGGACCTTCTTATTGACGATGAAACACAGAAATTGCATCCGAATTTAATACAAAAGGCACATTACCGACTTAAGTACAAGAGGACTGACACTCTAACTATCTATGATTTGAATCACTCCTGTGAGTCCAGTTTTAGGTTCCGATGCTTCACTTCAGGTTTACTGTATCCCTTGGACCTTCTTATTGACGGTGAAACACAGAAATTGCATCCGAATTTAATACAAATGGCACAATGGCGACTTAAGTACAAGAGGACTGACACCCTAACTATCTATGATTTGAATCTCTCCTGTTAGTCCAGTTTTAGGTTCCGATGCTTCACTTCAGGTTTACTGTATCCTTAGGACCTTGTTATTGACGATGAAACACAGAAAGTGCATCCGAATTTAATACAAATGGCACAATGCCGACTTAAGTACAAGAGGACTGACACTCTCACTTTCTATGATTTGAAAATCTCCTGTGAGTCCAGTTTTAGATTCCGATGCGTCGCTTAAGGTTTACTGTATCCCTTGGACCTTCTTATTGACGATTAAACACAAAAATTGCATCCGAATTTAATTCAAAAGGCAGATTACCGACTTAAGTATCAGACGAGTGACACTATATCTATGATTTGAATCTCTCCTGTGAGTCCAGTTTTAGATTCCGATGCTTCACTTCAGGTTTACTGTATCCCTTGAACCTTCTTATTGACGATGAAACACAGAAATTGCATCCGAATGCAATACACATGGCACAATGCCGACTTAAGTACAAGAGGACCGACACTCTCACTTTCTATGATTTGAACCTCTCCTGTGTGTACAGTTTTAGATTCCGATACTTCACTTGAGGTTCAATGTATCCCTTGGACCTTCGTATTGACGATGAAACACAGAAATTGCACCGGGATTAAATTCAAAAGGCACAATGCCGACTTAAGTAAAAGAGGACTGACACTCTCACTCTCTATGATTTGAACCTCTCCTGTGAGTCTAGTTTTAGATTCCGATGCGTCGCTTGAGGCTTACTGTATCCCTTGGACCATCTTATTGACGATGAAACACAGACATTGCATCGGAATTAAATTCAAAAGGCACAATGCCGACATAAGTACAAGAGAACTGACACTCAAACTTTCTATGATTTGAACCTCTCCTGTGATTCCAGTTTTAGATTCCGATGCTTCACTTCAGGTTTACTGTATCCCTTGGACCTTCTTTTTGACGATGAAACACAGAGTTTGCATCCGAATTTAATACAAAAGGCACAATTCCGACTTACGTGAAAGAGGACTGACATTCTAACTTTCTATGATTTGAACCTCTCCTGTGAGTCTAGTTTTAGATTCCGATGCTTCACTTCAGGTTTACTGTATCCCTTGGACCTTCTTATTGAAGATGAAACACGGAAATTGCATCCGAATTTAATACAAATGGCACAATGCCGACTTAAGTACAAGAGGGCTGACACTCTCACTTTCTATGATTTGAACCTCTCCTGTGAGTCCAGTTTTAGATTCCGATGCTTCACTTCAGGTTTACTGCATCCCTTGGACCTTCTTATTGACGATGAAACACCGAAATTGCATCCGAATTTAATACAAATGGCACAATGCCGACATAAGTACAAGAGGACTGACACTCTTACTTTCTATGATACGAACCTCTCCTGTGAGGCAGTTTTAGATTCGGATGCTTCACATCAGGTTAACTATATCCCTTGGACCTTCTTATTGACGAAAAAACACAGAAATTGCATCCGTATTTAATACAAGTGGCACAATAGCGACTTAAATACAAGAGGAGTGACACTCTAACTTTCTATGATTTGAACCTCTCCTGTGAGTCCAGTTTTAGTTTCCGATGTTTCACTTCAGGTTTACTGTATCCCTTGGACCTTCTTATTGACTATGAATCACAGGAATTGCCTCCGAATTTAATACAAATGGCACAATGCCGACTTAAGTACAAGAGGACTGACACTCTCACATTCTATGATTTGAACCTCTCCTTTGAGTCCAGTTTTAGATTCCGATTCCTCACTTCAGGTTTACTGTATCCTTTGGACCTTCTTATTGACGATGAAACACAGAAATTGCATCCGGATTTAATACAAAAGGCACAATACCCACTTAAGTACAAGAGGACTGACACTCTAACTATCTATGATTTGAATCTCTCCTGTGAGTCCAGTTTTAGGTTCCGATGCTTCACTTCAGGTTTACTGTATACCTTGCACCTTCTTATTGACGATGAAACACAGAAGTTGCATCGGAATTAAATTCGAAAGGCACCACGCCGACATAAGTACAAGAGGACTGACACTCTAACTTTCTATGACTTGAACCTCTCCTGTGAGTCCAGTTTTGGATTATGATGCTTCACTTCAGGTTTACTGTATCCCTTGGACCATTTTATTGACGATGAAACACAGAAATTGCATCCGAATTTAATCCAAAAGGCACAATACCGACTTAAGTACAAGAGGACTGACACTCTAACTATCTATGATTTGAATCTCTCCTGTGAGTCCAGTTTTAGGTTCCGATGCTTCACTTCAGGTTTACTGTATCCCTTGGACCTTCTTATTGACGATGAAACACTGAAATTGCATCCGAATTTAATACAAAAGGCACAATTCCGACTTACGTACAAGAGGACCGACACTCTAACTATCTATGATTTGAATCTCTCCTTTGAGTCCAGTTTTAGGTTCCGATGCTTCACTTCAGGATTACTGTATCCCTTGGACCTTCTTATTGACGATGAAACACAGAAATTGCATCCGAATTTAATACAAATGGCACAATGGCGACTTAAGTACAAGAGGACTGATACTCTCACTTTCTGTGATTTGAACCTCTCCTGTGAGTCCAGGTTCAGATTCCGATGCTTCACTTCAGGTTTACCGTATACCTTGCACCTTCTTATAGACGATGAAACACAGAAGTTGCATCGGAATTGAATTCAAAAGGCACCACGCCGACATAAGTACAAGAGGACTGGCACTCTACCTTTCTATGACTTGAAACTCTCCTGTGAGTCCAGTTTTGGATTCCGATGCTTCACTTCAGGTTTACTGTATCCCTTGGACCTTTTTATTGACGATGAAACACAGAAATTGCATCCGAATTTAATCCAAAAGGCACTATATCGACTTAAGTACAAGAGGAGTGACACTCTCACTTTCTATGATTTGAACCTCTCCTGTGAGGCCAGTTTTACATTCCGATGCTTCACTTCAGGTTTACTGTATACCTTGC
Organism: Schistocerca americana; assembly: GCF_021461395.2. NCBI lineage: Eukaryota > Metazoa > Arthropoda > Insecta > Orthoptera > Acrididae > Schistocerca > Schistocerca americana. The sequence continues at coordinate 9,168,349 of NC_060128.1, read as the reverse complement.
ACCTTCTTATTGACGATGAAACACAGAAGTTGCATGGGAATTAAATTAAAAAAGGACCACTCCGACTTAAGTACAAGAGGACTGACACTCTAACTTTCTATGATTTGAACCTCTCCTGTAAGTCCAGTTTTAGATTCCGATGATTCTCTTCAGGTTTACTGTATCCCTTGGACCTTCTTATTGACGATGAAACACAGGGTTTGCATCCGAATTTAATACAAAAGGCACAATGCCGACTTAAGTGCAAGACGACTGACACTCTAACTTTCTATGATTTGAACCTCTCCTGTGAGTCCAGTTTTAGATTCCGATGCTTCACTTCAGGTTTACTGTATCCCTTGGACCTTCTTATTGACGATGAGACACAGAAATTCCATCCGAATTTAATACAAATGGCACAATGCCGACTTAAGTACAAGATGAGTGACTCTCTCACTTTCTATGATTCGAACCTCTCCTGTGAGGTCAGTATTAGATTCGGATGCTTCACTTCAGGTTTACTGTAACCCTTGGACCTTCTTATTGACGAAAAAACACAGAACTTGCATCCGTATTTAATACAAATGGTACAATAACGACTTAAGTACAAGAGGAGTGACACTCTAACTTTCTATGGTTTGAACCTCTCCTGTGAGTCCAGTTTTAGATTCCGATGCTTCACTTCTGGTTTACTGTATCCCTTGGACCTTCTTATTGAGGATGAAACACAGAATTTGCATCCGAATTTAATACAAATGGCACAATGCCGACTTAAGTACAAGAGGACCGACACTCTCAACTTCTATGATTTGAACCTCTATTACGAGTCCAGTTTTAGATTCCGATGCTTTACTTGAGGTTTGCTGTATCCCTTGGACCTTCTTATTGACGATGAAACACAGAAATTGCATCGGAATTAAATTCAAAAGGCACAATGGTGACTGAAGTACATGAGGACTGACTTTCAAACTTTCTATGATTTGAACCTCTCCTGTGAGTCCAGTTTTCGATTCCGATGCTTCACTTCAGGTTTACTGTATCCATTGGACCTTCTTATTGACGATGAAACACAGAGTTTGCATCCGAATTTATTACAAAAGGCACAATGCCGACTTAAGTACAAGAGGACTACCACTCTAAATTTCTATGATTTGGACCTGTCCTGTGTGTCCACTTTTAGATTCCGATGCTTCACTTCAGGTTTACAGTATCCCTTGGTCCTACTTATTGACGATGAAACACAGAAATTGCATCCGAATTTAATACAAAAGGCACAATCGCGAATTAAGTACTGGAGGACTGACACTCTCACTTTCTATGATTTGAACCTCTCCTGTGAGTCCAGTTTTAGATTCCGATGCTTCACTTCAGGTTTACTGTATACCTTGGACCTTCTTATTGACGATGAAACACAGAAGTTGCATCGGAATTAAATTCAAAAGGCACCTCGCCGACTTAAGTACAAGAGGACTGACACTCTAACTATCAATGATTTGAACCTCTCCTGTGAGTTCAGTTTCAGATTCCGATGCTTCACTTCAGGTTTACTGTATCCCTTGGACCTTTTTATTGTCGATGAAACACAGAAATTGCATCCGAATTTAATACAAAAGGCAGAATACCGACTTAAGTACATGAGGAGTGACACTCTAACTCTCTATGATTTTTACCTCTCCTGTGAGTCCAGTTTTAGATTCTGATGCTTCACTTCAGGTTTACTGCATTCCTTGGACCTTCTTATTGACGATGAAACACAGAAATTGCATCCGAATTTAATACAAAAGGCACAATGCCAACTTAAGAACAAGAGGACTGACACTCCCACTTTCTATGATTTGAACCTCTCCTGTGAGTCCAGTTTTAGATTCCGATGCTTCACTTCAGGTTTAGTGTACACCTAGCACCTTCTTATTGACGATGAAACACAGAAATTGCATCCGAATTTAATACAAACGGCACAATGCCGACTTAAGTACAAGAGGACTGAAACTCTCACTTTTATATGATTTGAACCTCTCCTGTGAGTCCAGTTTTGTATTCCGATGCTTCACTTCAGGTTTACTGTATCCCTTGGACCTACTTATTGACGATGAAACACAGAAATTGCATCCGGAATTAATACAAATATCACAATGCCGACTTAAGTACAAGAGGACTGACACTCTCACTTTCTATGATTTGAACCTCTCCTGTGAGTCCAGTTTTAGATTCCGATGCTTCACTTCAGGTTTACTGTATTCCTTGGGCCTTCTAATTAACGATGAAACACAGAAACTGAATCGCAATTAAATTGAAAAGGCACAATGCCGACTTAAGTGAAAGAGGACTGACACTCTCACTTCCTATAATTTGAACATCTTCTTTGAGTCCAGTTGTAGATTCCGATGCTTCACTTCAGGTTTACAGTATACCTTCCACCATCTTATAGACGATGAAACACAGAAATTGCATCGGAATTAAATTCAAAAGGCACAATGCCGACTTAATTACAAGATGACTGACACTCTCACTTTCTATGATTTGAACCTCTCCTTTGAGGCCAGTTTTAGATTCCGATGCTTCACTTCAGGTTTATTGTATCCCTTGGACCATCTTATTGACGAAAAAAAACACAGAAATGGCATCCGAATTTAATACAAAATGCACAATGCCGTCTTAAGTAAAAGAGGACTGACACTCTAATATTCAATGTTTTGAACCCGTCCTGTGAGTCCAGTTTTAGATTCCGATGTATCACATAAGGTTTTCTGTATCCCGTGGACCTTCTTATTGACGATGAAACACAGAAATTGCATCCGAATTTAATGCAAAAGGCACAATACCGACTTAAGAACAAGCGGAGTGACACTCTAACTTTCTATGATTTGAATCTCTCCTGTGGGTCCAGTTTTAGATTCCGATGCTTCACTTCAGGTTTACTGTATCCCTTAGACCTTCTTATTGACGATGAAACACAGAAATTGCATCCGAATTTAATACAAATGGCACAATGCCGGCTTAAGTACGAGAGGACTGACACTCTCACTTTCTATGATTTGAACCTCTCCTGTGAGTCCAGTTTTAGATTCCGATGCTTCACTTCAGGTTTACTGTATACCTTGCACCTCCTTATTGACGATGAAACACAGAAATTGCATCGGAAAGAAATTGAAAAGGCACAATGCCGACTTAAGTACAAGAGGACTGACACTCTAACTTTCTATGATTGGAACCTCTCCTGTGACTCCAGTTTAAGATTCCGATGCCTCACTTCAGGCTTACTGTATCCCTTAGACCTTCGTGTTGACGATGAAACACAGATATTGCAACCGAATTTGATACAAGTGGCACAATGCCGACATAAGTACAAGAGGACTGACACTCTCATTTTCTATGATTTGAACCTCTCCTGTGAGTCCAGTTTTAGATTCTGATGCTTCACTCCATGTTTACTGTACCCCTTGAGACATTCTTATCGGCGATGAAACACAGAAATTGCATCCGCATTTAATACAAATGGCACATTGCCGACTTAAGTACAAGAGCACTGACACTCTCACTTTCTATGATTTGAACCTCTCCTGTGAGTCCAGTTTTAGATTCCGATGCTTCACCTCAGGTTTACTGTATCTCTTGGACCTTCTTATGGACGATGAAACACAGAAATTGCATCCGAATTTAATACAAATGGCACAATGCCGGCTTAAGTACAAGAGGTCTGACACTCTCACTTTCTATGATTCGAACCTCTCCTGTGCGGTCAGATTTAGATTCCGATGCCTCCCTTCAGGTTTACTGTATCCCTTGGACCTTCTTGTTGACGATAAAACACAGAAATCGCATCCGAATTTAATTCAAATGGCACAATGCCGTCTTAAGTAAAAGAGGACTGACACTCTAACTTTCTATGAATTGAATCTCTCTTGTGAGTCCAGTTTTAGATCCGATGCTTCGCTTCAGGTTTACTGTATCCCTTGGACGTTCTTATTGACGATGAAACAAAGAAATTGCATCGGAATTAAATTCAAAAGGCACGGTGCCGACCTAAGTAGATGACGAATAACACTCTCACTTTCTATGATTTGAACCTCTCCTGTGAGTCCAGTTTTAGTTTCCGATGCTTCACTTTAGGTTTACTGTATCATTTGGACCTTCGTATTGACGATGAAACACAGATATTGCAACGGAAATAAATTTAAAACGCACAATGCCGACTTAAGTAAAAGAGGACTGACACTCTCACTTTCTATGATTTGAACCTCTCCTGTGAGTCCAGTTTTAGATTCCGATGCTTCACTTCAGGTTTACTGTATCCCTTGGACCTTCTTATTGACAATGAAACACAGAAATAGCATCGGAATTAAATTGAAAAGGTACAATGCCGACTTAAGTACAAGAGGACTGACACTCTAACTTTCTATGATTTGAACCTCTCCTGTGAGTCCAGTTTTAGATTCCGATGCTTCACTTCAGGATTACTGTATCCCTTGGACCTTCTTATTGACGATGAAACACAGAGTTTGCATCCGAATTTAATACAAAAGGCACATTGCCGACTTAAGTACAAGAGGACTGACCCTCTAACTTTCTATGATTTGGACCTTTCCTGTGAGTGCAGTTTTAGATTCCGATGCTTTACTTCAGGTTTACTGTATCCCTTGGACCTTCTGATTGACGATGAAACACAGAAATTGCATTCGAATTTAATACAAAAGGCACAATGCTGACTTAAGTACAAGAGGACTGACACTCTCACTTTCTATGATTTGAATCTCTCCTGTGAGTCCAGTTTTAGGTTCCGATGCTTCACTTCAGGTTTACTGTATCCCTTGGACCTTCTTATTGACAATGAAACACAGAAATAGCATCGGAATTAAATTCAAAAGGCACAATGCCGACTTAAGTACAAGAGGACTGCTACTCTAACTTTTTATGATTTGAACCTCTCCTGTGAGTCCAGTTTTAGATTCTGATGCTTTACTTCAGGTTTACTGTATCCCTTGGACCTTTTTATTGACGATGAAAACAGAAATTGCATCCGAATTTAATACAAAAGGCACAATGGCGACTTAAGTACAAGAGGACTGACACTCTCACTTTCTACGATTTGAACCTCCCCTGTGAGTCCAGTTTTACATTCCGATGCTACACTTCAGGTTTACTGTATCCCTTGGACCTTCTTATTGACGACGAAACACAGAAATTGCATCCGAATTCAATACAAATGGCACAATTGCGACTTAAGTACAAGATGACTGACACTCTCACTTTCTATGATTCGAACCTCTCCTGTGAGGTCAGATTTAGATTCCGATGCTTCACTTCAGGTTTACTGTATACCTTGCACCTTCTTATTGACGATGAAACACAGAAATTGCATCGGAATTAAATTCAAAAGGCACAATGCCGTCTCAAGTACAAAAGGACTGACACTCTCACTTTCTATGATTTGAACCTCTCCTGTGAGTCCAGTTTTACATTCAGATGCTTCACTTCAGGTTTCCTGTATCCCTTGGACCTTCTAATTGACGATGAAACACAGAGTTTGCATCCGAATTTAATACAAAAGGTACAATGCCGACTTAAGTACAAGAGGACTGACACTCTAACTTTCTATGATTTGCACATCTGCTGTGAGTCCAGTTTTAGATTCCGATGCTTCACTTCAAGTTTACTGTATCCCTTGGACCTTCTTATTGACGATGAAACACAGAAATTGCATCCGAATTTAATACAAAAATCACAAAGGCCACTATAGTACAAGAGGACCGACAATCTGACTTTCAATGATTTGAACGTCTCCTGTGAGTCCAGTATTAGATTCCGATGCTCTACTTCCGGTTTACTGTATCCCTTGGACCTTCGTATTGACGATGAAACACAGATATTGCATCGGAAGTAAATTTAAAGCGCACAATGCCGACTTAAGTAAAATAGGACTGACACTCTCTCTTTCTATGATTTGAACCTCTCCTGTGAGTCCAGTTTTAGATTCCGATGCTTCACTTCAGGTTTACTGTATCCCTTGAACCTTCTTATTGACAATGAAACACAGAAATAGCATCGGAATTAAATTCAAAAGGCACAATGCAGACTTAAGTACAAGAGGACTGACACTCTCACTTTCTATGATTTGAACCTCTCCTCTGAGTCCAGTTTTACATTCCGATGCTTCACTTTAGGTTTACTGTATCCCTTGGACCTTCTAATTGACGATGAAACACAGAGTTTCCATCCGAATTTAATACAAAATGTACAATGCCGACTTAAGTACAAGAGGACTGACACTCTAACTTTCTATGATTTGCACCTCTCCTGTGAGTCCAGTATTAGATTCCGATGCTTCACTTCAGGTTTATTGTATACCTTGGACCTTCTTATTGACGATGAAACACAGACATTGCATCCTAATTTAATACAAAAATCACAATGGCCCCTTTAGTACAAGGGGACCGACAATCTCACTTTCTATGATTTGTACATCTCCTGTAAGTCCAGTTTTAGATTCCGATGCTTCACTTCAGGTTAACTGTATCCCTTGGACCTTCTTATTGACGATGAAACACAGAAATTGCTTCCGAAATTAATACAAATGTCACAATGGTGACTTAAGTACAAGAGGACTGACACTCTCACTTTCTATGATTTGAACCTCTCCTGTGAGTCCAGTTTTAGATTCCGATGCTTCACCTCAGGTTTCCTGTATCCCTTGGACCTTCTTATTGATGATGAAACACAGAAATTACATCCGAATTTAATACAAATGGCACAATGCCGACTTAAGTACAAGAGGACTGACACTCTCACTTTCTATGATTTGAATCTCTCAGGTGAGTCCAGTTTTAGGTTCCGATGCTTCACTTCAGGTTTACTGTATCCCTTCGACCTTCTTATTGACAATGAAACACAGAAATAGCATCGGAATTAAATTCAAAAAGCACAATGCCGACTTAAGTACAAGAGGACTGCTACTCTAACTTTTTATGATTTGAACCTCTCCTGTGAGTCCAGTTTTAGATTCTGATGCTTCACTTCAGGATTACTGTATCCCTTGGACCTTCTTATTGACGATGAAACACAGAGTTTGCATCCGAATTTAATACAAAAGGCACAATGCCGACTTAAGTACAAGAGGACTGACACTCTAACTTTCTATGATTTGAACCTCTCCTGTGAGTCCAGTTTTAGATTCCGATGCTTTACTACAGGTTTACTGTATCCCTTGGACATTCTTATTGACAATGAAAACAGAAATTGCATTCGAATTTAATACCAAAATCACAATGGCGACTTAAGTACAAGAGGACTGACTCTCTCACTTTCTATGATTTGAACATCTCCTGTGAGTCCAGTTTTTGATTCCGATGCTTCACTTCTGGTTTACTGTATCCCTTGGACCATTTTATTGACGATGAAACACAGAAATTGCATCCGAATTTAATCCAAATGGCACAATACCGACTTAAGTACAAGAGGACTGACACTCTAACTATCTATGATTTGAATCTCTCCTGTGAGTCCAGTTTTAGGTTCCGATGCTTCACTTCAGGTTTACTGTATCCCTTGGACCTTCTTATTGACGATGAAACACTGAAATTGCATCCGAATTTAATACAAAAGGCACAATTCCGACTTACGTACAAGAGGACCGACACTCTAACTATCTATGATTTGAATCTCTCCTTTGAGTCCAGTTTTAGGTTCCGATGCTTCACTTCAGGATTACTGTATCCCTTGGACCTTCTTATTGACGATGAAACACAGAAATTGCATCCGAATTTAATACAAATGGCACAATGGCGACTTAAGTACAAGAGGACTGATACTCTCACTTTCTGTGATTTGAACCTCTCCTGTGAGTCCAGGTTCAGATTCCGATGCTTCACTTCAAGTTTACCGTATACCTTGCACCTTCTTATAGACGATGAAACACAGAAGTTGCATCGGAATTGAATTCAAAAGGCACCACGCCGACATAAGTACAAGAGGACTGGCACTCTACCTTTCTATGACTTGAAACTCTCCTGTGAGTCCAGTTTTGGATTCCGATGCTTCACTTCAGGTTTACTGTATCCCTTGGACCTTTTTATTGACGATGAAACACAGAAATTGCATCCGAATTTAATCCAAAAGGCACTATATCGACTTAAGTACAAGAGGAGTGACACTCTCACTTTCTATGATTTGAACCTCTCCTGTGAGGCCAGTTTTACATTCCGATGCTCCACTTCAGGTTTACTGTATACCTTGCACCTTCTTATTGACGATGAAACACAGAAGTTGCATGGGAATTAAATTAAAAAAGGACCACTCCGACTTAAGTACAAGAGGACTGACACTCTAACTTTCTATGATTTGAACCTCTCCTGTAAGTCCAGTTTTAGATTCCGATGATTCTCTTCAGGTTTACTGTATCCCTTGGACCTTCTTATTGACGATGAAACACAGGGTTTGCATCCGAATTTAATACAAAAGGCACAATGCCGACTTAAGTGCAAGACGACTGACACTCTAACTTTCTATGATTTGAACCTCTCCTGTGAGTCCAGTTTTAGATTCCGATGCTTCACTTCAGGTTTACTGTATCCCTTGGACCTTCTTATTGACGATGAGACACAGAAATTCCATCCGAATTTAATACAAATGGCACAATGCCGACTTAAGTACAAGATGAGTGACTCTCTCACTTTCTATGATTCGAACCTCTCCTGTGAGGTCAGTATTAGATTCGGATGCTTCACTTCAGGTTTACTGTAACCCTTGGACCTTCTTATTGACGAAAAAACACAGAACTTGCATCCATATTTAATACAAATGGTACAATAACGACTTAAGTACAAGAGGAGTGACACTCTAACTTTCTATGGTTTGAACCTCTCCTGTGAGTCCAGTTTTAGATTCCGATGCTTCACTTCAGGTTTACTGTATCCCTTGGACCTTCTTATTGAGGATGAAACACAGAATTTGCATCCGAATTTAATACAAATGGCACAATGCCGACTTAAGTACAAGAGGACCGACACTCTCAACTTCTATGATTTGAACCTCTCCTACGAGTCCAGTTTTAGATTCCGATGCTTTACTTGAGGTTTGCTGTATCCCTTGGACCTTCTTATTGACGATGAAACACAGAAATTGCATCCGAATTTAATACAAACGGCACAATGCCGACTTAAGTACAAGAGGACTGAAACTCTCACTTTTATATGATTTGAACCTCTCCTGTGAGTCCAGTTTTGTATTCCGATGCTTCACTTCAGGTTTACTGTATCCCTTGGACCTACTTATTGACGATGAAACACAGAAATTGCATCCGGAATTAATACAAATATCACAATGCCGACTTAAGTACAAGAGGACTGACACTCTCACTTTCTATGATTTGAACCTCTCCTGTGAGTCCAGTTTTAGATTCCGATGCTTCACTTCAGGTTTACTGTATTCCTTGGGCCTTCTAATTAACGATGAAACACAGAAATTGAATCGCAATTAAATTGAAAAGGCACAATGCCGACTTAAGTGAAAGAGGACTGACACTCTCACTTTCTATAATTTGAACATCTTCTTTGAGTCCAGTTGTAGATTCCGATGCTTCACTTCAGGTTTACAGTATACCTTCCACCATCTTATAGACGATGAAACACAGAAATTGCATCGGAATTAAATTCAAAAGGCACAATGCCGACTTAATTACAAGATGACTGACACTCTCACTTTCTATGATTTGAACCTCTCCTGTGAGGCCAGTTTTAGATTCCGATGCTTCACTTCAGGTTTATTGTATCCCTTGGACCATCTTATTGACGAAAAAAAACACAGAAATGGCATCCGAATTTAATACAAAATGCACAATGCCGTCTTAAGTAAAAGAGGACTGACACTCTAATATTCTATGTTTTGAACCTGTCCTGTGAGTCCAGTTTTAGATTCCGATGTATCACATAAGGTTTTCTGTATCCCGTGGACCTTCTTATTGACGATGAAACACAGAAATTGCATCCGAATTTAATGCAAAAGGCACAATACCGACTTAAGAACAAGCGGAGTGACACTCTAACTTTCTATGATTTGAATCTCTCCTGTGGGTCCAGTTTTAGATTCCGATGCTTCACTTCAGGTTTACTGTATCCCTTAGACCTTCTTATTGACGATGAAACACAGAAATTGCATCCGAATTTAATACAAATGGCACAATGCCGGCTTAAGTACAAGAGGACTGAGACTCTCACTTTCTATGATTTGAACCTCTCCTGTGAGTCCAGTTTTAGATTCCGATGCTTCACTTCAGGTTTACTGTATACCTTGCACCTCCTTATTGACGATGAAACACAGAAATTGCATCGGAAAGAAATTGAAAAGGCACAATGCCGACTTAAGTACAAGAGGACTGACACTCTAACTTTCTATGATTGGAACCTCTCCTGTGACTCCAGTTTAAGATTCCGATGCCTCACTTCAGGCTTACTGTATCCCTTAGACCTTCGTATTGACGATGAAACACAGATATTGCAACCGAATTTGATACAAGTGGCACAATGCCGACATAAGTACAAGAGGACTGACACTCTCATTTTCTATGATTTGAACCTCTCCTGTGAGTCCAGTTTTAGATTCTGATGCTTCACTCCATGTTTACTGTACCCCTTGAGACATTCTTATCGGCGATGAAACACAGAAATTGCATCCGCATTTAATACAAATGGCACATTGCCAACTTAAGTACAAGAGCACTGACACTCTCACTTTCTATGGTTTGAACCTCTCCTGTGAGTCCAGTTTTAGATTCCGATGCTTCACCTCAGGTTTACTGTATCTCTTGGACCTTCTTATGGACGATGAAACACAGAAATTGCATCCGAATTTAATACAAATGGCACAATGCCGGCTTAAGTACAAGAGGTCTGACACTCTCACTTTCTATGATTCGAACCTCTCCTGTGCGGTCAGATTTAGATTCCGATGCCTCCCTTCAGGTTTACTGTATCCCTTGGACCTTCTTGTTGACGATAAAACACAGAAATCGCATCCGAATTTAATTCAAATGGCACAATGCCGTCTTAAGTAAAAGAGGACTGACACTCTAACTTTCTATGATTTGGACCTTTCCTGTGAGTGCAGTTTTAGATTCCGATGCTTTACTTCAGGTTTACTGTATCCCTTGGACCTTCTGATTGACGATGAAACACAGAAATTGCATTCGAATTTAATACAAAAGGCACAATGCTGACTTAAGTACAAGAGGACTGACACTCTCACTTTCTATGATTTGAATCTCTCCTGTGAGTCCAGTTTTAGGTTCCGATGCTTCACTTCAGGTTTACTGTATCCCTTGGACCTTCTTATTGACAATGAAACACAGAAATAGCATCGGAATTAAATTCAAAAGGCACAATGCCGACTTAAGTACAAGAGGACTGCTACTCTAACTTTTTATGATTTGAACCTCTCCTGTGAGTCCAGTTTTAGATTCTGATGCTTTACTTCAGGTTTACTGTATCCCTTGGACCTTTTTATTGACGATGAAAACAGAAATTGCATCCGAATTTAATACAAAAGGCACAATGGCGACTTAAGTACAAGAGGACTGACACTCTCACTTTCTATGATTTGAACCTCCCCTGTGAGTCCAGTTTTAGATTCCGATGCTACACTTCAGGTTTACTGTATCCCTTGGACCTTCTTATTGACGACGAAACACAGAAATTGCATCCGAATTCAATACAAATGGCACAATTGCGACTTAAGTACAAGATGACTGACACTCTCACTTTCTATGATTCGAACCTCTCCTGTGAGGTCAGATTTAGATTCCGATGCTTCACTTCCGGTTTACTGTATACCTTGCACCTTCTTATTGACGATGAAACACAGAAATTGCATCGGAATTAAATTCAAAAGGCACAATGCCGTCTTAAGTACAAAAGGAATGACACTCTCACTTTCTATGATTTGAACCTCTCCTGTGAGTCCAGTTTTACATTCAGATGCTTCACTTCAGGTTTCCTGTATCCCTTGGACCTTCTAATTGACGATGAAACACAGAGTTTGCATCCGAATTTAATACAAAAGGTACAATGCCGACTTAAGTACAAGAGGACTGACACTCTAACTTTCTATGATTTGCACATCTGCTGTGAGTCCAGTTTTAGATTCCGATGCTTCACTTCAAGTTTACTGTATCCCTTGGACCTTCTTATTGACGATGAAACACAGAAATTGCATCCGAATTTAATACAAAAATCACAAAGGCCACTATAGTACAAGAGGACCGACAATCTGACTTTCAATGATTTGAACGTCTCCTGTGAGTCCAGTATTAGATTCCGATGCTTCACTTCCGGTTTACTGTATCCCTTGGACCTTCGTATTGACGATGAAACACAGATATTGCATCGGAAGTAAATTTAAAGCGCACAATGCCGACTTAAGTAAAATAGGACTGACACTCTCTCTTTCTATGATTTGAACCTCTCCTGTGAGTCCAGTTTTAGATTCCGATGCTTCACTTCAGGTTTACTGTATCCCTTGAACCTTCTTATTGACAATGAAACACAGAAATAGCATCGGAATTAAATTCAAAAGGCACAATGCAGACTTAAGTACAAGAGGACTGACACTCTAACTTTCTATGATTTGAACCTCTCCTATGAGTCCAGTTTTAGATTCTGATGCTTCACTTCAGATTACTGTATCCCTTGGACCTTCTTATTGACGATGAAACACAGAGTTTGCATCCGAATTTAATACAAAAGACACAATGCCGACTTAAGTAGAAGAGGACTGACACTCTCACTTTCTATGATTTGAACCTCTCCTCTGAGTCCAGTTTTACATTCCGATGCTTCACATCAGGTTTACCGTATCCCTTGGACCTTCTGATTGACGATGAAACACAGAAATTGCATTCGAATTTAATACAAAACGCACTATGCTGACTTAAGTACAAGAGGACTGACACTCTCACTTTCTATGATTTGAACCTCTCCTCTGAGTCCAGTTTTACATTCCGATGCTTCACTTTAGGTTTACTGTATCCCTTGGACCTTCTAATTGACGATGAAACACAGAGTTTGCATCCGAATTTAATACAAAATGTACAATGCCGACTTAAGTACAAGAGGACTGACACTCTAACTTTCTATGATTTGCACCTCTCCTGTGAGTCCAGTATTAGATTCCGATGCTTCACTTCAGGTTTATTGCATACCTTGGACCTTCTTATTGACGATGAAACACAGACATTGCATCCTAATTTAATACAAAAATCACAATGGCCCCTTTAGTACAAGGGGACCGACAATCTCACTTTCTATGATTTGTACATCTCCTGTAAGTCCAGTTTTAGATTCCGATGCTTCACTTCAGGTTAACTGTATCCCTTGGACCTTCTTATTGACGATGAAACACAGAAATTGCTTCCGAAATTAATACAAATGTCACAATGGTGACTTAAGTACAAGAGGACTGACACTCTCACTTTCTATGATTTGAACCTCTCCTGTGAGTCCAGTTTTAGATTCCGATGCTTCACCTCAGGTTTCCTGTATCCCTTGGACCTTCTTATTGATGATGAAACACAGAAATTGCATCCGAATTTAATACAAATGGCACAATGCCGACTTAAGTACAAGAGGACTGACACTCTCACTTTCTATGATTTGAATCTCTCAGGTGAGTCCAGTTTTAGGTTCCGATGCTTCACTTCAGGTTTACTGTATCCCTTGGACATTCTTATTGACAATAAAAACAGAAATTGCATTCGAATTTAATACCAAAATCACAATGGCGACTTAAGTACAAGAGGACTGACTCTCTCACTTTCTATGATTTGAACATCTCCTGTGAGTCCAGTTTTAGATTCCGATGCTTCACTTCTGGTTTACTGTATCCCTTGGACCTTCTTATTGACGATGAAACACACAAATTGCATCGGAATTAAATTCAAAACGCACAATGCCGACTTAAGCAAAAGAGGACTGACACTCTCACTTTCTATGATTTGCACCTCTCCTGTGAGTCCACATTTGGATTCCGATGCTTCACTTCAGGTTCACTGTATCCCTTGGACCTTCTTATTGACGATGAAACACAGAAATTGCATCGGAATTAAATTCAAAAGGCACAATTCCGACTTAAGTACAAGAGGACTGACACTCTCACTTTCTATGATTTGAACCTCTCCTGTGAGTCCAGTTTTAGATTCCGATGCTTCACTTCAGGTTTACTATATCCCTTGACCTTCTTATTGACGACGAAACACAGAGTTTGCATCCGAATTTAATACAAAAGGCACAATGCCGATTTAAGTACAAGAGGACTGACACTCTAACTTTCTATGATTTGAACCTCTCCTGTGAGTCCAGTTTTGGATTCCGATGCTTCACTTCAGGTTTACTGTATCCCTTGGACCATCTTATTGACGATGAACCACAGAAATTGCATCCGAATTTAATACAAAAGGCACAATGGCGACTTAAGTACAAGAGGACTGACACTCTAACTTACTATGATTTGAACCTCTCCTGTGAGTCCAGTGTTGGATTCCGATGCTTCACTTCAGGTTTACTGTATCCCTTGGACCATCTTATTGACGATGAAACACAGAAATTGCATCCGAATTTAATACAAAAGGCACAATGGCGACTTAAGTACAAGAGGACTGACACTCTCACTTTCTATGATTTGAACCTCTCCTGTGAGTATAGTTTTAGATTCCGATGCTTCACTTCAGGTTTACTGTATCTTTTGGAACTTCTTATTGACGATGAAACACAGAAATTGCATCCGAATTTATTACAAATGGCACAATGTCGACTTAAGTACAAGAGGACTGACACTCTCACTTTCTATGATTTGAACCTCTCCTGTGAGTCCAGTTTTAGATTCCGATGCTTCACTTCAGGTTTACCGTATACCTTGCACCTTCTTATTGACGATGAAACACATAAATTGCATCCGAATTTAATACACAAGGCACAATGCCGACTAAAGTGCAAGAGGACTGACATTCTAACTTTCTATGATTTGAACCTCTCCTGTGAGTACAGTTTTGCATTCCGATGCTACAATTCAGATTTACTATATCCCTTGGACCTTCTTATTGACAATGAAACACAGAAAAAGCATCGGAATTAAATTCAAAAGGCACAATGCCGACTTAAGTACAGGAGAACTGACACACTAACTTTCTACGATTTGAACCTCTCCTGTGAGTCCAGTTTTAGATTCGGATGCTTCACTTCAGGTTTACTGTATCCCTTGGACCTTCTAATTGACGATGAAACACAGAGTTTGCATCCGAATTTAATACAAAAGGTACAATGCCGACTTACGTACAAGAGGACTGACACTCTAACTTTCTATGATTAGAACCTCTCCAGTGAGTCCAGTTTTAGATTCCGATGCCTCACGCCAGGTTTACTGTATCCCTTGGACCTTCTTATTGACGATGAAACACAGAAATTGCATCCGAAATTAATACAAAAATCTCAATGGCGACTTAAGTACAAGAGGACTGACACTCTCATTTTCTATGATTTGAACATCTCCTGTGAGTCCAGTTTCAGATTCCGATGCTTCACTTGAGATTTACTGTATCCCTTGGACCTTCTTATTGACGACGAAACACAGAGTTTGCATCCGAATTTAATACAAAAGGCACAATGCAGACTTAAGTACAAAAGGACGGACACTCTAACTTTCTATGATTTGAACCTCTCCTGTGAGTCCAGTTTTGGATTCCGATGCTTCACTTCAGGTTTACTGTATCCCTTGGACTTTCTTATTGACGATGAAACACAGAAATTGCATCCGAATTTAATACAAAATCACAATGGCGACTTAAGTGCTGTAGGACTGACACTCTAAGTTTCTATAATTTGAACCTCTCCTGTGAGTCCAGTTTTAGATTCCGATGCTTCACTTCAGGTTTACTGTATCCCTTGGACCTTCTTATTGACGATGAAACACAGAAATTGCATCCAAATTTATTACAAATGGCACAATGCCGACTTAAATACAAGAGCACTGACGCTCTCACTTTCCATGATTCGAACTTCTCCTGTGAGGTCAGATTTAGATTCCGATGCTTCACTTCAGGTTTACCGTATACCTTGCACCTTCTTATTGACGATGAAACACAGAAATTGCATCGGAATTATATTCAAAAGGCACAATTCCGACTTAAGTACAAGAGGACTGACACTCTCACTTTCTATGATTTGAACCTCTCCTGTGAGTCCAGTTTTAGATTCCGATGCATCACTTCAGGTTTACTGTATCCCTTCGACCTTCTTATTGACGATGAAACACAGAAATTGCATTCGAATTTAATACCAAAATCACAATGGCGACTTAAGTACAAGAATACTGACTCTCCTACTTTCAGTGATTTGAACATCTCCTGTGAGTCCAGTTTTAGATTCCGATGCTTCACTTCAGGGTTACTGTATCCCTTGGACCTTCTTATTGACGATGAAACACACAAATTGCATCGGAATTAAATTCAAAACGCACAATGCCGACTTAAGCAAAAGAGGACTGACACTCTCACTTTCTATGATTTGAACCTCTCCTGTGAGTCCAGATTTAGATTCCGATGCTTCACTTCAGGTTTACTGTATCCCTTGGACCTTCTTATTGACGATGAAACACAGAAAATGCATCGGAATTAAAATCAAAAGGTACAATTCCGACTTAAGTACAAGAGGACTGAAACTCTCACTTTCTATGATTTGAACCTCTCCTGTGAGTCCAGTTTTAGATTCCGATGCTTCACTTCAGGTTTACTGTATCCCTTGGACCTTCTTATTGACGACGAAACACAGAGTTTGCATCCGAATTTAATACAAAAGGCACAATGCCGACTTCAGTACAAGAGGACTGACACTCTAACTTTCTATGATTTGAACCTCTCCTGTGAGTCCAGTTTTAGATTCCGATGCTTCACTTCAGGTTTACTGTATCCCTTGGACCTTCTTATTGACGATGAAACACAGAAATTGCATCCGAATTTAATACAAAAGGCACAATGGCGACTTAAGTACAAGAGGACTGACACTCTAACTTTCTATGATTTGAACCTCTCCTGTGAGTCCGGTTTTAGATTCCGATGCTTCACTTCAGGTTTACTGTATCCCTTGCACCTTCTTATTGACGATGAAACGCAGAAATTGCATCCGAATTTAATACAAATGGCACAATGCCGACTTAAATACAAGAGGACTGACACTCTAACTTTCTATGATTTGAACCTCTCCTGTGAGTCCAGTTTTAGATTCCGATGCTTCACTTCAGGTTTACTGTAACCGTTGGACCTTCTTATTGACGACGAAACACAGAGTTTGCATGCGAATTTAATACAAAAGGCACAATGCCGACTTAAGTACAAGAGGACTGACACTCTAACTTTCTATGATTTGAACCTCTCCTGTGAGTCCAGTGTTGGATTCCGATGCTTCACTTCAGGTTTACTGTATCCCTTGGACCTTCTTATTGACGATGAAACACAGAAATTGCATCCGAATTTAATACAAAAGGCACAATGGCGACTTAAGTACAAGAAGACTGACACTCTCACTTTCTATGATTTGAACCTCTCCTTTGAGTCCAGTTATAGATTCCGATGCTTCACTTCAGGTTTACTGTATCCCTTGGACCTTCTTATTGACGATGAAACACAGAAATTGCATCCGAATTTATTACAAATGGCACAATGTCGACTTAAGTACTAGAGGACTGACACTCTCACTTTCTATGATTTGAACCTCTCCTGTGAGTCCAGTTTTAGATTCCGATGCATCACTTCAGGTTTACTGTATACCTTGCACCTTATTATTGACGATGAAACACAGAAATTGCATCCGAATTTAATACACAAGGCACAATGCCGACTTAAGTACAAGAGGACTGACATTCTAACTTTCTATGATTTGAACCTCTCCTGTGAGTACAGTTTTACATTCCGATGCTACACTTCAGGCTTACTATATCCCTTGGACCTTCTTATTGACAATGAAACACAGAAAAAGCATCGCAATTAAATTCAAAAGGCACAATGCTGACTTAAGTACAGGAAAACTGACACACTAACTTGCTATGATTTGAACCTCTCCTGTGAGTCCAGTTTTAGTTTCGGATGCTTCACTTCAGGTTTACTGTATCCCTTGGACATTCTTATTGACGATGAAACACAGAAATTGCATCCGAATTTAATACAAATGGCACAATGCTGACTTAAGTGCAAGAGCACTGACACTCTCACTTTCCATGATTCGAACTTCTCCTGTGAGGTCAGATTTAGATTCCGATGCTTCACTTCAGGTTTACTGTATACCTTGCACCTTCTTATTGACGATGAAACACAGAAATTGCATCGGAATTAAATTCAAAAGACACAATTCCGTCTTAAGTACAAGAGGACTGACACTCTCACTTTCTCTGATTTGAACTTCTCCTGTGAGTCCAGTTTTAGATTCCGATGCTTCACTTCAGGTTTACTGTATCCCTTGGACCTTCTAATTGACGATGAAACACAGAGTTTGCATCCGAATTTAATACAAAAGGTACAATGCCGACTTACGTACAAGAGGACTGACACTCTCATGTTCTATGGTTTGAACATCTCCTGTGAGTCCAGTTTGAGATTCCGATGCTTCACTTCAAATTTCCTGTATCCCTTGGACCTTCTTATTGACGATGAAACACAGAAATTCCATCCGAATTGAATACAAAAGGCACAATGGCGACTTAAGTATTGGAGGACTGACACTCTAACTTTCTATGATTTGAACCTCTCCTGTGAGTCCAGTTTTAGATTCCGATTGTTCACTTCAGGTTTACTGTATCCCTTGGACCTTCTTATTGACGATGAAACACAGAAATTGCATCCGAATTTAATACAAACGGCACAATGCCGACTTAAATACAAGAGCACTGACACTCTCACTTTCCATGATTCGAACTTCTCCTGTGAGGTCAGATTTAGATTCCGATGCTTTACTTCAGGTTTACTGTATCCCTTGGACCTTCTTATTGACGATGAAACACAGAAATTGCATCCGAATTTAATACAAAAATCACAATGGCGACTTAAGTACAAGAGGACTGACACTCTCACTTTCTGTGATTTGAACATCCCCTGTGAGTCCAGTTTTAGATTCCGATGCTTCACTTCAGGTTTACTGTATCCCTTGGACCTTGTTATTGACGATGAAACACAGAAATTGCATCCGAATTTAATACAAATGGCACAATGTCGACTTAAGTACAAGAGGACTGACACTCTCACTTTCTATGATTTGAACCTCTCCTGTGAGTCCTGTTTCAGATTCCGATGCTTCACCTCAGGTTTACTGTATCCCTTGGTCCTTTTTATTGACAAATAAGCACAGAAAAAGCATCGGAATTAAATTCAAAAGGCACAATGCCGACTTAAGTACAAGAGGACTGACACTCTAACTTTCTATGATTTGAACCTGTCCTGTGAGTCCAGTTTTAGATTCCGATGCTTCACTTCAGGTTTACTGTATCCCTTGGACCTTCTTATTGACGATGAAACACAGAAATTGCATCCGAATTTAATACAAATGGCACAATGCCGACTAAAGTACAAGAGCACTGACACTCTCACTTTCCATGATTCGAACTTCTCCTGTGAGGTCAGATTTAGATTCCTATGCTTCACTTCAGGTTTACTGTATACCTTGCACCTTCTTATTGACGATGAAACACAGAAATTGCATCGGAATTAAATTCAAAAGGCACAATTCCGACTTAAGTACAAGAGGACAGACACTCTCACTTTCTCTGATTTGAACCTCTCCTGTGAGTCCAGTTTTCGATTCCGATGCTTCACTTCAGGTTTACTGTATCCCTTGGACCTTCCAATTGACGATGAAACACAGAGTTTGCATCCGAATTTAATACAAAAGGTACAATGCCGACTTAAGTACAAGAGGACTGACACTATAACTTTCTATGATTTGAATCTCTCCTGTTAGTCCAGTTTTAGATTCCGATGCTTCACTTCAGGTTTACTGTATCCCTTGGACCTTCTTATTGACGATGAAACACAGAAATTGCATCCGAATTTAATACAAAAGGCACAATGGCGACTTAAGTAAAATAGGACTGACACTCTCACTTTCTATGATTTGAACCTCTCCTGTTAGTCCAGTTTTAGATTCCGATGCTTCACTTTAGGTTTACTGTATCCCTTGGACCTTCTTATTGACGATGAAACACAGAAATTGCATCCGAATTTAATACAAATGCCACAATGTCGACTTAAGTACAAGAGGACTGACACTCTCACTTTCTATTATTTGAATCTCTCCTTTGAGTCTAGTTTTAGATTCCGATGCTTCACTTCAGGTTTACTGTATCCCTTGGACCTTCTTATTGACGATGAAACACAGAAATTGCAACCAAAATTAATACAAAAGTCACAATGGTGACTTAAGTACAAGACGACTGACACTCTCACTTTCATTGATTTGAACATCTCCTGTGAGTCCAGTTTCAGATTCCGATGCTTCACTTCAGGTTTTCTGTATCCCTTGGACGTTCTTATTGACGATGAAACACAGAAATTGCATCGGAATTAAATTCAAAAGGCACAGTGCCGACCTAAGTAGAAGACGACTAACACTCTCATTTTCTATGATATGAAATTATCCTGTGAGTCCAGTTTTAGATTCCGATGCTTCATTTCAGGTTTACTGTATACCTTGCACCTTCTTATTGACGATGAAACACAGAAATTGCATCGGAATTAAATTCAAAAGGCACAATGCCGACTTAAGTACAAGAGGACTGACACTCTCACTTTCTATGATTTGAACCTCTCCTGTGAGTCCAGTTTTAGATTCCGATGCTTCACTTCAGGTTTACTGTATCCCTTGGACCTTCAAATTGACGATGAAACACAGAGTTTGCATCCGAATTTAATACAAAAGGTACAATGCCGACGTAAGTACAAGAGGACTGACACTCTCACTTTCTATGATTCGAACCTCTTATGTGAGTCCAGTTTTAGATTCCGATGCTTCACTTCAGGTTTACTGTATACCTTGGACCTTCTTATTGACGATGAAAGCAGAAATTGCATCCGAGTTTAAAAAAAAGGCACAATGGCGACTTAAGTACTAGAGGACTGACACTCTCACTATCTATGATTTGAACCTCCCCTGTGAGTCCAGTTTTAGATTCCGATGCTTCACTTCAGGTTTACTGTTTCCTTCGGACCTTCTTATTGACGACGAAAGACAGAAATAGCATCCGAATTCAATACAAATGACACAATTGCGACTTAAGTACAAGAGGACGGACACTCTCACTTTCTATGATTCAAACCTCTCCTGTGAGGTCAGATTTAGATTCCGATGCTTCACTTCAGGTTTTCTGTATACCTTGCACCTTCTTATTGACGATGTAACACAGAAATTGCATCGGAATTAAATTCAAAAAGCACAATGCCGTCTTAAGTACAAGAGGACTGACACTCTCACTTTCTATGATTTGAACCTCTCCTGTGAGTCCAGTTTTAGTTTCCGATGCTTCACTTCAGGTTTACTGTATCACTTGGACCTTCTTATTGACGACGAAACACAGAGTTTGCATCCGAATTTAATACAAAAGGCACAATGCCGACTTAAGTACAAGTGGACTGACACTCACACTTTCTATGATTTGAACCTCTCCTGTGAGTCCAGTTTTGGATTCCGATGCTTCACTTCAGGTTTACCGTATCCCTTGGACCTTCTTATTGTCGATGAAACACAGAAATTGCATCCGAATTTAATACAAAAGGCACAATGGCGACTTATGTACAAGAGCACTGACACTCTCACTTTCCATGATTCGAACTTCTCCTGTGAGGTCAGATTTAGATTCCGATGCTTCACTTCAGGTTTACTGTATACCTTGCACCTTCTTATTGACGATGGAACACAGAAATTGCATCGGAATTAAATTCGAAAGGCACAATTCCGACTTAAGTACAAGAGGACTGACACTCTCACTTACTCTGATTTGAACCTCTCCTGTGAGTCCAGTTTTAGATTCCGATGCTTCCTTCAGGTTTACTGTATCTCTTGGACCTTCTTATTGACGATGAAACACAGAAATTGCATCCGAATTTAATACAAAAATCACAATGGCGACTTAAGTACAAGAGGACTGACACTCTCACTTTCTGTGATTTGAACATCTCCTGTGAGTCCAGTTTTAGATTCCGATGCCTCACTTCAGGTTTACTGTATCTCTTGGACCTTCTTATTGACGATGAAACACAGAAATTGCATCCGAATTTAATACAAAAATCACAATGGCGACTTAAGTACAAGAGGACTGACACTCTCACTTTCTGTGATTTGAACATCTCCTGTGAGTCCAGTTTTAGATTCCGATGCTTCACTTCAGGTTTACTGTATCCCTTGGACCTTGTTATTGACGATGAAACACAGAAATTGCATCCGAATTTAATACAAATGCCACAATGTCGACTTAAGTACGAGAGGACTGACACTCTCACTTTCTATGATTTGAATCTCTCCTGTGAGTCTAGTTTTAGATTCCGATGCTTCACTTCAGGTTTACTGTATCCCTTGGACCTTTTTATTGACAAATAAACACAGAAAAAGCATCGGAATTAAATTCAAAAGGCACAATGCCGACTTAAGTACAAGAGGACTGACACTCTAACTTTCTATGATTTGAACCTCTCCTGTGAGTCCAGTTTTAGATTCCGATGCTTCACTTCAGGTTTACTGTATCCCTTGGACCTTCTTATTGACGATGAAACACAGAAATTGCATCCAAATTTAATACAAATGGCACAATGCCGACTAAAGTACAAGAGCACTGACACTCTCACTTTCCATGATTCGAACTTCTCCTGTGAGGTCAGATTTAGATTCCTATGCTTCACTTCAGGTTTACTGTATACCTTGCACCTTCTTATTGACGATGAAACACAGAAATTGCATCGGAATTAAATTCTAAAGGCACAATTCCGACTTAAGTACAAGAGGACAGACACTCTCACTTTCTCTGATTTGAACCTCTCCTGTGAGTCCAGTTTTCGATTCCGATGCTTCACTTCAGGTTTACTGTATCCCTTGGACCTTCTAATTGACGATGAAACACAGAGTTTGCATCCGAATTTAATGCAAAAGGTACAATGCCGACTTAAGTACAAGAGGACTGACACTCTAACTTTCTATGATTTGAATCTCTGCTGTTAGTCCAGTTTTAGATTCCGATGCTTCACTTCAGGTTTACTGTATCCCTTGGACCTTCTTATTGACGATGAAACACAGAAATTGCATCCGAATTTAATGCAAAAGGCACAATGGCGACTTAAGTAAAATAGGACTGACACTCTCACTTTCTATGATTTGAACCTCTCCTGTTAGTCCAGTTTTAGATTCCGATGCTTCACTTCAGGTTTACTGTATCCCTTGGACCTTCTTATTGACGATGAAACACAGAAATTGCATCCGAATTTAATACAAATGCCACAATGTCGACTTCAGTACGAGAGGACTGACACTCTCACTTTCTATGATTTGAATCTCTCCTGTGAGTCTAGTTTTAGATTCCGATGCTTCACTTCAGGTTTACTGTATCCCTTGGACCTTCAAATTGACGATGAAACACAGAAATTGCAACCAAAATTAATACAAAAGTCACAATGGTGACTTAAGTACAAGACGACTGACACTCTCACTTTCTATGATTCGAACCTCTCCTGTGAGTCCAGTTTTAGATTCCGATGCTTCACTTCAGGTTTACTGTATCCCTTGGACCTTCTTATTGACGATGAAACACAGAAATTGCATCCGAATTTAATACAAAAATCACAATGGCGGCTTAAGTACAAGAGGACTGACACTCTCACTTTCTATGATTTGAACATCTCCTGTGATTCCAGTTCTAGATTCCGATGCTTCACTTCAGGTTTACTGTTTCCCTTGGACGTTCTTACTGACGATGAAACACAGAAATTGCATCGGAATTAAATTCAAAAGGCACAGTGGAGACCTAAGTAGAAGAGGACTAACACTCTCACTTTCTATGATTTGAACCTATCCTGTGAGTCCAGTTTTAGATTCCGATGCTTCACTTCAGGTTTACTGTATACCTTGCAGCTTCTTATTGACGATGAAACACAGAAATTGCATCGGAATTAAATTCAAAAGGCACAATGCCGACTTGAGTACAAGAGGACTGACATTCCCACTTTCTATGATTTGAACCTCTCCTGTGAGTCCAGTTTTACATTCCGATGCTTCACTTCAGGTTTACTGTATCCCTTGGACATTCTAATTGACGATGAAACACAGATATTCCATCCGTATTTAATACAAAAATCACAATGGCGGCTTAAGTACAAGAGGACTGACACTCTCACTTTCTATGATTTGAACATCTCCTGTGAGTCCAGTTCTAGATTTCGATGCTTCACTTCAGGTTTACTGTATCCCTTGGATCTTCTTATTGACGATGAAACACAGATATAGCATCGGAATTAAATTTGAAACGCACAATGCCGACTTAAGTAAAAGAGGACTGACACTCTCACATTCTATGATTTGAATCACTCCTGTGAATCCAGTTTTAGATTCCGATGCTTCATTCAGGTTTACTGTATCCCTTGGACCTTCTTATTGACAATGAAACACAGAAATAGCATCGGAATTAAATTAAAAAGGCACAATGCCGACTTATGTACAAGAGGACTGACACTCTAACTATTTATGATTTGAACCTCTCCGGTGAGTCCAGTTTTAGATTCCGATGCTTCACTTCAGGTTTATTGTATCCACTGGACCTTCTTATTGACGATGAAGCCCAGAGTTTGCATCCGAATTTAATACAAAAGGCACAATGCCGATTTAAGTACAAGAGGACTGACACTTTAACTTTCTATGATTTGAACCTCTCCTGTGAGTCCAGTTTTAGATTCCGATGCTTTACTTCAGATTAACTGTATCCCGTGGACCGTCTTATTGACGATGAAAACAGAAATTGCATACGAATTTAATACAAAAGGCACAATGGCGACTTAAGTACAAGAGGACTGACACTCTCACTTTCTATGATTTGAACCGCCCCTGTGAGTCCAGTTTTAGATTCCGATGCTTCACTTCAGGTTTACTGTATCCCTTGGATCTTCTTATTGACGACGAAACACAGAAATTGGATCCGAATTTAATTCAAATGGCACAATGCCGACTTAAGTACAAGAGGACTGACACTCTCACTTTCTAAGATTCGAACCTCTCCTGTGAGGTCAGATTTAGATTCCGATGCTTCACTTCAGGTTTACTGTATACCTTGCACCTTCTTTTTGACGATGAAACACAGAAAATGCATCCGAATTAAATTCAAAAGGCACAATGCTGTCTCAAGTACAAGAGGACTGACACTCTCACTTTCTATGATTTGAACCTCTCCTGTGATTCCAGTTTTAGATTCCGATACTTCACTTCAGGTTTACTGTATCCCTAGGACCTTCAAATTGAGGATGAAACACAGAGTTTGCATCCGAATTTAATACAAAAGGTACAATGCCGACTTAAGTACAAGAGGACTGACACTCTAACTTTCTATGAGTTGAACCTCTCCTGTGAGTCCACTTTTAGATTCCGATGCTTCACTTCAGGTTTACTGTATCCCTTGCACCTTCTTATTGACGATGAAACACAGAAACTGCATCCGAATTTAATACAAAAATCACAATGGCGACTTAAGTACAAGAAGACTGACACTCTCACTTTCTATGATTTGAACATCTCCTGTGAGTCCAGTTTTAGATTCCGATGCTTCACTTCAGGTTTACTGTATCCCTTGGACCTTCTTATTGACGATGAAACACAGAGTTTGCATCCGAATTTAATACAAAAGGCACAATACCGACTTAAGTACAAGAGGACTGACACTCCAACTTTCTGTGATTTGAACCTCTCCTGTGAGTCCACTTTTGGATTCCGATGCTTCACTTCAGGTTTACTGTATCACTTGGACCTTCTTATTTACGATGAAACACAGAAATTGCATCCGAATTTAATACAAAAGGCACAATGGCGGCTTAAGTACAAGAGGACTGACACTCTCACTTTCTATGATTTGAACCTCTAATGTGAGTCCAGTTTTAGATTCCGATGCTTCACTTCAGGTTTACTGTATCCCTTGGACCTTCTTATTGACGATGAAACACAGAAATTGCATCGCAATTAAATTCAAAAGGCACAATGCCGACTTAAGTACAAGAGGACTGACACTCTAACTTTCTATGATTTGAACCTCTCCTGTGAGTCCAGTTTTAGATTCCGATGCTTCACTTCAGGTTTACTGTATCCCTGGGACCTTCTTATTGACGATGAAACACAAAGTTTGCATCCAAATTTAATACAAAAGGCACAATACCGATTTAAGTACAAGACGACTGACACTCTAACTTTCTATGATTTGAACCTCACCTGTGAGTCCAGTTTTGGATTCCGATGCTTCACTTCTGGTTTACTGTATCCCTTGGACCTTCTTATTGACGATGAAACACAGAAATCGCATCCGAATTTGGTACAAAAGGCACAATGGCGACTTAAGTACAAAAGGACAGACACTCTCGCTTTCTATGATTTGAACCTCTCCTGTGAGTCCAGTTTTAGATTCCGATGCTTCACTTCAGGTTTACTGTATCCCTTGGACCTTCTTATTGACGATGAAACACAGAAATTGCATCCGAATTTAATACAAGTGGCACAATGTCGACTTAAGTAAAAGAGGACTGACACTCTCACTTTCTATGATTTGAAACTCTCCTGTGAAACCAGTTTTTGATTCCGATGCTTCACTTCAGTTTTGCTGTATATCTTACACCTTCTAATTGACGATGAAACACAGAAATTGCATCCGAATTTAATACAAAAGGCACAATGCCGACTTAAGTACAAGAGGACTGACATTCTAACTATCTATGATTTGAACCTCTCCTGTGAGTCCAGTTTTAGATTCCGATGCTTCACTTCAGGTTTACTGTATCCCTTGGACCTTCTTATTGACGATGAAACACAGAGTTTGCATCCGAATTTAATACAAAAGGCACAATGCCGACTTAAGTACAAGAGGACTGACACTCTAACTTTCTAAGATTTGAACCTCTCCTGTGAGTCCAGTTTTAGATTCCGATGTTTTACTTCAGGTTTACCGTATCCCTTGGACCTTCGTATTGACGATGAAAACAGAAATTGCATCCGAATTTAATACAAAAGGCACAATGGCGACTTAAGTACAAGAGGACTGACACTCTCACTTTCTACGATTTGAACCTCCCCTGTGAGTCCAGTTTTAGATTCCGATGCTTCACTTCAGGTTTACTGTATCCCTTGGACCTTCTTATTGACGACGAAACACAGAAATTGCATCCGAATTCAATACAAATGGCACAATTGCGACTCAAGTACAAGAGGACTGACACTCTCACTTTCTATGATTCGAACCTCTCCTGTGAGGTCAGATTTAGATTCCGGTGCTTCACTTCAGATTTACAGTATACCTTGCACCTTCTTATTGACGACGAAACACAGAAATTGCATCGAAATGAAATTCGAAAGGCACAATGCCGTCTTAAGTACAAGAGGACTGACATCCTCACTTTCTATGATTTGAACCTCTCCTGTGAGTCCAGTTTTAGATTCCGATGCTTCACTTCAGGTTTACTGTATCCCTTGGACCTTCTAATTGACGATGAAACACAGAAATTGCATCCGAATTTAGTACAAAAGGCACAATGGCGACTTAAGTACAAAAGGACTGACACTCTCGCTTTCTATGATTTGAACCTCTCCTGTGAGTCCAGTTTTAGATTCCGATGCTTCACTTCAGATTTACTGTATCCCTTGGACCTTCTTATTGACGATGAAACACAGAAATTGCATCCGAATTTAATACAAAAGTTACAATACCGACGGAAGTACAAGAGGACTGACACTCTAAGTTTCTATGATTTGAACCTCTCCTGTGAGTCCAGTTTTAGATTCCGATGCTTCACTTCAGGTTTACTGTATCCCTTCGACCTTCTTATTGACGATGAAACACAGAAATTGCATCCGAATTTAATACCAAAATCACAATGGCGACTTAAGTACAAGAGGACTGACTCTCTCACTTTCTACGATTTGAACATCTCCTGTGAGTCCAGTTTTAGATTCCGATGCTTCACTTCAGGTTTACTGTATCCCTTGGACCTTCTTATTGACGATGAAACACAGAAATTGCATCGGAATTTAATTTAAAACTCACAATGCCGACTTAAGTAAAAGAGGACTGACACTCTCACTTTCTATGATTTGAACCTCTCCTGTGAGGTCAGATTTTGATTCCGATGCTTCACTTCAGGTTTACTGTATCCCTTGGACCTTCTTATTGAGAATGAAACACAGAAATAGCATCGGAATTAAATTCAAAAGGCACAATGCCGACTTAAGTACAAGAGGACTGACACTCTAACTTTCTACGATTTGAACCTCTCTTGTGAGTCCAGTTTTAGATTGCGATGCTTCACTTCAGGTTTACTGTATCCCTTGGACCTTCTTATTGACGATGAAACACAGAAATTGCATCCGAATTTAGTACAAAACGCACAATGGCGACTTAAGTACAAAAGGACAGACACTCTCGCTTTCTATGATTTGAACCTCTCCTGTGAGTCCAGTTTTAGATTCCGATGCTTCACTTCAGGTTTACTGTATCCCTTGGACCTTCTTATTGACGATGAAACACAGAAATTGCATCCGAATTTAATGCAAATGGCACAATGTCGACTTAAGTAAAAGAGGACTGACACTTTCACTTTCTATGATTTGAAACTCTCCTGTGAGTCCAGTTTTTCATTCCGATGCTTCACTTCAGGTTTGCTGTATACCTTGCACCTTCTTATTGACGATGAAACATAGAAATTGCATCCGAATTTAATACAAAAGGCACAATGCCGACTTAAGTACAAGACGACTGACATTCTAACTATCTATAATTTGAACCTCTCCTGTGAGTCCAGTTTTAGATTCCGATGCTTCACTTCAGGTTTCCTGTATCCCTTGGACCTTCTTATTGACAATGAAACACAGAAAAATCATCGGAATTAAATTCAAAAGGCACAATGCCGACTTAAGTACAAGAGGACTGACATTCTAACTTTCTATGATTTGAACCTCTCCTAAGAGACCAGTTTTAGATTCTGATGCTTCACTTAAGGTTTACTGTATCCCTTGGACCTTCTTATTGACGATGAAACACAGAGTTTGCATTCGAATGTAATACAAAGGGCACAATGCCGTCTTAAGTACAAGAGGACTGACACTCAAACTTTCTATGATTTGAACCTCTCCTGTGAGTCCAGTTTTAGATTCCGATGCTTCACTTCAGGTTTACTGTATCCCTTGGACCTTCTTATTGACGATGAAACACAGAAATTGCATCCGAAATTAATACAAAAGTCACAATGGTGACTTAGGTACAAGAGGACTGACACTCTCACTTTGTATGATTTGAACCTCTCCTGTGAGTCCAGTTTTAGATTCCGATGCTTCACCTCAGGATTACTGTATCCGTTGGACCTTCTTATTGACGATGAAACACAGAAATTGCATCCGAATTTAATACAAATGGCACAATGCCGACTTAAGTACAAGAGGACTGACACTCTCACTTTCTATGATTTGAATCTCTCCTGTGAGTCCAGTTTTAGGTTCCGATGCTTCACTTCAGGTTTACTGTATCCCTTGGACCTTCCTATTGACAATGAAACACAGAAATAGCATCGGAATATAATACAAAAGGCACAATGCCGACTTAAGTATAAGAGAACTGACACTCTAACTTTCTATGATTTGGTCCTCTCCTGTGAGTCCAGTTTTAGATTCCGATGTTTTACTTCAGGTTTACTGTATCCCTTGGACCTTCATATTGACGATGAAACACAGAAATTGCATCCGAATTTAATACCAAAATCACAATGGCGACTTAAGTACAAGAGGACTGACTCTCTCACTTTCTACGATTTGAACATCTCCTGTGAGTCCAGTTTTAGATTCCGATGCTTCACTTCAGGTTTACTGTATCCCTTGGACCTTCTTATTGACGATGAAACACAGAAATTGCATCGGAATTTAATTTAAAACGCACAATGCCGACTTCAGTAAAAGAGGACTGACACTCTCACTTTCTATGATTTGAACCTCTCCTGTGAGGTCAGATTCAGATTCCGATGCTTCACGTCAGGTTTACTGTATCCCTTGGACCTTCTTATTGAGAATGAAACACAGAAATAGCATCGGAATTAAATTCAAAAGGCACAATGCCGACTTAAGTACAAGAGGACTGACACTCTAACTTTCTACGATTTGAACCTCTCTTGTGAGTCCAGTTTTAGATTGCGATGCTTCACTTCAGGTTTACTGTATCCCATGGACCTTCTTATTGACGATGAAACACAGAAATTGCATCCGAATTTAGTACAAAACGCACAATGGCGACTTAAGTACAAAAGGACTGACACTCTCGCTTTCTATGATTTGAAGCTCTCCTGTGAGTCCAGTTTTAGATTCCGATGCTTCACTTCAGGTTTACTGTATCCCTTGGACCTTCTTATTGACGATGAAACACAGAAATTGCATCCGACATTAATACAAAAGTCACAATGGTGACTTAAGTACAAGAGGACTGACACTCTCACTTTCTATGATTTGAACCTCTCCTGTGAGTCCAGTTTTAGATTCCGATGCTTCACCTCGGTTTACTGTATCCCTTGGACCTTCCTATTGAGGATGAAACAAAGAAATTGCATCCGAATTTAATACAAATGGCACAATGCCGACTTAAGTACAAGAGGACTGCTACTCTAACTTTTTATGATTTGAACCTCTCCTGTGAGTCCAGTTTTAGATTCAGATTCTTCACTTCAGGTTTACTGTATCCCTTGGACCTTCTTATTGACGATGAAACACAGAGTTTGCATCCGAATTTAATACAAAAGGCAAAATGCCGACTTAAGAACAAGAGGCTGACACTCTAACTTTCTATGATTTGAACCTCTCCTGTGAGTCCAGTTTTAGATTCCGATGGTTTACTTCAGGTTTACTGTATCCCTTGGACCTTCTTATTGATGATGAAAACAGAAGTTGCATCCGAATTTAATACAAAAGGCACAATGGCGACTTAAGTACAAGAGGACTGACACTCTCACTTTCTATGATTTGAACTTCCCCTGTGAGTCCAGTTTTAGATTCCGATGCTTCACTTCAGGTTTACTGTATCCCTTGGACCTTCTTATTGACGACGAAACACAGAAATTGCATCCGAATTCAATACAAATGGCACAATTGCGACTTAAGTACAAGAGGACTGACACTCTCACTTTCTATGATTCGAACCTCTCCTGTGAGGTCAGATTTAGATTCCGATGCTTCACTTCAGATTTACTGTATACCTTGCACCTTCTTATTGACGATGAATCACAGAAATTGCATCGGAATTAAATTCAAAAGGCACAATGCCGTCTTAAGTACAAGAGGACTGACACTCTCACTTTCTATGATTTGAACCTCTCCTGTGAGTCCAGTTTTAGATTCCGATGCTTCACTTCAGGTTTACTTCATCCCTTGGACCTTCTAATTGACGATGAAACACAGAGTTTGCATCCGAATTTAATACAAAAGGTACAATACCGACGTAAGTACAAGAGGACTGACACTCTACTTTCTATGATTTGAACCTCTCCTGTGAGTCCAGTTTTAGATTCCGATGCTTCACTTCAGGTTTACTGTATCCCTTCGACCTTCTTATTGACGATGAAACACAGAAATTGCATCCGAATTTAATACCAAAATCACAATGGCGACTTAAGTACAAGAGGACTGACTCCTCTCATTTTCTATGATTTGAACATCTCCTGTGAGTCCAGTTTTAGATTCCGATGCTTCACTTCAGGTTTACTGTATCCCTTGGACCTTCTTATTGACGATGAAACACAGAAATTGCATCCGACATTAATACAAAAGTCACAATGGTGACTTAAGTACAAGAGGACTGACACTCTCACTTTCTGTGATATGAACCTCTCCTGTGAGTCCAGTTTTTGATTCCGATGCTCCACTTCACGTTTGCTGTTTACCTTGCACCTTCTTATTGACGATGAAACATAGAAATTGCATCCGAATTTAATACAACAGGCACAATGCCGACTTAAGTACAAGAGGTCGGACATTCTAACTATCTATGATTTCAACCTCTCCTGTGAGTCCAGTTTTAGATTCCGATGCTACACTTCAGGTTTACTGTATCCCTTGGACCTTCTTATTGATAATGAAACACAGAAAAAGCATCGGAATGAAATTCAAAAGGCACAATGCCGACTTAAGTACAAGAGGACTGACACTCTAACTTTCTATGACTTGAACCTCTCCTGTGAGTCCAGTTTTAGTTTCCGATGCTTCACTACAGGTTTACTGTATCCCTTCGACCTTCTTATTGACGACGAAACACAGAAATTGCATCCGAATTCAATACAAATGGCACAATTGCGACTTAAGTACAAGAGGACTGACACTCTCACTTTCTATGATTCGAACCTCTCCTGTGAGGTCAGATTTAGATTCCGATGCTTCACTTCAGGTTTACTGTATACCTTGCACCTTCTTATTGACGATGAAACACAGAAATTGAATCGGAATTAAATTCAAAAGGCACAATGCCGTCTTAAGTACAAGAGGACTGACACTCTCACTTTCTATGATTTGAACCTCTCCTGTGAGTCCAGTTTTAGATTCCGATGCTTCACTTCAGGTTTACTGCATCCCTTGGACCTTCTAATATACGATAAAACACAGAGTTTGCATCCGAATTTAATACCAAAGGTACAATACCGACGTAAGTTCAAGAGGACTGACACTCTAACTTTCTATGACTTGAACCTCTTCTGTGAGTCCAGTTTTAGATTCCGATGCTTCACTTAAGGTTTACTGTATCCCTTCGACCTTCTTATTGACGATGAAACACAGAAATTGCATCCCAATTTAGTACCAAAATCACAATGGCGACTTAAGTACAAGAGGACTGACTCCTCTCACTTTCTATGATTTGAACATCTCCTGTGAGTCCAGTTTTAGATTCCGATGATTCACTTCTGGTTTACTGTATTCTTTGGACCTTCTTATTGACGATGAAACACAGAAATTGCATCCGAATTTAATACAAAAATCACAATGGCGACTTTAGTACAAGAGGACCGACAATCTCACTTTCTATGATTTGAACATCTCCTGTGAGTCCAGTTTTAGATTCCGATGCTTCACTTCAGGTTTACTGTATCCCTTGGACCTTCTTATTGATGATGAAACACAGAAATTGCATCGGAATTAAATTCAAAACGCAGAATGCCGACTTAAGCAAAAGAGGACTGAGACTCTCACTTTCTATGATTTGAACCTCTCCTGTGAGTCCAGTGTTAGATTCCGATGCTTCACTTCAGGTTTACTGTATCCCTGGGAACTTCTTATTGACGATGAAACACAGAGTTTGCATCCGAATTTAATACAAAAGGCACAATACCGACTTAAGTACAAGAGGACTGACACTCTAACTTTCTATGATTTGAA
This sequence comes from Schistocerca americana, assembly GCF_021461395.2. Taxonomy (NCBI): domain Eukaryota; kingdom Metazoa; phylum Arthropoda; class Insecta; order Orthoptera; family Acrididae; genus Schistocerca; species Schistocerca americana. The sequence continues at coordinate 9,134,732 of NC_060128.1, read as the reverse complement.
CCTCACCTGTGAGTCCAGTTTTGGATTCCGATGCTTCACTTCAGGTTTACTGTATCCCTTGGACCTTCTTATTGACGATTAAACACAGAAATTGCATCCGAATTTAATGCAAATGGCACAATGCCGACTTAAGTACAAGAGGACTGACACTCTAACTTTCTATGATTTGAACCTCTCCTGTGAGTCCAGTTTTAGATTCCGATGGTTTACTTCAGGTTTACGGTATCCCTTGGACCTTCTTATTGATGATGAAAACAGAAATTGCATCCGAATTTAATACAAAAGGCACAATGGCGACTTAAGTACAAGAGGACTGACACTCTCACTTTCTATGATTTGAACCTCCCCTGTGAGTCCAGTTTTAGATTCCGATGCTACACTTCAGGTTTACTGTATCCCTTGGACCTTCTTATTGACAATGAAACACAGAAAAAGCATCGGAATTAAATTCAAAAGGCACAATGCCGACTTAAGTACAAGAGGACTGACACTCTATCTTTCAATGATTTGAACCTCTCCTGTGAGTCCAGTTTTGGATTCCGATGCTTCACTTCAGGTTTACTGTATCCTTTGGACCTTCTTATTGACGATTAAACACAGAAATTGCATCCGAATTTAATGCAAATGGCACAATGCCGACTTAAGTACAAGAGGACTGACACTCTAACTTTCTATGATTTGAACCTCTCCTGTGAGTCCAGTTTTAGATTCCGATGGTTTACTTCAGGTTTACGGTATCCCTTGGACCTTCTTATTGATGATGAAAACAGAAATTGCATCCGAATTTAATACAAAAGGCACAATGGCGACTTAAGTACAAGAGGACTGACACTCTCACTTTCTATGATTTGAACCTCCCCTGTGAGTCCAGTTTTAGATTCCGATGCTTCACTTCAGGTTTACCGTATCCCTTGGACCTTCTTATTGACAATGAAACACAGAAAAAGCATCGGAATTAAATTCAAAAGGCACAATGCCGACTTAAGTACAAGAGGACTGACACTCCATCTTTCTATGACTTGAACCTCTCCTGTGAGTCCAGTTTTAGATTCCGATGCTTCACTTCAGGTTTACTGTATCCCTTCGACCTTCTTATTGACGACGAAACACAGAAATTGCATCCGAATTCAATACAAATGGCACAATTGCGACTTAAGTACAAGAGGACTGACACTCTAACTTTCTATGACTCGAACCTCTCCTGTGAGGTCAGATTTAGATTCCGATGCTTCACTTCAGGTTTACTGTATACCTTGCACCTTCTTATTGACGATGAAACACAGAAATTGCATCGGAATTAAATTCAAAAGGCACAATGCCGTCTCAAGTACAAGAGGACTGACACTCTCACTTTCTATGATTTGAACCTCTCCTGTGAGTCCAGTTTTAGATTCCGATGCTTCACTTCAGGTTTACTGCATCCCTTGGACCTTCTAATTGACGATGAAACACAGAGTTTGCATCCGAATTTAATGCCAAAGGTACAATACCGACGTAAGTTCAAGAGGACTGACACTCTAACTTTCTATGACTTGAACCTCTCCTGTGAGTCCAGTTTTAGATTCCGATGCTTCACTTCAGGTTTACTGTATCCCTTCGACCTTCTTATTGACGATGAAACACAGAAATTGCATCCGAATTTAATACCAAAATCACAATGGCGACTTAAGTACAAGAGGACTGACTCCTCTCATTTTCTATGATTTGAACATCTCCTGTGAGTCCAGTTTTAGATTCCGATGCTTCACTTCAGGTTTACTGTATCCCTTGGACCTTCTTATTGACGATGAAACACAGAAATTGCATCCGACATTAATACAAAAGTCACAATGGTGACTTAAGTACAAGAGGACTGACACTCTCACTTTCTGTGATATGAACCTCTCCTGTGAGTCCAGTTTTTGATTCCGATGCTCCACTTCACGTTTGCTGTTTACCTTGCACCTTCTTATTGACGATGAAACATAGAAATTGCATCCGAATTTAATACAACAGGCACAATGCCGACTTAAGTACAAGAGGTCGGACATTCTAACTATCTATGATTTCAACCTCTCCTGTGAGTCCAGTTTTAGATTCCGATGCTACACTTCAGGTTTACTGTATCCCTTGGACCTTCTTATTGATAATGAAACACAGAAAAAGCATCGGAATTAAATTCAAAAGGCACAATGCCGACTTAAGTACAAGAGGACTGACACTCTAACTTTCTATGACTTGAACCTCTCCTGTGAGTCTAGTTTTAGTTTCCGATGCTTCACTTCAGGTTTACTGTATCCCTTCGACCTTCTTATTGACGACGAAACACAGAAATTGCATCCGAATTCAATACAAATGGCACAATTGCGACTTAAGTACAAGAGGACTGACACTCTCACTTTCTATGATTCGAACCTCTCCTGTGAGGTCAGATTTAGATTCCGATGCTTCACTTCAGGTTTACTGTATACCTTGCACCTTCTTATTGACGATGAAACACAGAAATTGCATCGGAATTAAATTCAAAAGGCACAATGCCGTCTTAAGTACAAGAGGACTGACACTCTCACTTTCTATGATTTGAACCTCTCCTGTGAGTCCAGTTTTAGATTCCGATGCTTCACTTCAGGATTACTGCATCCCTTGGACCTGCTAATATACGATGAAACACAGAGTTTGCATCCGAATTTAATACCAAAGGTACAATGCCGACGTAAGTTCAAGAGGACTGACACTCTAACTTTCTATGACTTGAACCTCTCCTGTGAGTCCAGTTTTAGATTCCGATGCTTCACTTAAGGTTTACTGTATCCCTTCGACCTTCTTATTGACAATGAAACACAGAAATTGCATCCGACTTTAGTACCAAAATCACAATGGCGACTTAAGTACAAGAGGACTGACTCCTCTCACTTTCTATGATTTGAACATCTCCTGTGAGTCCAGTTTTAGATTCCGATGCTTCTCTTCAGGTTTACTGCATCCCTTGGACCTTCTAATTGACGATGAAACACAGAGTTTGCATCCGAATTTAATACAAAAGGTACAATACCGACGTAAGTACAAGAGGACTGACACTCTAACTTTCTATGATTTGAACCTCTCCTGTGAGTCCAGTTTTAGATTCCGATGATTCACTTCAGGTTTACTGTATTCTTTGGACCTTCTTATTGACGATGAAACACAGAAATTGCATCCGAATTTAATACAAAAATCACAATGGCGACTTTAGTACAAGAGGACCGACAATCTCACTTTCTATGATTTGAACATCTCCTGTGAGTCCAGTTTTAGATTCCGATGCTTCACTTCAGGTTTACTGTATCCCTTGGACCTTCTTATTGATGATGAAACACAGAAATTGCATCGGAATTAAATTCAAAAGGCAGAATGCCGACTTAAGCAAAAGAGGACTGACACTCTCACTTTCTATGATTTGAACCTCTCCTGTGAGTCCAGTGTTAGATTCCGATGCTTCACTTCAGGTTTACTGTATCCCTTGGACCTTCTTATTGACGATGAAACACAGAAATTGCATCCGAATTTAATGCAAATGGCACAATGTCGACTTAAGTAAAAGAGGACTGACACTCTCACTTTCTATGATTTGAAACTCTCCTGTTAGTCCAGTTTTTGATTCCGATGCTCCACTTCACGTTTGCTGTATACCTTGCACCTTCTTATTGACGATGAAACATAGAAATTGCATCCGAATTTAATACAAAAGGCACACTGCCGACTTAAGTACAAGAGGACGGACATTCTAACTATCTATGATTTCAACCTCTCCTGTGAGTCCAGTTTTAGATTCCGATGCTACACTTCAGGTTTACTGTATCCCTTGGACCTTCTTATTGACAATGAAACACAGAAAAAGCATCGGAATTAAATTCAAAAGGCACAATGCCGACTTAAGTACAAGAGGACTGACACTCTATCTTTCTATGACTTGAACCTCTCCTGTGAGTCCAGTTTTAGATTCCGATGCTTCACTTCAGGTTTACTGTATCCCTTCGACCTTCTTATTGACGACGAAACACAGAAATTGCATCCGAATTCAATACGAATGGCACAATTGCGACTTAAGTACAAGAGGACTGACACTCTAACTTTCTATGACTCGAACCTCTCCTGTGAGGTCAGATTTAGATTCCGATGCTTCACTTCAGGTTTACTGTATACCTTGCACCTTCTTATTGACGATGAAACACAGAAATTGCATCGGAATTAAATTCAAAAGGCACAATGCCGTCTCAAGTACAAGAGGACTGACACTCTCACTTTCTATGATTTGAACCTCTTCTGTGAGTCCAGTTTTAGATTCCGATGCTTCACTTCAGGTTTACTGCATCCCTTGGACCTTCTAATTGACGATGAAACACAGAGTTTGCATCCGAATTTAATACCAAAGGTACAATACCGACGTAAGTTCAAGAGGACTGACACTCTAACTTTCTATGACTTGAACCTCTCCAGTGAGTCCAGTTTTAGATTCCGATGCTTCACTTAAGGTTTACTGTATCCCTTCGACCTTCTTATTGACGATGAAACACAGAAATTGCATCCGAATTTAATACCAAAATCACAATGGCGACTTAAGTACAAGAGGACTGACTCCTCTCATTTTCTATGATTTGAACATCTCCTGTGAGTCCAGTTTTAGATTCCGATGCTTCACTTCAGGTTTACTGTATCCCTTGGACCTTCTTATTGACGATGAAACACAGAAATTGCATCCGACATTAATACAAAAGTCACAATGGTGACTTAAGTACAAGAGGACTGACACTCTCACTTTCTGTGATATGAACTTCTCCTGTGAGTCCAGTTTTTGATTCCGATGCTCCACTTCATGTTTGCTGTTTACCTTGCACCTTCTTATTGACGATGAAACATAGAAATTGCATCCGAATTTAATACAACAGGCACAATGCCGACTTAAGTACAAGAGGTCGGACATTCTAACTATCTATGATTTCAACCTCTCCTGTGAGTCCAGTTTTAGATTCCGATGCTACACTTCAGGTTTACTGTATCCCTTGGACCTTCTTATTGATAATGAAACACAGAAAATGCATCGGAATTAAATTCAAAAGGCACAATGCCGACTTAAGTACAAGAGGACTGACACTCTAACTTTCTATGACTTGAACCTCTCCTGTGAGTCCAGTTTTAGTTTCCGATGCTTCACTTCAGGTTTACTGTATCCCTTCGACCTTCTTATTGACGACGAAACACAGAAATTGCATCCGAATTCAATACAAATGGCACAATTGCGACCTAAGTACAAGAGGACTGACACTCTCACTTTCTATGATTCGAACCTCTCCTGTGAGGTCAGATTTAGATTCCGATGCTTCACTTCAGGTTTACTGTATACCTTGCACCTTCTTATTGACGATGAAACACAGAAATTGCATCGGAATTAAATTCAAAAGGCACAATGCCGTCTGAAGTACAAGAGGACTGACACTCTCACTTTCTATGATTTGAACCTCTCCTGTGAGTCCAGTTTTAGATTCCGATGCTTCACTTCAGGTTTACTGCATCCCTTGGACCTTCTAATATACGATGAAACACAGAGTTTGCATCCGAATTTAATACCAAAGGTACAATACCGACGTAAGTTCAAGAGGACTGACACTCTAACTTTCTATGACTTGAACCTCTTCTGTGAGTCCAGTTTTAGATTCCGATGCTTCACTTAAGGTTTACTGTATCCCTTCGACCTTCTTATTGACGATGAAACACAGAAATTGCATCCCAATTTAGTACCAAAATCACAATGGCGACTTAAGTACAAGAGGACTGACTCCTCTCACTTTCTATGATTTGAACATCTCCTGTGAGTCCAGTTTTAGATTCCGATGCCTCTCTTCAGGTTTACGGCATCCCTTGGACCTTCTAATTGACGATGAAACACAGAGTTTGCATCCGAATTTAATACAAAAGGTACAATACCGACGTAAGTACAAGAGGACTGACACTCTAACTTTCTATGATTTGAACCTCTCCTGTGAGTCCAGTTTTAGATTCCGATGATTCACTTCTGGTTTACTGTATTCTTTGGACCTTCTTATTGACGATGAAACACAGAAATTGCATCCGAATTTAATACAAAAATCACAATGGCGACTTTAGTACAAGAGGACCGACAATCTCACTTTCTATGATTTGAACATCTCCTGTGAGTCCAGTTTTAGATTCCGATGCTTCACTTCAGGTTTACTGTATCCCTTGGACCTTCTTATTGACGATGAAACACAGAAATTGCATCCGAATTTAATGCAAATGGCACAATGTCGACTTAAGTAAAAGAGGACTGACACTCTCACTTTCTATGATTTGAAACTCTCCTGTTAGTCCAGTTTTTGATTCCGATGCTCCACTTCACGTTTGCTGTATACCTTGCACCTTCTTATTGACGATGAAACATAGAAATTGCATCCGAATTTAATACAAAAGGCACACTGCCGACTTAAGTACAAGAGGACGGACATTCTAACTATCTATGATTTCAACCTCTCCTGTGAGTCCAGTTTTAGATTCCGATGCTACACTTCAGGTTTACTGTATCCCTTGGACCTTCTTATTGACAATGAAACACAGAAAAAGCATCGGAATTAAATTCAAAAGGCACAATGCCGACTTAAGTACAAGAGGACTGACACTCTATCTTTCTATGACTTGAACCTCTCCTGTGAGTCCAGTTTTAGATTCCGATGCTTCACTTCAGGTTTACTGTATCCCTTCGACCTTCTTATTGACGACGAAACACAGAAATTGCATCCGAATTCAATACAAATGGCACAATTGCGACTTAAGTACAAGAGGACTGACACTCTAACTTTCTATGACTCGAACCTCTCCTGTGAGGTCAGATTTAGATTCCGATGCTTCACTTCAGGTTTACTGTATACCTTGCACCTTCTTATTGACGATGAAACACAGAAATTGCATCGGAATTAAATTCAAAAGGCACAATGCCGTCTCAAGTACAAGAGGACTGACACTCTCACTTTCTATGATTTGAACCTCTCCTGTGAGTCCAGTTTTAGATTCCGATGCTTCACTTCAGGTTTACTGCATCCCTTGGACCTTCTAATTGACGATGAAACACAGAGTTTGCATCCGAATTTAATACCAAAGGTACAATACCGACGTAAGTTCAAGAGGACTGACACTCTAACTTTCTATGACTTGAACCTCTCCTGTGAGTCCAGTTTTAGATTCCGATGCTTCACTTAAGGTTTACTGTATCCCTTCGACCTTCTTATTGACGATGAAACACAGAAATTGCATCCGAATTTAATACCAAAATCACAATGGCGACTTAAGTACAAGAGGACTGACTCCTCTCATTTTCTATGATTTGAACATCTCCTGTGAGTCCAGTTTTAGATTCCGATGCTTCACTTCAGGTTTACTGTATCCCTTGGACCTTCTTATTGACGATGAAACACAGAAATTGCATCCGACATTAATACAAAAGTCACAATGGTGACTTAAGTACAAGAGGACTGACACTCTCACTTTCTGTGATATGAACTTCTCCTGTGAGTCCAGTTTTTGATTCCGATGCTCCACTTCATGTTTGCTGTTTACCTTGCACCTTCTTATTGACGATGAAACATAGAAATTGCATCCGAATTTAATACAACAGGCACAATGCCGACTTAAGTACAAGAGGTCGGACATTCTAACTATCTATGATTTCAACCTCTCCTGTGAGTCCAGTTTTAGATTCCGATGCTACACTTCAGGTTTACTGTATCCCTTGGACCTTCTTATTGATAATGAAACACAGAAAATGCATCGGAATTAAATTCAAAAGGCACAATGCCGACTTAAGTACAAGAGGACTGACACTCTAACTTTCTATGACTTGAACCTCTCCTGTGAGTCCAGTTTTAGTTTCCGATGCTTCACTTCAGGTTTACTGTATCCCTTCGACCTTCTTATTGACGACGAAACACAGAAATTGCATCCGAATTCAATACAAATGGCACAATTGCGACCTAAGTACAAGAGGACTGACACTCTCACTTTCTATGATTCGAACCTCTCCTGTGAGGTCAGATTTAGATTCCGATGCTTCACTTCAGGTTTACTGTATACCTTGCACCTTCTTATTGACGATGAAACACAGAAATTGCATCGGAATTAAATTCAAAAGGCACAATGCCGTCTGAAGTACAAGAGGACTGACACTCTCACTTTCTATGATTTGAACCTCTCCTGTGAGTCCAGTTTTAGATTCCGATGCTTCACTTCAGGTTTACTGCATCCCTTGGACCTTCTAATATACGATGAAACACAGAGTTTGCATCCGAATTTAATACCAAAGGTACAATACCGACGTAAGTTCAAGGGGATGACACTCTAACTTTCTATGACTTGAACCTCTTCTGTGAGTCCAGTTTTAGATTCCGATGCTTCACTTAAGGTTTACTGTATCCCTTCGACCTTCTTATTGACGATGAAACACAGAAATTGCATCCCAATTTAGTACCAAAATCACAATGGCGACTTAAGTACAAGAGGACTGACTCCTCTCACTTTCTATGATTTGAACATCTCCTGTGAGTCCAGTTTTAGATTCCGATGCTTCACTTCAGGTTTACTGTATCCCTTGGACCTTCTTATTGATGATGAAACACAGAAATTGCATCGGAATTAAATTCAAAACGCAGAATGCCGACTTAAGCAAAAGAGGACTGACACTCTCACTTTCTATGATTTGAACCTCTCCTGTGAGTCCAGTGTTAGATTCCGATGCTTCACTTCAGGTTTACTGTATCCCTGGGAACTTCTTATTGACGATGAAACACAGAGTTTGCATCCGAATTTAATACAAAAGGCACAATACCGACTTAAGTACAAGAGGACTGACACTCTAACTTTCTATGATTTGAACCTCACCTGTGAGTCCAGTTTTGGATTCCGATGCTTCACTTCAGGTTTACTGTATCCCTTGGACCTTCTTATTGACGATTAAACACAGAAATTGCATCCGAATTTAATGCAAATGGCACAATGCCGACTTAAGTACAAGAGGACTGACACTCTAACTTTCTATGATTTGAACCTCTCCTGTGAGTCCAGTTTTAGATTCCGATGGTTTACTTCAGGTTTACGGTATCCCTTGGACCTTCTTATTGATGACGAAAACAGAAATTGCATCCGAATTTAATACAAAAGGCACAATGGCGACTTAAGTACAAGAGGACTGACACTCTCACTTTCTATGATTTGAACCTCCCCTGTGAGTCCAGTTTTAGATTCCGATGCTTCACTTCAGGTTTACTGTATCCCTTGGACCTTCTTATTGACGACGAAACACAGAAATTGCATCCGAATTCAATACAAATGGCACAATTGCGACTTAAGTACAAGAGGACTGACACTCTCACTTTCTATGATTCGAACCTCTCCTGTGAGGTCACATTTAGATTCCGATGCTTCACTTCAGGTTTACTGTATTCCTTGCACCTTCTTATTGACGATGAAACACAGAAATTGCATCGGAATTAAATTCAAAAGGCACAATGCCGTCTTAAGTACAAGAGGACTGACACTCTCACTTTATATGATTTGAACCTCTCCTGTGAGTCCAGTTTTAGATTCCGATGCTTCACTTCAGGTTTACTGCATCCCTTGGACCTTCTAATTGACGATGAAACACAGAGTTTGCATCCGAATTTAATACAAAAGGTACAATACCGACGTAAGTACAAGAGGACTGAAACTCTAACTTTCTATGATTTGAACCTCTCCTGTGAGTCCAGTTTTAGATTCCGATGCTTCACTTCAGGTTTGCTGTATCCCTTCGACCTTCTTATTGACGATGAAACACAGAAATTGCATCCGAATTTAATACCAAAATCACAATGGCGACTTAAGTACAAGAGGACTGACTCTCTCACTTTCTATGATTTGAACATCTCCTGTGAGTCCAGTTTTAGATTCCGATGCTTCACTTCAGGTTTACTGTATCCCTTGGACCTTCTTATTGATGATGAAACACAGAAATTGCATCGGAATTAAATTCTAAACGCAGAATGCCGACTTAAGCAAAAGAGGACTGACACTCTCACTTTCTATGATTTGAACCTCTCCTGTGAGTCCAGTTTTAGATTCCGATGCTTCACTTCAGGTTTACTGTATCCCTTGGACCTTCTTATTGACGATGAAACACAGAAATTGCATCCGAATTTAATGCAAATGGCACAATGTCGACTTAAGTAAAAGAGGACTGACACTCTCACTTTCTATGATTTGAAACTCTCCTGTGAGTCCAGTTTTTGATTCCGATGCTTCTCTTCAGGTTTGCTGTATACCTTGCACATTCTTATTGACGACGAAACATAGAAATTGCATCCGAATTTAATACAAAAGGCACAATGCCGACTTAAGTAGAAGAGGACTGACACTCTCACTTTCTATGATTCGAACCTCTCCTGTGAGGTCAGATTTAGATTCCGATGCTTCACTTCAGGTTTACTGTATCCCTTGGACCTTCTTATTGACGATGAAACACAGAAATTGCATCCGAATTTAATACAAATATCATATGGCGACTTTAGTACAAGAGGACCGACAATCTCACTTTCTATGATTTGAACATCTCCTGTGATTCCAGTTTTAGATTCCGATGCTTCACTTCAGGTTTACTGTATCCCTTGGACCTTCTTATTGATGATGAAACACAGAAATTGCATCGGAATTAAATTCAAAACGCAGAATGCCGACTTAAGCAAAAGAGGACTGACACTCTCACTTTCTATGATTTGAACCTCTCCTGTGAGTCCAGTTTTAGATTCCGATGCTTCACTTCAGGTTTACTGTATCCCTGGGAACTTCTTATTGACGATGAAACACAGAGTTTGCATCCGAATTTAATACAAAAGGCACAATACCGACTTAAGTACAAGAGGACTGACACTCTAACTTTCTATGATTTGAACCTCACCTGTGAGTCCAGTTTTGGATTCCGATGCTTCACTTCAGGTTTACTGTATCCCTTGGACCTTCTTATTGACGATGAAACACAGATATTGCATCCGAATTTAATGCAAATGGCACAATGTCAACTTAAGTAAAAGAGGACTGACACTCTCACTTTCTATGATTTGAAACTCTCCTGTGAGTCCAGTTTTTGATTCCGATGCTCCACTTCACGTCTGCTGTATACCTTGCACCTTCTTATTGACGATGAAACATAGAAATTGCATCCGAATTTAATACAAAAGGCACAATGCCGACTTAAATACAAGAGGACGGACATTCTAACTATCTATGATTTCAACCTCTCCTGTGAGTCCAGTTTTAGATTCCGATGCTACACTTCAGGTTTACTGTATCCCTTGGACCTTCTTATTGACAATGAAACACAGAAAAAGCATCGGAATTAAATTCAAAAGGCACAATGCCGACTTAAGTACAAGAGGACTGACACTCTAACTTTCTATGACTTGAACCTCTCCTGTGAGTCCAGTTTTAGATTCCGATGCTTCACTTCAGGTTTACTGTGTCCCTTCGACCTTCTTATTGACGATGAGACACAGAAATTATATCCGAATTTAATACAAAAATCACAATGGCCACTTTAGTACAAGAGGACCGACAATCTCACTTTCTATGATTTGAACATCTCCTGTGAGTCCAGTTTTAGATTCCGATGCTTCACTTCAGGTTTACTGTATCCCTTGGACCTTCTTATTGACGATGAAACACAGAAATTGCATCCGACGTTAATACAAAAGTCACAATGGTGACTTAAGTACAAGAGGATTGACACTCTCACTTTCTGTGATATGAACCTCTCCTTTGAGTCCAGTTTTTGATTCCGATGCTCCACTTCACGTTTGCTGTATACCTTGCACCTTCTTATTGACGATGAAACATAGAAATTGCATCCGAATTTAATACAAAAGGCACAATGCCGACTTAAGTACAAGAGGACGGACATTCTAAATATCTATGATTTCAACCTCTCCGGTGAGTCCAGTTTTAGATTCCGATGCTACACTTCAGGTTTACTGTATCCCTTGGACCTTCTTATTGACAATGAAACACAGAAAAAGCATCGGAATTAAATTCAAAAGGCACAATGCCGACTTAAGTACAAGAGGACTGACACTCTAACTTTCTATGACTTGAACCTCTCCTGTGAGTCCAGTTTTAGATTCCGATGCTTCACTTCAGGTTTACTGTATCCCTTCGACCTTCTTATTGACGACGAAACACAGAAATTGCATCCGAATTCAATACAAATGGCACAATTGTGACTTAAGTACAAGAGGACTGACACTCTCACTTTCTATGATTTGAACCTCTCCTGTGAGGTCAGATTTAGATTCCGATGCTTCACTTCAGGTTTACTGTATACCTTGCACCTTCTTATTGACGATGAAACACAGAAATTGCATCGGAATTAAATTGAAAAGGCACAATGCCGTCTTAAGTACAAGAGGACTGACACTCTCACTTTCTATGATTTGAACCTCTCCTGTGAGTCCAGTTTTTGATTCCGATGCTTCTCTTCAGGTTTACTGCATCCCTTGGACCTTCTAATTGACGATGAAACACAGAGTTTGCATCCGAATTTAATACCAAAGGTACAATACCGACGTAAGTTCAAGAGGACTGACTCCTCTCACTTTCTATGATTTGAACATCTGCTGTGAGTCCAGTTTTAGATTCCGATGCTTCACTTCAGGTTTACCGTATCCCTTGGACCTTCTTATTGACAATGAAACACAGAAATAGCATCGGAATTAAATTCAAAAGGCACCATGCCGACTTAAGTACAAGAGGACTGCTACTCTAACTTTTTATGATTTGAACCTCTCCTGTGAGTCCAGTTTTAGATTCCGATTCTTCACTTCAGGTTTACTGTATCCCTTGGACCTTCTTATTGACGATGAAACACAGAGTTTGCATCCGAATTTAATACAAAAGGCACAATGCCGACTTAAGTACAAGAGGACTGACATTCTAACTTTCTATGATTTGAACCTCTCCTGTGAGTCCAGTTTTAGATTCCGGTGGTTTACTTCAGGTTTACTGTATCCCTTGGACCTTCTTATTGATGATGAAAACAGAATTTGCATCCGAATTTAATACAAAAGGCACAATGGCGACTTAAGTACAAGAGGACTGACACTCTCACTTTCTATGATTTGAACCTCCCCTGTGAGTCCAGTTTTAGATTCCGATGCTTCACTTCAGGTTTACTGTATCCCTTGGACTTTCTTATTGACGACGAAACACAGAAATTGCATCCGAATTCAATACAAATGGCACAATTGCGACTTAAGTACAAGAGGACTGACACTCTTACTTTCTATGATTCGAACCTCTCCTGTGAGGTCACATTTAGATTCCGATGCTTCACTTCAGGTTTACTGTATACCTTGAACCTTCTTATTGACGATGAAACACAGAGTTTGCATCCGAGTTTAATACAAAAGGTACAATACCGACGTAAGTACAAGAGGACTGACACTCTAACTTTCTATGATTTGAACCTCACCTGTGAGTCCAGTTTTGGATTCCGATGCTTCACTTCAGGTTTACTGTATCCCTTGGACCTTCTTAATGATGATGAAACACAGAAATTGCATCGGAATGAAATTCAAAACGCAGAATGCCGACTTAAGCAAAAGAGGACTGACACTCTCACTTTCTATGATTTGAACCTATCCTGTGAGTCCAGTTTTAGATTCCGATGCTTCACTTCAGGTTACTGTATCCCTGGGACCTTCTTATTGACGATGAAACACAGAGTTTGCATCCGAATTTAATACAAAAGGCACAATACCGACTTCAGTACAAGAGGACTGACACTCTAACTTACTATGATTTGAACCTCACCTGTGAGTCCAGTTTTGGATTCCGATGCTTCACTTCAGGTTTACTGTATCCCTTGGACCTTCTTATTGACAATGAAACACAGAAAAAGCATCGGAATTAAATTCAAAAAGCACAATGCCGACTTAAGTACAAGAGGAATGACTCTCTAACTTTCTATGATTTGAACCTCTCCTGTGAGTCCAGTTTTAGATTCCGATGGTTTACTTCAAGTTTACTGTATCCCTTGGACCTTCTTATTGATGATGAAAACAGAAATTGCATCCGAATTTAATACAAAAGGCACAATGGTGACTTAAGTACAAGAGGACTGACACTCTCACTTTCTATGATTTGAACCTCCCCTGTGAGTCCAGTTTTAGATTCCGATGCTTCTCTTCAGGTTTACTGTATCCCTTGGACCTTATTATTGACGACGAAACACAGAAATTGCATCCGAATTCAATACAAATGGCACAATTGCGACTTGAGTACAAGAGGACTGACACTCTCACTTTCTATGATTCGAACCTCTCCTGTGAGGTCAGATTTAGATTCCGATGCTTCACTTTAGGTTTACTGTATACCTTGCACCTTCTTATTGACGATGAAACACAGAAATTGCATCGGAATTAAATTCAAAAGGCACAATGCCGTCTTAAGTACAAGAGGACTGACACTCTCACTTTCTATGATTTGAACCTCTCCTGTGAGTCCAGTTTTAGATTTCGATGCTTCACTTCAGGTTTACTGCATCCCTTGGACCTTCAAATTGACGATGAAACACAGAGTTTGCATCCGAATTTAATACAAAAGGTACAATACCGACGTAAGTTCAAGAGGACTGGCACTCTAACTTCCTATGACTTGGGCCTCTCCTGTGAGTCCAGTTTTAGTTTCCGATGCTTCACTTCAGGTTTACTGTATCCCTTCGACCTTCTTATTGACGATGAAACACAGAAATTGCATCCGAATTTAATACCAAAATCACAATGGCGACTTAAGTACAAGAGGACTGACTCTCTCACTTTCTATGATTTGAACATCTCCTGTGAGTCCAGTTTTAAATTCCGATGCTTCACTTCAGGTTTACTGTATCCCTTGGACCTTCTTATTGACGATGAAACACAGAAATTTCATCGGAATTAAATTCAAAACGCACAATGCCGAATTAAGCAAAAGAGGACTGACACTCTCACTTTCTATGATTTGAACCTCTCCTGTGAGTCCAGTTTTAGATTCCGATGCTTCACTTCAGGTTTACTGTATCCCTGGGACCTTCTTATTGACGATGAAACACAGAGTTTGCATCCGAATTTAATACAAAAGGCACAATACCGACTTAAGTACAAGAGGACTGACACTCTAACTTTCTATGATTTGAACCTCACCTGTGAGTCCAGTTTTGGATTCCGATGCTTCACTTCAGGTTTACTGTATCCCTTGGACCTTCTTATTGACGATGAAACACAGAAATTGCATCCGAATTTAGTACAAAAGGCACAATTGCGACTTAAGTACAAAAGGACTGACACTCTCGCTTTCTATGATTTGAACCTCTCCTGTGAGTCCAGTTTTAGATTCCGATGCTTCACATCAGGTTTACTGTATCCCTTGGACCTTCTTATTGACGACGAAACACAGAAATTGCATCCGAATTTAATACAAATGGCACAATGGCGACTTAAGTACAAGAGGACTGACACTCTCACTTTCTATGATTTGAATCTCTCCTGTGAGTCCAGTTTTAGGTTCCGATGCTTCACTTCAGGTTTACTGTATCCCATGGACCTTCTTATTGACAATGAAACACAGAAATAGCATCGGAATTTAATACAAAAGGCACAATGCCGACTCAAGTACAAGAGGACTGACACTCTAACGTTCTATGATTTGATCCTCTCCTGTGTGTCCAGTTTTAGATTCCGATGTTTTACTTCAGGTTTACTGTATCCCTTGGACCTTCTTATTGACGATGAAAACAGAAATTGCATCCGAATTTGATGCAAAAGGCACAATGGCGACTTAAGTACAAGTGGACTGACACTTTCACTTTGTATGATTTGAACCTCCCCTGTGAGTCCAGTTTTAGATTCCGATGCTTCACTTCAGGTTTACTGTATCCCTTGGACCTTCTTATTGGCGACGAAACACAGAAATTGCATCCGAATTCAATACAAATGGCACAATTGCGACTTAAGTACAAGAGGACTGACACTGTCACTTTCTATGATTCGAACCTCTCCTGTGAGGTCAGATTTAGATTCCGATGCTTCACTTCAAGTTTACTGTATACCTTGCACCTTCTTATTGACGATGAAACACAGAAATTGCATCGGAATTAAATTCAAAAGGCACAATGCCGTCTTAAGTACATGAGGACTGACACTCTCACTTTCTATGATTTGAACCTCTCCTGTGAGTCCAGTTTTAGATTCCGATGTTTCACTTCAGGTTTACTGTATCCCTTGGCCTTATAACTGTCGATGAAACACAGAGTTTGCATCCGAATTTAATACAAAAGGTACAATACCGACGTAAGTACAAGAGGACTGACACTCTAACTTTCTATGATTTGAACCTCTCTTGTGAGTCCAGTTTAAGATTCCGATGCTTCACTTCAGGTTTACTGTATCCCTTCGACCTTCTTATTGACGATGAAACACAGAAATTGCATCCGAATTTAATACCAAAATCACAATGGCGACTTAAGTACAAGAGGACTGACTCTCTCACTTTCTATGATTTGAACATCTCCTGTGAGTCCAGTTTTAGATTCCGAATCTTCACTTCAGAATTACTGTATCCCTTGAACCTTCTTATTGACGATGAAACACAGAAATTGCATCGGAATTAAATACAAAACGCACAATGCCGACTTACGCAAAAGAGGACTGACCCTCTCACTTTCTATGATTTGAACCTCTCCTGTGAGTCCAGTTTTAGATTCCGATGTTTCACTTCAGGTTTACTGTATCCCTTGGACCTTCTTATTGACGATGAAACACAGAAATTGCATCGGAATTAAATTCAAATGGCACAATGCCGACTTAAGTACAAGAGGACTGACACTCTAACTTTCTATGATTTGAACCTCTCCAGTGAGTCCAGTTTTAGATTCCGATGCCTCACGTCAGGTTTACTGTATCCCTTGGACCTTCTTATTGACGATGAGACACAGAAATTGCATCCGAATTTAATACAAAAATTACAATGGCGACTTAAGTACAAGAGGACTGACACTCTCACTTTCTATGATTTGAACATCTCCTGTGAGTCCAGTATTAGATTCCTATGCTTCACTTCAGATTTACTGTATCCCTTGGACCTTCATATTGACGATGAAACACAGAAATTGCTTCGGAATTAATTTCAAATGGCACAATGCGACTTAAGTACAAGAGGACTGACACTCTAACTTTCTGTGATTTGAACTTCTCCTGTGAGTCCAGTTTTAGATTCCGTTGCTTCACTTCAGGTTTACTTTATCCCTTGGACCTTCTTATTGACGACGAAACACAGAGTTTGCATCCGAATTTAATACAAAAGGCACAATGCCGACTTAAGTACAAGAGGACTGACACTCTAACTTTCTATGATTTGAACCTCTCCTGTGAGTCCAGTTTTGGATTCCGATGCTTCACTTCAGGTTTCTGTATCCCTTGGACCATCTTATTGACGATGAAACACAGAAATTGCATCCGAATTTTATACAAAAGGCACAATGGCGACATAAGTACAAGAGGACTGACACTCTAACTTTCTATGATTTGAACCTCTCCTGTGAGTCCAGTTTTAGATTCCGATGCTTCACTGCAGGTTTACTGTATCCCTTGGACCTTCTTATTGACGATGAAACACAGAAGTTGCATCCGAATTTAATACAAATGGCACAATGCCGACTTAAATACAAGAGCACTGACACTCTCACTTTCCATGATTCGAACTTCTCCTGTGACGTCAGATTTAGATTCCGATGCGTCACTTCAGGTTTACTGTATACCTTGGACCTTCGTATTGACGATGAAAACAGAAATTGCATCCGAATTTAATACAAAAGGCACAATGGCGACTTAAGTACATGAGGACCTACACTCTCACTTTCTATGACTTGAACCTCTCCTGTGAGTCCAGTTTTAGTTTCCGATGCTTCACTTCAGGTTTACTGTATCCCTTGGACCTTTTAATTGACGATGAAACACAGAGTTTGCATCCGAATTTAATACAAAAGGTACAATGCCGACGTAAGTACAAGAGGACTGACACTCTAACTTTCTATGATTTGAAGCTCTCCTGTGAGTCCAGTTTTAGATTCCGATGCTTCACTTCAGGTTTGCTGTATCCCTTGGACCTTCTTATTGACGACGAAACACAGAGTTTGCATCCGAATTTAATACAAAAAGCACAATGCCGACTTAAGTACAAGAGGACTGACACTCTAACATTCTATGATTTGAACCTCTCCTGTGAGTCCAGTTTTGGTTTCCGATGCTTCACTTCAGGTTTACTGTATCCCTTGGACCTTCTTATTGACGATGAAACACAGAAATTGCATCCGAATTTAATAAAAAATGCACAATGGAGACTTAAACACAAGAGGACTGACACTCTCACTTTCTACGATTTGGACCTCTCCTGTGAGTCCAGTTTTAGTTTCCGATGCTTCACTACAGGTTTACTGTATCCCTTGGACTTTCTTATTGACGATGAAACACAGAAATTGCATCCGAATTTAATACAAATGGCCCAATGTCGACTTAAGTACAAGAGGACTGACAATCTCACTATCAATGATTTGAACCTCTGCTGTGGGTCCAGTTTTAGATTCCGATGCTTCGCTTCAGGTTTACTGTATACCTTGCACCTTCTTATTGACGATGAAACACAGATATTGCATCCGAATTTAATACACAAGGCAAAATGCCGACTTAAGTACAAGAGGACTGACATTCTAACTTTCTATGATTTGAACCTCTCCTGTGAGTCCAGTTTTAGATTCCGATGCTACACTTCAGGTTTACTATATCCCTTGGACCTTCTAATTGACGATGAAACACAGAGTTTGCATCCGAATTGAATACAAGAGGTTCAATGCCGACTTACGTACAAGAGGACTGACACTCTAACTCTCTATGATTTGAACCTCTCCAGTGAGTCCAGTTTTAGATTCCGATGCTACACTTCAGGTTTACTGTATCCCTTGGACCTTCTTATTGACGACGAAACACAGAGTTTGTATCCTAATTTATTACAAAAGGCACAATGCCGACTTAAGTACAAGAGGACTGACACTCTAATTTTCTATGATTTGAACCTCTCCTGTGAGTCCAGTTTTGGATTCCGATGCCGACTTAAGTACAAGAGGACTGACACTCTAATTTTCTATGATTTGAACCTCTCCTGTGAGTCCAGTTTTGGATTCCGATGCTTCACTTCAGGTTTACTGTATCCCTTGGACCTTCTTATTGACGATGAAACACAGAAATTGCATCCGAATTTAATACAAAAGGCACAATGGCGTCTTAAGTACAAGAGGACCGACACTCTCAGTTTCTATGATTTGAACCTCTCCTGTGAGTCCAGTTTTAGATTCCGATGCTTCACTTCAGGTTTACTGTATCCCTTGGACCTTCCTATTGACGATGAAACACAGAAATTGCATCCGAATTTAATACAAATGGCACAATGTCGACCTAAGTACAAGAGGACTGACACTCTCACTGTCTATGATTTGAACCTCTCCTGTGAGTCCAGTTTTAGATTCCGATGCTTCACTTCAGGTTTACTGTATCCCTTGGACCTTCTTATTGGCAAATAAACACAGAAAAAGCATCGGAATTAAATTCAAAAGGCATAATGCCGACTTAAGTACAAGAGGACTGACACTCTAACTTTCTATGATTTGAACCCTTCCTGTGAGTCGAGTTTTAGATTCCGATGCTTCACTTCAGGTTTACTATATCACTTGGACCTTCTTATTGACGATGAAACACAGAAATTGCATCCGAATTTAATACAAATGGCACAATGCCGACTTAAGTACAAGAGCACTGACACTCTCACATTCCATGATTCGAACTTCTCCTGTGAGATCAGATTTAGATTCCGATGCTTCACTTCAGGTTTACTGTATACCTTGCACCTTCTTATTGACGATGAAACACAGAAATTGCATCGGAATTGAATTCAAAAGGTACAATTCCGACCTAAGTACAAGAGGACTGACACTCTCACTTTCTCGGATTTGAACCTCTCCTGTGAGTCCAGTTTTAGATTCCGATGCTTCACTTCAGGTTTACTGTATCCCTTGGACCTTCTAATTGACGATGAAACACAGAGTTTGCATCCGAATTTAATAGAAAAGGTACAATGCCGAATTAAGTACAAGAGGACTGACACTCTAACTTTCTATGATTTGAACCTCTCCAGTGAGTCCAGTTTTAGATTCCGATGCCTCACTTCTGGTTTACTGTATCCCTTGGACCTTCTTATTGACGATGAAACACAGAAATTGCATCCGAATTTAATACAAATGGCACAATGCCGACTTAAGTACAAGAGCACTGACACTCTCACTATCCATGATTCGAACTTCTCCTGTGAGATCAGATTTAGATTCCGATGCTTCACTTCAGGTTTACTGTATACCTTGCACCTTCTTATTGACGATGAAACACAGAAATTGCATCGGAATTAAATTCAAAAGGTACAATTCCGACCTAAGTACAAGAGGACTGACACTCTCACTTTCTCTGATTTGAACCTCTCCTGTGAGTCCAGTTTTAGATTCCGATGCTTCACTTCAGGTTTACTGTATCCCTTGGACCTTCTAATTGACGATGAAACACAGAGTTTGCATCCGAATTTAATAGAAAAGGTACAATGCCGAATTAAGTACAAGAGGACTGACACTCTAACTTTCTATGATTTGAACCTCTCCAGTGAGTCCAGTTTTAGATTCCGATGCCTCACTTCAGATTTACTGTATCCCTTGGACCTTCTTATTGACGATGAAACACAGAAATTGCATCCGAATTTAATACAAAAGGCACAATGGCGACTTATGTACAATGGGACTGACACTCTCACTTTCTATGATTTGAACCTCTCCTGTGAGTCCAGTTTTAGATTCCGATGCTTCACTTCAGGTTAACTGTATCCCTTGGATCGTCTTATTGACGATGAAACACAGAAATTGCATCCGAATTTAATACAAAAATCACAATGGCGACTTTAGTACAAGAGGACCGAAAATCTCAATTTCTATGATTTGAACATCTCCTGTGAGTCCAGTTTTAGATTCCGATGCTTCACTTCAGGTTTACTGTATCCCTTGGACCTTCTTATTGACGATGAAACACAGAAACTGCATCCGAATTTAATACAAAAGGCACAATGGCGACTTAAGTACAAGAGGACTGACACTCTAACTTTCTATGATTTGAACCTCTCCTGTGAGTCCAGTTTTAGATTCCAATGCTTCACTGCAGGTTTACTGTATCCCTTGGACCTTCTTATTGACGATGAAACACAGAAATTGCATCCGAAATTAATACAAATGGCACAATGCCGTCTTAAATACAAGAGCACTGACACTCTCACTTTCCATGATTCGAACTTCTCCTGTGAGATCAGATTTAGATTCCGATGCTTCACTTCAGGTTTACCGTATACCTTGCACCTTCTTATTGACAATGAAACAAAGAAATTGCATCGGAATTAAATTTAAAAGGTACAATTCCGACTTAAGTACAAGAGGACTGACACTCTCACTTTCTCTGATTTGAACCTCTCCTGTGTGTCCAGTTTTAGACTCCGATGCTTCACTTCAGGTTTACTGTATCCCTTGGACCTTCTAATTGACGATGAAACACAGAAATTGCATCCGAATTTAATACAAAAATCACAATGGCGACTTAAGTACAAGAGGACTGACACTCTCACTTTATATGATTTGAACCTCTCCTGTGAGGTCAGATTTAGATTCCGATGCTTCACTTCAGGTTTACTGTTTACCTTGGACCTTCTTATTGACGATGAAAACAGAAATTGCATCCGAATTTTATACAAAAGGCACAATGGCGACTTAAGTACAAGAGGACTGACACTCTCACTTTCTATGATTTGAACCTCCCCTGTGAGTCCAGTTTTAGATTCAGATGCTTCACTTCAGGTTTACTGTATCCCTTGGACCTTCTTATTGACGACGAAACACAGAAATTGCATCGGAATTAAATTCAAAAGGCACAATGCCGTCTTAAGTACAAGAGGACTGACACTCTCACTTTCTATGATTTGAACCTCTCCTGTGACTCCAGTTTTAGTTTCCGATGCTTCACTTCAGGTTTACTGTATCCCTTGGACCTTTTAATTGACGATGAAACTCAGAGTTTGCATCCGAATTTAATACAAAAGGTACAGTGTTGACGTAAGTACAAGAGGACTGACACTCTAACTTTCTATGATTAGAACCTCTCCTGTGAGTCCAGTTTTAGATTCCGATGCTTCACTTCAGGTTTGCTGTATCCGTTGGACCTTCTTATTGACGACGAAACACAGAGTTTGCATCCGAGTTTAATACAAAAAGCACAATGCCGACTTAAGTACTGGAGGACTGACACTCTCACTTTCTATGATTTGAACCTCTCCAGTGAGTCCAGTTTTAGTTTCCGATGCTTCACTTCAGGTTTACTGTATACCTTGTACCTTCTTATTGACGATGAAACACAGAAATTGCATCCGAATTTAATACAAATGGCCCAATGTCGACTTAAGTACAAGAGGACTGACACTCTCACTTTCGATGATTTGAACCTCTCCTGTGAGTCCAGTTTTACATTCCGATGCTTCACTTCCGGTTTACTGTATACCTTGCACCTTCTTATTGACGATGAAACACAGATATTGCATCCGAATTTAATACACAAGGCAAAATGCCGACTTAAGTACAAGAGGACTGACATTCTAACATTCTATGATTTGAACCTCTCCTGTGGGTCCAGTTTTAGATTCCGATGCCTCACTTCAGGTTTACTATATCCCTTGGACCTTCTTATTGACAATGAAAACAGAAATGGCATCCGAATTTAATACAAAAGGCACAATGGCGACTTAAGTACAAGAGGACTGACACTCTCACTTTCTATGATTTGAACCTCCCCTGTGAGTCCAGTTTTAGATTCCGATGCTTCACTTCAGGTTTACTGTATCCCTTGGACCTTCTTATTGACGACGAAACACAGAAATTGCATCCGAATTGAATGCAAATGGCACAATTGCGACTTATGTACAAGGGGACTGACACTCTCACTTTCTATGATTCGAACCCCTCCTGTGAGATCAGATTTAGATTCCGATGCTTCACTTCAGGTTTACTGTATACCTTGCACCTTCTTATTGACGATGAAACACAGAAATTGCATCGGAATTAAATTCAAAAGGCACAATGCCGTCTTAAGTACAAGATGACTGATACTCTCACTTTCTATGATTTGAACCTCTCCTGTGAGTCCAGTTTTAGTTTCCGATGCTTCACTTCAGGTTTACTGTATCCCTTGGACCTTTTAATTGACGATGAAACACAGAGTTTGCATCCGAATTTAATACAAAAGGTACAATGCCGACGTAAGTACAAGAGGACTGACACTCTAACTTTCCATGATTTGAACCTCTACTGTGAGTCCAGTTTTAGATTCCGATGCCTCACTTCAGGTTTGCTGTATCCCTTGGACCTTCTTATTGACGACGAAACACAGAGTTTGCATCCGAATTTAATACAAAAAGCACAATGCCGACTTAAGTACAAGAGGACTGACACTCTAACTTTCTATGATTTGAGCGTCACCTGTGAGTCCAGTTTTGGTTTCCGATGCTTCACTTCAGGTTTACTGTATCCCTTGGACCTTCTTATTGACGATGAAACACAGATATTGCATCCGAGTTTAATACAAATGGCCCAATGTCGACTTAAGTACAGAAGGACTGACACTATCACTTTCGATGATTTGAACCTCTCCTGTGAGTCCAGTTTTAGATTCCGATGCTTCACTTCAGGCTTACTGTATCCCTTGGACCTTCTTATTGACGATGAAACACAGAAATTGCATCCGAATTTAATACAAAAAGCACAATGCCGACTTAAGTACAAGAGGACTGACACTCTAACTTTCTATGATTTGAACCTCACCTGTGAGTCCAGTTTTGGTTTCCGATGCTTCACTTCAGGTTTACTGTATCCCTTGGACCTTCTTATTGACGATGAAACACAGATATTGCATCCGAATTTAATACAATAGGCACAATGGCGACTTAAGTACAAGAGGACTGACACTCTCACTTTCTATGATTTGAACCTCTCCTGTGAGTCCAGTTTTAGATTCCGATGCCTCACTTCAGGTTTACTATATCCCTTGGGCCTTCTTATTGACAATGAAACACAGAAAAAGCATCGGAATTAAATTCAAAAGGCACAATGCCGACTTAAGTACCGGAGAACTGACACTCTAACTTTCTATGATTTGAACCTCTCCTGTGAGTCCAGTTTTAGATTCCGATGCTTCACTTCAGGTTTACTGTATCCCTTGGACCTTCTTATTGACGATGAAACACAGAAATTGCATCCGAATTTAATACAAATGGCACAATGCCGACTTAAGTACAAGAGGACTGACACTCTCACTTACTCTGATTTGAACCTCTCCTCTGAGTCCAGTTTTAGATTCCGATGCTTCACTTCAGGTTTACTGTATCCCTTGGACCTTCTTATTGACGACGAAACACAGAGTTTGTATCCTAATTTAATACAAAAGGCACAATGCTGACTTAAGTACAAGAGCACTGACACTCTAATTTTCTATGATTTGAACCTCACCTGTGAGTCCAGTTTTGGATTCCGATGCCGACTTAAGTACAAGAGGACTGACACTCTATTTTTCTATGATTTGAACCTCTCCTGTGAGTCCAGTTTTAGATTCCGATGCTTCACTTTAGGTTTACTATATCCCTTGGACCTTCTTATTGGCAAATAAACACAGAAAAAGCATCGGAATTAAATTCAATAGGCACAATGCCGACTTAAGTACAAGAGGACTGACACTCTAACTTTCTATGATTTGAACCCTGCTGTGAGTCCAATTTTAGATTCCGATGCTTCACTTCAGGTTTACTGTATCCCTTGGACCTTCTAATTAACGATGAAACACAGAAATTGCATCCGAATTTAATACAAATGGCACAATGCCGACTTAAGTACAAGAGCACTGACACTCTCACTTTCCATGATTCGAACTTCTCCTGTGAGATCAGATTTAGATTCCGATGCCTCACTTCAGGTTTACTGTATACCTTGCACCTTCTTATTGACGATGAAACACAGAAATTGCATCGGAATTAAATTCAAAAGGCAGAATTCCGACTTAAGTGCAAGAGGACTGACACTCTCACTTTCTCTGATTTGAACCTCTCCTGTGAGTCCAGTTTTAGATTCCGATGCTTCACTTCAGGTTTACTGTATCCCTTCGACCTTCTAATTGACGATGAAACACAGAGTTTGCATCCGAATTTAATAGAAAAGGTACAATGCCGACTTAAGTACAAGAGGACTGACACTCTAACTTTCTATGATTTGAACCTCTCCAGTGAGTCCAGTTTTAGATTCCGATGCCTCACTTCAGGTTTACTGTATCCCTTGGACCTTCTTATTGACGATGAAACACAGAAATTGCATCCGAATTTAATACAAAAATTACAATGGCGACTTAAGTACAAGAGGACTGACACTCTCACTTTCTATGATTTGAACATCTCCTGTGAGTCCAGTTTTAGATTCCGATGCTTCACTTCAGGTTTACTGTATCCCTTGGACCTTCTAATTGACGATGAAACACAGAGTTTGCATCCGAATTTAATAGAAAAGGTACAATGCCGAATTAAGTACAAGAGGACTGACACTCTAACTTTCTTTGATTTGAACCTCTCCAGTGAGTCCAGTTTTAGATTCCGTAGCCTCACTTCAGGTTTACTGTATCCCTTGGACCTTCTTATTGACGATGAAACACAGAAATTGCATCCGAATTTAATACAAAAATTACAATGGCGACTTAAGTACAATGGGACTGACACTCTCACTTTCTATGATTTGAACATCTCCTGTGAGTCCAGTTTTAGATTCCGATGCTTCACTTCAGGTTTACTGTATCCCTTGGACCTTCTAATTGACGATGAAACACAGAGTTTGCATCCGAATTTAATAGAAAAGGTACAATGCCGAATTAAGTACAAGAGGACCGACACTCTAACTTTCTATGATTTGAACCTCTCCAGTGAGTCCAGTTTTAGATTCCGATGCCTCACTTCAGGTTTACTGTATCCCTTGGACCTTCTTATTGACGATGAAACACAGAAATTGCATCCGAATTTAATACAAAAGGCACAATGGCGACTTAAGTACAAGAGGACTGACACTCTAACTTTCTATGATTTGAACCTCTCCTGTGAGTCCAGTTTTAGATTCCGATGCTTCACTGCAGGTTTACTGTATCCCTTGGACCTTCTTATTGACGATGAAACACAGAAATTGCATCCGAATTTAATACAAATGGCACAATGCCGTCTTAAATACAAGAGCACTGACACTCTCACTTTCCATGATTCGAACTTCTCCTGTGAGATCAGATTTAGATTCCGATGCTTCACTTCAGGTTTACCGTATACCTTGCACCTTCTTATTGACGATGAAACAAAGAAATTGCATCGGAATTAAATTTAAAAGGTACAATTCCGACTTAAGTACAAGAGGACTGACACTCTCACTTTCTCTGATTTGAACCTCTCCTGTGTGTCCAGTTTTAGATTCCGATGCTTCACTTCAAGTTTACTGTATCCCTTGGACCTTCTAATTGACGATGAAACACAGAGTTTGCATCCGAATTTAATACAAAAGGTACAATGCCGACTTAAGTACAAGAGGACTGACACTCTAACTTTCTATGATTTGAACCTCTCCAGTGAGTCCAGTTAATAGATTCCGATGCCTTCCTTTCAGGTTTACTGCATCCCTTGGACCTTCTTATTGACGATGAAACACAGAAATTGCATCCGAATTTAATACAAAAATCACAATGGCGACTTAAGTACAAGAGGACTGACACTCTCACTTTATATGATTTGAACCTCTCCTGTGAGGTCTGATTTAGATTCCGATGCTTCACTTCAGGTTTACTGTTTACCTTGGACCTTCTTATTGACGACGAAAACAGAAATTGCATCCGAATTTAATACAAAAGGCACAATGGCGACTTAAGTACAAGAGGACTGACACTCTCACTTTCTATGATTTGAACCTCCCCTGTGAGTCCAGTTTTAGATTCAGATGCTTCACTTCAGGTTTACTGTATCCCTTGGACCTTCTTATTGACGACGAAACACAGAAATTGCATCGGAATTAAATTCAAAAGGCACAATGCCGTCTTAAGTACAAGAGGACTGACACTCTCACTTTCTATGATTTGAACCTCTCCTGTACTCCAGTTTTAGTTTCCGATGCTTCACTTCAGGTTTACTGTATCCCTTGGACCTTTTAATTGACGATGAAACACAGAGTTTGCATCCGAATTTAATACAAAAGGTACAATGTTGACGTAAGTACAAGAGGACTGACACTCTAACTTTCTATGATTAGAACCTCTCCAGTGAGTCCAGTTTTAGATTCCGATGCTTCACTTCATGTTTGCTGTATCCGTTGGACCTTCTTATTGACGACGAAACACAGAGTTTGCATCCGAGTTTAATACAAAAAGCACAATGCCGACTTAAGTACAAGAGGACTGACACTCTAACTTTCTATGATTTGAACCTCACCTGTGAGTCCAGTTTTGGTTTCCGATGCTTCACTTCAGGTTTACTGTATTCCTTGGACCTTCTTATTGACGATGAAACACAGAACTTGCATCCGATTTTAATACAAAAGGCACAATGGCGACTTAAGTACAAGAGGACTAACACTCTCACTTTCTATGATTTGAACCTCCCCTGTGAGTCCAGTTTTAGATTCAGATGCTTCACTTCAGGTTTACTGTATCCCTTGGACCTTCTTATTGACGACGAAACACAGAAATTGCATCGGAATTAAATTCAAAAGGCACAATGCCGTCTTAAGTACAAGAGGACTGACACTCTCACTTTCTATGATTTGAACCTCTCCTGTGACTCCAGTTTTAGTTTCCGATGCTTTACTTCAGGTTTACTGTATACCTTGGACCTTCTTATTGACGATGAAACACAGAAATTGCATCCGAATTTAATACAAATGGCCCAATGTCGACTTAAGTACAAGAGGACTGACACTCTCACTTTCGATGATCTGAACCTCTCCTGTGAGTCCAGTTTTACATTCCGATGCTTCACTTCCGGTTTACTGTATACCTTGCACCTTCCTATAGACGATGAAACACAGATATTGCATCCGAATTTAATACACAAGGCAAAATGCCGATTAAGTACAAGAGGACTGACATTCTAACTTTCTATGATTTGAACCTCTCCTGTGCTTCCAGTTTTAGATTCCGATGCCTCACTTCAGGTTTACTATATCCCTTGGACCTTCTTATTGACAATGAAACACAGAAAAAGTATCGGAATTAAATTCAAAAGGCACAATGCCGACTTAAGTACCGGAGAACTGACACTCTAACTTTCTATGATTTGAACCTCTCCTGTGAGTCCAGTTTTAGATTCCGATGCATCAGTTCAGGTTTACTGTATCCCTTGGACCTTCTTATTGACGATGAAACACAGAAATTGCATCCGAATTTAATACAAATGGCACAATGCCGACTTAAGTACAAGAGCACTGACTTTCTCACTTACCATGATTCGAACTTCTCCTGTGAGGTCAGATTTAGATACCGATGCTTCACTTCAGGTTTACTGTATACCTTGCACCTTCTTATTGACGATGAAACACAGAAATTCCATCGGAATTAAATTCAAAAGGCACAATTCCGACTTAAGTACAAGAGGACTGAAACTCTCACTTTCTATGATTTGAACCTCTCCTGTGAGTCCAGTTTTAGATTCCGATGCTTCACATCAGGTTTGCTGTATCCCTTGGACCTTCTTATTGACGACGAAACACAGAGTTTGCATCCGAATTTAATACAAAAAGCACAATGCCGACTTAAGTACAAGAGGACTGACACTCTCACTTTCTATGATTTGAACCTCTCCTGTGAGATCAGATTTAGATTAGGATGCTTCACTTCAGGTTTACTGTATACCTTGCACCTTCTTATTGACGATGAAAACAGACATTGCATCCGAATTTAATACAAAAGGCACAATGGCGACTTAAGTACAAGAGGACTGACACTCTCACTTTCTATGATTTGAACATCTCCTGTGAGTCCAGTTTTAGATTCCGATGCTTCACTTCAGGTTTACTGTATCCCTTGGACCTTCTAATTGACGATGAAACACAGAGTTTGCATCCGAATTTAATAGAAAAGGTACAATGCCGAATTAAGTACAAGAGGACTGACACTCTAACTTTCTATGATTTGAACCTCTCCAGTGAGTCCAGTTTTAGATTCCGTTGCCTCACTTCAGGTTTACTGTATCCCTTGGACCTTCTTATTGACGATGAAACACAGAAATTGCATCCGAATTTAATACAAAAGGCACAATGGCGACTTAAGTACAAGAGGACTGACACTCTAACTTTCTATGATTTGAACCTCTCCTGTGAGTCCAGTTTTAGATTCCGATGCTTCACTGCAGGTTTACTGTATCCCTTGGACCTTCTTATTGACGATGAAACACAGAAATTGCATCCGAATTTAATACAAATGGCACAATGCCGTCTTAAATACAAGAGCACTGACACTCTCACTTTCCATGATTCGAACTTCTCCTGTGAGATCAGATTTAGATTCCGATGCTTCACTTCAGGTTTACCGTATACCTTGCACCTTCTTATTGACGATGAAACAAAGAAATTGCATCGGAATTAAATTTAAAAGGTACAATTCCGACTTAAGTACAAGAGGACTGACACTCTCACTTTCTCTGATTTGAACCTCTCCTGTGTGTCCAGTTTTAGATTCCGATGCTTCACTTCAGGTTTACTGTATCCCTTGGACCTTCTAATTGACGATGAAACACAGAGTTTGCATCCGAATTTAATACAAAAGGTACAATGCCGACTTAAGTACAAGAGGACTGACACTCTAACTTTCTATGATTTGAACCTCTCCAGTGAGTCCAGTTAATAGATTCCGATGCCTTCCTTTCAGGTTTACTGTATCCCTTGGACCTTCTTATTGACGATGAAACACAGAAATTGCATCCGTATTTAAAACAAAAATCACAATGGCGACTTAAGTACAAGAGGACTGACACTCTCACTTTATATGATTTGAACCTCTCCTGTGAGGTCTGATTTAGATTCCGATGCTTCACTTCAGGTTTACTGTTTACCTTGGACCTTCTTTTTGACGATGAAAACAGAAATTGCATCCGAATTTAATACAAAAGGCACAATGGCGACTTAAGTACAAGAGGACTGACACTCTCACTTTCTATGATTTGAACCTCCCCTGTGAGTCCAGTTTTAGATTCAGATGCTTCACTTCAGGTTTACTGTATCCCTTGGACCTTCTTATTGACGGCGAAACACAGAAATTGCATCGGAATTAAATTCAAAAGGCACAATGCCGTCTTAAGTACAAGAGGACTGACACTCTCACTTTCTATGATTTGAACCTCTCCTGTACTCCAGTTTTAGTTTCCGATGCTTCACTTCAGGTTTACTGTATCCCTTGGACCTTTTAATTGACGATGAAACACAGAGTTTGCATCCGAATTTAATACAAAAGCTACAATGTTGACGTAAGTACAAGAGGACTGACACTCTAACTTTCTATGATTAGAACCTCTCCAGTGAGTTCAGTTTTAGATTCCGATGCTTCACTTCATGTTTGCTGTATCCGTTGGACCTTCTTATTGACGACGAAACACAGAGTTTG
Source organism: Schistocerca americana (assembly GCF_021461395.2). Taxonomy (NCBI): domain Eukaryota; kingdom Metazoa; phylum Arthropoda; class Insecta; order Orthoptera; family Acrididae; genus Schistocerca; species Schistocerca americana. The sequence continues at coordinate 9,103,878 of NC_060128.1, read as the reverse complement.
CATCCGAGTTTAATACAAAAAGCACAATGCCGACTTAAGTACAAGAGGACTGACACTCTAACTTTCTATGATCTGAACCTCACCTGTGAGTCCAGTTTTGGTTTCCGATGCTTCACTTCAGGTTTACTGTATTCCTTGGACCTTCTTATTGACGATGAAACACAGAACTTGCATCCGATTTTAATACAAAAGGCACAATGGCGACTTAAGTACAAGAGGACTGACACTCTCACTTTCTATGATTTGAATCTCCCCTGTGAGTCCAGTTTTAGATTCAGATGCTTCACTTCAGGTTTACTGTATCCCTTGGACCTTCTTATTGACGACGAAACACAGAAATTGCATCGGAATTAAATTCAAAAGGCACAATGCCGTCTTAAGTACAAGAGGACTGACACTCTCACTTTCTATGATTTGAACCTCTCCTGTGACTCCAGTTTTAGTTTCCGATGCTTTACTTCAGGTTTACTGTATACCTTGGACCTTCTTATTGACGATGAAACACAGAAATTGCATCCGAATTTAATACAAATGGCCCAATGTCGACTTAAGTACAAGAGGACTGACACTCTCACTTTCGATGATTTGAACCTCTCCTGTGAGTCCAGTTTTACATTCCGATGCTTCACTTCCGGTTTACTGTATACCTTGCACCTTCTTATAGACGATGAAACACAGATATTGCATCCGAATTTAATACACAAGGCAAAATGCCGATTAAGTACAAGAGGACTGACATTCTAACTTTCTATGATTTGAACCTCTCCTGTGCTTCCAGTTTTAGATTCCGATGCCTCACTTCAGGTTTACTATATCCCTTGGACCTTCTTATTGACAATGAAACACAGAAAAAGTATCGGAATTAAATTCAAAAAGCACAATGCCGACTTAAGTACCGGAGAACTGACACTCTAACTTTCTATGATTTGAACCTCTCCTGTGAGTCCAGTTTTAGATTCCGATGCTTCAGTTCAGGTTTACTGTATCCCTTGGACCTTCTTATTGACGATGAAACACAGAAATTGCATCCGAATTTAATACAAATGGCACAATTGCGACTTATGTACAAGAGGACTGACACTCTCACTTTCTATGATTTGAACCTCTCCTGTGAGTCCAGTTTTAGATTCCGATGCTTCACTTCAGGTTTGCTGTATCCCTTGGACCTTCTTATTGACGACGAAACACAGAGTTTGCATCCGAATTTAATACAAAAAGCACAATGCCGACTTAAGTACAAGAGGACTGACACTCTCACTTTCTATGATTTGAACCTCTCCTGTGAGATCAGATTTAGATTAGGATGCTTCACTTCAGGTTTACTGTATACCTTGCACCTTCTTATTGACGATGAAAACAGAAATTGCATCCGAATTTAATACAAAAGGCACAATGGCGACTTAAGTACAAGAGGACTGACACTCTCACTTTCTATGATTTGAACCTCCCCTGTGAGTCCAGTTTTAGATTCCGATGCTTCACTTCAGGTTTACTGTATCCCTTGGACCTTCTTATTGACGACGAAACACAGAAATTGCATCCGAATTGAATGCAAATGGCACAATTGCGACTTATGTACAAGGGGACTGACACTCTCACTTTCTATGATTCGAACCCCTCCTGTGAGATCAGATTTAGATTCCGATGCTTCACTTCAGGTTTACTGTATACCTTGCACCTTCTTATTGACGATGAAACACAGAAATTGCATCGGAATTAAATTCAAAAGGCACAATGCCGTCTTAAGTACAAGATGACTGATACTCTCACTTTCTATGATTTGAACCTCTCCTGTGAGTCCAGTTTTAGTTTCCGATGCTTCACTTCAGGTTTACTGTATCCCTTTGACCTTTTAATTGACGATGAAACACAGAGTTTGCATCCGAATTTAATACAAAAGGTACAATGCCGACGTAAGTACAAGAGGACTGACACTCTAACTTTCCATGATTTGAACCTCTACTGTGAGTCCAGTTTTAGATTCCGATGCTTCACTTCAGGTTTGCTGTATCCCTTGGACCTTCTTATTGACGACGAAACACAGAGTTTGCATCCGAATTTAATACAAAAAGCACAATGCCGACTTAAGTACAAGAGGACTGACACTCTAATTTTCTATGATTTGAGCGTCACCTGTGAGTCCAGTTTTGGTTTCCGATGCTTCACTTCAGGTTTACTGTATCCCTTGGACCTTCTTATTGACGATGAAACACAGATATTGCATCCGAATTTAATACAATAGGCACAATGGCGACTGAAGTACAAGAGGACTGATACTCTCACATTCTATGATTTGAACCTCTCCTGTGAGTCCAGTTTTAGATTCCGATGCCTCACTTCAGGTTTACTATATCCCTTGGGCCATCTTATTGTCAATGAAACACAGAAAAAGCATCGGAATTAAATTCAAAAGGCACAATGCCGACTTAAGTACCGGAGAACTGACACTCTAACTTTCTATGATTTGAACCTCTCCTGTGAGTCCAGTTTTAGATTCCGATGCTTCACTTCAGGTTTACTGTATCCCTTGGACCTTCTTATTGACGATGAAACACAGAAATTGCATCCGAATTTAATACAAATGGTACAATGCCGACTTAAGTACAAGAGGACTGACACTCTCACTTACTCTGATTTGAACCTCTCCTCTGAGTCCAGTTTTAGATTCCGATGCTTCACTTCAGGTTTACTGTATCCCTTGGACCTTCTTATTGACGATGAAACACAGATATTGCATCCGAATTTAATACAATAGGCACAATGGCGACTTAAGTACAAGAGGACTGATACTCTCACTTTCTATGATTTGAACCTCTCCTGTGAGTCCAGTTTTAGATTCCGATGCCTCACTTCAGGTTTACTATATCCCTTGGGCCTTCTTATTGTCAATGAAACACAGAAAAAGCATCGGAATTAAATTCAAAAGGCACAATGCCGACTTAAGTACCGGAGAACTGACACTCTAACTTTCTATGATTTGAACCTCTCCTGTGAGTCCAGTTTTAGATTCCGATGCTTCACTTCAGGTTCACTGTATCCCTTGGACCTTCTTATTGACGATGAAACACAGAAATTGCATCCGAATTTAATACAAATGGTACAATGCCGACTTAAGTACAAGAGGACTGACACTCTCACTTACTCTGATTTGAACCTCTCCTCTGAGTCCAATTTTAGATTCCGATGCTTCACTTCAGGTTTACTGCATCCCTTGGACCTTCTAATTGACGATGAAACACAGAAATTGCATCCGAATTTAATACAAAAATCACAATGGCGACTTAAGTACAAGAGGACTGACACTCTCACTTTCTATGATTTGAACATCTCCTGTGAGTCCAGTTTTAGATTCCGTTGCTTCACTTCAGATTTACTGTATGCCTTGGACCTTCTTATTGACGATGAAAAACAGAAATAGCAACGGAATTAAATTCAAATGGCACAATGCCGACTTAAGTACAAGAGGACTGCCACTCTAACTTTCTATGATTTGAACCTCTCCTGTGAGTCCAGTTTTAGATTCCGATGCTTCACTTCAGGTTTACTGTATCCCTTGGACCTTCTAATTAACGATGAAACACAGAAATTGCATCCGAATTTAATACAAAAATTACAATGGCGACTTAAGTACAAGAGGACTGACACTCTCACTTTCTATGATTTGAACATCTCCTGTGAGTCCAGTTTCAGATTCCGATGCTTCACTTCATATTTACTGTATCCCTTGGACCTTCTTATTGACGATGAAACACAGAAATAGCATCCGAATTTAATACAAAAGGCACAATGGCGTCTTAAGTACAATAGGATTGACACTTTCACTTTCTATGATTTGAACCTCTCCTGTGAGTCCTGTTTTAGATTCCGATGCTTCACTTCAGGTTTACTGTATCCCTTGGACCGTCTTATTGACGATGAAACACAGAAATTGCATCCGAATTTAATACAAATGGCAGAATGTCGACTTAAGTACAAGAGGACTGACACTCTCACTTTCTATGATTTGAACCTCTCCTGTGAGTCTAGTTTTAGATTCCGATGCTTCACTTCAGGTTTACTGTGTCCTTTGGACCTTCTTATTGACGAGGAAACACAGAAATTGCATCCGAATTTAATACAAAAATCACAATGGCGACTTTAGTACAAGAGGACCGACAATCTCACTTTCTATGATTTGAACATCTCCTGTGAGTCCTGTTTTAGATTCCGATGCTTCACTTTAGGTTTACTGTATCCCTTGGACCTTCTTATTGACGATGAAAAACAGATATTGCATCGGAATTAAATTTAAAACGCACAATGCCGACTTAAGTAAATGAGGACTGACACTCTCACTTTCTCTGATTTGAACCTCTCCTGTGAGTCCAGTTTTAGATTCCGATGCTTCACTTCAGGTTTACTGTATCCCTTGGACCTTCTAATTGTCGATGAAACACAGAGTTTGCATCCGAATTTAATACAAAAGTTACAATGCCGACTTAAGTACAAGAGCACTGACACTCTAACTTTCTATGATTTGAACCTCTCCAGTGAGTCCAGTTTTAGATTCCGATGCCTTCCTTTCAGGTTTACTGTATCCCTTGGACCTTCTTATTGACGATGAAACACAGAAATTGCATCCGAATTTAATACAAAAATCACAATGGCGACTTAAGTACAAGAGGACTGACACTCTCACTTTATATGATTTGAACCTCTCCTGTGAGGTCAGATTTAGATTCCGATGCTTCACTTCAGGTTTACTGTATACCTTGGACCTTCTTATTGACGATGAAAACAGAAATTGCATCCGAATTTAATACAAAAGGCACAATGGCGACTTAAGTACAAGAGGACTGACACTCTCACTTTCTATGATTTGAACCTCCCCTGTGAGTCCAGTTTTAGATTCAGATGCTTCACTTCAGGTTTACTGTATCCCTTGGACCTTCTTATTGACGACGAAACACAGAAATTGCATCGGAATTAAATTCAAAAGGCACAATGCCGTCTTAAGTACAAGGGGACTGACACTCTCACTTTCTATGATTTGAACCTCTCCTGTGAGTCCAGTTTTAGTTTCCGATGCTTCACTTCAGGTTTACTGTTTCCCTTGGACCTTTTAATTGACGATGAAACACAGAGTTTGCATCCGAATTTAATACAAAAGGTACAATGCCGACGTAAGTACAAGAGGACTGACACTCTAACTTTCTATGATTAGAACCTCTCCTGTGAGTCCAGTTTTAGATTCCGATGCTTCACTTCAGGTTTGCTGTATCCCTTGGACCTTCTTATTGACGACGAAACACAGAGTTTGCATCCGAATTTAATACAAAAAGCACAATGCCGACTTAAGTACAAGAGGACTGACACTCTAACTTTCTGTGATTTGAACCTCACCTGTGAGTTCAGTTTTGGTTTCCGATGCTTCACTTCAGGTTTACTCTATTCCTTGGACCTTCTTATTGACGATGAAACACAGAACTTGCATCCGATTTTAATACAAAAGGCACAATGGCGACTTAAGTACAAGAGGACTGACACTCTCACTTTCTATGATTTGAACCTCTCCAGTGAGTAAAGTTTTAGTTTCCGATGCTTCACTTCAGGTTAACTGTATCCCTTGGACCTTCTTATTGACGATGAAACACAGAAATTGCATCCGAATTTAATACAAATGGCCCAATGTCGACTTAAGTACAAGAGGACGGACACTCTCACTTTCTATGATTTGAACCTCTCCAGTGAGTAAAGTTTTAGTTTCCGATGCTTCACTTCAGGTTAACTGTATCCCTTGGACCTTCTTATTGACGATGAAACACAGAAATTGCATCCGAATTTAATACAAAAATCACAATGGCGACTTAAGTACAAGAGGACTGACACTCTCACTTTATATGATTTGAACCTCTCCTGTGAGGTCAGATTTAGATTCCGATGCTTCACTTCAGGTTTACTGTATACCTTGGACCTTCTTATTGACGATGAAAACAGAAATTGCATCCGAATTTAATACAAAAGGCACAATGGCGACTTAAGTACAAGAGGACTGACACTCTCACTTTCTATGATTTGAACCTCCCCTGTGAGTCCAGTTTTAGATTCAGATGCTTCACTTCAGGTTTACTGTATCCCTTGGACCTTCTTATTGACGACGAAACACAGAGTTTGCATCCGAATTTAATACAAAAAGCACAATGCCGACTTAAGTACAAGAGGACTGACACTCTAACTTTCTGTGATTTGAACCTCACCTGTGAGTTCAGTTTTGGTTTCCGATGCTTCACTTCAGGTTTACTCTATTCCTTGGACCTTCTTATTGACGATGAAACACAGAACTTGCATCCGATTTTAATACAAAAGGCACAATGGCGACTTAAGTACAAGAGGACTGACACTCTCACTTTCTATGATTTGAACCTCTCCAGTGAGTAAAGTTTTAGTTTCCGATGCTTCACTTCAGGTTAACTGTATCCCTTGCACCTTCTTATTGACGATGAAACACAGAAATTGCATCGGAATTAAATTCAAAAGGCACAATGCCGTCTTAAGTACAAGATGACTGATACTCTCACTTTCTATGATTTGAACCTCTCCTGTGAGTCCAGTTTTAGTTTCCGATGCTTCACTTCAGGTTTACTGTATCCCTTTGACCTTTTAATTGACGATGAAACACAGAGTTTGCATCCGAATTTAATACAAAAGGTACAATGCCGACGTAAGTACAAGAGGACTGACACTCTAACTTTCCATGATTTGAACCTCTACTGTGAGTCCAGTTTTAGATTCCGATGCTTCACTTCAGGTTTGCTGTATCCCTTGGACCTTCTTATTGACGACGAAACACAGAGTTTGCATCCGAATTTAATACAAAAAGCACAATGCCGACTTAAGTACAAGAGGACTGACACTCTAATTTTCTATGATTTGAGCGTCACCTGTGAGTCCAGTTTTGGTTTCCGATGCTTCACTTCAGGTTTACTGTATCCCTTGGACCTTCTTATTGACGATGAAACACAGATATTGCATCCGAATTTAATACAATAGGCACAATGGCGACTGAAGTACAAGAGGACTGATACTCTCACATTCTATGATTTGAACCTCTCCTGTGAGTCCAGTTTTAGATTCCGATGCCTCACTTCAGGTTTACTATATCCCTTGGGCCTTCTTATTGTCAATGAAACACAGAAAAAGCATCGGAATTAAATTCAAAAGGCACAATGCCGACTTAAGTACCGGAGAACTGACACTCTAACTTTCTATGATTTGAACCTCTCCTGTGAGTCCAGTTTTAGATTCCGATGCTTCACTTCAGGTTTACTGTATCCCTTGGACCTTCTTATTGACGATGAAACACAGAAATTGCATCCGAATTTAATACAAATGGTACAATGCCGACTTAAGTACAAGAGGACTGACACTCTCACTTACTCTGATTTGAACCTCTCCTCTGAGTCCAGTTTTAGATTCCGATGCTTCACTTCAGGTTTACTGTATCCCTTGGACCTTCTTATTGACGATGAAACACAGATATTGCATCCGAATTTAATACAATAGGCACAATGGCGACTTAAGTACAAGAGGACTGATACTCTCACTTTCTATGATTTGAACCTCTCCTGTGAGTCCAGTTTTAGATTCCGATGCCTCACTTCAGGTTTACTATATCCCTTGGGCCTTCTTATTGTCAATGAAACACAGAAAAAGCATCGGAATTAAATTCAAAAGGCACAATGCCGACTTAAGTACCGGAGAACTGACACTCTAACTTTCTATGATTTGAACCTCTCCTGTGAGTCCAGTTTTAGATTCCGATGCTTCACTTCAGGTTCACTGTATCCCTTGGACCTTCTTATTGACGATGAAACACAGAAATTGCATCCGAATTTAATACAAATGGTACAATGCCGACTTAAGTACAAGAGGACTGACACTCTCACTTACTCTGATTTGAACCTCTCCTCTGAGTCCAATTTTAGATTCCGATGCTTCACTTCAGGTTTACTGCATCCCTTGGACCTTCTAATTGACGATGAAACACAGAAATTGCATCCGAATTTAATACAAAAATCACAATGGCGACTTAAGTACAAGAGGACTGACACTCTCACTTTCTATGATTTGAACATCTCCTGTGAGTCCAGTTTTAGATTCCGTTGCTTCACTTCAGATTTACTGTATGCCTTGGACCTTCTTATTGACGATGAAAAACAGAAATAGCAACGGAATTAAATTCAAATGGCACAATGCCGACTTAAGTACAAGAGGACTGCCACTCTAACTTTCTATGATTTGAACCTCTCCTGTGAGTCCAGTTTTAGATTCCGATGCTTCACTTCAGGTTTACTGTATCCCTTGGACCTTCTAATTAACGATGAAACACAGAAATTGCATCCGAATTTAATACAAAAATTACAATGGCGACTTAAGTACAAGAGGACTGACACTCTCACTTTCTATGATTTGAACATCTCCTGTGAGTCCAGTTTCAGATTCCGATGCTTCACTTCATATTTACTGTATCCCTTGGACCTTCTTATTGACGATGAAACACAGAAATAGCATCCGAATTTAATACAAAAGGCACAATGGCGTCTTAAGTACAATAGGATTGACACTTTCACTTTCTATGATTTGAACCTCTCCTGTGAGTCCTGTTTTAGATTCCGATGCTTCACTTCAGGTTTACTGTATCCCTTGGACCGTCTTATTGACGATGAAACACAGAAATTGCATCCGAATTTAATACAAATGGCAGAATGTCGACTTAAGTACAAGAGGACTGACACTCTCACTTTCTATGATTTGAACCTCTCCTGTGAGTCTAGTTTTAGATTCCGATGCTTCACTTCAGGTTTACTGTGTCCTTTGGACCTTCTTATTGACGAGGAAACACAGAAATTGCATCCGAATTTAATACAAAAATCACAATGGCGACTTTAGTACAAGAGGACCGACAATCTCACTTTCTATGATTTGAACATCTCCTGTGAGTCCTGTTTTAGATTCCGATGCTTCACTTTAGGTTTACTGTATCCCTTGGACCTTCTTATTGACGATGAAAAACAGATATTGCATCGGAATTAAATTTAAAACGCACAATGCCGACTTAAGTAAATGAGGACTGACACTCTCACTTTCTCTGATTTGAACCTCTCCTGTGAGTCCAGTTTTAGATTCCGATGCTTCACTTCAGGTTTACTGTATCCCTTGGACCTTCTAATTGTCGATGAAACACAGAGTTTGCATCCGAATTTAATACAAAAGTTACAATGCCGACTTAAGTACAAGAGCACTGACACTCTAACTTTCTATGATTTGAACCTCTCCAGTGAGTCCAGTTTTAGATTCCGATGCCTTCCTTTCAGGTTTACTGTATCCCTTGGACCTTCTTATTGACGATGAAACACAGAAATTGCATCCGAATTTAATACAAAAATCACAATGGCGACTTAAGTACAAGAGGACTGACACTCTCACTTTATATGATTTGAACCTCTCCTGTGAGGTCAGATTTAGATTCCGATGCTTCACTTCAGGTTTACTGTATACCTTGGACCTTCTTATTGACGATGAAAACAGAAATTGCATCCGAATTTAATACAAAAGGCACAATGGCGACTTAAGTACAAGAGGACTGACACTCTCACTTTCTATGATTTGAACCTCCCCTGTGAGTCCAGTTTTAGATTCAGATGCTTCACTTCAGGTTTACTGTATCCCTTGGACCTTCTTATTGACGACGAAACACAGAAATTGCATCGGAATTAAATTCAAAAGGCACAATGCCGTCTTAAGTACAAGGGGACTGACACTCTCACTTTCTATGATTTGAACCTCTCCTGTGAGTCCAGTTTTAGTTTCCGATGCTTCACTTCAGGTTTACTGTTTCCCTTGGACCTTTTAATTGACGATGAAACACAGAGTTTGCATCCGAATTTAATACAAAAGGTACAATGCCGACGTAAGTACAAGAGGACTGACACTCTAACTTTCTATGATTAGAACCTCTCCTGTGAGTCCAGTTTTAGATTCCGATGCTTCACTTCAGGTTTGCTGTATCCCTTGGACCTTCTTATTGACGACGAAACACAGAGTTTGCATCCGAATTTAATACAAAAAGCACAATGCCGACTTAAGTACAAGAGGACTGACACTCTAACTTTCTGTGATTTGAACCTCACCTGTGAGTTCAGTTTTGGTTTCCGATGCTTCACTTCAGGTTTACTCTATTCCTTGGACCTTCTTATTGACGATGAAACACAGAACTTGCATCCGATTTTAATACAAAAGGCACAATGGCGACTTAAGTACAAGAGGACTGACACTCTCACTTTCTATGATTTGAACCTCTCCAGTGAGTAAAGTTTTAGTTTCCGATGCTTCACTTCAGGTTAACTGTATCCCTTGGACCTTCTTATTGACGATGAAACACAGAAATTGCATCCGAATTTAATACAAATGGCCCAATGTCGACTTAAGTACAAGAGGACGGACACTCTCACTTTCGATGATTTGAACCTCTCCTGTGAGTCCAGTTTTTGATTCCGATGCTTCACTTCCGGTTTACTGTATACCTTGCACCTTCTTATTGACGATGAAACACAGATATTGCATCCGAATTTAATACACAAGGCAAAATGCCGACTTAAGTACAAGAGGACTGACATTCTAACTTTTATGATTTGAACCTCTCCTGTGGGTCCAGTTTTAGATTCCGATGCCTCACTTCAGGTTTACTATATCCCTTGGACCTTCTTATTGACAATGAAACACAGAGAAAGTATCGGAATTAAATTCAAAAGGCACAATGCCGACTTAAGTACTGGAGAACTGACACTCTAACGTTCTATGATTTGAACCCCTCCTGTGAGTCCAGTTTTAGATTCCGATGCTTCAGTTCAGGTTTACTGTATCCCTTGGACCTTCTTATTGACGATGAAACACAGAAATTGCACCTGAATTTAATACAAATGCCACAATGCCGACTTAAGTACAAGAGCACTGACACTTTCACTTTCCATGATTCGAACTTCTCCTGTGAGGTCAGATTTAGATACCGATGCTTCACTTCAGGTTTACTGTATACCTTGCACCTTCTTATTGACGATGAAACACAGAAAAAGTATCGGAATTAAATTCAAAAGGCACAATGCCGACTTAAGTACTGGAGAACTGACACTCTAACGTTCTATGATTTGAACCTCTCCTGTGAGTCCAGTTTTAGATTCCGATGCTTCACTTTAGGTTTACTGTATCCCTTGGACCTTCTTATTGACGATGAAAAACAGATATTGCATCGGAATTAAATTTAAAACGCACAATGCCGACTTAAGTAAATGAGGACTGACACTCTCACTTTCTATAATTTGAACCTCTCCTGTGAGTTCAGTTTTAGATTCCGATGCTTCACTTCAGGTTTACTGTATCCCTTGGACCTTCTTATTGACGATGAAACACAGAAATTGCATCGGAATTAAATTCAAAAGGCAGAATTCCGACTTAAGTGCAAGAGGACTGACACTCTCACTTTCTCTGATTTGAACCTCTCCTGTGAGTTCAGTTTTAGATTCCGATGCTTCACTTCAGGTTTACTGTATCCCTTCGACCTTCTAATTAACGATGAAACACAGAAATTGCATCCGAATTTAATACAAATGGCACAATGCCGACTTAAGTACAAGAGCACTGACACTCTCACTTTCCATGATTCGAACTTCTACTGTGAGATCAGATTTAGATTCCGATGCCTCACTTCAGGTTTACTGTATACCTTGCACCTTCTTATTGACGATGAAACACAGAAATTGCATCGGAATTAAATTCAAAAGGCAGAATTCCGACTTAAGTGCAAGAGGACTGACACTCTCACTTTCTCTGATTTGAACCTCTCCTGTGAGTTCAGTTTTAGATTCCGATTCTTCACTTCAGGTTTACTGTATCCCTTCGACCTTCTAATTGACGATGAAACAATAAGTTTGCATCCGAATTTAATAGAAAAGGTACAATGCCGACTTAAGTACAAGAGGACTGACACTCTAACTTTCTATGATTTGAACCTCTCCAGTGAGTCCAGTTTTAGATTCCGATGCCTCACTTCAGGTTTACTGTATCCCTTGGACCTTCTTATTGACGATGAAACACAGAAATTGCATCCGAATTTAATACAAAAATTACAATGGCGACTTAAGTACAAGAGGACTGACACTCTCACTTTCTATGATTTGAACATCTCCTGTGAGTCCAGTTTCAGATTCCGATGCTTCACTTCATATTTACTGTATCCCTTGGACCTTCTTATTGACGATGAAACACAGAAATAGCATCCGAATTTAATACAAAAGGCACAATGGCGTCTTAAGTACAATAGGATTGACACTTTCACTTTCTTTGATTTGAACCTCTCCTGTGAGTCCTGTTTTAGATTCCGATGCTTCACTTCAGGTTTACTGTATCCCTTGGACCGTCTTATTGACGATGAAACACAGAAATTGCATCCGAATTTAATACAAATGGCAGAATGTCGACTTAAGTACAAGAGGACTGACACTCTCACTTTCTATGATTTGAACCTCTCCTGTGAGTCTAGTTTTAGATTCCGATGCTTCACTTCAGGTTTACTGTATCCTTTGGACCTTCTTATTGACGATGAAACACAGAAATTGCATCCGAAATTAATACAAAAGTTACAATGGTGACTTAAGTACAAGAAGACTGACACTCTCACTTTCTTTGATTTGAACATCTCCTGTGAGTCCAGTTTTAGATTCCGATGCTTCACTTCAGGTTTACTGTATCCCTTGGACGTTCTTATTGACGATGAAACACAGGAATTGCATCGGAATTAAATTAAAAATTCACAGTGCCGACCTAAGTAGTAGACGACTAATACTCTCACTTTCTATGATTTGAACCTATCCTGTGAGTCCAGTTTTAGATTCTGATGCTTCACTTCAGGTTTACTGTATACCTTGTACCTTCTTATTGACGATGAAACACAGAAATTGCATCGGAATTAAATTCAAAAGGCACAATGCCGACTTAAGTACAAGAGGACTGACACTCTCACTTTCTATGATTTGAACCTCTCCTGTGAGTCCAGTTTTACATTCCGATGCTTCACTTCAGGTTTACTGTATCCCTTGGACCTTCTAATTGACGATGAAACACAGAGTTTGCATCCGAATTTAATACAAAAGGTACAATGCCGACTTAAGTACAAGAGGACTGACACTCTAACTCTCTGTGATTTTCACCTCTCCTGTGAGTCCAGTTTTAGATTCCGATGCTTCACTTCAGGTTTACTGTGTCCTTTGGACCTTCTTATTGACGAGGAAACACAGAAATTGCATCCGAATTTAATACAAAAATCACAATGGCGACTTTAGTACAAGAGGACCGACAATCTCACTTTCTATGATTTGAACATCTCCTGTGAGTCCTGTTTTAGATTCCGATGCTTCACTTTAGGTTTACTATATCCCTTGGACCTTCTTATTGACGATGAAAAACAGATATTGCACCGGAATTAAATTTAAAATGCACAATGCCGACTTAAGTAAATGAGGACTGACACTCTCACTTTCTCTGATTTGAACCTCTCCTGTGAGTCCAGTTTTAGATTCCGATGCTTCACTTCAGGTTTACTGTATCCCTTGGACCTTCTAATTGTCGATGAAACACAGAGTTTGCATCCGAATTTAATACAAAAGTTACAATGCCGACTTAAGTACAAGAGCACTGCCACTCTAACTTTCTATGATTTGAACCTCTCCAGTGAGTCCAGTTTTAGATTCCGATGCCTTCCTTTCAGGTTTACTGTATCCCTTGGACCTTCTTATTGACGATGAAACACAGAAATTGCATCCGAATTTAATACAAAAATCACAATGGCGACTTAAGTACAAGAGGACTGACACTCTCACTTTATATGATTTGAACCTCTCCTGTGAGGTCAGATTTAGATTCCGATGCTTCACTTCAGGTTTACTGTATACCTTGGACCTTCTTATTGACGATGAAAACAGAAATTGCATCCGAATTTAATACAAAAGGCACAATGGCGACTTAAGTACAAGAGGACTGACACTCTCACTTTCTATGATTTGAACCTCCCCTGTGAGTCCAGTTTTAGATTCAGATGCTTCACTTCAGGTTTACTGTATCCCTTGGACCTTCTTATTGACGACGAAACACAGAAATTGCATCGGAATTAAATTCAAAAGGCACAATGCCGTCTTAAGTACAAGAGGACTGACACTCTCACTTTCTATGATTTGAACCTCTCCTGTGAGTCCAGTTTTAGTTTCCGATGCTACACTTCAGGTTTACTGTATCCCTTGGACCTTTTAATTGACGATGAAACACAGAGTTTGCATCCGAATTTAATACAAAAGGTACAATGCCGACGTAAGTACAAGAGGACTGACACTCTCACTTTCTATGATTTGAACCTCTCCAGTGAGTAAAGTTTTAGTTTCCGATGCTTCACTTCAGGTTTACTGTATCCCTTGGACCTTCTTATTGACGATGAAACACAGAAATTGCATCCGAATTTAATACAAATGGCCCAATGTCGACTTAAGTACAAGAGGACTGACACTCTCACTTTCGATGATTTGAACCTCTCCTGTGAGTCCAGTTTTAGATTCCGATACTTCACTTCCGGTTTACTGTATACCTTGCACCTTCTTATTGACGATGAAACACAGATATTGCATCCGAATTTAATACACAAGGCAAAATGCCGACTTAAGTACAAGAGGACTGACATTCTAACTTTCTATGATTTGAACCTCTCCTGTGGGTCCAGTTTTAGATTCCGATGCCTCACTTCAGGTTTACTATATCCCTTGGACCTTCTTATTGACAATGAAACACAGAAAAAGTATCGTAATTAAATTCAAAAGGCACAATGCCGACTTGAGTACTGGAGAACTGACACTCTAACGTTCTATGATTTGAACCTCTCCTGTGAGTCCAGTTTTAGATTCCGATGCTTCAGTTCAGGTTTACTGTATCCCTTGGACCTTCTTATTGACGATGAAACACAGAAATTGCACCCGAATTTAATACAAATGGCACAATGCCGACTTAAGTACAAGAGCACTGACACTTTCACTTTCCATGATTCGAACTTCTCCTGTGAGGTCAGATTTAGATACCGATGCTTCACTTCAGGTTTACTGTATACCTTGCACCTTCTTATTGACGATGAAACACAGAAAAAGTATCGGAATTAAATTCAAAAGGCACAATGCCGACTTAAGTACTGGAGAACTGACACTCTAACGTTCTATGATTTGAACCTCTCCTGTGAGTCCAGTTTTAGATTCCCATGCTTCACTTTAGGTTTACTGTATCCCTTGGACCTTCTTATTGACGATGAAAAACAGATATTGCATCGGAATTAAATTTAAAACGCACAATGCCGACTTAAGTAAATGAGGACTGACACTCTCACTTTCTATAATTTGAACCTCTCCTGTGAGTTCAGTTTTTGATTCCGATGCTTCACTTCAGGTTTACTGTATCCCTTGGACCTTCGTATTGACGAAGAAACACAGAGTTTGCATCCGAATTTAATACAAAAGGCACAATGCCGACTTAACTACAAGAGCACTGACACTCTAACTTTCTATGATTTGAACCTCTCCTGTGAGTCCAGTTTTAGATTCCGATGCTTCACTTAAGGTTTACTGTATCCCTTGGACCTTCTTATTGACGATGAAACACAGAAATTGCATCCGAATTTAATACAAAAATCACAATGGCGACTTTAGTACAAGAGAAACAACAATATCACTTTCTATGATTTGAACATCTCCTGTGAGTCCAGTTTTAGATTCCGATGCTTCACTTCAGGCTTACTGTATCCCTTGGACATTCTTATTGACGATGAAAAACAGATATTGCATCGGAATTAAATTTAAAACGCACAATGCCGACTTAAGTAAAAGAGGACTGACACTCTCACTTTCTATGATTTGAACCTCTCCTGTGAGTCCAGTTTTAGATTCCGATGCTTTACTTCAGGTTTACTGTATCCCTTCGACCTTCTTATTGACGATGACACACAGAAATTGCATCTGAATTTAATACAAAAGGCACAATGGCGACTTATGTACAAGAGGACTGACACTCTCTCTTTCTATGATTTGAACCTCTCCTGTTAGTCCAGTTTTAGATTCCGATGCTTTACTTCAGGTTTACTGTATCCCTTCGACCTTCTTGTTGACGATGACACACAGAAATTGCATCCGAATTTAATACAAAAGGCACAATGGCGACTTAAGTACAAGAGGACTGACACTCTCACTTTCTATGATTTGAACCTCTCCTGTGAGTCCAGTGTCAGATTCCGATGCTTCACTTCAGGTTTACTGTATCCCTTGGACCTTCTTATTGACGATGAAACACAGAAATTGCATCCGAATTTAATAGAAAAGGCACAATGGCGACTTAAGTACAAGAGGAGTGACACTCTAACTTTCTATGATTTGAACCTCTCCAGTGAGTCCAGTTTTAGATTCCGATGCCTTCCTTTCAGGTTTACTGTATCCCTTGGACCTTCTTATTGACGATGAAACACAGAAATTGCATCCGAATTTAATACAAAAGGCACAATGGCGACTTAAGTACAAGAGGACTGACACTCTCACTTTCTATGATTTGAACCTCCCCTGTGAGGTCAGATTTAGATTCCGATGCTTCACTTCAGGTTTACTGTATACCTTGGACCTTCTTATTGACGATGAAAACAGAAATTGCATCCGAATTTAATACAAAAGGCACAATGGCGACTTAAGTACAAGAGGACTGACACTCTCACTTTCTATGATTTGAACCTCAACTGTGAGTCCAGTTTTAGATTCAGATGCTTCACTTCAGGTTTACTGTATCCCTTGGACCTTCTTATTGACGACGAAACACAGAAATTGCATCGGTATTAAATTCAAAAGGCACAATGCCGTCTTAAGTACAAGAGGACTGACACTCTCACTTTCTATGATTTGAACCTCTCCTGTGAGTCCAGTTTTAGTTTCCGATGCTTCACTTCAGGTTTACTGTATCCCTTGGACCTTTTAATTGACGATGAAACACAGAGTTTGCATCCGAATTTAATACAAAAGGTACAATGCCGACGTAAGTACAAGAGGACTGACACTCTAACTTTCTATGATTAGAACCTCTCCTGTGAGTCCAGTTTTAGATTCCGATGCTTCACTTCAGGTTTGCTGTATCCCTTGGACCTTCTTATTGACGACGAAACACAGAGTTTGCATCCGAATTTAATACAAAAAGCACAATGCCGACTTAAGTACAAGAGGACTGACACTCTAACTTTCTATGATTTGAACCTCACCTGTGAGTCCAGTTTTGGTTTCCGATGCTTCACTTCAGGTTTACTGTATTCCTTGGACCTTCTTATTGACGATGAAACACAGAACTTGCATCCGATTTTAATACAAAAGGCACAATGGCGACTTAAGTACAAGAGGACTGACATTCTAACTTTCTATGATTTGAACCTCTCCTGTGGGTCCAGTTTTAGATTCCGATGCCTCACTTCAGGTTTACTATATCCCTTGGACCTTCTTATTGACAATGAAACACAGAAAAAGTATCGGAATTAAATTCAAAAGGCACAATGCCGACTTAAGTACTGGAGAACTGACACTCTAACGTTCTATGATTTGAACCTCTCCTGTGAGTCCAGTTTTAGATTCCGATGCTTCAGTTCAGGTTTACTGTATCCCTTGGACCTTCTTATTGACGATGAAACACAGAAATTGCACCCGAATTTAATACAAATGGCACAATGCCGACTTAAGTACAAGAGCACTGACACTCTCACTTTCCATGATTCGAACTTCTCCTGTGAGGTCAGATTTAGATACCGATGCTTCACTTCAGGTTTACTGTATACCTTGCACCTTCTTATTGACGATGAAACACAGAAATTCCATCGGAATTAAATTCAAAAGGCACAATTCCGACTTAAGTACAAGAGGACTGAAACTCTCACTTACTCTGATTTGAACCTCTCCTGTGAGTCCAGTTTTAGATTCCGATGCTTCACTTCATGTTTACTGTATCCCTTGGACCTTCTTATTGACGTCGAAACACAGAAATTGCATCCGAATTGAATACAAATGGCACAATTGCGACTTATGTACAAGAGGACTGACACTCTCACTTTCTATGATTTGAACCTCTCCTGTGAGTCCAGTTTTAGATTCCGATGCTTCACTTCAGGTTTGCTGTATCCCTTGGACCTTCTTATTGACGACGAAACACAGAGTTTGCATCCGAATTTAATACAAAAAGCACAATGCCGACTTAAGTACAAGAGGACTGACACTCTAACTTTCTATGATTTGAACCTCACCTGTGAGTCCAGTTTTGGTTTCCGATGCTTCACTTCAGGTTTACTGTATCCCTTGGACCTTCTTATTGACGATGAAACACAGAAATTGCATCCGAATTTAATACAAAAGGCACAATGGCGACTTAAGTACAAGAGGACTGACACTCTCACTATCTATGATTTGAACCTCTCCTGTGAGTCCAGTTTTAGATTCCGATGCTTCACTTCAGGTTTGCTGTATCCCTTGGACCTTCTTATTGACGACGAAACACAGAGTTTGCATCCGAATTTAATACAAAAATCACAATGGCGACTTAAGTACAAGAGGACTGACACTCTCACTTTCTATGATTTGAACCTCTCCTGTGAGGTCAGATTTAGATTCCGATGCTTCACTTCAGGTTTACTGTATACCTTGGACCTTCTTATTGACGATGAAAACAGAAATTGCATCCGAATTTAATACAAAAGGCACAATGGCGACTTAAGTACAAGAGGACTGACACTCTCACCTTCTATGATTTGAACCTCCCCTGTGAGTCCAGTTTTAGATTCCGATGCTTCACTTCAAGTTTACTGTATCCCTTGGACCTTCTTATTGACGACGAAACACAGAAATTGCATCCGAATTGAATGCAAATGGCACAATTGCGACTTATGTACAAGAGGACTGATACTCTCGCTTTCTATGATTTGAACCTCCCCTGTGAGTCCAGTTTTAGATTCCGATGCTTCACTTCAGGTTTACTGTATGCCTTGGACCTTCTTATTGACGACGAAACACAGAGTTTGTATCCTAATTTAATACAAAAGGCACAATGCTGACTTAAGTACAAGAGGACTGACACTCTAATTTTCTATGATTTGAACCTCACCTGTGAGTCCAGTTTTGGATTCCGATGCCGACTTAAGTTCAAGAGGATTGACACTCTAACTTTCTATGATTTGAACCCCTGCTGTGAGTCCAATTTTAGATTCCGATGCTTCACTTCAGGTTTACTGTATCTTTTGGACCTTCTTATTGACGATGAAACACAGAAATTGCATCCGAAATTAATACAAAAGTTACAATGGTGACTTAAGTACAAGAAGACTGACACTCTCACTTTCTTTGATTTGAACATCTCCTGTGAGTCCAGTTTTAGATTCCGATGCTTCACTTCAGGTTTACTGTATCCCTTGGACGTTCTTATTGACGATGAAACACAGGAATTGCATCGGAATTAAATTCAAAAGGCACAGTGCCGACCTAAGTATAAGACGACTAATACTCTCACTTTCTATGATTTGAACCTATCCTGTGAGTCCAGTTTTAGATTCCGATGCTTCACTGCAGGTTTACTGTATACCTTGCACCTTCTTATTGACGATGAAACACAGAAATTGCATCGGAATTAAATTCAAAAGGCACAATGCCGACTTAAGTACAAGAGGACTGACACTCTCACTTTCTATGATTTGAACCTCTCCTGTGAGTCCAGTTTTACATTCCGATGCTTCACTTCAGGTTTACTGTATCCCTTGGTCCTTCTAATTGACGATGAAACACAGAGTTTGCATCCGAATTTAATACAAAAGGTACAATGCCGACTTAAGTACAAGAGGACTGACACTCTAACTCTCTATGATTTGCACCTCTCCTATGAGTCCAGTTTTAGATTCCGATGCTTCACTTCAGGTTTACTGTATCCCTTGGACCTTCTTATTGACGAGGAAACACAGAAATTGCATCCGAATTTAATACAAAAATCACAATGGCGACTTTAGTGCAAGAGGACCGACAATCTCACTTTCTATGATTTGAACATCTCCTGTGAGTCCAGTTTTAGATTCCGATGCTTCACTTTAGGTTTACTGTATCCCTTGGACCTTCTTATTGACGATGAAAAACAGATATTGCATCGGAATTAAATTTAAAACGCACAATGCCGACTTAAGTAAATGAGGACTGACACTCTCACTTTCTATAATTTGAACCTCTCCTGTGAGTTCAGTTTTAGATTCCGATGCTTCACTTCAGGTTTACTGTATTCCTTGGACCTTCTTATTGACGATGAAACACAGAACTTGCATCCGATTTTAATACAAAAGGCACAATGGCGACTTAAGTACAAGAGGACTGACACTCTCACTTTCTATGATTTGAACCTCTCCTGTGAGGTCAGATTTAGATTCCGATGCTTCACTTCAGGTTTACTGTATACCTTGGACCTTCTTATTGACGATGAAAACAGAAATTGCATCCGAATTTAATACAAAAGGCACAATGGCGACTTAAGTACAAGAGGACTGACACTCTCACCTTCTATGATTTGAACCTCCCCTGTGAGTCCAGTTTTAGATTCCGATGCTTCACTTCAAGTTTACTGTATCCCTTGGACCTTCTTATTGACGACGAAACACAGAAATTGCATCCGAATTGAATGCAAATGGCACAATTGCGACTTATGTACAAGAGGACTGACACTCTCGCTTTCTATGATTTGAACCTCCCCTGTGAGTCCAGTTTTAGATTCCGATGCTTCACTTCAGGTTTACTGTATGCCTTGGACCTTCTTATTGACGACGAAACACAGAGTTTGTATCCTAATTTAATACAAAAGGCACAATGCTGACTTAAGTACAAGAGGACTGACACTCTAATTTTCTATGATTTGAACCTCACCTGTGAGTCCAGTTTTGGATTCCGATGCCGACTTAAGTTCAAGAGGATTGACACTCTAACTTTCTATGATTTGAACCCCTGCTGTGAGTCCAATTTTAGATTCCGATGCTTCACTTCAGGTTTACTGTATCTTTTGGACCTTCTTATTGACGATGAAACACAGAAATTGCATCCGAAATTAATACAAAAGTTACAATGGTGACTTAAGTACAAGAAGACTGACACTCTCACTTTCTTTGATTTGAACATCTCCTGTGAGTCCAGTTTTAGATTCCGATGCTTCACTTCAGGTTTACTGTATCCCTTGGACGTTCTTATTGACGATGAAACACAGGAATTGCATCGGAATTAAATTCAAAAGGCACAGTGCCGACCTAAGTATAAGACGACTAATACTCTCACTTTCTATGATTTGAACCTATCCTGTGAGTCCAGTTTTAGATTCCGATGCTTCACTGCAGGTTTACTGTATACCTTGCACCTTCTTATTGACGATGAAACACAGAAATTGCATCGGAATTAAATTCAAAAGGCACAATGCCGACTTAAGTACAAGAGGACTGACACTCTCACTTTCCATGATTTGAACCTCTCCTGTGAGTCCAGTTTTACATTCCGATGCTTCACTTCAGGTTTACTGTATCCCTTGGTCCTTCTAATTGACGATGAAACACAGAGTTTGCATCCGAATTTAATACAAAAGGTACAATGCCGACTTAAGTACAAGAGGACTGACACTCTAACTCTCTACGATTTGCACCTCTCCTATGAGTCCAGTTTTAGATTCCGATGCTTCACTTCAGGTTTACTGTATCCCTTGGACCTTCTTATTGACGAGGAAACACAGAAATTGCATCCGAATTTAATACAAAAATCACAATGGCGACTTTAGTGCAAGAGGACCGACAATCTCACTTTCTATGATTTGAACATCTCCTGTGAGTCCAGTTTTAGATTCCGATGCTTCACTTTAGGTTTACTGTATCCCTTGGACCTTCTTATTGACGATGAAAAACAGATATTGCATCGGAATTAAATTTAAAACGCACAATGCCGACTTAAGTAAATGAGGACTGACACTCTCACTTTCTATAATTTGAACCTCTCCTGTGAGTTCAGTTTTAGATTCCGATGCTTCACTTCAGGTTTACTGTATCCCTTGGACCTTCGTATTGACGAAGAAACACAGAGTTTGCATCCGAATTTAATACAAAAGGCACAATGCCGACTTAAGTACAAGTGGACTGACACTCTAACTTTCTATGATTTGAACCACTCCTGTGAGTCCAGTTTTAGATTCCGATGCTTCACTTCAGGTTTACTGTATCCCTTGACCTTCTTATTGACGATGGAACACAGAAATTGCATCCGAATTTAATACAAAAATCACAATGGCGACTTTAGTACAAGAGAACCGACAATATCACTTTCTATGATTTGAACATCTCCTGTGAGTCCAGTTTTAGATTCCGATGCTTCACTTCAGGCTTACTGTATCCCTTGGACATTCTTATTGACGATGAAAAACAGATATTGTATCGGAATTAAATTTAAAACGCACAACGCCGACTTAAGTAAAAGAGGACTGACACTCTCACTTTCTATGATTTGAACCTCTCCTGTGAGTCCAGTTTTAGATTCCGATGCTTTACTTCAGGTTTACTGTATCCCTTCGACCTTCTTATTGACGATGACACACAGAAATTGCATCTGAATTTAATACAAATGGCACAATGGCGACTTAAGTACAAGAGGACTGACACTCTCACTTTCTATGATTTGAACCTCTCCTGTGAGTCCAGTTTTAGATTACGATGCTTTACTTGAGGTTTACTGTATCCCTTCGACCTTCTTGTTGACGATGACACACAGAAATTGCATCCGAATTTAATACAAAAGGCACAATGGCGAATTAAGTACAAGAGGACTGACACTCTCACTTTCTATGATTTGAACCTCTCCTGTGAGTCCAGTTTCAGATTCCGATGCTTCACTTCAGGTTTACTGTATCCCTTGGACCTTCTTATTGACGATGAAACACAGAAATTGCATCCGACATTTATACAAAAGTCACAATGGTGACTTAAGTACAAGAGGAATGACACTCTCACTCTCTATGATTTGAACCTCTCCTGTGAGTCCAGTTTCAGATTCCGATGCTTCACTTCAGGTTTACTGTATCCCTTGAACGTTCTTATTGACGATGACACACAGAAATTGCATCGGAATTAAATTCAAAAGGAACAGTGCCGACCTAAGTAGAAGACGACTAACACTCTCACTTTCTAAGATTTGAACCTCTCCTGTGAGTTCAGTTTTAGATTCCGATGCTTCTCTTCAGGTTAACTGTATCCCTTGGACCTTCTTATTGACGAAGAAACACAGAGTTTGCATCCGAATTTAATACAAAAGGCACAATACCGACTTAAGTACAAGAGGACTGACACTCTCACTTTCTATGATTTGAACCTCTCTTGGGAGTTCAGTTTTAAATTCCGATGCTTCACTTCAGGTTTACTGTATCCCTTGGACCTTCTTATTGACGAAGAAACACAGAGTTTGCATCCGAATTTAATACAAAAGGCACAATGCCGACTTAAGTACGAGAGCACTCACACTCTAACTTTCTATCATTTGAACCTCTCCTGTGAGTCCAGTTTTAGATTCCGATGCTTCACTTCAGGTTTACTGTATCCCTTGGACCTTCTTATTGACGATGAAACACAGAAATTGCATACGAATTTAATACAAAAATCACGAGGGCGACTTTAGTACAAGAGGACCGACAATATCACTTTCTATGATTTGAACATCTCCTGTGAGTCCAGTTTTAGATTCCGATGCTTCACTTCAGGTTTACTGTATCCCTAGGACATTCTTATTGACGATGAAAAACAGATATTGCATCGGAATTAAATTTAAATCGCACAATGCCGACTTAAGTAAAAGAGGACTGACACTGTCACTTTCTATGATTTGAACCTCTCCTGTGAGTCCAGTTTTAGATTCCGATGCTTTACTTCAGGTTTACTGTATCCCTTCGACCTTCTTATTGACGATGACACACAGAAATTGCATCCGAATTTAATACAAAAGGCACAATGGCGACTTAAGTACAAGAGGAATGACACCCTCACTTTCTATGATTGGAACCTCTCCTGTGAGTCCAGTTTTAGATTCCGATGCTTTACTTCAGGTTTACTGTATCCCTTGGAGCTTCGTATTGACGAAGAAACACAGAGTTTGCATCCGAATTTAATACAAAAGGCACAATGCCGACTTAAGTACAAGAGGACTGACACTCTCACTTTCTATGATTTGAACCTCTTCTGTGACTCCAGTTTCTGATTCCGATGCTTCACTTCAGGTTTACTGTATCCCTTGGACCTTCTTATTGACGATGAAACACAGAAATTGCATCCGAAATTTATACAAAAGTCACAATGGTGACTTAAGTACAAGAGGACTGTCACTCTCACTCTCTATGATTTGAACCTCTCCTGTGAGTCCAGTTTCAGATTCCGATGCTTCACTTCAGGTTTACTGTATCCCTTGGACCGTCTTATTGACGATGAAACACAGAAATTGCATCCGAATTTAATACAAATGGCACAATGTCGACTTAAGTACAAGAGGACTGACACTCTCACTTTCTATGATTTGAACCTCTCCTGTGAGTCTAGTTTTAGATTCCGATGCTTCACTTCAGGTTTACTGTATACCTTGCACCTTCTTATTGACGATGAAACACAGAAATTGCATCGGAATTAAATTCAAAAGGCACAATGCCGACTTAAGTAAATGAGGACTGACACTCTCACTTTCTATAATTTGAACCTCTCCTGTGAGTTCAGTTTTAGATTCCGATGCTTCACTTCAGGTTTACTGTATCCCTTGGACCTTCTTATTGACGAGGAAACACAGAAATTGCATCCGAATTTAATACAAAAATCACAATGGCGACTTTAGTGCAAGAGGACCGACAATCTCACTTTCTATGATTTCAACATCTCCTGTGAGTCCAGTTTTAGATTCCGATGCTTCACTTTAGGTTTACTGTATCCCTTGGACCTTCTTATTGATGATGAAAAACAGATATTGCATCGGAATTAAATTTAAAACGCAAAATGCCGACTTAAGTAAATGAGGACTGACACTCTCACTTTCTATAATTTGAACCTCTCCTGTGAGTTCAGTTTTAGATTCCGATGCTTCACTTCAGGTTTACTGTATCCCTTGGACCTTCGTATTGACGAAGAAACACAGAGTTTGCATCCGAATTTAATACAAAAGGCACAATGCCGACTTAAGTACAAGTGGACTGACACTCTAACTTTCTATGATTTGAACCTCTCCTGTGAGTCCAGTTTTAGATTCCGATGCTTCACTTCAGGTTTACTGTATCCCTTGACCTTCTTATTGACGATGAAACACAGAAATTGCATCCGAATTTAAAACAAAAATCACAATGGCGACTTTAGTACAAGAGAGCCGACAATATCCCTTTCTATGATTTGAACATCTCCTGTGAGTCCAGTTTTAGATTCCGATGCTTCACTTCAGGCTTACTGTATCCCTTGGACATTCTTATTGACGATGAAAATCAGATATTGTATCGGAATTAAATTTAAAACGCACAATGCCGACTTAAGTAAAAGAGGACTGACACTCTCACTTTCTATGATTTGAACCTCTCCTGTGAGTCCAGTTTTAGATTCCGATGCTTTACTTCAGGTTTACTGTATCCCTTCGACCTTCTTATTGACGATGACACACAGAAATTGCATCTGAATTTAATACAAAAGGCACAATGGCGACTTAAGTACAAGAGGACTGACACTCTCACTTTCTATGATTTGAACCTCTCCTGTGAGTCCAGTTTTAGATTCCGATGCTTTACTTCAGGTATACTGTATCCCTTCGACCTTCTTGTTGACGATGACACACAGAAATTGCATCCGAATTTAATACAAAAGGCACAATGGCGACTTAAGTACAAGAGGACTGACACTCTCACTTTCTATGATTTGAACCACTCCTGTGAGTCCAGTTTCAGATTCCGATGCTTCACTTCAGGTTTACTGTATCCCTTGGACCTTCTTATTGACGATGAAACACAGAAATTGCATCCGAAATTTATACAAAAGTCACAATGGTGACTTAAGTACAAGAGGACTGACACTCTCACTCTCTATGATTTGAACCTCTCCTGTGAGTCCAGTTTCAGATTCCGATGCTTCACTTCAGGTTTACTGTATCCCTTGGACGTTCTTATTGACGATGACACACAGAAATTGCATCGGAATTAAATTCAAAAGGAACAGTGCCGACCTAAGTAGAAGACGACTAACGCTCTCACTTTCTATGATTTGAACCTCTCCTGTGAGTTCAGTTTTAGATTCCGATGCTTCACTTCAGGTTAACTGTATCCCTTGGACCTTCTTATTGACGAAGAAACACAGAGTTTGCATCCGAATTTAATACAAAAGGCACAATGCAGACTTAAGTACAAGAGGACTGACACTCTAACTTTCTATGATTTGAACCTCTCCCGTTAGTCCAGTTTTAGATTCCGATGTTTCACTTCAGGTTTACTGTATCCCTTGGACCTTCTTATTGACGATGAAACACAGAAATTGCATCCGAATTTAATACAAAATTCACAATCGCGACTTTAGTACAAGAGGACCGACAATATCACTTTCTATGATTTGAACATCTCCTGTAAGTCCAGTTTTAGATTCCGATGCTTCACTTCAGGTTTACTGAATCCCTTGGACATTCCTATTGACGATGAAAATCAGATATTGCATCGGAATTAAATTTAAAACGCACAATGCCGACCTAAGTAAAAGAGGTCTGACACTCTCACTTTCTATGATTTGAAACTCTTCTGTGAGTCCAGTTTTAGATTCCGATGCTTTACTTCAGGTTTACTGTATCCCTTGGACCTTCTTATTGACGATGACACACAGAAATTGCATCTGAATTTAATACAAAAGGCACAATGGCGACTTAAGTACAAGAGGACTGACACTCTCACTTTCTATGATTTGAACCTCTCCTGTGAGTCCAGTTTTAGATTCCGATGCTTTACTTCAGGTTTACTGTATCCCTTCGACCTTCTTCTTGACGATGACACACAGAAATTGCATCCGAATTTAATACAAAAGGCTCAATGGCGACTTCAGTACAAGAGGACTGACACTCTAACTTTCTTTGATTTGAACCTCTCCTGTGAGTCCAGTTTTAGATTCCGATGTTTCACTACAGGTTTACTGTATCCCTTGGACCTTCTTATTGACGATGAAACACAGAAATTGCATCCGAATTTAATACAAAAATCACAATGGCGACTTTAGTACAAGAGGACCGAGAATATCACTTTCTATGATTAGAAATTCTCCTGTGAGTCCAGTTTTAGATTCCGATGCTTCACTTCAGGTTTACTGTATCCCTTGGACATTCTTATTGACGATGAAAAACAGATATTTCATCGGAATTAAATTTAAAACGCACAATGCCGACTTAAGTAAAAGAGGACTGACACTCTCACTTTCTATGATTTGAACCTCTCCTGTGAATCCAGTTTTAGATTCCGATGCTTTACTTCAGGTTTACTGTAACCCTTCGACCTTCTTATTGACGATGACACACAGAAATTGCATCCGAATTTAATACAAAAGGCACAATGGCGACTTAAGTACAAGAGGACTGACACTCTCACTTTCTATGACTTGAACCTCTCCTGTGAGTCCTGTTTTAGATTCCGATGCTTTACTTCAGGTTTACTGTATCCCTTCGACCTTCTTATTGACGATGACACACAGAAATTGCATCCGAGTTTAATACAAAAGGCACAATGGCGACTTAAGTACAAGAGGACTGACACTCTCACTTTTTATGATTTAAACCTCTCCTGTGAGTCCAGTTTTAGATTCCGATGCTTCACTTCACGTTTACTGTATCCCTTGGACCTTCGTTTTGACGATGAAACACAGAAATTGCATCCGAAATTAATACAAAAGTCACAATGGTGACTTAAGTACAAGAGGACTGACTCTCTCACTTTCTATGATTTGAACCTCTCCTGTGAGTCCAGTTTCAGATTCCGATGCTTCACTTCAGATTTACTGTATCCCTTGGACCTTCTTATTGCCGATGAAACACAGAAATAGCATCCGAATTTAATACAAATGCACAATGGCGACTTAAGTCCAATAGAACTGACACTCTCACTTTCTATGATTTGAACCTCTCCTGTGAGTCCAGTTTTAGATTCCGATGCTTCACTTCAGGTTTACTGTATCCCTTGGACTTTCTTATTGACGATGAAACACAGAAATTGCATCCGAATTTAATACAAATGGCACAATGTCGACTTAAGTACAAGAGGACTGACACTCTCACTTTCTATGATTTGAACCTATCTTGGGAGTTCAGTTTTAAATTCCGATGCTTCACTTCAGGTTTACTGTATCCCTTGGACCTTCTTATTGACGAAGAAACACAGAGTTTACATCCGAATTTAATACAAAAGGCACAATGCCGACTTAAGTACAAGAGGACTGACACTCTAACTTTCTATGATTTGAACCTCTCCTGTGAGTCCAGTTTTAGATTCCGATGCTTCACTTCAGGTTTACTGTATCCCTTGGACCTTCTTATTGACGACGAAACACAGAAATTGCATCCGAATTTAATACAAAAATCACAATGGCGACTTTAGTACAAGAGAACCGACAATATCACTTTCTATGATTTGAACATCTCCTGTGAGTCCAGTTTTAGATTCCGATGCTTCACTTCAGGCTTACTGTATCCCTTGGACATTCTTATTGACGATGAAAAACAGATATTGCATCGGAATTAAATTTAAAACGCACAATGCCGACTTAAGTAAAAGAGGACTGACACTCTCACTTTCTATGATTTGAACCTCTCCTGTGAGTCCAGTTTTAGATTCCGATGCTTTACTTCAGGTTTTCTGTATCCCTTCGACCTTCTTATTGACGATGACACACAGAAATTGCATCTGAATTTAATTCAAAAGGCACAATGGCGACTTAAGTACAAGAGGACTGACACTCTCACTTTCTATGATTTGAACCTCTCCTGTGAGTCCAGTTTTAGATTCCGATGCTTTACTTCAGGTTTACTGTATCCCTTCGACCTTCTTGTTGACGATGACACACAGAAATTGCATCCGAATTTAATACAAAAGGCACAATGGCGACTTAAGTACAAGAGGACTGACACTCTCACTTTCTATGATTTGAACCTCTTCTGTGAGTGCAGTTTCAGATTCCGATGCTTCACTTCAGGTTTACTGTATCCCTTGGACCTTCTTATTGACGATGAAACACAGAAATTGCATCCGAAATTTATACAAAAGTCACAATGGTGACTTAAGTACAAGAGGACTGTCACTCTCACTCTCTATGATTTGAACCTCTCCTGTGAGTCCAGTTTCAGATTCCGATGCTTCACTTCAGGTTTACTGTATCCCTTGGACGTTCTTATTTACGATGAAACACAGAAATTGCATCGAAATTAAATTCAAAAGGAACAGTGCCGACCTATGTAGAAGACGACTAACACTCTCACTTTCTATGATTTGAACCTCTCCTGTGAGTTCAGTTTTAGATTCCGATGCTTCACTTCTGGTTTACTGTATCCCTTGGACCTTCTTATTGACGAAGATTCACAGAGTTTGCATCCGAATTTAATACAAAAGGCACAATGCCGACGTAAGTACAAGAGGTCTGACACTCTAACTTTCTATGATTTGAACCTCTCCTGTGAGTCCAGTTTTAGATTCCGATGTTTCACTTCAGGTTTACTGTATCCCTTGGACCTTCTTATTGACGATGAAACACAGAAATTGCATCCGAATTTAATACAAAATTCACAATCGCGACTTTAGTACATGAGGACCGACAATATCACTTTCTATGATTTGAACATCTCCTGTGAGTCCAGTTTTAGATTCCGATGCTTCACTTCAGGTTTACTGTATCCCTTGGACATTCCTATTGACGATGAAAATCAGATATTGCATCGGAATTAAATTTAAAACGCACAATGCTGACTTAAGTAAAAGAGGTCTGACACTCTCACTTTCTATGATTTGAACCTCTCCTGTGAGTCCAGTTTTAGATTCCGATGCTTTACTTCAGGTTTACTGTATCCCTTGGACCTTCTTATTGACGATGACACACAGAAATTGCATCTGAATTTAATACAAAAGGCACAATGGCGACCTAAGTACAAGAGGACTGACACTCTCACTTTCTATGATTTGAACCTCTCCTGTGAGTCCAGTTTTAGATTCCGATGCTTTACTTCAGGTTTACAGTATCCCTTCGACCTTTTTGTTGACGATGGCACACAGAAATTGCATCCGAATTTAATACAAAAGGCACAATGGGGACTTAAGTACAAGAGGACTGACACACTAACTTTCTATGATTTGAACCTCTCCTGTGAGTCCAGTTTTAGATTCCGATGTTTCACTTCAGGTTTACTGTATCCCTTGGACCTTCTTATTGACGATGAAACACAGAAATTGCATCCGAATTTAATACAAAAATCACAATGGCGACTTTAGTACAAGAGGACCGACAATATCACTTTCTATGATTTGAAAATCTCCTGTGAGTCCAGTTTTAGATTCCGATGCTTCACTTCAGGTTTACTGTATCCCTTGGACATTCTTATTGACGATGAAAAACAGAAATTTCATCGGAATTAAATTTAAAACGCACAATGCCGACTTAAGTAAAAGAGGACTGACACTCTCACTTTCTATGATTTGAACCTCTCCTGTGAGTCCAGTTTTAGATTCCGATGCTTTACTTCAGGTTTACTGTATCCCTTCGACCTTCTTATTGACGATGACACACAGAAATTGCATCCGAGTTTAATACAAAAGGCACAATGGCGACGTAAGTACAAGAGGACTGACACTCTCACTTTTTATGATTTAAACCTCTCCTGTGAGTCCAGTTTTAGATTCCGATGCTTCACTTCAGGTTTACTGTATCCCTTGGACCTTCTTTTTGACGATGAAACACAGAAATTGCATCCGAAATTAATACAAAAGTCACAATGGTGACTTAAGTACAAGAGGACTGACTCTCTCACTTTCTATGATTTGAACCACTCCTGTGAGTCCAGTTTCAGATTCCGATGCTTCACTTCAGATTTACTGTATCCCTTGGACCTTCTTATTGCCGATGAAACACAGAAATAGCATCCGAATTTAATACAAAAGGCACAATGGCGACTTAAGTCCAATAGGACTGACACTCTCACTTTCTATGATTTGAACCTCTCCTGTGAGTCCAGTTTTAGATTCCGATGCTTCACTTCAGGTTTACTGTATCCCTTGGACCTTCTTATTGACGATGAAACACAGAAATTTCATCCGAATTTAATACAAATGGCACAATGTCGACTTAAGTACAAGAGGGCTGACACTCTCACTTTCTATGATTTGAACCTCTCCTGTGAGTCCAGTTTTAGATTCCGATGCTTTACTTCAGGTTTACTGTACCCCTCCGACCTTCTTATTGACGATGACACACAGAAATTGCATCCGAATTTAATACAAAAGGCACAATGGCGACGTAAGTACAAGAGGACTGACACTCTCACATTCTATGATTTGAACCTCTCCTGTGAGTTCAGTTTTAGATTCCGATGCTTCACTTCAGGTTTACTGTATCTCTTGGACCTTCGTATTGACGATGAAACACAGAAATTGCATCCGAAATTAATACAAAAGTCACAATGGTGACTTAAGTACAAGAGGACTGACACTCTCTCTTTCTATGATTTGAACCTCTCCTGTGCGTCCAGTTTCAGATTCCGATGCTTCACTTCAGGTTTACTGTATCCCTTGGAAGTTCTTATTGACGATGAAACACAGAAATTGCATCGGAATTAAATTCAAAAGGCACAGTGCCGACCTAAGTAGAAGACGACTAACACTCTCACTTTCTATGATTTGAACCTCTCCTGTGAGTTCAGTTTTAGACTCCGATGCTTCACT
The DNA here is from genome assembly GCF_021461395.2 of Schistocerca americana. Taxonomy (NCBI): domain Eukaryota; kingdom Metazoa; phylum Arthropoda; class Insecta; order Orthoptera; family Acrididae; genus Schistocerca; species Schistocerca americana. Next base: position 9,071,802 of record NC_060128.1, on the reverse strand, counting down.
TCAGGTTTACTGTATCCCTTGGACCTTCTTATTGACGAAGAAACACAGAGTTTGCATCCGAATTTAATACAAAAGGCACAATGCCGACTTAAGTACATGAGGACTGACACTCTAATTTTCTATGATTTGAACCTCTCCTGTGAGTCCAGTTTTAGATTCCGATGCTTCACTTCAGGTTTACTGTATCCCTTGGACGTTCTTATTGACGATGAAACACAGAAATTGCATCCGAATTTAATACAAAAATCACAATAGCGTCTTAAGTACAAGTGGACCGACAATATCACTTTCTATGATATGAACATCTCCAGTGAGTCCAGTTTTAGATTCCGATGCTTCACTTCAGGTTTACTGTATCCCTTGGACATTCGTATTGACGATGAAAAACAGATATTGCATCGGAATTAAATTTAAATCGCACAATGCCGACTTAAGTAAAAGAGGACTGACACTGTCACTTTCTATGATTTGAAATTCTCCTGTGAGCCCAGTTTTAGATTCCGATGCTTTACTTCAGGTTTACTGTATCCCTTCGACCTTCTTATTGACGATGACACACAGAAATTGCATCCGAATTTAATACAAAAGGCACAATGGCGACTTAAGTACAAGAGGACTGACACTCTCACTTTCTATGATTTGAACCTCTCCTGTGAGTCCAGTTTTAGATTCCGATGCTTTACTTCAGGTTTACTGTATCCCTTCGACCTTCTTATTGACGATGACACACAGAAATTGCATCCGAATTTAATACAAAAGGCACAATGGCGACGTAAGTACAAGAGGACTGACACTCTCACATTCTATGATTTGAACCTCTCCTGTGAGTTCAGTTTTAGATTCCGATGCTTCACTTCAGGTTTACTGTATCCCTTGGACCTACTTATTGACGGTGAAACACAGAAATTGCATCCGAAATTAATACAAAAGTCACAATGGTGACTTAAGTACAAGAGGACTGACACTCTCTCTTTCTATGATTTGAACCTCTCCTGTGCGTCCAGTTTCAGATTCCGATGCTTCACTTCAGGTTTACTGTATCCCTTGGACGTTCTTATTGACGATGAAACACAGAAATTGCATCGGAATTAAATTCAAAAGGCACAGTGCCGACCTAAGTAGAAGACGACTAACACTCTCACTTTCTATGATTTGAACCTCTCCTGTGAGTTCAGTTTTAGATTCCGATGCTTCACTTCAGGTTTACTGTATCCCTTGGACCTTCTTATTGACGAAGAAACACAGAGTTTGCATCCGAATTTAATACAAAAGGCACAATGCCGACTTAAGTACATGAGGACTGACACTCTAACTTTCTATGATTCGAACCTCTCCTGTGAGTCCAGTTTTAGATTCCGATGTTTCACTTCAGGTTTACTGTATCCCTTGGACGTTCTTATTGACGATGAAACACAGAAATTGCATCCGAATTTAATACAAAAATCACAATAGCGACTTTAGTACAAGAGGACCGACAATATCACTTTCTATGATTTGAACATCTCCTGTGAGTCCAGTTTTAGATTCCGATGCTTCACTTCAGGTTTACTGTATCCCTTGGACATTCTTATTGACGATGAAAAACAGATATTGCATCGGAATTAAATTTAAATCGCACAATGCCGACTTAAGTACAAGAGGACTGACACCCTCACTTTCTATGATTTGAACCTCTCCTGTGAGTCCAGTTTTAGATTCCGATGCTTCACTTCAGGTTTACTGTATCCCTTGGACCTTCTTATTGACGATGACACACAGAAATTGCATCGGAATTTAATACAAAAGGCACAATGGCGGCTTAAGTACAAGAGGACTGACACTCTCACTTTCTATGATTTGAACCTCTCCTGTGAGTCCAGTTTTAGATTCCGATGCTTTACTTCAGGTTTACTGTATCCCTTCGACCTTCTTATTGGCGATGACACACAGAAATTGCATCCGAATTTAATACAAAAGGCACAATGGCGACTTAAGTACAACAGGACTGACACTCTCACTTTCTATGATTTGAACCTCTCCTGTGAGTCCAGTTTTAGATTCCGATGCTTCACTTCAGGTTTACTGTATCCTTTGGACGTTCTTATTGACGATGAAACACAGAAATTGCATCCGAATTTAATACAAAAATCACAATAGCGACTTTAGTACAAAAGGACCGACAATATCACTTTCTATGATTTGAAGATCTCCTGTGAGTCCAGTTTTAGATTCCGATGCTTCACTTCAGGTTTACTGTATGCCTTGGACATTCGTATTGACGATGAAAAACAGATATTGCATCGGAATTAAATTTAAATTGCACAATGCCGACTTAAGTAAAAGAGGACTGACACTCTCACTTTCTATGATTTGAACCTCTCCTGTGAGTCCAGTTTTAGATTCCGATGCTTTACTTCAGGTTTACTGTATCCCTTCGAACTTCTTATTGACGATGACACACAGAAATTGCATCCGAATTTAATACAAAAGGCACAATGGCGACTTAAGTACAAGAGGACTGACACTCTCACTTTCTATGATTTTAACCTCTCCTGTGAGTCCAGTTTTAGATTCCGTTGCTTTACTTCAGGTTTACTGTATCCCTTCGACCTTCTTATTGACGATGACACACAGAAATTGCATCCGAATTTAATACAAAAGGCACAGTGGCGACTTAAGTACAAGAGGACTGACACTCTCACTTTCTATGATTTGAACCTCTCCTGTGAGTCCAGTTTTAGATTCCGATGCTTCACTTCAGGTTTACTGTATCCCTTGGACGTTCTTATTGACGATGAAACACAGAAATTGCATCCGAATTTAATACAAAAATCACAATAGCGACTTAAGTACAAGTGGACCGACAATATCACTTTCTATGATTTGAACATCTCCAGTGAGTCCAGTTTTAGATTCCGATGCTTCACTTCAGGTTTACTGTATCCCTTGGACATTCGTATTGACGATGAAAAACAGATATTGCATCGGAATTAAATTTAAATCGCACAATGCCGACTTAAGTAAAAGAGGACTGACACTGTCACTTTCTATGATTTGAAATTCTCCTGTGAGCCCAGTTTTAGATTCCGATGCTTTACTTCAGGTTTACTGTATCCCTTCGACCTTCTTATTGACGATGACACACAGAAATTGCATCCGAATTTAATACAAAAGGCACAATGGCGACTTAAGTACAAGAGGACTGACACTCTCACTTTCTATGATTTGAACCTCTCCTGTGAGTCCAGTTTTAGATTCCGATGCTTTACTTCAGGTTTACTGTATCCCTTCGACCTTCTTATTGACGATGACACACAGAAATTGCATCCGAATTTAATACAAAAGGCACAATGGCGACGTAAGTACAAGAGGACTGACACTCTCACATTCTATGATTTGAACCTCTCCTGTGAGTTCAGTTTTAGATTCCGATGCTTCACTTCAGGTTTACTGTATCCCTTGGACCTTCTTATTGACGGTGAAACACAGAAATTGCATCCGAAATTAATACAAAAGTCACAATGGTGACTTAAGTACAAGAGGACTGACACTCTCTCTTTCTATGATTTGAACCTCTCCTGTGCGTCCAGTTTCAGATTCCGATGCTTCACTTCAGGTTTACTGTATCCCTTGGACGTTCTTATTGACGATGAAACACAGAAATTGCATCGGAATTAAATTCAAAAGGCACAGTGCCGACCTAAGTAGAAGACGACTAACACTCTCACTTTCTATGATTTGAACCTCTCCTGTGAGTTCAGTTTTAGATTCCGATGCTTCACTTCAGGTTTACTGTATCCCTTGGACCTTCTTATTGACGAAGAAACACAGAGTTTGCATCCGAATTTAATACAAAAGGCACAATGCCGACTTAAGTACATGAGGACTGACACTCTAACTTTCTATGATTCGAACCTCTCCTGTGAGTCCAGTTTTAGATTCCGATGTTTCACTTCAGGTTTACTGTATCCCTTGGACGTTCTTATTGACGATGAAACACAGAAATTGCATCCGAATTTAATACAAAAATCACAATAGCGACTTTAGTACAAGAGGACCGACAATATCACTTTCTATGATTTGAACATCTCCTGTGAGTCCAGTTTTAGATTCCGATGCTTCACTTCAGGTTTACTGTATCCCTTGGACATTCTTATTGACGATGAAAAACAGATATTGCATCGGAATTAAATTTAAATCGCACAATGCCGACTTAAGTACAAGAGGACTGACACCCTCACTTTCTATGATTTGAACCTCTCCTGTGAGTCCAGTTTTAGATTCCGATGGTTCACTTCAGGTTTACTGTATCCCTTGGACCTTCTTATTGACGATGACACACAGAAATTGCATCGGAATTTAATACAAAAGGCACAATGGCGGCTTAAGTACAAGAGGACTGACACTCTCACTTTCTATGATTTGAACCTCTCCTGTGAGTCCAGTTTTAGATTCCGATGCTTTACTTCAGGTTTACTGTATCCCTTCGACCTTCTTATTGGCGATGACACACAGAAATTGCATCCGAATTTAATACAAAAGGCACAATGGCGACTTAAGTACAACAGGACTGACACTCTCACTTTCTATGATTTGAACCTCTCCTGTGAGTCCAGTTTTAGATTCCGATGCTTCACTTCAGGTTTACTGTATCCTTTGGACGTTCTTATTGACGATGAAACACAGAAATTGCATCCGAATTTAATACAAAAATCACAATAGCGACTTTAGTACAAGAGGACCGACAATATCACTTTCTATGATTTGAACATCTCCTGTGAGTCCAGTTTTAGATTCCGATGCTTCACTTCAGGTTTACTGTATGCCTTGGACATTCGTATTGACGATGAAAAACAGATATTGCATCGGAATTAAATTTAAATTGCACAATGCCGACTTAAGTAAAAGAGGACTGACACTCTCACTTTCTATGATTTGAACCTCTCCTGTGAGTCCAGTTTTAGATTCCGATGCTTTACTTCAGGTTTACTGTATCCCTTCGAACTTCTTATTGACGATGACACACAGAAATTGCATCCGAATTTAATACAAAAGGCACAATGGCGACTTAAGTACAAGAGGACTGACACTCTCACTTTCTATGATTTTAACCTCTCCTGTGAGTCCAGTTTTAGATTCCGTTGCTTTACTTCAGGTTTACTGTATCCCTTCGACCTTCTTATTGACGATGACACACAGAAATTGCATCCGAATTTAATACAAAAGGCACAATGGCGACTTAAGTACAAGAGGACTGACACTCTCACTTTCTATGATTTGAACCTCTCCTGTGAGTCCAGTTTTAGATTCCGATGCTTCACTTCAGGTTTACTGTATCCCTTGGACCTTCTTATTGACGATGAAACACAGAAATTGCATCCGAAATTAATACAAAAGTCACAATGGTGACTTAAGTACAAGAGGACTGACACTCTCACTTTCTATGATTTGAACCTCTCCTGTGAGTCCAGTTTCAGATTCCGATGCTTCACTTCAGGTTTACATTATACCTTGCACCTTCTTACTGACGATGAAACACAGAAATTGCATCGGAATTAAATTCAAAAGGCACAATGCCGACTTAAGTACAAGAGGACTGACACTCTCACTTTCCATGATTTGAACCTCTCCTGTGAGTCCAGTTTTACATTCCGATGCTTCACTTCAGGTTTACTGTATCCCTTGGACATTCTTATTGACGATGAAAAACAGATATTGCATCGGAATTAAATTTAAATCGCACAATGCCGACTTAAGTACAAGAGGACTGACACCCTCACTTTCTATGATTTGAACCTCTCCTGTGAGTCCAGTTTTAGATTCCGATGCTTCACTTCAGGTTTACTGTATCCCTTGGACCTTCTTATTGACGATGACACACAGAAATTGCATCGGAATTTAATACAAAAGGCACAATGGCGGCTTAAGTACAAGAGGACTGACACTCTCACTTTCTATGATTTGAACCTCTCCTGTGAGTCCAGTTTTAGATTCCGATGCTTTACTTCAGGTTTACATTATACCTTGCACCTTCTTACTGACGATGAAACACAGAAATTGCATCGGAATTAAATTCAAAAGGCACAATGCCGACTTAAGTACAAGAGGACTGACACTCTCACTTTCCATGATTTGAACCTCTCCTGTGAGTCCAGTTTTAGATTCCGATGTTTCACTTCAGGTTTACTGTATCCCTTGGACGTTCTTATTGACGATGAAACACAGAAATTGCATCCGAATTTAATACAAAAATCACAATAGCGACTTTAGTACAAGAGGACCGACAATATCACTTTCTATGATTTGAACATCTCCTGTGAGTCCAGTTTTAGATTCCGATGCTTCACTTCAGGTTTACTGTATCCCTTGGACATTCTTATTGACGATGAAAAACAGATATTGCATCGGAATTAAATTTAAATCGCACAATGCCGACTTAAGTACAAGAGGACTGACACCCTCACTTTCTATGATTTGAACCTCTCCTGTGAGTCCAGTTTTAGATTCCGATGCTTCACTTCAGGTTTACTGTATCCCTTGGACCTTCTTATTGACGATGACACACAGAAATTGCATCGGAATTTAATACAAAAGGCACAATGGCGGCTTAAGTACAAGAGGACTGACACTCTCACTTTCTATGATTTGAACCTCTCCTGTGAGTCCAGTTTTAGATTCCGATGCTTTACTTCAGGTTTACTGTATCCCTTCGACCTTCTTATTGGCGATGACACACAGAAATTGCATCCGAATTTAATACAAAAGGCACAATGGCGACTTAAGTACAACAGGACTGACACTCTCACTTTCTATGATTTGAACCTCTCCTGTGAGTCCAGTTTTAGATTCCGATGCTTCACTTCAGGTTTACTGTATCCTTTGGACGTTCTTATTGACGATGAAACACAGAAATTGCATCCGAATTTAATACAAAAATCACAATAGCGACTTTAGTACAAAAGGACCGACAATATCACTTTCTATGATTTGAAGATCTCCTGTGAGTCCAGTTTTAGATTCCGATGCTTCACTTCAGGTTTACTGTATGCCTTGGACATTCGTATTGACGATGAAAAACAGATATTGCATCGGAATTAAATTTAAATTGCACAATGCCGACTTAAGTAAAAGAGGACTGACACTCTCACTTTCTATGATTTGAACCTCTCCTGTGAGTCCAGTTTTAGATTCCGATGCTTTACTTCAGGTTTACTGTATCCCTTCGAACTTCTTATTGACGATGACACACAGAAATTGCATCCGAATTTAATACAAAAGGCACAATGGCGACTTAAGTACAAGAGGACTGACACTCTCACTTTCTATGATTTTAACCTCTCCTGTGAGTCCAGTTTTAGATTCCGTTGCTTTACTTCAGGTTTACTGTATCCCTTCGACCTTCTTATTGACGATGACACACAGAAATTGCATCCGAATTTAATACAAAAGGCACAGTGGCGACTTAAGTACAAGAGGACTGACACTCTCACTTTCTATGATTTGAACCTCTCCTGTGAGTCCAGTTTTAGATTCCGATGCTTCACTTCAGGTTTACTGTATCCCTTGGACGTTCTTATTGACGATGAAACACAGAAATTGCATCCGAATTTAATACAAAAATCACAATAGCGACTTAAGTACAAGTGGACCGACAATATCACTTTCTATGATTTGAACATCTCCAGTGAGTCCAGTTTTAGATTCCGATGCTTCACTTCAGGTTTACTGTATCCCTTGGACATTCGTATTGACGATGAAAAACAGATATTGCATCGGAATTAAATTTAAATCGCACAATGCCGACTTAAGTAAAAGAGGACTGACACTGTCACTTTCTATGATTTGAAATTCTCCTGTGAGCCCAGTTTTAGATTCCGATGCTTTACTTCAGGTTTACTGTATCCCTTCGACCTTCTTATTGACGATGACACACAGAAATTGCATCCGAATTTAATACAAAAGGCACAATGGCGACTTAAGTACAAGAGGACTGACACTCTCACATTCTATGATTTGAACCTCTCCTGTGAGTTCAGTTTTAGATTCCGATGCTTCACTTCAGGTTTACTGTATCCCTTGGACCTTCTTATTGACGGTGAAACACAGAAATTGCATCCGAAATTAATACAAAAGTCACAATGGTGACTTAAGTACAAGAGGACTGACACTCTCTCTTTCTATGATTTGAACCTCTCCTGTGCGTCCAGTTTCAGATTCCGATGCTTCACTTCAGGTTTACTGTATCCCTTGGACGTTCTTATTGACGATGAAACACAGAAATTGCATCGGAATTAAATTCAAAAGGCACAGTGCCGACCTAAGTAGAAGACGACTAACACTCTCACTTTCTATGATTTGAACCTCTCCTGTGAGTTCAGTTTTAGATTCCGATGCTTCACTTCAGGTTTACTGTATCCCTTGGACCTTCTTATTGACGAAGAAACACAGAGTTTGCATCCGAATTTAATACAAAAGGCACAATGCCGACTTAAGTACATGAGGACTGACACTCTAACTTTCTATGATTCGAACCTCTCCTGTGAGTCCAGTTTTAGATTCCGATGTTTCACTTCAGGTTTACTGTATCCCTTGGACGTTCTTATTGACGATGAAACACAGAAATTGCATCCGAATTTAATACAAAAATCACAATAGCGACTTTAGTACAAGAGGACCGACAATATCACTTTCTATGATTTGAACATCTCCTGTGAGTCCAGTTTTAGATTCCGATGCTTCACTTCAGGTTTACTGTATCCCTTGGACATTCTTATTGACGATGAAAAACAGATATTGCATCGGAATTAAATTTAAATCGCACAATGCCGACTTAAGTACAAGAGGACTGACACCCTCACTTTCTATGATTTGAACCTCTCCTGTGAGTCCAGTTTTAGATTCCGATGGTTCACTTCAGGTTTACTGTATCCCTTGGACCTTCTTATTGACGATGACACACAGAAATTGCATCGGAATTTAATACAAAAGGCACAATGGCGGCTTAAGTACAAGAGGACTGACACTCTCACTTTCTATGATTTGAACCTCTCCTGTGAGTCCAGTTTTAGATTCCGATGCTTTACTTCAGGTTTACTGTATCCCTTCGACCTTCTTATTGGCGATGACACACAGAAATTGCATCCGAATTTAATACAAAAGGCACAATGGCGACTTAAGTACAACAGGACTGACACTCTCACTTTCTATGATTTGAACCTCTCCTGTGAGTCCAGTTTTAGATTCCGATGCTTCACTTCAGGTTTACTGTATCCTTTGGACGTTCTTATTGACGATGAAACACAGAAATTGCATCCGAATTTAATACAAAAATCACAATAGCGACTTTAGTACAAGAGGACCGACAATATCACTTTCTATGATTTGAACATCTCCTGTGAGTCCAGTTTTAGATTCCGATGCTTCACTTCAGGTTTACTGTATGCCTTGGACATTCGTATTGACGATGAAAAACAGATATTGCATCGGAATTAAATTTAAATTGCACAATGCCGACTTAAGTAAAAGAGGACTGACACTCTCACTTTCTATGATTTGAACCTCTCCTGTGAGTCCAGTTTTAGATTCCGATGCTTTACTTCAGGTTTACTGTATCCCTTCGAACTTCTTATTGACGATGACACACAGAAATTGCATCCGAATTTAATACAAAAGGCACAATGGCGACTTAAGTACAAGAGGACTGACACTCTCACTTTCTATGATTTTAACCTCTCCTGTGAGTCCAGTTTTAGATTCCGTTGCTTTACTTCAGGTTTACTGTATCCCTTCGACCTTCTTATTGACGATGACACACAGAAATTGCATCCGAATTTAATACAAAAGGCACAATGGCGACTTAAGTACAAGAGGACTGACACTCTCACTTTCTATGATTTGAACCTCTCCTGTGAGTCCAGTTTTAGATTCCGATGCTTCACTTCAGGTTTACTGTATCCCTTGGACCTTCTTATTGACGATGAAACACAGAAATTGCATCCGAAATTAATACAAAAGTCACAATGGTGACTTAAGTACAAGAGGACTGACACTCTCACTTTCTATGATTTGAACCTCTCCTGTGAGTCCAGTTTCAGATTCCGATGCTTCACTTCAGGTTTACATTATACCTTGCACCTTCTTACTGACGATGAAACACAGAAATTGCATCGGAATTAAATTCAAAAGGCACAATGCCGACTTAAGTACAAGAGGACTGACACTCTCACTTTCCATGATTTGAACCTCTCCTGTGAGTCCAGTTTTACATTCCGATGCTTCACTTCAGGTTTACTGTATCCCTTGGACCTTCTAATTGTCGATGAAACACAGAGTTTGCATCCGAATTTAATACAAAAGGTACAATGCCGACTTAAGTACAAGAGGACTGACACTCTAACTTTCTATGATTTGCACCTCTCCTGTGAGACCAGTTTTAGAATCCGATGCTTCACTTCAGGTTTACTGTATCCCTTGGACCTTCTTATTGACGATGAAACACAGAAATTGCATCCGAATTTAACACAAAAATCACAATTGCGACTTTAGTACAAGAGGACCGACAATCTCACTTTCTATGATTTGAACGCCCGCATCTCATGGTGGTGCGGTAGCGTTCTCGCTTACCATGCCCGGGTTCCCGGGTTCGATTCCCGGCGGGGTCAGGGATTTTCTCTGCCTCGTGATGGCTGGGTGTTGTGTGCTGTAATTAGGTTAGTTCGGTTTAAGTAGTTCTAAGTTCTAGGGGACTGATGACCATAGATGTCAAGTCCCATAGTGCTCAGAGCCATTTGAACCATTTTAGCCATGATTTGAACATCTCCTGTGAGTCCAGTTTTAGGTTCAGATGCTTCACTTCAGGTTTACTGTATCCCTTGGACCTTCTTATTGACGATGAAAAACAGATATTGCATCGGAATTAAATTTAAAACGCCCAATGCCGACTTAAGTAAAAGAGGACTGACACTCTCACTCTCTATGATTTGAACCTCTCCTGTGAGTTCAGTTTTAGATTCCGATGCTTCACTTCAGGTTTACTCTATCCCTTGGACCTTTCGTATTGACGAAGAAACACAGAGTTTGCATCCGAATTTAATACAAAAGGCACAATGCCGACTTAAGTACAAGAGGACTGACACTCTAACTTTCTATGATTTGAACCTCTCCTGTGAGTCCAGTTTTAGATTCCGATGCTTCACTTCAGGTTTACTGTATCCCTTGGACCTTCTTAGTGACGATGAAACACAGAAATTGCATCCGAATTTAATACAAAAATCACAATGGCGACTTTAGTATAAGAGGACCGACAATATCACTTTCTATGATTTGAACATCTCCTGTGAGTCCAGTTTTAGATTCCGATGCTTCACTTCAGGTTTACTGTATACCTTGCACCTTCTTATTGACGATGAAACACAGAAATTGCATCGGAATTAAATTCAAAAGGCACAATGCCGACTTAAGTACAAGTGGACTGACACTCTCACTTTCTATGATTTGAACCTCTCGTGTGAGCCCAGTTTAGATTCCGATGCTTTACTTCAGGTTTACTGTATCCCTTGGAAATTCTTATTGACGATGACACACAGAATTTGCATCCGAATTTAATACAAAAGGCACAATGGCGACTTAAGTACAAGAGGACTGACACTCTCACTTTCTATGATTTGAATCTCACCTGTGAGTCCAGTTTTAGATTCCGATGCTTCACTTCAGGTTTACTGTATCCCTTGGACCTTCTTATTGACGATGAAAAACAGATATTGCATCGGAATTAAATTTAAAACGCACAATGCCGACTTAAGTAAAAGAGGACTGACACTCCCACTTTCTATGATTTGAACCTCTCCTGTGAGTTCAGTTTTAGATTCCGATGCTTCACTTCAGGTTTACTGTATCCCTTTTACCTTATTATTGACGAAGAAACACAGAGTTTGCATCCGAATTTAATACAAATGGCACAATGCCGACTTAAGTACAAGAGGGCTGACACTCTAACTTTCTATGATTTTAACCTCTCCTGAGAGTCCAGTTTTAGATTCCGATGCTTCACTTCAGGTTTACTGTATCCATTCGACCTTCTTATTGACGATGACACACAGAAATTGCATCCGAATTTAATACAAAAGGCACAATGGCGACTTAAGTACAAGAGGACTGACAGTCTCACTTTCTATGATTTGAACCTCTCCTGTGAGTCCAGTTTTTGATTCCGATGCTTCACTTCAGGTTTACTGTATCCGTTGGACCTTCTTATTGACGATGAAACACAGACATTGCATCCGAAATTAATACAAAAGTCACAATGGTGACTTAAGTACAAGAGGACTGACACTCTCACTTTCTATGATTTGAACCTCTCCTGTGAGTCCAGTTTCAGATTCCGATGCTTCACTTCAGGTTTCTGTATCCCTTGGACGTTCTTATTGACGATGAAACACAGAAATTGCATCGGAATTAAATTCAAAAGGCACAGTGCCGACCTAAGTAGAAGACGACTAACACTCTCACTTTCTATGATTTGAACCTATCCTGTGAATCCAGTTTTAGATTCCGATGCTTCACTTCAGGTTTACTGTATACCTTGCACCTTCTTATTGACGATGAAACACAGAAATTGCATCGGAATTAAATTCAAAAGGCACAATGCCGACTTAAGTACAAGAGGACTGACACTCTCACTTTCTATGATTTGAACCTCTCCTGTGAGTCCAGTTTTACATTCCGATGCTTCACTTCAGGTTTACTGTATCCCTTGGACCTTCTAATTGACGATGAAACACAGAGTTTCATCCGAATTTAATACAAAAGGTACAATGCCGACTTAAGTACAAGAGGACTGACACCCTAACTTTCTATGATTTGCACCTCTCCTGTGAGTCCAGTTTTAGATTCCGATGCTTCACTTCAGGTTTCCTGTATCCCTTGGACCTTCTTATTGACGATGAAACACAGAAATTGCATCCGAATTTAATACAAAAATCACAATTGCGACTTTAGTACAAGAGGACCGTAAATCTTACTTTCTTTGATTTGAACGCCCGCATCTCGTGGTCGTGCGGTAGCGTTCTCGCTTACCATGAACGGGTTCCCAGGTTCGATTCCCGGCGGGGTCAGGGATTTTCTCTGCCTCGTGATGGCTGGGTGTTGTGTGCTGTCCTTAGGTTAGTTCGGTTTAAGTAGTTCTAAGTTCTAGGGGACTGATGACCATAGATGTTAAGTCCCATAGTGCTCAGAGCCATTTGAACCATTTTAGCCATGATTTGAACATCTCCTGTGAGTCCAGTTTTAGATTCAGATGCTTCACTTCAGGTTTACTGTATCCCTTGGACCTTCTTATTGACGATGAAAAACAGATTTTCCATCGGAATTAAATTTAAAACGCCCAATGCCGACTTAAGTAAAAGAGGACTCACACTCTCACTTTCTATGATTTGAACCTCTCCTGTGAGTTCAGTTTTGGATTCCGATGCTTCACTTCAGGCTTACTGTATCCCTTGGACCTTTCGAATTGACGAAGAAACACAGAAATTGCATCCGAAATAATACAAAAGGCACAATGGCGACTTAAGTACAAGAGGACTGACACTCTCACTTTCTATGATTTGAACCTCTCCTGTGAGTCCAGTTTTAGATTCCGATGCTTTACTTCGGGTTTACTGTATCCCTTCGACCTTCTTATTGACGATGACACACAGAAATTGCATCCGAAATTAATACAAAAGTCACAATGGTGACTTAAGTACAAGAGGACTGACACTCTCTCTTTCTATGATTTGAACCTCTCCTGTGCGTCCAGTTTCAGATTCCGATGCTTCACTTCAGGTTTACTGTATCCCTTGGACCTTCTTATTGACGAAGAAACACAGAGTTTGCATCCGAATTTAATACAAAAGGCACAATGCCGACTTAAGTACATGAGGACTGACACTCTAACTTTCTGTGATTCGAACCTCTCCTGTGAGTCCAGTTTTAGATTCCGATGATTCACTTCAGGTTTACTGTATCCCTTAGACGTTCTTATTGACGATGAAACACAGAAATTGCATCCGAATTTAATACAAAAATCACAATAGCGACTTTAGTACAAGAGGACCGACAATATCACTTTCTATGATTTGAACATCTCCTGTGAGTCCAGTTTTAGATTCCGATGCTTCACTTCAGGTTTACTGTATCCCTTGGACATTCTTATTGACGATGAAAAACAGATATTGCATCGGAATTAAATTTAAATCGCACAATGCCGACTTAAGTACAAGAGGACTGACACCCTCACTTTCTACGATTTGAACCTCTCCTGTGAGTCCAGTTTTAGATTCCGATGCTTCACTTCAGGTTTACTGTATCCCTTGGACATTCGTATTGACGATGAAAAACAGATATTGCATCGGAATTAAATTTAAATTGCCCAATGCCGACTTAAGTAAAAGAGGACTGACACTCTCACTTTCTATGATTTGAACCTCTCCTGTGAGTCCAGTTTTAGATTCCGATGCTTTACTTCAGGTTTACTGTATCCCTTCGAACTTCTTATTGACGATGACACACAGAGATTGCATCCGAATTTAATACAAAAGGCACAATGGCGACTTAAGTACAAGAGGACTGACACTCTCACTTTCTATGATTTGAACCTCTCCTGTGAGTCCAGTTTTAGATTCCGTTGCTTTACTTCAGGTTTACTGTATCCCTTCGACCTTCTTATTGACGATGACACACAGAAATTGCATCCGAATTTAATACAAAAGGCACAATGGCGACTTAAGTACAAGAGGACTGACACTCTCACTTTCTATGATTTGAACCTCTCCTGTGAGTCCAGTTTTAGATTCCGATGCTTCACTTCAGGTTTACTGTATCCCTTGGACCTTCTTATTGACGATGAAACACAGAAATTGCATCCGAAATTAATACAAAAGTCACAATGGTGACTTAAGTACAAGAGGACTGACACTCTCACTTTCCATGATTTGAACCTCTCCTGTGAGTCCAGTTTCAGATTCCGATGCTTCACTTCAGGTTTACTGTATACCTTGCACCTTCTTACTGACGATGAAACACAGAAATTGCATCGGAATTAAATTCAAAAGGCACAATGCCGACTTAAGTACAAGAGGACTGACACTCTCACTTTCTATGATTTGAACCTCTCCTGTGGGTCCAGTTTTACATTCCGATGCTTCACTTCAGGTTTACTGTATCCCTTGGACCTTCTAATTGTCGATGAAACACAGAGTTTGCATCCGAATTTAATACAAAAGGTACAATGCCGACTTAAGTACAAGAGGACTGACACTCTAACTTTCTATGATTTGCACCTCTCCTGTGAGTCCAGTTTTAGAATCCGATGCTTCACTTCAGGTTTACTGTATCCCTTGGACCTTCTTATTGACGATGAAACACAGAAATTGCATCCGAAATTAACACAAAAATCACAATTGCGACTTTAGTACAAGAGGACCGACAATCTCACTTTCTATGATTTGAACGCCCGCATCTCATGGTGGTGCGGTAGCGTTCTCGCTTACCATGCCCGGGTTCCCGGGTTCGATTCCCGGCGGGGTCAGGGATTTTCTCTGCCTCGTGATGGCTGGGTGTTGTGTGCTGTAATTAGGTTAGTTCGGTTTAAGTAGTTCTAAGTTCTAGGGGACTGATGACCATAGATGTTAAGTCCCATAGTGCTCAGAGCCATTTGAACCATTTTAGCCATGATTTGAACATCTCCTGTGAGTCCAGTTTTAGATTCAGATGCTTCACTTCAGGTTTACTGTATCCCTTGGACCTTCTTATTGACGATGAAAAACAGATTTTCCATCGGAATTAAATTTAAAACGCCCAATGCCGACTTAAGTAAAAGAGGACTCACACTCTCACTTTCTATGATTTGAACCTCTCCTGTGAGTTCAGTTTTGGATTCCGATGCTTCACTTCAGGCTTACTGTATCCCTTGGACCTTTCGAATTGACGAAGAAACACAGAAATTGCATCCGAAATAATACAAAAGGCACAATGGCGACTTAAGTACAAGAGGACTGACACTCTCACTTTCTATGATTTGAACCTCTCCTGTGAGTCCAGTTTTAGATTCCGATGCTTTACTTCAGGTTTACTGTATCCCTTCGACCTTCTTATTGACGATGACACACAGAAATTGCATCCGAAATTAATACAAAAGTCACAATGGTGACTTAAGTACAAGAGGACTGACACTCTCTCTTTCTATGATTTGAACCTCTCCTGTGCGTCCAGTTTCAGATTCCGATGCTTCACTTCAGGTTTACTGTATCCCTTGGACCTTCTTATTGACGAAGAAACACAGAGTTTGCATCCGAATTTAATACAAAAGGCACAATGCCGACTTAAGTACATGAGGACTGACACTCTAACTTTCTGTGATTCGAACCTCTCCTGTGAGTCCAGTTTTAGATTCCGATGATTCACTTCAGGTTTACTGTATCCCTTAGACGTTCTTATTGACGATGAAACACAGAAATTGCATCCGAATTTAATACAAAAATCACAATAGCGACTTTAGTACAAGAGGACCGACAATATCACTTTCTATGATTTGAACATCTCCTGTGAGTCCAGTTTTAGATTCCGATGCTTCACTTCAGGTTTACTGTATCCCTTGGACATTCTTATTGACGATGAAAAACAGATATTGCATCGGAATTAAATTTAAATCGCACAATGCCGACTTAAGTACAAGAGGACTGACACCCTCACTTTCTACGATTTGAACCTCTCCTGTGAGTCCAGTTTTAGATTCCGATGCTTCACTTCAGGTTTACTGTATCCCTTGGACCTTCTTATTGACGATGACACACAGAAATTGCATCGGAATTTAATACAAAAGGCACAATGGCGGCTTAAGTACAAGAGGTCTGACACTCTCACTTTCTATGATTTGAACCTCTCCTGTGAGTCCAGTTTTAGATTCCGATGCTTTACTTAAGGTTTACTGTATCCCTTCGACCTTCTTATTGACGATGACACACAGAAATTGCATCCGAATTTAATACAAAAGGCACAATGGCGACTTAAGTACAACAGGACTGACACTCTCACTTTCTATGATTTGAACCCCTCCTGTGAGTCCAGTTTTCGATTCCGATGCTTCACTTCAGGTTTACTGTATCCCTTGGACGTTCTTATTGACGATGAAACACAGAAATTGCATCCGAATTTAATACAAAAATCACAATAGCGACTTTAGTACAAGAGGACCGACAATATCACTTTCTATGATTTGAACATCTCCTGTGAGTCCAGTTTTAGATTCCGATGCTTCACTTCAGGTTTACTGTATCCCTTGGACATTCGTATTGACGATGAAAAACAGATATTGCATCGGAATTAAATTTAAATTGCACAATGCCGACTTAAGTAAAAGAGGACTGACACTCTCACTTTCTATGATTTGAACCTCTCCTGTGAGTCCAGTTTTAGATTCCGATGCTTTACTTCAGGTTTACTGTATCCCTTCGAACTTCTTATTGACGATGACACACAGAAATTGCATCCGAATTTAATACAAAAGGCACAATGGCGACTTAAGTACAAGAGGACTGACACTCTCACTTTCTATGATTTGAACCTCTCCTGTGAGTCCAGTTTTAGATTCCGTTGCTTTACTTCAGGTTTACTGTATCCCTTCGACCTTCTTATTGACGATGACACACAGAAATTGCATCCGAATTTAATACAAAAGGCACAATGGCGACTTAAGTACAAGAGGACTGACACTCTCACTTTCTATGATTTGAACCTCTCCTGTGAGTCCAGTCTTAGATTCCGATGCTTCACTTCAGGTTTACTGTATCCCTTGGACCTTCTTATTGACGATGAAACACAGAAATTGCATCCGAAATTAATACAAAAGTCACAATGGTGACTTAAGTACAAGAGGACTGACACTCTCACTTTCTATGATTTGAACCTCTCCTGTGAGTCCAGTTTCAGATTCCGATGCTTCACTTCAGGTTTACTGTATACCTTGCACCTTCTTACTGACGATGAAACACAGAAATTGCATCGGAATTAAATTCAAAAGGCACAATGCCGACTTAAGTACAAGAGGACTGACACTCTCACTTTCTATGATTTGAACCTCTCCTGTGGGTCCAGTTTTACATTCCGATGCTTCACTTCAGGTTTACTGTATCCCTTGGACCTTCTAATTGTCGATGAAACACAGAGTTTGCATCCGAATTTAATACAAAAGGTACAATGCCGACTTAAGTACAAGAGGACTGACACTCTAACTTTCTATGATTTGCACCTCTCCTGTGAGTCCAGTTTTACAATCCGATGCTTCACTTCAGGTTTACTGTATCCCTTGGACCTTCTTATTGACGATGAAACACAGAAATTGCATCCGAATTTAACACAAAAATCACAATTGCGACTTTAGTACAAGAGGACCGACAATCTCACTTTCTATGATTTGAACGCCCGCATCTCATGGTGGTGCGGTAGCGTTCTCGCTTACCATGCCCGGGTTCCCGGGTTCGATTCCCGGCGGGGTCAGGGATTTTCTCTGCCTCGTGATGGCTGGGTGTTGTGTGCTGTAATTAGGTTAGTTCGGTTTAAGTAGTTCTAAGTTCTAGGGGACTGATGACCATAGATGTTAAGTCCCATAGTGCTCAGAGCCATTTGAACCATTTTAGCCATGATTTGAACATCTCCTGTGAGTCCAGTTTTAGGTTCAGATGCTTCACTTCAGGTTTACTGTATCCCTTGGACCTTCTTATTGACGATGAAAAACAGATATTGCATCGGAAATAAATTTAAAACGCCCAATGCCGACTTAAGTAAAAGAGGACTGACACTCTCACTCTCTATGATTTGATCCTCTCCTGTGAGTTCAGTTTTAGATTCCGATGCTTCACTTCAGGTTTACTCTATCCCTTGGACCTTTCGTATTGACGAAGAAACACAGAGTTTGCATCCGAATTTAATACAAAAGGCACAATGCCGACTTAAGTACAAGAGGACTGACACTCTAACTTTCTATGATTTGAACCTCTCCTGTGAGTCCAGTTTTAGATTCCGATGCTTCACTTCAGGTTTACTGTATCCCTTGGACCTTCTTAGTGACGATGAAACACAGAAATTGCATCCGAATTTAATACAAAAATCACAATGGCGACTTTAGTACAAGAGGACCGACAATATCACTTTCTATGATTTGAACATCTCCTGTGAGTCCAGTTTTCAATTCCGATGCTTCACTTCAGGTTTACTGTATCCCTTGGACCTTCTTATTGACGATGAAACACAGAAAATGCATCGGAATTAAATTTGAAACGCTCAATGCCGATTTAAGTAAAAGAGGACTGACACTCTCACTATCTATGATTTGAAACTCTCCTGTGAGTCCAGTTTTAGATTTTGATGCTTCACTTCAGGTTTACTGTATCCCTTGGACCTTCTTATTGACGAAGAAACACAGAGTTTGCATCCGAATTTAATACAAAAGGCACAATGGCGACTTTAGTACAAGAGGACCAACAATCTCATTTTCTATGATTTGAACATCTCCTGTGAGTCCAGTTTTAGTTTCCGATGCTTCACTTCAGGTTTACTGTATCCCTTGGACCTTCTTATTGACGATGAAACACAGAAAATGCATCGGAATTAAATTTAAAACGCACAATGCCGACTTAAGTAAAAGAGGACTGACACTCTCACTATCTATGATTTGAAACTCTCCTGTGAGTCCAGTTTTGGATTTTGATGCTTCATTTCAGGTTTATTGTATCCCTTGGACCTTCTTATTGACAATGAAACACAGAAATAGCATCGGAATTAAATTCAAAAGGCACAATGCCGACTTAAGTACAAGAGGACAGACACTCTAACTTTCTATGATTTGAACCTCTCCTGTGAGTCCAGTTTTAGATTCCGATGCTTCACT
Organism: Schistocerca americana; assembly: GCF_021461395.2. NCBI lineage: Eukaryota > Metazoa > Arthropoda > Insecta > Orthoptera > Acrididae > Schistocerca > Schistocerca americana. The sequence goes on along the minus strand of NC_060128.1, from coordinate 9,051,902 downwards.
TCAGGTTTACTCTATCCCTTAGACCTTCTTATTAACGATGAAACACAGAGTTTGCATCCGAATTTAATACAAAAGGCACAATGCCGACTTAAGTACAAGAGGACTGACACTTTAACTTTCTATGATTTCAACCTCTCCTGCGAGTCCAGTTTTAGATTCCGATGCTTCACTTCAGGTTTACTGTATACCTTGCACCTTCTTATTGACGATGAAACACAGAAATTGCATCGGAATTAAATTCAAAAGGCACAATGCCGACTTAAGTACAAGTGGACTGACACTCTCACTTTCTATGATTTGAACCTCTCGTGTGAGTCCAGTTTTAGATTCCGATGCTTTACTTCAGGTTTACTGTATCCCTTAAAAATTCTTATTGACGATGAAACACAGAATTTGCATCCGAATTTAATACAAAAGGCACAATGGCGACTTAAGTACAAGAGGACTGACACTCTCACTTTCTATGATTTGAATCTCACCTGTGAGTCCAGTTTTAGATTCCGATGCTTCACTTCAGGTTTACTGTATCCCTTGGACCTTCTTATTGACGATGAAAAACAGATATTGCATCGGAATTAAATTTAAAACGCACAATGCCGACTTAAGTAAAAGAGGACTGACACTCCCACTTTCTATGATTTGAACCTCTCCTGTGAGTTCAGTTTTAGATTCCGATGCTTCACTTCAGGTTTACTGTATCCCTTTTACATTCTTATTGATGAAGAAACACAGAGTTTGCATCCGAATTTAATACAAATGGCACAATGCCGACTTAAGTACAAGAGGACTGACACTCTAACTTTCTTTGATTTGAACCTCTCCTGAGAGTCCACTTTTAGATTCCGATGCTTCACTTCAGGTTAACTGTATCCCTTGGACGTTCTTATTGACGATGAAACACAGAAATTGCATCCGAATTTAATACAAAAATCACAATAGCGACTTTAGTACAAGAGGACCGACAATATCACTTTCTATGATTTGAACCTCTCCTGTGAGTCCAGTTTTAGATTCCGATGCTTCACTTCAGGTTTACTGTATCCCTTGGACATTCTTATTGACGATGAAAAACAGATATTGCATCGGAATTAAATTTAAAACGCACAATGCCGACTTAAGTAAAAGAGGACGGACACTCTCACCTTCTATGATTTGAACCTCTCCTGTGAGTCCAGTTTTAGATTCCGATGCTTTACTTCAGGTTTACTGTATCCCTTCGACCTTCTTATTGACGATGACACACAGATATTGCATCCGAATTCAATACAAAAGGCACAATGGCGACTTAAGTACAAGAGGACTGACACTCTCACTTTCTATGATTTGAACCTCTCCTGTGAGTCCAGTTTTAGATTCCGATGCTTTACTTCAGGTTTACTGTATCCATTCGACCTTCTTATTGACGATGACACACAGAAATTGCATCCGAATTTAATACAAAAGGCACAATGGCGACTTAAGTACAAGAGGACTGACAGTCTCACTTTCTATGATTTGAACCTCTCCTGTGAGTCCAGTTTTTGATTCCGATGCTTCACTTCAGGTTTACTGTATCCCTTGGACCTTCTTATTGACGATGAAACACAGAAATTGCATCCGAAAGTAATACAAAAGTCACAATGGTGACTTAAGTACAAGAGGACTGACACTCTCACTTTCTATGATTTGAACCTCTCCTGTGAGTCCAGTTTCAGATTCCGATGCTTCACTTCAGGTTTCTGTATCCCTTGGACGTTCTTATTGACGATGAAACACAGAAATTGCATCGGAATTAAATTTAAAGGCACAGTGCCGACCTAAGTAGAAGACGACTAACACTCTCACTTTCTATGATTTGAACATATCCTGTGAATCCAGTTTTAGATTCCGATGCTTCACTTCAGGTTTACTGTATACCTTGCACCTTCTTATTGACGATGAAACAGAGAAATTGCATCGGAATTAAATTCAAAAGGCACAATGCCGACTTAAGTACAAGAGGACTGACACTCTCACTTTCTATGATTTGAACCTCTCCTGTGAGTCCAGTTTTACATTCCGATGCTTCACTTCAGGTTTACTGTATCCCTTGGACCTTCTAATTGACGACGAAACACAGAGTTTCATCCGAATTTAATACAAAAGGTACAATGCCGACTTAAGTACAAGAGGACTGACACCCTAACTTTCTATGATTTGCACCTCTCCTGTGAGTCCAGTTTTAGATTCCGATGCTTCACTTCAGGTTTCCTGTATCCCTTGGACCTTCTTATTGACGATGAAACACAGAAATTGCATCCGAATTTAATACAAAAATCACAATTGCGACTTTAGTACAAGAGGACCGTAAATCTTACTTTCTATGATTTGAACGCCCGCATCTCGTGGTCGTGCGGTAGCGTTCTCGCTTACCATGAACGGGTTCCCAGGTTCGATTCCCGGCGGGGTCAGGGATTTTCTCTGCCTCGTGATGGCTGGGTGTTGTGTGCTGTCCTTAGGTTAGTTCGGTTTAAGTAGTTCTAAGTTCTAGGGGACTGATGACCATAGATGTTAAGTCCCATAGTGCTCAGAGCCATTTGAACCATTTTAGCCATGATTTGAACATCTCCTGTGAGTATAGTTTTAGATTCAGATGCTTCACTTCAGGTTTACTGTATCCCTTGGACCTTCTTGTTGACGATGAAAAACAGATTTTGCATCGGAATTAAAATTAAAACGCCCAATGCCGACTTAAGTAAAAGAGGACTGACACTCTCACTTTCTATGATTTGAACCTCTCCTGTGAGTTCAGTTTTAGATTCCGATGCTTCACTTCAGGCTTACTGTATCCCTCGGACCTTTCGTATTGACGAAGAAACACAGAGTTTGCATCCGAATTTAATACAAAAGGCACAATGCCGACTTAACTGAAAGAGGACTGACACTCTAACTCTCTATGATTTGAACCTCTCCTGTGAGTCCAGTTTTAGATTCCGATGCTACACTTCAGGTTTACTATATCCCTTGAACCTTCTTATTGACGATGAAACACAGAAATTGCATCCGAATTTAATACAAAAATCACAATGGCGACTTTAGTACAAGAGGACCGACAATATCACTTTCTATGATTTGAACATCTCCTGTGAGTCCAGTTTTAGATTCCGATGCTTCACTTCAGGTTTACTGTATCCCTTGGACCTTCTTATTGACGATGAAACACAGAAAATGCATCGGAATTAAATTTAAAACGCACAATGCCGACTTAAGTAAAAGAGGACTGACACTCGCACTATCTATGATTTGAAACTCTCCTGTGAGTCCAGTTTTAGATTTTGATGCTTCACTTCAGGTTTACTGTATCCCTTGGACCTTCTTATTGACGAAGAAACACAGAGTTTGCATCCGAATTTAATACAAAAGGCACAATGCCGACTTAAGTACAAGAGGACTGACACTCTAACTTTCTATGATTTGAACCTCTCCTGTGAGTCCAGTTTTAGATTCCGATGCTTCACTTCAGGTTTACTGTATCCCTTGGACCCTCTTATTGACGATGAAAAACAGAAATTGCATCCGAATTTAATACAAAAATCACAATGGCGACTTTAGTACAAGAGGACCGACAATCTCACTTTCTATGATTAGAACATCTCCTGTGAGTCCAGTTTTAGATTCCGTTGCTTCACTTCAGGTTTACTGTATCCCTTGGACCTTCTTATTGACGATGAAACACAGAAAATGCATCGGAATTAAATTTAAAACGCACAATACCGACTTAAGTAAAAGAGGACTGACACTCTCACTATCTATGATTTGAAACTCTCCTGTGAGTCCAGTTTTGGATTTTGATGCTTCATTTCAGGTTTATTGTTTCCCTTGGACCTTCTTATTGACAATGAAACACAGAAATAGCATCGGAATTAAATTCAAAAGGCACAATGCCGACTTAAGTACAAGGGGACTGACACTCTAACTTTCTATAATTTGAACCTCTCCTGTGAGTCCAGTTTTAGATTCCGATGCTTCACTTCAGGTTTACTGTATCCCTTAGACCTTCTTATTGACGATGAAACACAGAGTTTGCATCCGAATGTAATACAAAAGGCACAATGCCGACTTAAGTACAAGAGGGCTGACACTTTAACTTTCTATGATTTGAACCTCTCCTGTGAGTCCAGTTTTAGATTCCGATGCTACACTTCAGGTTTACTATATCCCTTGGACCTTCTTATTGACGATGAAACACAGAAATTGCATCCGAATTTAATACAAAAATCACAATGGCGACTTTAGTACAAGAGGACCGACAATATCACTTTCTATGATTTGAACATCTCCTGTGAGTCCAGTTTTAGATTCCGATGCTTCACTTCAGGTTTACTGTATCCGTTGGACCTTCTTATTGACGATGAAACACAGAAAATGCATCGGAATTAAATTTAAAACGCACAATGCCGACTTAAGTAAAAGAGGACTGACACTCGCACTATCTATGATTTGAAACTCTCCTTTGAGTCCAGTTTTAGATTTTGATGCTTCACTTCAGGTTTACTGTATCCCTTGGACCTTCTTATTGACGAAGAAACACAGAGTTTGCATCCGAATTTAATACAAAAGGCACAATGCCGACTTAAGTACAAGAGGACTGACACTCTAACTTTCTATGATTTGAACCTCTCCTGTGAGTCCAGTTTTAGATTCCGATGCTTCACTTCAGGTTTACTGTATCCCTTGGACCTTCTTATTGACGATGAAAAACAGAAATTGCATCCGAATTTAATACAAAAATCACAATGGCGACTTTAGTACAAGAGGACCGACAATCTCACTTTCTATGATTAGAACACCTCCTGTGAGTCCAGTTTTAGATTCCGTTGCTTCACTTCAGGTTTACTGTATCCCTTGGACCTTCTTATTGACGATGAAACACAGAAAATGCATCGGAATTAAATTTAAAACGCACAATACCGACTTAAGTAAAAGAGGACTGACACTCTCACTATCTATCATTTGAAACTCTCCTGTGAGTCCAGTTTTGGATTTTGATGCTTCATTTCAGGTTTATTGTATCCCTTGGACCTTCTTATTGACAATGAAACACAGAAATAGCATCGGAATTAAATTCAAAAGGCACAATGCCGACTTAAGTACAAGGGGACTGACACTCTAACTTTCTATGATTTGCACCTCTCCTGTGAGTCCAGTTTTAGATTCCGATGCTTCACTTCAGGTTTCCTGTATCCCTTGGACCTTCTTATTGACGATGAAACACAGAAATTGCATCCGAATTTAATACTAAAATCACAATTGCGACTTTAGTACAAGAGGACCGTAAATCTTACTTTCTATGATTTGAACGCCCGCATCTCGTGGTCGTGCGGTAGCGTTCTCGCTTACCATGAACGGGTTCCCAGGTTCGATTCCCGGCGGGGTCAGGGATTTTCTCTGCCTCGTGGTGGCTGGGTATTGTGTGCTGTCCTTAGGTTAGTTCGGTTTAAGTAGTTCTAAGTTCTAGGGGACTGATGACCATAGATGTTAAGTCCCATAGTGCTCAGAGCCATTTGAACCATTTTAGCCATGATTTGAACATCTCCTGTGAGTCCAGTTTTAGATTCAGATGCTTCACTTCAGGTTTACTGTATCCCTTGGAAGTTCTTATTGACGATGAAAAACAGAATTTGCATCGGAATTAAATTTAAAACGCCCAATGCCGACTTAAGTAAAAGAGGACTGACACTCTCACTTTCTATGATTTCAACCTCTCCTGTGAGTTCAGTTTTAGATTCCGATGCTTCACTTCAGGCTCACTGTATCCCTTGGACCTTTCGTATTGACGAAGAAACACAGAGTTTGCATCCGAATTTAATACAAAAGGCACAATGCCGACTTAACTAAAAGAGGACTGACACTCTAACTTTCTATGATTTGAACCTCTCCTGTGAAACCAGTTTTAGATTCCGATGCTACACTTCAGGTTTACTATATCCCTTGGACCTTCTTATTGACGATGAAACACAGAAATTGCATCCGAATTTAATACAAAAATCACAATGGCGACTTTAGTACAAGAGGACCGACAATATCACTTTCTATGATTTGAACATCTCCTGTGAGTCCAGTTTTAGATTCCGATGCTTCACTTCAGGTTTACTGTATCCCTTGGACCTTCTTATTGACGATGAAACACAGAAAATGCATCGGAATTAAATTTAAAACGCACAATGCCGACTTAAGTAAAAGAGGACTGACACTCGCACTATCTATGATTTGAAACTCTCCTGTGAGTCCAGTTTTAGATTTTGATGCTTCACTTCAGGTTTACTGTATCCCTTGGACCTTCTTATTGACGAAGAAACACAGAGTTTGCATCCGAATTTAATACAAAAGGCACAATGCCGACTTAAGTACAAGAGGACTGACACTCTAACTTTCTATGATTTGAACCTCTCCTGTGAGTCCAGTTTTAGATTCCGATGCTTCACTTCAGGTTTACTGTATCCCTTGGACCTTCTTATTGACGATGAAAAACAGAAAATGCATCCGAATTTAATACAAAAATCACAATGGCGACTTTAGTACAAGAGGACCGACAATCTCACTTTCTATGATTAGAACATCTCCTGTGAGTCCAGTTTTAGATTCCGTTGCTTCACTTCAGGTTTACTGTATCCCTTGGACCTTCTTATTGACGATGAAACACAGAAAATGCATCGGAATTAAATTTAAAACGCACAATACCGACTTAAGTAAATGAGGACTGACACTCTCACTATCCATGATTTGAAACTCTCCTGTGAGTCCAGTTTTGGATTTTGATGCTTCATTTCAGGTTTATTGTATCCCTTGGACCTTCTTATTGACAATGAAACTCAGAAATAGCATCGGAATTAAATTCAAAAGGCACAATGCCGACTTATGTACAAGGGGACTGACACTCTAACTTTCTATAATTTGAACCTCTCCTGTGAGTCCAGTTTTAGATTCCGATGCTTCACTTCAGGTTTACTGTATCCCTTAGACCTTCTTATTGACGATGAAACACAGAGTTTGCATCCGAATTTAATACAAAAGGCACAATGCCGACTTAAGTACAAGAGGACTGACACTTTAACTTTCTACGATTTCAACCTCTCCTGCGAGTCCAGTTTTGGATTCCGATGCTTCACTTCAGGTTTACTGTATACCTTGCACCTTCTTATTGACGATGAAACACAGAAATTGCATCGGAATTAAATTCAAAAGGCACAATGCCGACTTAAGTACAAGTGGACTGACACTCTCACTTTCTATGATTTGAACCTCTCGTGTGAGTCCAGTTTTAGATTCCGATGCTTTACAACAGGTTTACTGTATCCCTTGGACCCTCTTATTGACGATGACACACAGAATTTGCATCCAAATTTAATACAAGAGGCACAATGGCGACTTAAATACAAGAGGACTGACACTCTCACATTCTATGATTTGAATCTCTCCTGTGAGTCCAGTTTTAGATTCCAATGCTTCACTTCAGGTTTACTGTATCCCTTGGACCTTCTTATTGACGATGAAAAACAGATATTGCATCGGAATTAAATTTAAAACGCACAATGCCGACTTAAGTAAAAGAGGACTGACACTCTCACTTTCTATGATTTGAACCTCTCCTGTGAGTTCACTTTTAGATTCCGATGCTTCACTTCAGGTTTACTGTATCCCTTGGACCTTCTTATTGACGAAGAAACACAGAGTTTGCATCCGAATTTAATACAAAAGGCACAATGCCGACTTAAGTACAAGAGGATTGCCACTCTAACTTTCTATGATTTGAACCTTTCCTGTGAGTACAGTTTTAGATTCCGATGCTTCACTTCAGGTTTACTGTATTCCTTGGACCTTCTTATTGACGATGAAACACAGAAATTGCATCCGAATTTAATACAAAAATCACAATGGCGACTTTAGTACAAGAGGACCGACAATCTCACTTTCTATGATTTGAACATCTCCTGTGAGTCCTGTTTTAGATTCCGATGCTTCACTTCAGGTTTACTGTATCCCTTGGACCTTCTTATTGACGATGAAACACAGAAAATGCATCGGAATTAAATTTAAAACGCACAATGCCGACTTAAGTAAAAGAGGACTGACACTCTCACTATCTATGATTTGAAACTCTCCTGTGAGTCCAGTTTTGGATTTTGATGCTTCATTTCAGGTTTATTGTATACCTTGGACCTTCTTATTGACAATGAAACACAGAAATAGCATCGGAATTAAATTCAAAAGGCACAATGCCGACTTAAGTACAAGAGTACTGACACTCTAACTTTCTATGATTTGAACCTCTCCTGTGAGTCCAGTTTTAGATTCCGATGCTTCACTTCAGGTTTACTGTATCCCTTAGACCTTCTTATTGACGATGAAACACAGAGTTTGCATCCGAATTTAATACAAAAGGCACAATGCCGACTTAAGTACAAGAGGACTGACACTTTAACTTTCTATGATTTCAACCTCTCCTGCGAGTCCACTTTTGGATTCCGATGCTTCACTTCAGGTTTACTGTATACCTTGCACCTTCTTATTGACGATGAAACACAGAAATTGCATCGGAATTAAATTCAAAAGGCACAATGCCGACTTAAGTACAAGTGGACTGACCCTCTCACTTTCTATGATTTGAACCTCTCGTGTGAGTCCAGTTTTAGATTCCGATGCTTCACTTCAGGTTTACTGTATACCTTGCACCTTCTTATTGACGATGAAACACAGAAATTACATCGGAATTAAATTCAAAAGGCACAATGCCGACTTAAGTAAAAGAGGACTGACACTCTCACTTTCTATGATTTGAACCTCTCCTGTGAGTTCAGTTTTAGATTCCGATGGTTTACTTCAGGTTTACTGTATCCCTTGGAAATTCTTATTGACGATGACACACAGAATTTGCATCCGAATTTAATACAAAAGGCACAATGGCGACTTAAGTACAAGAGGACCGACAATCTCACTTTCTATGATTTGAACACCTCCTGTGAGTCCAGTTTTAGATTCCGATGCTTCACTTCAGGTTTACTGTATCCCTTCGACCTTCTTATTGACGATGAAACACAGAAAATGCATCGGAATTAAATTTAAAACGCACAATGCCGACTTAAGTAAAAGAGGACTAACACTCTCACTATCTATGATGTGAAACTCTCCTGTGAGTCCAGTTTTAGATTCCGATGCTTCATTTCAGGTTAACTGTATCCCTTGGACCATCTTATTGACAATGAAACACAGAAATAGCATCGGAATTAAATTCAAAAGGCACAATGCCGACTTAAGTACAAGAGGACTGACACTCTAACTTTTTATGATTTGAACCTCTAGTGTGAGTCCAGTTTTAGATTCCGATGCTTCACTTCAGGTTTACTGTATCCCTTGGACCTTCTTATTGACGATGAAACACAGAAATTGCATCCGAATTTAATACAAAAATCACAATGGCGAGTTTAGTACAAGAGGACCGACAATCTCTTTTTCTATGATTTGAACATCTCCTGTGAGTCCAGTTTTAGATTCCGATGCTTCACTTCAGGTTCACTGTATCCCTTGGACCTTCTTATTGACGATGAAACACAGATATTGCATCGTAATTAAATTTAAAACGCACAATGCCGACTTAAGTAAAAGAGGACTGACACTCTCACTTTCTATGATTTAAACCTCTCCTGAGAGGTCAGATTTAGATTCCGATGCTTCACTTCAGGTTTACTGTATCCCGTGGACCTTCTTATTGACTATGAAACACAGAAATAGCATCGGAATTAAATTCAAAAGGCACAATGCCGACTTAAGTACAAGAGGACTGACACTCTAACTTTTTATAATTTGAACCTCTCCTGTGAGTCCAGTTTTAGATTCCGATGCTTCACTTCAGGTTTACTGTATCCCTTGGACCTTCTTATTGACGATGAAACACAGAGTTTGCATCCGAATTTAATACAAAAGGCACAATGCCGACTTAAGTACAAGAGGACTGTCACTTTAACTTTCTATGATTTCAACCTCTCTTGTGAGTCCAGTTTTAGATTCCGATGCTTTACTTCAGGTTTACTGTATCCCTTGGACCTTCCTATTGAGGATGACACACAGAATTTGCATCCGAATTTAATACAGAAGGAACAATGGCGACTTAAGTACAAGAGGACTGACACTCTCACTTTCTATGATTTGAATCTCTCCTGTGAGACCAGTTTTAGATTCCGATGCTTCACTTCAGGTTTACTGTATCCCTTGGACCTTGTTATTGACGATGAAACACAGAAATTGCATCCGAAATTAATACAAAAGTCACAATGGTGACTTAAGTACAAGAGGACTGACACTCTTCCTTTATATGATTTGAACCTCTCCTCTGAGTCCAGTTTTAGATTCCGATGCTTCACCTCAGGTTTACTGTATCCCTTGGACCTTCTTATTGACGAAGAAACACAGAGTTTGCATCCGAATTTAATACAAAAGGCACAATGCCGACTTAAGTACAAGAGGATTGCCACTCTAACTTTCTATGATTTGAACCTTTCCTGTGAGTACAGTTTTAGATTCCGATGCTTCACTTCAGGTTTACTGTATTCCTTGGACCTTCTTATTGACGATGAAACACAGAAATTGCATCCGAATTTAATACAAAAATCACAATGGCGACTTTAGTACAAGAGGACCGACAATCTCACTTTCTATGATTTGAACATCTCCTGTGAGTCCTGTTTTAGATTCCGATGCTTCACTTCAGGTTTACTGTATCCCTTGGACCTTCTTATTGACGATGAAACACAGAAAATGCATCGGAATTAAATTTAAAACGCACAATGCCGACTTAAGTAAAAGAGGACTGACACTCTCACTATCTATGATTTGAAACTCTCCTGTGAGTCCAGTTTTGGATTTTGATGCTTCATTTCAGGTTTATTGTATACCTTGGACCTTCTTATTGACAATGAAACACAGAAATAGCATCGGAATTAAATTCAAAAGGCACAATGCCGACTTAAGTACAAGAGGACTGACACTCTAACTTTCTATGATTTGAACCTCTCCTGTGAGTCCAGTTTTAGATTCCGATGCTTCACTTCAGGTTTACTGTATCCCTTAGACCTTCTTATTGACGATGAAACACAGAGTTTGCATCCGAATTTAATACAAAAGGCACAATGCCGACTTAAGTACAAGAGGACTGACACTTTAACTTTCTATGATTTCAACCTCTCCTGCGAGTCCACTTTTGGATTCCGATGCTTCACTTCAGGTTTACTGTATACCTTGCACCTTCTTATTGACGATGAAACACAGAAATTGCATCGGAATTAAATTCAAAAGGCACAATGCCGACTTAAGTACAAGTGGACTGACACTCTCACTTTCTATGATTTGAACCTCTCGTGTGAGTCCAGTTTTAGATTCCGATGCTTCACTTCAGGTTTACTGTATACCTTGCACCTTCTTATTGACGATGAAACACAGAAATTGCATCGGAATTAAATTCAAAAGGCACAATGCCGACTTAAGTAAAAGAGGACTGACACTCTCACTTTCTATGATTTGAACCTCTCCTGTGAGTTCAGTTTTAGATTCCGATGGTTTACTTCAGGTTTACTGTATCCCTTGGAAATTCTTATTGACGATGACACACAGAATTTGCATCCGAATTTAATACAAAAGGCACAATGGCGACTTAAGTACAAGAGGACTGACACTCTCACTTTCTATGATTTGAATCTCACCTGTGAGTCGAGTTTTAGATTCCGATGCTTCACTTCAGGTTTACTGTATCCCTTGGACCTTCTTATTGACGATGAAAAACAGATATTGCATCGGAATTAAATTTAAAACGCCCAATGCCGACTTAAGTAAAAGAGGACTGACACTCTCACTTTCTATCATTTGAACCTCTCCTGTGAGTTCAGTTTTAGATTCCGATGCTTCACTTCAGGTTTACTGTATCCCTTGGACCTTCTATTTTGACGAAGAAACACAGAGTTTGCATCCGAATTTAATACAAAAGGCACAATGCCGACTTAAGTACAAGAGGACTGACACTCTAACTTTCTATGATTTGAACCTCTCCTGAGAGTCCAGTTTTAGATTCCGATGCTTCACTTCAGGTTTACTGTATCCCTTGGACCTTCTTATTGACGATGAAACACAGAAATTGCATCCGAATTTAATACAAAAATCACAATGGCGACTTTAGTGCAAGAGGACCGACAATCTCACTTTCTATGATTTGAACACCTCCTGTGAGTCCAGTTTTAGATTCCGATGCTTCACTTCAGGTTTACTGTATCCCTTCGACCTTCTTATTGACGATGAAACACAGAAAATGCATCGGAATTAAATTTAAAACGCACAATGCCGACTTAAGTAAAAGAGGACTAACACTCTCACTATCTATGATGTGAAACTCTCCTGTGAGTCCAGTTTTAGATTCCGATGCTTCATTTCAGGTTAACTGTATCCCTTGGACCATCTTATTGACAATGAAACACAGAAATAGCATCGGAATTAAATTCAAAAGGCACAATGCCGACTTAAGTACAAGAGGACTGACACTCTAACTTTTTATGATTTGAACCTCTCCTGTGAGTCCAGTTTTAGATTCCGATGCTTCACTTCAGGTTTACTGTATCCCTTGGACCTTCTTATTGACGATGAAACACAGAAATTGCATCCGAATTTAATACAAAAATCACAATGGCGAGTTTAGTACAAGAGGACCGACAATCTCACTTTCTATGATTTGAACATCTCCTGTGAGTCCAGTTTTAGATTCCGATGCTTCACTTCAGGTTCACTGTATCCCTTGGACCTTCTTATTGACGATGAAACACAGATATTGCATCGTAATTAAATTTAAAACGCACAATGCCGACTTAAGTAAAAGAGGACTGACACTCTCACTTTCTATGATTTAAACCTCTCCTGAGAGGTCAGATTTAGATTCCGATGCTTCACTTCAGGTTTACTGTATCCCGTGGACCTTCTTATTGACTATGAAACACAGAAATAGCATCGGAATTAAATTCAAAAGGCACAACGCCGACTTAAGTACAAGAGGACTGACACTCTAACTTTTTATAATTTGAACCTCTCCTGTGAGTCCAGTTTTAGATTCCGATGCTTCACTTCAGGTTTACTGTATCCCTTGGACCTTCTTATTGACGATGAAACACAGAGTTTGCATCCGAATTTAATACAAAAGGCACAATGCCGACTTAAGTACAAGAGGACTGTCACCTTAACTTTCTATGATTTCAACCTCTCTTGTGAGTCCAGTTTTAGATTCCGATGCTTTACTTCAGGTTTACTGTATCCCTTGGACCTTCCTATTGAGGATGACACACAGAATTTGCATCCGAATTTAATACAGAAGGAACAATGGCGACTTAAGTACAAGAGGACTGACACTCTCACTTTCTATGATTTGAATCTCTCCTGTGAGACCAGTTTTAGATTCCGATGCTTCACTTCAGGTTTACTGTATCCCTTGGACCTTGTTATTGACAATGAAACACAGAAATTGCATCCGAAATTAATACAAAAGTCACAATAGTGACTTAAGTACAAGAGGACTGACACTCTTCCTTTATATGATTTGAACCTCTCGTCTGAGTCCAGTTTTAGATTCCGATGCTTCACCTCAGGTTTACTGTATCCCTTGGACCTTCTTATTGACGATGAAACACAGAAATTGCATCGGAATTTAATACAAATGGCGCAATGCCGACTTAAGTACAAGAGGACTGACACTCTCACTTTCTATGATTCGAACCTCTCCTGTGAGTCCAGTTTTGGATTCCGATGCTTCACTTCAGGTTTACTGTATCCCTTGGATCTTCTAATTGACGATGAAACACAGAGTTTGCATCCAAATGTAATACAAAAGGTACAATGCCGACTTAAGTACAAGAGGACGGACACTCTAACTTTCTAAGATTTGCACCTCTCCTGTGAGTCCAGTTTTAGATTCCGATGCTTCACTTCAGGTTTACTGTATCCCTTGGAACTTCAAGTTGACGATGAAACACAGAAATTGCATCCGAATTTAATAAAAAAATCACAATGGCGGCTTAAGAACAAGAGGACTGACACTCTCACTTTCTATGATTTGATCATCTCCTGTGAGTCCAGTTCTAGATTCCGATGCTTCACTTCAGGTTCACTGTATCCCTTGGACCTTCTTAATGACGATGAAACACAGATAATGCATCGGAATTAAATTTAAAACGCACAATGCCGACTTAAGTAAAAGAGGACTGACACTCTCACTATCTATGATTTGAATCTCTCCTGTGAGTCCAGTTTTAGATTCCGATGCTTCACTTCAGGTTTACTGTATCCCTTGGACATTCTTATTGACAACGAAACACAGAAATAGCATCGGAATTAAATTCAAAAGGCACAATGCCGACTTAAGTACAAGAGGACTGACACTCTAACTTTTTATGATTTGAACCTCTCCTGTGAGTCCAGTTTTAGATTCCGATGCTTCACTTCAGGTTTACAGTATACCTGGGACCTTCTTATTGACGATGAAACACAGAAATTGCATCCGAAATTAATACAAAAGTCACAATGGTGACTTAAGTACAAGAGGACTGACACTCTCACTTTCTATGATTTGAACCTCTCCTGTGAGTCCAGTTTTTGATTCCGATGCTTCACCTCAGGTTTACTGTATCTCTTGGACCTTCTTATTGACGATGAAACACAGAAATTGCATCCGAAATTAATACAAAAGTCACAATGGTGACTTAAGTACAAGAGGACTGACACTCTCACTTTTTATAATTTGAACCTCTCCTGTGAGTCCAGTTTTAGATTCCGATGCTTCACTTCAGGTTTACTGTATCCCTTGGACCTTCTTATTGACGATGAAACACAGAGTTTGCATCCGAATTTAATACAAAAGGCACAATGCCGACTTAAGTACAAGAGGACTGTCACTTTAACTTTCTATGATTTCAACCTCTCTTGTGAGTCCAGTTTTAGATTCCGATGCTTTACTTCAGGTTTACTGTATCCCTTGGACCTTCCTATTGAGGATGACACACAGAATTTGCATCCGAATTTAATACAGAAGGAACAATGGCGACTTAAGTACAAGAGGACTGACACTCTCACTTTCTATGATTTGAATCTCTCCTGTGAGACCAGTTTTAGATTCCGATGCTTCACTTCAGGTTTACTGTATCCCTTGGACCTTGTTATTGACGATGAAACACAGAAATTGCATCCGAAATTAATACAAAAGTCACAATGGTGACTTAAGTACAAGAGGACTGACACTCTTCCTTTATATGATTTGAACCTCTCCTCTGAGTCCAGTTTTAGATTCCGATGCTTCACCTCAGGTTTACTGTATCCCTTGGACCTTCTTATTGACGAAGAAACACAGAGTTTGCATCCGAATTTAATACAAAAGGCACAATGCCGACTTAAGTACAAGAGGATTGCCACTCTAACTTTCTATGATTTGAACCTTTCCTGTGAGTACAGTTTTAGATTCCGATGCTTCACTTCAGGTTTACTGTATTCCTTGGACCTTCTTATTGACGATGAAACACAGAAATTGCATCCGAATTTAATACAAAAATCACAATGGCGACTTTAGTACAAGAGGACCGACAATCTCACTTCCTATGATTTGAACATCTCCTGTGAGTCCTGTTTTAGATTCCGATGCTTCACTTCAGGTTTACTGTATCCCTTGGACCTTCTTATTGACGATGAAACACAGAAAATGCATCGGAATTAAATTTAAAACGCACAATGCCGACTTAAGTAAAAGAGGACTGACACTCTCACTATCTATGATTTGAAACTCTCCTGTGAGTCCAGTTTTGGATTTTGATGCTTCATTTCAGGTTTATTGTATACCTTGGACCTTCTTATTGACAATGAAACACAGAAATAGCATCGGAATTAAATTCAAAAGGCACAATGCCGACTTAAGTACAAGAGGACTGACACTCTAACTTTCTATGATTTGAACCTCTCCTGTGAGTCCAGTTTTAGATTCCGATGCTTCACTTCAGGTTTACTGTATCCCTTAGACCTTCTTATTGACGATGAAACACAGAGTTTGCATCCGAATTTAATACAAAAGGCACAATGCCGACTTAAGTACAAGAGGACTGACACTTTAACTTTCTATGATTTCAACCTCTCCTGCGAGTCCACTTTTGGATTCCGATGCTTCACTTCAGGTTTACTGTATACCTTGCACCTTCTTATTGACGATGAAACACAGAAATTGCATCGGAATTAAATTCAAAAGGCACAATGCCGACTTAAGTACAAGTGGACTGACACTCTCACTTTCTATGATTTGAACCTCTCGTGTGAGTCCAGTTTTAGATTCCGATGCTTCACTTCAGGTTTACTGTATACCTTGCACCTTCTTATTGACGATGAAACACAGAAATTGCATCGGAATTAAATTCAAAAGGCACAATGCCGACTTAAGTAAAAGAGGACTGACACTCTCACTTTCTATGATTTGAACCTCTCCTGTGAGTTCAGTTTTAGATTCCGATGGTTTACTTCAGGTTTACTGTATCCCTTGGAAATTCTTATTGACGATGACACACAGAATTTGCATCCGAATTTAATACAAAAGGCACAATGGCGACTTAAGTACAAGAGGACTGACACTCTCACATTCTATGATTTGAATCTCACCTGTGGGTCCAGTTTTAGATTCCGATGCTTCACTTCAGGTTTACTGTATCCCTTGGACCTTCTTATTGACGATGAAAAACAGATATTGCATCGGAATTAAATTTAAAACGCACAATGCCGACTTAAGTAAAAGAGGACTGACACTCTCACTTTCTATCATTTGAACCTCTCCTGTGAGTTCAGTTTTAGATTCCGATGCTTCACTTCAGGTTTACTGTATCCCTTGGACCTTCTATTTTGACGAAGAAACACAGAGTTTGCATCCGAATTTAATACAAAAGGCACAATGCCGACTTAAGTACAAGAGGACTGACACTCTAACTTTCTATGATTTGAACCTCTCCTGAGAGTCCAGTTTTAGATTCCGATGCTTCACTTCAGGTTTACTGTATCCCTTGGACCTTCTTATTGACGATGAAACACAGAAATTGCATCCGAATTTAATACAAAAATCACAATGGCGACTTTAGGGCAAGAGGACCGACAATCTCACTTTCTATGATTTGAACACCTCCTGTGAGTCCAGTTTTAGATTCCGATGCTTCACTTCAGGTTTACTGTATCCCTTCGACCTTCTTATTGACGACGAAACACAGAAAATGCATCGGAATTAAATTTAAAACGCACAATGCCGACTTAAGTAAAAGAGGACTAACACTCTCACTATCTATGATGTGAAACTCTCCTGTGAGTCCAGTTTTAGATTCCGATGCTTCATTTCAGGTTAACTGTATCCCTTGGACCATCTTATTGACAATGAAACACAGAAATAGCATCGGAATTAAATTCAAAAGGCACAATGCCGACTTAAGTACAAGAGGACTGACACTCTAACTTTTTATGATTTGAACCTCTCCTGTGAGTCCAGTTTTAGATTCCGATGCTTCACTTCAGGTTTACTGTATCCCTTGGACCTTCTTATTGACGATGAAACACAGAAATTGCATCCGAATTTAATACAAAAATCACAATGGCGAGTTTAGTACAAGAGGACCGACAATCTCACTTTCTATGATTTGAACATCTCCTGTGAGTCCAGTTTTAGATTCCGATGCTTCACTTCAGGTTCACTGTATCCCTTGGACCTTCTTATTGACGATGAAACACATATATTGCATCGTAATTAAATTTAAAACGCACAATGCCGACTTAAGTAAAAGAGGACTGACACTCTCACTTTCTATGATTTAAACCTCTCCTGAGAGGTCAGATTTAGATTCCGATGCTTCACTTTAGGTTTACTGTATCCCGTGGACCTTCTTATTGACTATGAAACACAGAAATAGCATCGGAATTAAATTCAAAAGGCACAATGCCGACTTAAGTACAAGAGGACTGACACTCTAACTTTTTATAATTTGAACCTCTCCTGTGAGTCCAGTTTTAGATTCCGATGCTTCACTTCAGGTTTACTGTATCCCTTGGACCTTCTTATTGACGATGAAACACAGAGTTTGCATCCGAATTTAATACAAAAGGCACAATGCCGACTTAAGTACAAGAGGACTGTCACTTTAACTTTCTGTGATTTCAACCACTCTTGTGAGTCCAGTTTTAGATTCCGATGCTTTACTTCAGGTTTACTGTATCCCTTGGACCTTCCTATTGAGGATGACACACAGAATTTGCATCCGAATTTAATACAGAAGGAACAATGGCGACTTAAGTACAAGAGGACTGACACTCTCACTTTCTATGATTTGAATCTCTCCTGTGAGACCAGTTTTAGATTCCGATGCTTCACTTCAGGTTTACTGTATCCCTTGGACCTTGTTATTGACGATGAAACACAGAAATTGCATCCGAAATTAATACAAAAGTCACAATGGTGACTTAAGTACAAGAGGACTGACACTCTTCCTTTATATGATTTGAACCTCTCCTCTGAGTCCAGTTTTAGATTCCGATGCTTCACCTCAGGTTTACTGTATCCCTTGGACCTTCTTATTGACGATGAAACACAGAAATTGCATCGGAATTTAATACAAATGGCGCAATGCCGACTTAAGTACAAGAGGACTGACACTCTCACTTTCTATGATTCGAACCTCTCCTGTGAGTCCAGTTTTGGATTCCGATGCTTCACTTCAGGTTTACTGTATCCCTTGGATCTTCTAATTGGCGATGAAACACAGAGTTTGCATCCAAATGTAATACAAAAGGTACAATGCCGACTTAAGTACAAGAGGACGGACACTCTAACTTTCTATGATTTGCACCTCTCCTGTGAGTCCAGTTTTAGATACCGATGCTTCACTTCAGGTTTACTGTATCCCTTGGAACTTCAAGTTGACGATGAAACACAGAAATTGCATCCGAATTTAATAAAAAAATCACAATGGCGGCTTAAGAACAAGAGGACTGACACTCTCACTTTCTATGATTTGATCATCTCCTGTGAGTCCAGTTCTAGATTCCGATGCTTCACTTCAGGTTCACTGTATCCCTTGGACCTTCTTATTGACGATGAAACACAGATAATGCATCGGAATTAAATTTAAAACGCACAATGCCGACTTAAGTAAAAGAGGACTGACACTCTCACTATCTATGATTTGAATCTCTCCTGTGAGTCCAGTTTTAGATTCCGATGCTTCACTTCAGGTTTACTGTATCCCTTGGACATTCTTATTGACAACGAAACACAGAAATAGCATCGGAATTAAATTCAAAAGGCACAATGCCGACTTAAGTACAAGAGGACTGACACTCTAACTTTTTATGATTTGAACCTCTCCTGTGAGTCCAGTTTTAGATTCCGATGCTTCACTTCAGGTTTACAGTATCCCTTGGACCTTCCTATTGAGGATGACACACAGAATTTGCATCCGAATTTAATACAGAAGGAACAATGGCGACTTAAGTACAAGAGGACTGACACTCTCACTTTCTATGATTTGAATCTCTCCTGTGAGACCAGTTTTAGATTCCGATGCTTCACTTCAGGTTTACTGTATCCCTTGGACCTTGTTATTGACGATGAAACACAGAAATTGCATCCGAAATTAATACAAAAGTCACAATGGTGACTTAAGTACAAGAGGACTGACACTCTTCCTTTATATGATTTGAACCTCTCCTCTGAGTCCAGTTTTAGATTCCGATGCTTCACCTCAGGTTTACTGTATCCCTTGGACCTTCTTATTGACGAAGAAACACAGAGTTTGCATCCGAATTTAATACAAAAGGCACAATGCCGACTTAAGTACAAGAGGATTGCCACTCTAACTTTCTATGATTTGAACCTTTCCTGTGAGTACAGTTTTAGATTCCGATGCTTCACTTCAGGTTTACTGTATTCCTTGGACCTTCTTATTGACGATGAAACACAGAAATTGCATCCGAATTTAATACAAAAATCACAATGGCGACTTTAGTACAAGAGGACCGACAATCTCACTTCCTATGATTTGAACATCTCCTGTGAGTCCTGTTTTAGATTCCGATGCTTCACTTCAGGTTTACTGTATCCCTTGGACCTTCTTATTGACGATGAAACACAGAAAATGCATCGGAATTAAATTTAAAACGCACAATGCCGACTTAAGTAAAAGAGGACTGACACTCTCACTATCTATGATTTGAAACTCTCCTGTGAGTCCAGTTTTGGATTTTGATGCTTCATTTCAGGTTTATTGTATACCTTGGACCTTCTTATTGACAATGAAACACAGAAATAGCATCGGAATTAAATTCAAAAGGCACAATGCCGACTTAAGTACAAGAGGACTGACACTCTAACTTTCTATGATTTGAACCTCTCCTGTGAGTCCAGTTTTAGATTCCGATGCTTCACTTCAGGTTTACTGTATCCCTTAGACCTTCTTATTGACGATGAAACACAGAGTTTGCATCCGAATTTAATACAAAAGGCACAATGCCGACTTAAGTACAAGAGGACTGACACTTTAACTTTCTATGATTTCAACCTCTCCTGCGAGTCCACTTTTGGATTCCGATGCTTCACTTCAGGTTTACTGTATACCTTGCACCTTCTTATTGACGATGAAACACAGAAATTGCATCGGTATTAAATTCAAAAGGCACAATGCCGACTTAAGTACAAGTGGACTGACACTCTCACTTTCTATGATTTGAACCTCTCGTGTGAGTCCAGTTTTAGATTCCGATGCTTCACTTCAGGTTTACTGTATACCTTGCACCTTCTTATTGACGATGAAACACAGAAATTGCATCGGAATTAAATTCAAAAGGCACAATGCCGACTTAAGTAAAAGAGGACTGACACTCTCACTTTCTATGATTTGAACCTCTCCTGTGAGTTCAGTTTTAGATTCCGATGGTTTACTTCAGGTTTACTG
Source organism: Schistocerca americana (assembly GCF_021461395.2). Lineage (NCBI taxonomy): Eukaryota > Metazoa > Arthropoda > Insecta > Orthoptera > Acrididae > Schistocerca > Schistocerca americana. The sequence continues at coordinate 9,030,909 of NC_060128.1, read as the reverse complement.
TATCCCTTGGAAATTCTTATTGACGATGACACACAGAATTTGCATCCGAATTTAATACAAAAGGCACAATGGCGACTTAAGTACAAGAGGACTGACACTCTCACATTCTATGATTTGAATCTCACCTGTGGGTCCAGTTTTAGATTCCGATGCTTCACTTCAGGTTTACTGTATCCCTTGGACCTTCTTAATGACGATGAAAAACAGATATTGCATCGGAATTAAATTTAAAACGCACAATGCCGACTTAAGTAAAAGAGGACTGACACTCTCACTTTCTATCATTTGAACCTCTCCTGTGAGTTCAGTTTTAGATTCCGATGCTTCACTTCAGGTTTACTGTATCCCTTGGACCTTCTATTTTGACGAAGAAACACAGAGTTTGCATCCGAATTTAATACAAAAGGCACAATGCCGACTTAAGTACAAGAGGACTGACACTCTAACTTTCTATGATTTGAACCTCTCCTGAGAGTCCAGTTTTAGATTCCGATGCTTCACTTCAGGTTTACTGTATCCCTTGGACCTTCTTATTGACGATGAAACACAGAAATTGCATCCGAATTTAATACAAAAATCACAATGGCGACTTTAGGGCAAGAGGACCGACAATCTCACTTTCTATGATTTGAACACCTCCTGTGAGTCCAGTTTTAGATTCCGATGCTTCACTTCAGGTTTACTGTATCCCTTCGACCTTCTTATTGACGACGAAACACAGAAAATGCATCGGAATTAAATTTAAAACGCACAATGCCGACTTAAGTAAAAGAGGACTAACACTCTCACTATCTATGATGTGAAACTCTCCTGTGAGTCCAGTTTTAGATTCCGATGCTTCATTTCAGGTTAACTGTATCCCTTGGACCATCTTATTGACAATGAAACACAGAAATAGCATCGGAATTAAATTCAAAAGGCACAATGCCGACTTAAGTACAAGAGGACTGACACTCTAACTTTTTATGATTTGAACCTCTCCTGTGAGTCCAGTTTTAGATTCCGATGCTTCACTTCAGGTTTACTGTATCCCTTGGACCTTCTTATTGACGATGAAACACAGAAATTGCATCCGAATTTAATACAAAAATCACAATGGCGAGTTTAGTACAAGAGGACCGACAATCTCACTTTCTATGATTTGAACATCTCCTGTGAGTCCAGTTTTAGATTCCGATGCTTCACTTCAGGTTCACTGTATCCCTTGGACCTTCTTATTGACGATGAAACACAGATATTGCATCGTAATTAAATTTAAAACGCACAATGCCGACTTAAGTAAAAGAGGACTGACACTCTCACTTTCTATGATTTAAACCTCTCCTGAGAGGTCAGATTTAGATTCCGATGCTTCACTTTAGGTTTACTGTATCCCGTGGACCTTCTTATTGACTATGAAACACAGAAATAGCATCGGAATTAAATTCAAAAGGCACAATGCCGACTTAAGTACAAGAGGACTGACACTCTAACTTTTTATAATTTGAACCTCTCCTGTGAGTCCAGTTTTAGATTCCGATGCTTCACTTCAGGTTTACTGTATCCCTTGGACCTTCTTATTGACGATGAAACACAGAGTTTGCATCCGAATTTAATACAAAAGGCACAATGCCGACTTAAGTACAAGAGGACTGTCACTTTAACTTTCTATGATTTCAACCACTCTTGTGAGTCCAGTTTTAGATTCCGATGCTTTACTTCAGGTTTACTGTATCCCTTGGACCTTCCTATTGAGGATGACACACAGAATTTGCATCCGAATTTAATACAGAAGGAACAATGGCGACTTAAGTACAAGAGGACTGACACTCTCACTTTCTATGATTTGAATCTCTCCTGTGAGACCAGTTTTAGATTCCGATGCTTCACTTCAGGTTTACTGTATCCCTTGGACCTTGTTATTGACGATGAAACACAGAAATTGCATCCGAAATTAATACAAAAGTCACAATGGTGACTTAAGTACAAGAGGACTGACACTCTTCCTTTATATGATTTGAACCTCTCCTCTGAGTCCAGTTTTAGATTCCGATGCTTCACCTCAGGTTTACTGTATCCCTTGGACCTTCTTATTGACGATGAAACACAGAAATTGCATCGGAATTTAATACAAATGGCGCAATGCCGACTTAAGTACAAGAGGACTGACACTCTCACTTTCTATGATTCGAACCTCTCCTGTGAGTCCAGTTTTGGATTCCGATGCTTCACTTCAGGTTTACTGTATCCCTTGGATCTTCTAATTGGCGATGAAACACAGAGTTTGCATCCAAATGTAATACAAAAGGTACAATGCCGACTTAAGTACAAGAGGACGGACACTCTAACTTTCTATGATTTGCACCTCTCCTGTGAGTCCAGTTTTAGATACCGATGCTTCACTTCAGGTTTACTGTATCCCTTGGAACTTCAAGTTGACGATGAAACACAGAAATTGCATCCGAATTTAATAAAAAAATCACAATGGCGGCTTAAGAACAAGAGGACTGACACTCTCACTTTCTATGATTTGATCATCTCCTGTGAGTCCAGTTCTAGATTCCGATGCTTCACTTCAGGTTCACTGTATCTCTTGGACCTTCTTATTGACGATGAAACACAGATAATGCATCGGAATTAAATTTAAAACGCACAATGCCGACTTAAGTAAAAGAGGACTGACACTCTCACTATCTATGATTTGAATCTCTCCTGTGAGTCCAGTTTTAGATTCCGATGCTTCACTTCAGGTTTACTGTATCCCTTGGACATTCTTATTGACAACGAAACACAGAAATAGCATCGGAATTAAATTCAAAAGGCACAATGCCGACTTAAGTACAAGAGGACTGACACTCTAAATTTTTATGATTTGAACCTCTCCTGTGAGTCCAGTTTTAGATTCCGATGCTTCACTTCAGGTTTACAGTATACCTGGGACCTTCTTATTGACGATGAAACACAGAAATTGCATCCGAAATTAATACAAAAGTCACAATGGTGACTTAAGTACAAGAGGACTGACACTCTCACTTTCTATGATTTGAACCTCTCCTGTGAGTCCAGTTTTTGATTCCGATGCTTCACCTCAGGTTTACTGTATCTCTTGGACCTTCTTATTGACGATGAAACACAGAAATTGCATCCGAATTTAATACAAATGGCACAATGCCGACTTAAGTACAAGAGGGCTGACACTCTCACTTTCTATGATTCGAACCTCTCCTGTGAGGTCAGATTTAGATTCCGATGCTTCACTTCAGGTTTACTGTATCCCTTGGACCTTCTTGTTGACGATAAAACACAGAAATCGCATCCGAATTTAATACAAATGTCACAATGCCGTCTTAAGTAAAAGAGGACTGACACTCTAACTTTCTATGATTTGAACCTCTCCTGTGAGTCCAGTTTTAGATTCCGATGCTTCACTTCTGGTTTACTGTATCCCTTGGACCTTCTTATTGACGATGAAACACAGAGTTTGCATCCCAATTTAATACAAAAGGCACAATGCCGACTTAAGTACAAGAGGACTGACACTCTAAATTTTTATGATTTGAACCTCGCCTGTGAGTCCAGTTTCAGATTCCGATGCTTTTGTTCAGGTTTACTGTATCCCTTGGACCATCTTATTGAGGATGACACACAGAAATTGCATCCGAATTTAATACAAAAGGCACAATGGCGACTTAAGTACAGGAGGACTGACACTCCCACTTTCTATGATTTGAACCTCTCCTGTGAGTCCAGTTTTAGATTCCGATGCTTCACTTCAGGTTTACTGTATCCCTTGGACCTTCGTATTGACGATGAAACACAGAAATTGCATCGGAATTAAATTCAAAACGTACAATGCCGACTTAAGCAAAAGAGGACTGACACTCTCACTTTCTATGATTTGAACCTCTCCTGTGAGTCCAGTTTTAGATTCCGATGCTTCACTTCAGGTTTACTGTATCCCTTGGACCTTCTTATTGACGATGAAACACAGAAATTGCATCGGAATTAAATTCAAAAGGCACAATACCGACTTAAGTACAAGAGGACTGTCACTCTAACTTTCTATGATTTGAACCTCTCCTGTGAGTCTAGTTTTAGATTCCGATGTTTCACTTCAGGTTTACTGTATCCCTTGGACCTTCTTATTGACGATGAAACACAGAGTTTGCATCCGAATTTAACACAAAAGGCACAATACCGACTTAAGTACAAGAGGACTGACACTCTAACTTTCTATGACTTGAACCTCTCCTGTGAGTCCAGTTTTGGATTCCGATGCTTCACTTCAGGTTTACTGTATCCCTTGGACCTTCTTATTGACGATGAAACACAGAAATTGCATCCGAATTTAATACAAAAGGCACAATACCGACTTAAGTGCAAGAGGACTGACACTCTAACTTTCTATGATTTGAACCTCACCTGTGAGTCCAGTTTTGGATTCCGATGCTTCACTTCAGGTTTACTGCATCCCTTGGACCTTCTTATTGACGATGAAACACAGAAATTGCATCCGAATTTAGTACAAAAGTCACAATGGCGAATTAAGTACGAAAGGACTGACACTCTCGCTTTCTTTGATTTGAACCTCTCCTGTGAGTCCAGTTTTAGTTTCCGATGCTTCACTTCCGGTTTACTGTATCCCTTGGACCTTCTTATTGACGATGAAACACAGAAATTGCATCCGAATTTAATACAAATGGCACAATGTCGACTTATGTAAAAGAGGACTGACACTCTCACTTTCTATGATTTGAAACTCTCCTGTGAGTCCAGTTTTAGATTCCGATGCTTCACTTCAGGTTTGCTGTATACCTTGCACCTTCTTATTGACGATGAAACACAGAAATTGCATCCGAATTTAATACAATGAGCACAATGCCGTCTTAAGTACAAGAGGACTGACAGTCTAACTTTCTATGATTTGAACTTCTCCTGTGAGTCCAGTTTTAGATTCCGATGCTTCACTTCAGGTTTACTGTATCCCTTGGACCTTCTTATTGACGATTAAACACAGAAATTGCATCGGAACCTAATACAAAAGGCACAATGGCGGCTTAAGTACAAGAGGACTGACACTTTCACTTTCTATGATTTGAACCTCTCCTGTGAGTCCAGTTTTAGATTCCGATGCTTCACTTCAGGTTTACTGTATCCCTTGGACCTTCTTATTGACGACGAAACACAGAGTTTGCATTCGAATTTAATACAATGGGCACAATGCCGTCTTAAGTACAAGAGGACTGACAGTCTAACTTTCTATGATTTGAACTTCTCCTGTGAGTCCAGTTTTAGATTCCGATGCTTCACTTCTGGTTTACTGTATCCCTTGGACCTTCTTATTGACGATGAAACACAGAGTTTGCATCCCAATTTAATACAAAAGGCACAATGCCGACTTAAGTACAAGAGGACTGACACTCTCACTTTCTATGATTTGAACCTCTCCTGTGAGTCCAGTTTTTGATTCCGATGCTTCACCTCAGGTTTACTGTATCTCTTGGACCTTCTTATTGACGATGAAACACAGAAATTGCATCCGAATTTAATACAAATGGCACAATGCCGACTTAAGTACAAGAGGGCTGACACTCTCACTTTCTATGATTCGAACCTCTCCTGTGAGTCCAGTTTTTGATTCCGATGCTTCACCTCAGGTTTACTGTATCTCTTGGACCTTCTTATTGACGATGAAACACAGAAATTGCATCCGAATTTAATACAAATGGCACAATGCCGACTTAAGTACAAGAGGGCTGACACTCTCACTTTCTATGATTCGAACCTCTCCTGTGACGTCAGATTTAGATTCCGATGCTTCACTTCAGGTTTACTGTATCCCTTGGACCTTCTTGTTGACGATAAAACACAGAAATCGCATCCGAATTTAATACAAATGTCACAATGCCGTCTTAAGTAAAAGAGGACTGACACTCTAACTTTCTATGATTTGAACCTCTCCTGTGAGTCCAGTTTTAGATTCCGATGCTTCACTTCTGGTTTACTGTATCCCTTGGACCTTCTTATTGACGATGAAACACAGAGTTTGCATCCCAATTTAATACAAAAGGCACAATGCCGACTTAAGTACAAGAGGACTGACACTCTAAATTTTTATGATTTGAACCTCGCCTGTGAGTCCAGTTTCAGATTCCGATGCTTTTGTTCAGGTTTACTGTATCCCTTGGACCATCTTATTGAGGATGACACACAGAAATTGCATCCGAATTTAATACAAAAGGCACAATGGCGACTTAAGTACAGGAGGACTGACACTCCCACTTTCTATGATTTGAACCTCTCCTGTGAGTCCAGTTTTAGATTCCGATGCTTCACTTCAGGTTTACTGTATCCCTTGGACCTTCTTATTGACGATGAAACACAGAAATTGCATCCGAAATTAATACAAAAGTCACAATGGTGACTTATGTGCATGAGGACTGACACTCTCACTTTATATGATTTGAACATCTCCTCTGAGTCCAGTTTTAGATTCCGATGCTTCACCTCAGATTTACTGTATCCCTTGGACCTTCTTATTGACGATGAAACACAGAAATTGCATCCGAATTTAATACAAATGGCGCAATGCCGACTTAAGTACAAGAGAACTGACACTCTCACTTTCTATGATTCGAACCTCTCCTGTGAGTCCAGTTTTAGATTCCGATGCTTCACATCAGGTTTACTGTATCCCTTGGACGTTCTTATTGACGATGAAACACAGAAATTGCATCGGAATTAAATTCAAAAGGCACCACGCCGACTTAAGTAGAAGAGGACTGACACTCTCACTTTCTAAGATTTGCACCTCTCCTGTGAGTCCAGTTTTACATTCCGATGCTTCACTTCTGGTTTACTTTATCCCTTGGACACTGTAATTGACGATGAAACACATAGTTTGCATCCGAATTTAATACAAAAGGTACAATGCCGACTTAGGTACAAGAGGACTGACACTCTAACTCTCTATGATTTGCACCTCTCCTGTGAGTCCAGTTTTAGATTCCGATGCTTCACTTCAGGTTTACTGTATCCCTTGGACATTCTTCTTGACAATGAAACACAGAAATAGCATCGGAATTAAATTCAAAAGGCACAATGCCGACTTAAGTACAAGAGGACTGACACTCTAACTTTTTATGATTTGAAACTCCCCTGTGAGTCCAGTTTTCGATTCCGATGCTTCACTTCAGGTGTACTGTATCCCTTGGACCTTCTTATTGACGATGAAGCACAGAGTTTGCTTCCGAAATTAATACAAAAGGCACAATGCCGACTTAAGTACAAGAGGACTGACACTTTAACTTTCTATGATTTGAACCTCTCCTGTGAGTCCAGTTTTAGATTCCGATGCTTTACTTCAGGTTTACTGTATCCCTTGGACCTTCTTATTGACGATGAAAACAGAAATTGCATCCGAATTTAATACAAAAGGCACAATGGCGACTTAAGTACAAGAGGACTGACACTCTCACTTTCTATGATTTGAACCTCCACTGTGAGTCCAGTTTTAGATTCCAATGCTTCACTTCAGGTTTACTGTATCCCTTGGACCTTCTTATTGACTACGAAACACAGAAATTGCATCCGAATTTAATTCAAATGGCACAATGCCGACTTAAGTACAAGAGGACTGACACTCTCACGTTCTATGATTCGAACCTCTCCTGTGAGGTCAGATTTAGATTCCGATGCTTCACTTCAGGTTTACTGTATACCTTGCACCTTCTTATTCACGATAAAACACAGAAAATGCATCGGAATTAAATTCAAAAGCACAATGCCGTATTAAGTACGAGAGGACTGACACTCTCACATTCAATGATTTGAACCTCTCCTGTGATTCCAGATTTAGATTCCGATGCTTCACTTCAGGTTTACTGTATCAGTTGGACCTTCTAATTGACGATGAAACACAGACTTTGCATCCGAATTTAATACAAAAGGTACAATGCCGACTTAAGTACAAGAGGACTGACACTCTAACTTTCTATGAGTTGAACCTCTCCTGTGAGTCCAGTTTTAGATTCTGATGCTTCACCTCAGGTTTACTGTATCCCTTGGACGTTCTTATTGACGATGAAACACAGAAATTGCATCCGAATTTAATACAAAAATCACAATGGCGACTTAAGTACCAGAGGACTGACACTCTCACTTTCTATGATTTGAACATCTCCTGTGAGTCCAGTTTTAGATTCCGATGCTCCACTTCAGGTTTACTGTATCCCTTGGACCTTCGTATTGACGATGAAACACAGAAATTGCATCGGAATTAAATTCAAAACGTACAATGCCGACTTAAGCAAAAGAGGACTGACACTCTCACTTTCTATGATTTGAACCTCTCCTGTGAGTCCAGTTTTAGATTCCGATGCTTCACTTCAGGTTTACTGTATCCCTTGGACCTTCTTATTGACGATGAAACACAGAAATTGCATCGGAATTAAATTCAAAAGGCACAATACCGACTTAAGTACAAGAGGACTGTCACTCTAACTTTCTATGATTTGAACCTCTCCTGTGAGTCTAGTTTTAGATTCCGATGTTTCACTTCAGGTTTACTGTATCCCTTGGACCTTCTTATTGACGATGAAACACAGAGTTTGCATCCGAATTTAACACAAAAGGCACAATACCGACTTAAGTACAAGAGGACTGACACTCTAACTTTCTATGACTTGAACCTCTCCTGTGAGTCCAGTTTTGGATTCCGATGCTTCACTTCAGGTTTACTGTATCCCTTGGACCTTCTTATTGACGATGAAACACAGAAATTGCATCCGAATTTAATACAAAAGGCACAATACCGACTTAAGTGCAAGAGGACTGACACTCTAACTTTCTATGATTTGAACCTCACCTGTGAGTCCAGTTTTGGATTCCGATGCTTCACTTCAGGTTTACTGCATCCCTTGGACCTTCTTATTGACGATGAAACACAGAAATTGCATCCGAATTTAGTACAAAAGTCACAATGGCGAATTAAGTACGAAAGGACTGACACTCTCGCTTTCTTTGATTTGAACCTCTCCTGTGAGTCCAGTTTTAGTTTCCGATGCTTCACTTCCGGTTTACTGTATCCCTTGGACCTTCTTATTGACGATGAAACACAGAAATTGCATCCGAATTTAATACAAATGGCACAATGTCGACTTATGTAAAAGAGGACTGACACTCTCACTTTCTATGATTTGAAACTCTCCTGTGAGTCCAGTTTTAGATTCCGATGCTTCACTTCAGGTTTGCTGTATACCTTGCACCTTCTTATTGACGATGAAACACAGAAATTGCATCCGAATTTAATACAATGAGCACAATGCCGTCTTAAGTACAAGAGGACTGACAGTCTAACTTTCTATGATTTGAACTTCTCCTGTGAGTCCAGTTTTAGATTCCGATGCTTCACTTCAGGTTTACTGTATCCCTTGGACCTTCTTATTGACGATTAAACACAGAAATTGCATCGGAACCTAATACAAAAGGCACAATGGCGGCTTAAGTACAAGAGGACTGACACTTTCACTTTCTATGATTTGAACCTCTCCTGTGAGTCCAGTTTTAGATTCCGATGCTTCACTTCAGGTTTACTGTATCCCTTGGACCTTCTTATTGACGACGAAACACAGAGTTTGCATTCGAATTTAATACAATGGGCACAATGCCGTCTTAAGTACAAGAGGACTGACAGTCTAACTTTCTATGATTTGAACTTCTCCTGTGAGTCCAGTTTTAGATTCCGATGCTTCACTTCAGGTTTACTGTATCCCTTGGACCTTCTTATTGACGATGAAACACAGAGTTTGCATCCGAATTTAATACAAAAGGCACAATACCGACTTAAGTACAAGAGGACTGACACTCTAACTTTCTATGACTTGAACCTCTCCTGTGAGTCCAGTTTTGGATTCCGATGCTTCACTTCATTTTTACTGTATCCCTTGGACCTTCTTATTGACAATGAAACACAGAAATTGCATCCGAATTTAATACAAAAGGCACAATGGCGACTTAAGTACAAGAGGACTGACACTCTCACTTTCTATGATTTGAACCTCTCCTGAGAGTCCAGTTATAGATTCCGATGCTTCACTTCAGGTTTACTGTATCCCTTGGACCTTCTTATTGACGATGAAACACAGAAATTGTATCGGAATTAAATTCAAAAGGCACAATGCCGACTTAGGTACAAGAGGACTGACACTCTAACTTTCTATGATTTGAAGCTCTCCTGTAAGTCCAGTTTTAGATTCCGATGCTTCACTTCAGGTTTACTGTATCCTTGAGACCTTCTTATTGACGATGAAACACAGAGTTTGCATCCGAATTTAATACAAAAGGCACAATACCGACTTAAGTACAAGAGGACTGACACTCTAACTTTCTATGATTTGAACCTCACCTGTGAGTCCAGTTTTGGATTCCGATGCTTCACTTCAGGTTTACTGTATCCCTTGGACCTTCTTATTGACGATGAAACACAGAAATTGCATGCGAATTTAGTACAAAAGTCACAATGGCGACTTAAGTACGAAAGGACTGACACTCTCGCTTTCTTTGATTTGAACCTCTCCTGTGAGTCCAGTTTTAGTTTCCGATGCTTCACTTCCGGTTTACTGTATCCCTTGGACCTTCTTATTGACGATGAAACACAGAAATAGCATCCGAATTTAATACAAATGGCACAATGTCGACTTAAGTAAATGAGGACTGACACTCTCACATTCTATGATTTGAAACTCTCCTGTGAGTCCAGTTTTAGATTCCGATGCTTCACTTCAGGCTTGCTGTATACCTTGCACCTTCTTATTGACGATGAAACACAGAAATTGCATCCGAATTTAATACAAAAGGCACAATGCCGACTTAAGTACAAGAGGACTGACATTCTAACTTTCTATGATTTGAACCTCTCCTGTGAGTCCAGTTTTAGATTCCGATGCTTCACTTCAGGTTTACTGTATCCCTTGGACCTTCTTATTGACGATGAAACTCAGAAATTGCATCCGAATTTAATACAAATGGCACAATGCCGACATAAGTACAAGAGGACTGACACTCTCACTCTCTATGATTCGAACCTCTCCTGTGAAGTCAGATTTAGATTCCGATGCTTCACTTCAGGTTTAATGTATACCTTGCACCTTGTTATTGACGATGAAACACAGAAATTGCATCGGAATTAAATTCAAGAGGCACAATGCCGTCTTAAGTGCAAGCGGACTGACACCTTCACTTTCTATGATTTGAACCTCTCCTGTGAGTCCAGTTTTAGATTCCGATGCTTCACTTCAGGTTTACTGTATCCCTCGGACCTTCTAATTGACGATGAAAACAGAGTTTGCATCCGAATTTAATACAAAAGGTACAATCCCGCATTAAGTACAAGAGGACTGACACTCTAACTTTCTATGATTTGAACGTCTCCTGTGAGTCCAGTTTTAGATTCCGATGCTTCCCTTCAGGTTTACTGTATCCCTTGGACCTTCTTATTGACGATGAAACACAGAAATTGCATCCGAATTTAATACAAAAACCATAATGGCGACTTTAGTACAAGAGGAACGACAATCTTACTTTCGATGATTTGAACATCTCCTGTGAGTCCAGTTTTAGATTCCGATGCTTCACTTCAGGTTCACTGTATCTCTTGGACCTTCTTATTGACGATGAAACACAGATATTGCATCGTAATTAAATTTAAAACGCACAATGCCGACTTAAGTAAAGGAGGACTGACACTCTCACTTTCTGTGATTTAAACCTCTCCTGAGAGGTCAGATTTAGATTCCGATGCTTCACTTCAGGTTTACTGTATCCCGTGGACCTTCTTATTGACAATGAAACACAGAAATGGCATCGGAATTAAATTCAAAAGGCACAATGCCGACTTAAGTAGAAGAGGACTGACACTCTAACTTTCTATGATTTGAATCTCTCCTGTGTGTCCAGTTTTAGATTCCGATGCTTCACTTCAGGTTTACTGTATCCCTTAGACCTTCTTATTGACGATGAAACACAGAGTTTGCATCTGAATTTAATTCAAAAGGCACAATGCCGACTTAAGTACAAGAGGACTGACACTTTAACTTTCTATGATTTCAACCTCTCCTGCGAGTCCAGTTTTTGATTCCGATGCTTCACTTCATGTTTACTGTATACCTTGCACCTTCTTATTGACGATGAAACACAGAAATTGCATCCGAAATTAATATAAAAGTCACAATGGTGGCTTAAGTACAAGAGGACTGACACTCTTTCTTTATATGATTTGAACCTCACCTCTGAGTCCAGTTTTAGATTCCGATGCTTCACCTCAGGTTTACTGTATCCCTTGGACCTTCTTATTGACGATGAAACACAGAAATTGCATCCGAATTTAATACAAATGGCGCAATGTCGGCTTAAGTACAAGAGGACTGACACTCTCACTTTCTATGATTCGAACCTCTCCTGTGAGTCCAGTTTTGGATTCCGATGCTTCACTTCAGGTTTACTGTATCCCTTGGACCTTCTAATTGACGATGAAACACAGAGTTTGCATCCGAATTTAATACAAAACGTACAATGCCGATTTAAGTACAAGAGGACTGACACTCTAACCTTCTATGATTTGCACCTCTCCTGTGAGTCCAGTTTTAGATTCCGATGCTTCACTTCAGGTTTACTGTATCCCTTGGACCTTCTTGTTGACGATGAAACACAGAAATTGCATCCGAATTTAATAGAAAAATCACAATGGCGGCTTAAGTACAAGAGGACTGACACTCTCACTTTCTATGATTTGATCATCTCCTGTGAGTCCAGTTCCAGATTCCGATGCTTCACTTCAGGTTCACTGTATCCCTTGGACCTTCTTATTGACGATGAAACACAGATAATGCATCGGAAATAAATTAAAACGCACAATGCCGACTTAAGTAAAAGAGGACTGACACTCTCACTATCTATGATTTGAATCTCTCCTGTGAGTCTAGTTTTAGATTCCGATGCTTCACTTCAGGTTTACTGTATCCCTTGGACCTTCTTATTGACAATGAAACACAGAAATAGCATCGGAATTAAATTCAAAAGGCACAATGCCGACTTAAGTACAAGAGGACTAACACTCTAACTTTTTATGATTTGGACCTCTCCTGTGAGTCCAGTTTTAGATTCCGATGCTTCACTTCAGGTTTACAGTATCCCTTGGACCTTCTTGTTGACGATGAAACACAGAAATTGCATCCGAAATTAATACAAAAGTCACAATGGTGACTTAAGTACAAGAGGACTGACACTCTCACTTTCTATGATTTGAACCTCTCCTGCGAGTCCAATTTTAGATTCCGTTGCTTCACCTCAGGTTATTGTATCTCTTGGACCTTCTTATTGACGATGAAACACAGAAATTGCATCCGAATTTAATACAAATGGCACAATGCCGACTTAAGTACAAGAGGGCTGACACTCTCACTTTCTATGATTCGAACCTCTCCTGTGAGGTCAGATTTAAGTTCCGATGCTTCACTTCAGGTTTACTGTATCCCTTGGACCTTCTTGTTGACGATAAAACACAGAAATCGCATCCGAATTTAATACAAATGTCACAATGCCGTCTTAAGTAAAAGAGGACTGACACTCTCACTTTCTATGATTTGAATCTCTCCTGTGAGTCCAGTTTTAGATTCCGATGCTTCACTTCAGGTTTACTGTATCCCTTGGACCTTCGTATTGACGATGAAACACAGAGTTTGCATCCCAATTTAATACAAAAGGCACAATGCCGACTTAAGTACAAGAGGACTGACACTCTAACTTTTTATGATTTGAACCTCCCCTCTGAGTCCAGTTTTAGATTCCGATGCTTCACGTCAGGTGTACTTTATCCCTTGGACTTTCTTATTGACGATGAAACACAGAAATTGCATCCGAATTTAATAAAAAAATCACAATGGCGGCTTAAGTACAAGAGGACTGACACTCTCACTTTCTATGAGTTGATCATCTCCTGTGAGTCCAGTTCTAGGCTCCGATGCTTCACTTCAGGTTCACTGTATCCCTTGGACCTTCTTATTGACGATGAAACACAGATAATGCATCGGAATTAAATTTAAAACGCACAATGCCGACTTAAGTAAAAGAGGACTGCCACTGTCACTATCTATGATTTGAATCTCTCCTGTGAGTCCAGTTTTAGATTCCGATGCTTCACTTCAGGTTTACTGTATCCCTTGGTCCTTCTTATTGACAATGAAACACAGAAATAGCATCGGAATTAAATTCAAAAGGCACAATGCCGACTTAAGTACAAGAGGACTGACACTCAAACTTTTTATGATTTGAACCTCTCCTGTGAGTCCAGTTTTAGATTCCGATGCTTCACTTCAGGTTTACAGTATTCCTTGGACCTTCTTATTGACGATGAAACACAGAAATTGCATCCGAAATTAATACAAAAGTCACAATGGTGACTTAAGTACAAGAGGACTGACACTCTCACTTTCTATGATTTGAACCTCTGCTGTGAGTCCAGTTTTAGATTCCGATGCTTCACCTCAGGTTTACTGTATCTCTTGGACCTTCTCATTGACGATGAAACACAGAAATTGCATCCGAATTTAATACAAATGGCACAATGCCGACTTAAGTACAAGAGGGCTGACACTCTCACTTTCTATGATTTGAACCTCTCCTGTGAGGTAAGAGTTAGATTCCGATGCATCACTTCAGGTTTACTGTATCCCTTGGACCTTATTGTTGACGATAAAACACAGAAATCGCATCCGAATTTAATACAAATGTCACAATGCCGTCTTAAGTAAAAGAGGACTGACACTCTAACTTTCTATGATTTGAATCTCTCCTGTGAGTCCAGTTTTAGATTCCGATGCTTCACTTCAGGTTTACTGTATCCCTTGGACCTTCTTATTGACGATGAAACACAGAGTTTGCATCCCAATTTAATACAAAAGGCACAATGCCGACATAAGTATAAGAGGACTGACTCTTTAACTTTCTATGATTTGAACCTCGCCTGTGAGTCCAGTTTCAGATTCCGATGCTTTAGTTCAGGTTTACTGTATCCCTTGGACCTTCTTATTGACGATGACACACAGAAATTGCATCCGAATTTAATACAAAAGGCACAATGGCACCTTAAGTACAAGAGGACTGACACTCTAACTTTCTATGATTTGAACCTCTCCTGTGAGTCCAGTTTTAGATTCCGATGCTTCACTTCAGGTTTACTGTATCCCTTGGACCTTCTTATTGACGATGAAACACAGAAATTGCATCCGAAATTAATACAAAAGTCACAATGGTGACTTATGTGCATGAGGACTGACACTCTCACTTTATATGATTTGAACATCTCCTCTAAGTCCAGTTTTAGATTCCGATGCTTCACCTCAGATTTACTGTATCCCTTGGACCTTCTTATTGACGATGAAACACAGAAATTGCATCCGAATTTAATACAAATGGCGCAATGCCGACTTAAGTACAAGAGGACTGACACTCTCACTTTCTGTGATTCGAACCTCTCCTGTGAGTCCAGTTTTAGATTCCGATGCTTCACATCAGGTTTACTGTATCCCTTGGACGTTCTTATTGACGATGAAACTCAGAAATTGCATCGGAATTAAATTCAAAAGGCACCACGCCGACTTAAGTAGAAGAGGACTGACACTCTCACTTTCTAAGATTTGCACCTCTCCTGTGAGTCCAGTTTTACATTCCGATGCTTCAGGTTTACTGTATCCGTTGGACCCTGTAATTGACGATGAAACACAGAGTTTGCATCCGAATTTAATACAAAAGGTACAATGCCGACTTAAGTACAAGAGGACAGACACTCTAACTTTCTATGATTTGCACCTCTCCTGTGAGTCCAGTTTTAGATTCCAATGCTTCACTTCAGGTTTACTGTATCCCTTGGACCTTCCTATTGACGATGAAACACAGAAATTGCATCCGTATTTAATACAAAAATCACAATGGCGTCTTAAGTACAAGAGGACTGACACTCTCACTTTCTATGATTTGAACATCTCCTGTGAGTCCAGTTCTAGATTCCCATGCTTCACTTCAGGTTTACTGTATCCCTTGGACCTTCTTATTGACGATGAAACACAGATATAGCATCGGAATTAAATTTGAAACGCACAATGCCGACATAAGTAAAAGAGGACTGACACTCTCAGTTTCTATGATTTGAATCTCTCCTGTGAGTCCAGTTTTAGATTCCGATGCTTCACTTCAGTTTTACTGTATCCCTTGGACATTCTTATTGACAATGAAACACAGAAATAGCATCGGAATTAAATTCAAAGGGCACATTGCCGACTTAAGTACAAGAGGACTGACACTCTAACTTTTTATGATTTGAACCTCCCCTGTGAGTCCAGTTTTAGATTCCGATGCTTCACTTCAGGTGTACTGTATCCCTTGGACCTTCTTATTGACGATGAAGCACAGAGTTTGAATCCGAATTTAATACAAAAGGCACAATGCCGACTTAAGTACAAGAGGACTGACACTCTCACTTTCTAAGATTCGAACCTCTCCTGTGAGGTCAGATTTAAATTTCGATGCTTCACTTCAGGTTTACTGTATCCCTTGGACATTCTTATTGACAATGAAACACAGAAAATGCATCGGAATTAAATTCAAATGGCACAATGCCGTTTTAAGTACAAGAGGACTGACACTCTCACATTCTATGATTTGAAGTTCTCCTGTGAGTCCAGTTTTAGATTCCGATGCTCCACTTCAGGTTTACTGTATCCCTTGGACCTTCGTATTGACGATGAAACACAGAAATTGCATCGGAATTAAATTCAAAACGCACAATGCCGGCTTAAGCAAAAGAGGACTGACACTCTCACTTTCTAGGATTTGAACCTCTCCTGTGAGTCCAGTTTTAGATTCCGATGCTTCACTTCAGGTTTACTGTATCCCTTGGACCTTCTTATTAACGATGAAACACAGAAATTGCATCGGAATTAAATTCAAAAGGCACAATGCCGACTTAAGTACAAGAGGACTGACACTCTAACTTTCTATGATTTGAACCTTTCCTGTGAGTCCAGTTTTAGATTCCGATGCTTCACTTCAGGTTTACTGTATCCCTTGGACCTTCTTATTGACGATGAAACACAGAGTTTGAATCCGAATTTAATACAAAAGGCACAATACCGACTTAAGTACAAGAGGACTGACACTCTAACTTTCTATGACTTGAACCTCTCCAGTGAGTCCAGTTCTGGATTCCGATGCTTCACTTCAGGTTTACTGTATACCTTGGACCTTCTTATTGACGATGAAACACAGAAATTGCATCCGAATTTAATACAAAAGGCACAATGGCGACTTAAGTACAAATGGACTGACACTCTCACTTTCTATGATTTGAACCTCTCCTGAGAGTCCAGTTATAGATTCCGATGCTTCACTTCAGGTTTACTGTATCCCTTGGACCTTCTTATCGACGATGAAACACAGAAATTGTATCAGAATTAAATTCAAAAGGCACAATGCCGACTTAAGTACAAGAGGACTGACACTCTAACTTTCTATGATTTGAACCTCTCCTTTGAGTCCAGTTTTGGATTCCGATGCTTCACTTCAGGTTTACTGTATCCCTTGGACCTTCTTATTGACGATGAAACACAGAAATTGCATCCGAATTTAGTACAAAAGTCACAATGGCGACTTAAGTACGAAAGGACTGACACTCTCGCTTTCTTTGATTTGAACCTCTCCTGTGAGTCCAGTTTTAGATTCCGATGCTTCACTTCAGGTTTACTGTATCCCTTGGACCTTCTTATTGACGATGAAACACAGAAATTGCATCCGAAATTAGTACAAATGGCACAATGTCGACTTAAGTAATCGAGGACTGACACTCTCACTTTCTATGATTTGAAACTCTCCTGTGAGTCCAGTTTTAGATTCCGATGCTTCACTTCAGGTTTGCTGTATACCTTGCACCTTCTTATTGAAGATGAAACACAGAAATTGTATCCGAATATAATACAAAAGGCACAATGCCGACTTAAGTACAAGAGGACTGACATTCTAACTTTCTATGATTTGAACCTCTCCTGTGAGTCCAGTTTTAGATTCCGATGCTTCACTTCAGGTTTACTGTATCCCTTGGACCTTCTTATTGACAATGAAACACAGAAAAAGCATCGGAATTAAATTCAAAAGGCACAATGCCGACTTAAGTACAAGAGGACTGACATTCTAACTTTCTATGATTTGAACCTCTCCTAAGAGACCAGTTTTAGATTCTGATGCTTCACTTAAGGTTTACTGTATCCCTTGGACCTTCTTATTGACGATGAAACACAGAGTTTGCATTCGAATTTAATACAAAGGGCACAATGCCGTCTTAAGTACAAGAGGACTGACAGTCTAACTTTCTATGATTTGAACCTCTCCTGTGAGTCCAGTTTTAGATTCCGATGCTTCACTTCAGGTTTACTGTATCCCTTGGACCTTCTTATTGAAGATGAAACACAGAAATTGCATCTGAACTTAATACAAAATTCACAATGGCGGCTTAAGTACAAGAGGACTGACACTTTCACTTTCTATGATTTTAACCCCTCCTGTGAGTCCAGTTTTAAATTCCGATGCTTCACTTCAGGTTTACTGTATCCCTTGGACCTTCTTATTGACGATGAAACACAGAAATTGCATCCAAATTTAATACAAATGGCACAATGTCGACATAACTACAAGAGGACTGACACTTTCACTTTCTATGATTTGAACCTCTCCTGTGAGTCCAGTTTTAGATTCCGATGCTTCACTTCAGGTTTACCGTATCCCTTGGACCTTCTTATTGACGATGAAGCACAGAGTTTGAATCCGAATTTAATACAAAAGGCACAATGCCGACTTAAGTACAAGAGGACTGACACTCTCACTTTCTAAGATTCGAACCTCTCCTGTGAGGTCAGATTTAGATTTCGATGCTTCACTTCAGGTTTACTGTATACCTTGCACCTTCTTATTGACGATAAAACACAGAAAATGCATCGGAATTAAATTCAAATGGCACAATGCCGTTTTAAGTACAAGAGGACTGACACTCTCACATTCTATGATTTGAACTTCTCCTGTGAGTCCAGTTTTAGATTCCGATGCTTCACTTCAGGTTTACTGTATCCCTTGGACCTTCGTATTGACGATGAAACACAGAAATTGCATCGGAACTAAATTCAAAACGCACAATGCCGGCTTAAGCAAAAGAGGACTGACACTCTCACTTTCTAGGATTTGAACCTCTCCTGTGAGTCCAGTTTTAGATTCCGATGCTTCACTTCAGGTTTACTGTATCCCTTGGACCTTCTTATTAACGATGAAACACAGAAATTGCATCGGAATTAAATTCAAAAGGCACAATGCCGACTTAAGTACAAGAGGACTGACACTCTAACTTTCTATGATTTGAACCTCTCCTGTGAGTCCAGTTTTAGATTCCGATGCTTCACTTCAGGTTTACTGTATCCCTTGGACCTTCTTATTGACGATGAAACACAGAGTTTGAATCCGAATTTAATACAAAAGGCACAATACCGACTTAAGTACAAGAGGACTGACACTCTAACTTTCTATGACTTGAACCTCTCCAGTGAGTCCAGTTCTGGATTCCGATGCTTCACTTCAGGTTTACTGTATCCCTTGGACCTTCTTATTGACGATGAAACACAGAAATTGCATCCGAATTTAATACAAAAGGCACAATGGCGACTTAAGTACAAATGGACTGACACTCTCACTTTCTATGATTTGAACCTCTCCTGAGAGTCCAGTTATAGATTCCGATGCTTCACTTCAGGTTTACTGTATCCCTTGGACCTTCTTATTGACGATGAAACACAGAAATTGTATCAGAATTAAATTCAAAAGGCACAATGCCGACTTAAGTACAAGAGGAGTGACACTCTAACTTTCTATGATTTGAACCTCTCCTTTGAGTCCAGTTTTGGATTCCGATGCTTCACTTCAGGTTTACTGTATCCCTTGGACCTTCTTATTGACGATGAAACACAGAAATTGCATCCGAATTTAGTACAAAAGTCACAATGGCGACTTAAGTACGAAAGGACTGACACTCTCGCTTTCTTTGATTTGAACCTCTCCTGTGAGTCCAGTTTTAGATTCCGATGCTTCACTTCAGGTTTACTGTATCCCTTGGACCTTCTTATTGACGATGAAACACAGAAATTGCATCCGAATTTAATACAAATGGCACAATGTCGACTTAAGTAATCGAGGACTGACACTCTCACTTTCTATGATTTGAAACTCTCCTGTGAGTCCAGTTTTAGATTCCGATGCTTCACTTCAGGTTTGCTGTATACCTTGCACCTTCTTATTGAAGATGAAACACAGAAATTGCATCCGAATATAATACAAAAGGCACAATGCCGACTTAAGTACAAGAGGACTGACATTCTAACTTTCTATGATTTGAACCTCTCCTGTGAGTCCAGTTTTAGATTCCGATGCTTCACTTCAGGTTTACTGTATCCCTTGGACCTTCTTATTGACAATGAAACACAGAAAAAGCATCGGAATTAAATTCAAAAGGCACAATGCCGACTTAAGTACAAGAGGACTGACATTCTAACTTTCTATGATTTGAACCTCTCCTAAGAGACCAGTTTTAGATTCTGATGCTTCACTTAAGGTTTACTGTATCCCTTGGACCTTCTTATTGACGATGAAACACAGAGTTTGCATTCGAATTTAATACAAAGGGCACAATGCCGTCTTAAGTACAAGAGGACTGACAGTCTAACTTTCTATGATTTGAACCTCTCCTGTGAGTCCAGTTTTAGATTCCGATGCTTCACTTCAGGTTTACTGTATCCCTTGGACCTTCTTATTGAAGATGAAACACAGAAATTGCATCCGAACTTAGTACAAAAGGCACAATGGCGGCTTAAGTACAAGAGGACTGACACTTTCACTTTCTATGATTTTAACCCCTCCTGTGAGTCCAGTTTTAAATTCCGATGCTTCACTTCAGGTTTACTGTATCCCTTGGACCTTCTTATTGACGATAAAACACAGAAATTGCATCCAAATTTAATACAAATGGCACAATGTCGACATAACTACAAGAGGACTGACACTTTCACTTTCTATGATTTGAACCTCTCCTGTGAGTCCAGTTTTAGATTCCGATGCTTCACTTCAGGTTTACTGTATCCCTTGGACCTTCTTATTGACGATGAAACACAGAAATTGCATCCGAAATTAATACAAAAGTCACAATGGTGACTTAAGTACAAGAGGACTGACACTCTCACTTTCTATGATTT
The DNA here is from genome assembly GCF_021461395.2 of Schistocerca americana. Lineage (NCBI taxonomy): Eukaryota > Metazoa > Arthropoda > Insecta > Orthoptera > Acrididae > Schistocerca > Schistocerca americana. The sequence continues at coordinate 9,009,598 of NC_060128.1, read as the reverse complement.
GAACCTCTCCTGTGAGTCCAGTTTTAGATTCCGATGCTTCACTTCAGGTTTACTGTATGCCTTGGACCTTCTTAATGTCGATGAAACACAGAAATTGCATCCGAATTTAATACAAATGGCACAATGCCGACTTAAGTACAAGAGGACTGACACTCTCACTTTTTATGATTCGAACCTCTCCTGTGAGGTCTGATTTAGATTCCGATGCTTCACTTCAGGTTTACTGTATCCCTCGGACCTTCTAATTGACGATGAAACACAGAGTTTGCATCCGAATTTAATACAAAAGGTACAATCCCGCATTAAGTACAAGACGACTGACAGTCTAACTTTCTATAATTTGAACCTCTCCTGTGAGTCAGGTTTAAATTCCGATGCTTCACTTCAGGTTTACTGTATCCCTTGGACCTTGTTATTGACGATGAAACACAGAAATTGCATCCGAGTTTAATACAAAAATCATAATGGCGACTTAAGTACAAGAGGACTGACACTCTCACTTTCTATGATATGATCATCTCCTGTGAGTCCAGTTTTAGATTCCGACGCTTCACTTCTGGTTTACTGTATCCCTTGGATTTTCTTATTGAGGATGAAACACAGAAATTGCATCGGAATCAAATTCAAAACGCACAATGCCGACATAAGTAAAAGAGGACTGACACTCTCACTTTCTATGATTTGAACCTCTCCTATGAGTCCAGTTTTAGATCCCGATGCTTCACTTCAGGTTTACTGTATCCCTTGGACCTTCTTATTGACGATGAAACACAGAAATTGCATCGGAATTAAATTCAAAAGGCACAATGCCGACTTAAGTACATGAGGACTGACACCCTAACTTTCTATGATTTGAACCTCTCCTGTGAGTCCAGTTTTAGATTCCGATGCTTCACTTCAGGTTTACTGTATCCCTTGGACATTCTTATTGACGATGAAACACAGAGTTTGCATCCGAATTTAATACAAAAGGCACAATGCCGACTTAAGTACAAGAGGACTGACACTCTAATTTTCTATGATTTGAACCTCTCCTGTGAGTCCACTTTTGGATTCCGATGCTTCACTTCAGGTTTACTGTATCCGTTATACCATCTTATTGACGATGAAACACAGAAATTGCATCCGAATTTAATACAAAAGGCACAATGGCGACTTAAGTACAAGAGGACTGACACTTTCACTTTCTATGATTTGAACCTCTCCTGTGAGTCCAGTTTTAGATTCCGATGCTTCACCTCAGGTTAACTTTATCCCTTCGACATTCATATTGACGATGAAACACAGAAATTGCATCCGAATTTAATACAAATGGCACAATGCCGACTTAAGTACAAGAGGGCTGACACTCTCACTTTCTATAATTCGAACCTCTCCTGTGAGGTCTCATTTAGATTCCGATACTTCACTTCAGGTTTACTGTATCCCTTGGACCGTCTAATTGACGATGAAACACAGAAATTGCATCCGAAATTAATACAAAAGTCACAATGGTGACTTAAGTACAAGAGGACTGACACTCTCACTTTCTATGATTTCAACCATTCCTGTGAGGTCAGATTTAGATTCCGATGCTTCACTTCAGGTTTACTGTATCCCGTGGACCTTCTTATTGACAATGAAACACAGAAATAGCACCGGAATTAAATTCAGAAGGCACAATGCCGACTTAAGTACAAGAGGACTGACACTCTAACTTTCTATGATTTGAACCTATCCTGTGAGTCCAGTTTTAGATTCCGATGCGTCACTTCAGGTTCACTGTATCCCTTAGACCTTCTTATTGACGATGAAACACAGAGTTTGCATCCGAATTTAATACAAAAGGCACAATGCCGACTTAAGTACAAGAGGACTGACACTCTAACTTTCTATGATTTGAACCTCTCCTGTGAGTCCAGTTATAGATTCCGATGTTTTACTTCAGGTTTACTGTATCCCTTGGACCTTCTTATTCACGATGACACACAGAAATTGCATCCGAATTTAATACAAAAGGCACAATGCCGACTTAAGTACAAGTGGACTGACACTCTAACTTTCTATGATTTGAACCTCTCCTGTGAGTCCAGTTTTAGATTCCGATGCTATACTTCAGGTTTACTGTATCCCTTGGACCTTCTTATTGACGATGACACACAGAAATTGCATCCGAATTTAATACAAACGGCACAATGGCGACTAAAGTACAAGAGGACTGACATTCTAACTTTCTATGATTTGAACCTCTCCTAAGAGACCAGTTTTAGATTCTGATGCTTCACTTCAGGTTTACTGTATCCCTTGGACCTTCTTATTGACGATGAAACACAGAAATTGCATCCGAACTTAATACAAAAGGCACAATGGCGGCTTAAGTACAAGAGGACTGACACTTTCACTTTCTATGATTTGAACCTCTCCTGTGAGTCCAGTTTTAGATTCCGATGCTTCACTTCAGGTTTACTGTATCCCTTGGACCTTCTTATTGACGATGAAACACAGAAATTGCATCCGAAATTAATACAAAAGTCACAATGGTGACTTAAGTACAAGAGGACTGACACTCTCACTTTCTATGATTTGAACCTCTCCTGTGAGTCCAGTTTTAGATTCCGATGCTTCACTTCAGGTTTACTGTATGCCTTGGACCTTCTTATTGTCGATGAAACACAGAAATTGCATCTGAATTTAATACAAATGGCACAATGCCGACTTAAGTACAAGAGGACTGACACTCTCACTTTTTATGATTCGAACCTCTCCTGTGAGGTCTGATTTAGATTCCGATGCTTCACTTCAGGTTTACTGTATCCCTCGCACCTTCTAATTGACGATGAAACACAGAGTTTGCATCCGAATTTAATACAAAAGGTACAATCCCGCATTAAGTACAAGACGACTGACACTCTAACTTTCTATAATTTGAACCTCTCCTGTGAGTCCAGTTTTAAATTCCGATGCTTCACTTCAGGTTTACTGTATCCCTTGGACCTTGTTATTGACGATGAAACACAGAAATTGCATCCGAGTTTAATACAAAAATCATAATGGCGACTTAAGTACAAGAGGACTGACACTCTCACTTTCTATGATTTGAACATCTCCTGTGAGTCCAGTTTTAGATTCCGACGCTTCACTTCTGGTTTACTGTATCCCTTGGATTTTCTTATTGAGGATGAAACACAGAAATTGCATCGGAATCATATTCAAAACGCACAATGCCGACATAAGTAAAAGAGGACTGACACTCTCACTTTCTATGATTTGAACCTCTCCTATGAGTCCAGTTTTAGATTCCGATGCTTCACTTCAGGTTTACTGTATCCCTTGGACCTTCTTATTGACGATGAAACACAGAAATTGCATCGGAATTAAATTCAAAAGGCACAATGCCGACTTAAGTACATGAGGACTGACACCCTAACTTTCTATGATTTTAACCTCTCCTGTGAGTCCAGTTTTAGATTCCGATGCTTCACTTCAGGTTTACTGTATCCCTTGGACCTTCTTATTGACGATGAAACACAGAAATTGCATCCGAATTTAATACAAACGGCACAATGGCGACTAAAGTACAAGAGGACTGACATTCTAACTTTCTATGATTTGAACCTCTCCTAAGAGACCAGTTTTAGATTCTGATGCTTCACTTAAGGTTTACTGTATTCCTTGGACCTTCTTATTGACGATGAAACACAAAGTTTGCATTCGAATTTAATACAAAAGGTACAATGCCGACTTAAGTACAAGAGGACTGACACTCTAAATTTCTATGATTTGCACCTCTCCTGTGAGTCCAGTTTTAGATTCCGATGCTTCACTTCAGGTTTACTGTATCCCTTGGACCTTCTTATTGACTATGAAACACAGAAATTGCATCCGAATTTAATACAAAAATCACAATGGCGACTTTAGTACAAGAGGACCGACAATCTCACTTTCTATGATTTGAACATCTCCTGTGAGTCCAGTTTTAGATTCCGGTGCTTCACTTCAGGTTTACTGTATCCCTTAGACCTTCTTATTGACGATGAAACACAGAGTTTGCATCCAAATTTAATACAAAAGGCACAATGCCGACTTAAGTACAAGAGGACTGACACTCTAACTTTCTATGATTTGAACCTCTCCTGTGAGTCCAGTTTTAGATTCCGATGTTTTACTTCAGGTTTACTGTATCCCTTGGACCTTCTTATTCACGATGACACACAGAAATTGCATCCGAATTTAATACAAAAGGCACAATGCCGACTTAAGTACAAGAGGACTGACACTCTTACTTTTTATGATTTGAACCTCTCCTGTGAGTCCAGTTTTAGATTCCGATGCGTCACTTCAGGTTTACTGTATCCCTTGGACCTTCTTATTGACGATGAAACACAGAAATTGCATCCGAAATTAATACAAAAGTCACAATGGTGACTTAAGTACAAGAGGACTGACACTCTCACTTTCTATGATTTCAACCATTCCTGTGAGGTCAGATTTAGATTCCGATGCTTCACTTCAGGTTTACTGTATCCCTTGGACCTTCTTATTGACAATGAAACACAGAAATAGCACCGGAATTAAATTCAGAAGGCACAATGCCGACTTAAGTACAAGAGGACTGACACTCTAACTTTCTATGATTTGAACCTATCCTGTGAGTCCAGTTTTAGATTCCGATGCGTCACTTCAGGTTTACTGTATCCCTTAGACCTTCTTATTGACGATGAAACACAGAGTTTGCATCCGAATTTAATACAAAAGGCACAATGCCGACTTAAGTACATGAGGACTGACACTCTAACTTTCTATGATTTGAACCTCTCCTGTGAGTCCAGTTTTAGATTCCGATGTTTTACTTCAGGTTTACTGTATCCCTTGGACCTTCTTATTCACGATGACACACAGAAATTGCATCCGAATTTAATACAAAAGGCACAATGCCGACTTAAGTACAAGTGGACTGACACTCTAACTTTCTATGATTTGAACCTCTCCTGTGAGTCCAGTTTTAGATTCCGATGCTATACTTCAGGTTTACTGTATCCCTTGGACCTTCTTATTGACGATGAAACACAGAAATTGCATCCGAATTTAATACAAACGGCACAATGGCGACTAAAGTACAAGAGGACTGACATTCTAACTTTCTATGATTTGAACCTCTCCTAAGAGACCAGTTTTAGATTCTGATGCTTCACTTCAGGTTTACTGTATCCCTTGGACCTTCTTATTGACGATGAAACACAGAAATTGCATCCGAACTTAATACAAAAGGCACAATGGCGGCTTAAGTACAAGAGGACTGACACTTTCACTTTCTATGATTTGAACCTCTCCTGTGAGTCCAGTTTTAGATTCCGATGCTTCACTTCAGGTTTACTGTATCCCTTGGACCTTCTTATTGACGATGAAACACAGAAATTGCATCCGAAATTAATACAAAAGTCACAATGGTGACTTAAGTACAAGAGGACTGACACTCTCACTTTCTATGATTTGAACCTCTCCTGTGAGTCCAGTTTTAGATTCCGATGCTTCACTTCAGGTTTACTGTATGCCTTGGACCTTCTTATTGTCGATGAAACACAGAAATTGCATCTGAATTTAATACAAATGGCACAATGCCGACTTAAGTACAAGAGGACTGACACTCTCACTTTTTATGATTCGAACCTCTCCTGTGAGGTCTGATTTAGATTCCGATGCTTCACTTCAGGTTTACTGTATCCCTCGGACCTTCTAATTGACGCTGAAACACAGTGTTTGCATCCGAATTTAATACAAAAGGTACAATCCCGCATTAAGTACAAGACGACTGACACTCTAACTTTCTATAATTTGAACCTCTCCTGTGAGTCCAGTTTTAAATTCCGATGCTTCACTTCAGGTTTACTGTATCCCTTGGACCTTGTTATTGACGATGAAACACAGAAATTGCATCCGAGTTTAATACAAAAATCATAATGGCGACTTAAGTACAAGAGGACTGACACTCTCACTTTCTATGATTTGAACATCTCCTGTGAGTCCAGTTTTAGATTCCGACGCTTCACTTCTGGTTTACTGTATCCCTTGGATTTTCTTATTGAGGATGAAACACAGAAATTGCATCGGAATCATATTCAAAACGCACAATGCCGACATAAGTAAAAGAGGACTGACACTCTAATTTTCTATGATTTGAACCACTCCTGTGAGTCCACTTTTGGATTCCGATGCTTCACTTCAGGTTTACTGTATCCGTTGGACCATCTTATTGACGATTAAACACAGAAATTGCATCCGAATTTAATACAAAAGGCACAATGGCGACTTAAGTACAAGAGGACTGACACTTTCACTTTCTATGATTTGAACCTCTTTCTGTGAGTCCAGTTTTAGATTCCGATGCTTCACCTCAGGTTAACTTTATCCCTTCGACATTCTTATTGACGATGAAACACAGAAATTGCATCCGAATTTAATACAAATGGCACAATGCCGACTTAAGTACAAGAGGGCTGACACTCTCACTTTCTATGATTCGAACCTCTCCTGTGAGGTCAGATTTAGATTCCGATGCTTCACTTCAGGTTTACTGTGTCCCTTGGACCTTTTTATTGACGATAAAACACGGAAATCGCATCCGAATTTAATACAAATGGCACAATGCCGACTTAAGTACAAGAGGACTGACACTCGCACTTTCTATGATTTGAACTTCTCCTGTGAGACAGGTTTTAAATTCCGATGCTTCACTTCAGGATTACTGTATCCTTTGGACCTTCTTATTGACGATGAAACACAGATAATGCATCGGAATTAAATTTAAAACGCACAATGCCGACTTAAGTAAAAGAGGACTGACACTCTCACTATCTATGATTTGAATCTCTCCTGTGAGTCCAGTTTTATATTCCGATGCTTCATTTCAGGTTTGCGGTATCCCTTGGACCTTCTTATTGACAATGAAACACAGAAATAGCATCGGAATTAAATTCCAAAGGCACAATGCCGACTTAAGTACAAGAGGACTGACATTCTAACTTTCTATGATTTGAACCTCTCCTAAGAGACCAGTTTTAGATTCTGATGCTTCACTTAAGGTTTACTGTATTCCTTGGACCTTCTTATTGACGATGAAACACAAAGTTTGCATTCGAATTTAATACTAAAGGTACAATGCCGACTTAAGTACAAGAGGACTGACACTCTAAATTTCTATGATTTGCACCTCTCCTGTGAGTCCAGTTTTAGATTCCGATGCTTCACTTCAGGTTTACTGTATCCCTTGGACCTTCTTATTGACTATGAAACACAGAAATTGCATCCGAATTTAATACAAAAATCACAATGGCGACTTTAGTACAAGAGGACCGACAATCTCACTTTCTATGATTTGAACATCTCCTGTGAGTCCAGTTTTAGATTCCGATGCTTCACTTCAGGTTTACTGTATCCCTTAGACCTTCTTATTGACGATGAAACACAGAGTTTGCATCCAAATTTAATACAAAAGGCACAATGCCGACTTAAGTACAAGAGGACTGACACTCTAACTTTCTATGATTTGCACCTCTCCTGTGAGTCCAGAATTAGATTCCGATGTTTTACTTCAGGTTTACTGTATCCCTTGGACTTTCTTATTCACGATGACACACAGAAATTGCATCCGAATTTAATACAAAACGCACAATGCCGACTTAAGTACAAGAGGACTGACACTCTTACTTTTTATGATTTGAACCTCTCCTGTGAGTCCAGTTTTAGATTCCGATGCGTCACTTCAGGTTTACTGTATCCCTTGGACCTTCTTATTGACGATGAAACACAGAAATTGCATCCGAAATTAATACAAAAGTCACAATGGTGACTTAAGTACAAGAGGACTGACACTCTCACTTTCTATGATTTCAACCATTCCTGTGAGGTCAGATTTAGATTCCGATGCTTCACTTCAGGTTTACTGTATCCCTTGGACCTTCTTATTGACAATGAAACACAGAAATAGCACCGGAATTAAATTCAGAAGGCACAATGCCGACTTAAGTACAAGAGGACTGACACTCTAACTTTCTATGATTTGAACCTATCCTGTGAGTCCAGTTTTAGATTCCGATGCGTCACTTCAGGTTTACTGTATCCCTTAGACCTTCTTATTGACGATGAAACACAGAGTTTGCATCCGAATTTAATACAAAAGGCACAATGCCGACTTAAGTACAAGAGGACTGACACTCTAACTTTCTATGATTTGAAACTCTCCTGTGAGTCCAGTTTTAGATTCCGATGTTTTACTTCAGGTTTACTGTATCCCTTGGACCTTCTTATTCACGATGACACACAGAAATTGCATCCGAATTTAATACAAAAGGCACAATGCCGACTTAAGTACAAGTGGACTGACACTCTAACTTTCTATGATTTGAACCTCTCCTGTGAGTCCAGTTTTAGATTCCGATGCTATACTTCAGGTTTACTGTATCCCTTGGACCTTCTTATTGACGATGAAACACAGAAATTGCATCCGAATTTAATACAAACGGCACAATGGCGACTATAGTACAAGAGGACTGACATTCTAACTTTCTATGATTTGAACCTCTCCTAAGAGACCAGTTTTAGATTCTGATGCTTCACTTCAGGTTTACTGTATCCCTTGGACCTTCTTATTGACGATGAAACACAGAAATTGCATCCGAAATTAATACAAAAGGCACAATGGCGGCTTAAGTACAAGAGGACTGACACTTTCACTTTCTATGATTTGAACCTCTCCTGTGAGTCCAGTTTTAGATTCCGATGCTTCACTTCAGGTTTACTGTATCCCTTGGACCTTCTTATTGACGATGAATCACAGAAATTGCATCCGAAATTAATACAAAAGTCACAATGGTGACTTAAGTACAAGAGGACTGACACTCTCACTTTCTATGATTTGAACCTCTCCTGTGAGTCCAGTTTTAGATTCCGATGCTTCACTTCAGGTTTACTGTATGCCTTGGACCTTCTTATTGTCGATGAAACACAGAAATTGCATCCGAATTTAATACAAATGGCACAATGCCGACTTAAGTACAAGAGGACTGACACTCTCACTTTTTATGATTCGAACCTCTCCTGTGAGGTCTGATTTAGATTCCGATGCTTCACTTCAGGTTTACTGTATCCCTCGGACCTTCTAATTGACGATGAAACACAGAGTTTGCATCCGAATTTAATACAAAAGGTACAATCCCGCATTAAGTACAAGACGACTGACACTCTAACTTTCTATAATTTGAACCTCTCCTGTGAGTCCAGTTTTAAATTCCGATGCTTCACTTCAGGTTTACTGTATCCCTTGGACCTTGTTATTGACGATGAAACACAGAAATTGCATCCGAGTTTAATACAAAAATCATAATGGCGACTTAAGTACAAGAGGACTGACACTCTCACTTTCTATGATTTGAACATCTCCTGTGAGTCCAGTTTTAGATTCCGACGCTTCACTTCTGGTTTGCTGTATCCCTTGGATTTTCTTATTGAGGATGAAACACAGAAATTGCATCGGAATCAAATTCAAAACGCACAATGCCGACATAAGTAAAAGAGGACTGACACTCTCACTTTCTATGATTTGAACCTCTCCTATGAGTCCAGTTTTAGATTCCGATGCTTCACTTCAGGTTTACTGTATCCCTTGGACCTTCTTATTGACGATGAAACACAGAAATTGCATCGGAATTAAATTCAAAAGGCACAATGCCGACTTAAGTACATGAGGACTGACACCCTAACTTTCTATGATTTTAACCTCTCCTGTGAGTCCAGTTTTAGATTCCGATGCTTCACTTCAGGTTTACTGTATCCCTTGGACATTCTTATTGCCGATGAAACACAGAGTTTGCATCCGAATTTAATACAAAAGGCACAATGCCGACTTAAGTACAAGAGGACTGACACTCTAATTTTCTATGATTTGAACCTCTCCTGTGAGTCCACTTTTGGATTCCGATGCTTCACTTCAGGTTTACTGTATCCGTTGGACCATCTTATTGACGATGAAACACAGAAATTGCATCCGAATTTAATACAAAAGGCACAATGGCGACTTAAGTACAAGAGGACTGACACTTTCACTTTCTATGATTTGAACCTCTCCTGTGAGTCCAGTTTTAGATTCCGATGCTTCACCTCAGGTTAACTTTATCCCTTCGACATTCTTATTGACGATGAAACACAGAAATTGCATCCGAATTTAATACAAATGGCACAATGCCGACTTAAGTACAAGAGGGCTGACACTCTCACTTTCTATGATTCGAACCTCTCCTGTGAGGTCAGATTTAGATTCCGATGCTTCACTTCAGGTTTACTGTGTCCCTTGAACCTTTTTATTGACGATAAAACACGGAAATCGCATCCGAATTTAATACAAATGGCACAATGCCGACTTAAGTACAAGAGGACTGACACTCGCACTTTCTATGATTTGAACCTCTCCTGTGAGACCGGTTTTAAATTCCGATGCTTCACTTCAGGATTACTGTATCCTTTGGAGCTTCTTATTGACGATGAAACACAGAGAATGCATCGGAATTAAATTTAAAACGCACAATGCCGACTTAAGTAAAAGAGGACTGACACTCTCACTATCTATGATTTGAATCTCTCCTGTGAGTCCAGTTTTATATTCCGATGCTTCATTTCAGGTTTGCGGTATCCCTTGGACCTTCTTATTAACAATGAAACACAGAAATAGCATCGGAATTAAATTCAAAAGTCACAATGCCGACTTAAGTACAAGAGGACTGACACTCTAACTTTTTATGATTTGAACCTATTCTGTGAGTCCAGTTTTTGATTCCGATGCTTCACTTCAGGTTTACTGTATCCCTTGGACCTTCTTATTGACGATGAAACACAGAAATTGCATCCGAAATTAATACAAAAGTCACAATGGTGACTTAAGTAGAAGAGGACTGACACTCTCACTTTCTATGATTTGAACCTCTCCTGTGAGTCCAGTTTTAGATTCCGATGCTTCACTTCAGGTTTACTGTATCCCTTGGACCTTCTTATTGACGATGAAACACAGAAATTGCATCCGAATTTAATACAAATGGCACAATGCCGACTTAAGTACAAGAGGACTGACACTCTCACTTTTTATGATTCGAACCTCTCCTGTGAGGTCTGATTTAGATTCCGATGCTTCACTTCAGGTTTACTGTATCCCTTGGACCTTCTAATTGACGATGAAACACAGAGTTTGCATCCGAATTTAATACAAAAGGTACAATGCCGACTTAAGTACAAGAGGACTGACACTCTAAATTTCTATGATTTGCACCTCTCCTGTGAGTCCAGTTTTAGATTCCGATGCGTCACTTCAGGTTTACTGTATCCCTTAGACCTTCTTATTGACGATGAAACACAGAGTTTGCATCCAAATTTAATACAAAAGGCACAATGCCGACTTAAGTACAAGAGGACTGACACTCTAACATTCTATGATTTGAACCTCTCCTGTGAGTCCAGTTTTAGATTCCGATGTTTTACTGCAGGTTTACTGTATCCCTTGGACCTTCTTATTCACGATGACACACAGAAATTGCATCCGAATTTAATACAAAAGGCACAATGCCGACTTAAGTACAAGAGGACTGACACTCTTACTTTTTATGATTTGAACCTCTCCTGTGAGTCCAGTTTTAGATTCCGATGCGTCACTTCAGGTTTACTGTATCCCTTGGACCTTCTTATTGACGATGAAACACAGAAATTGCATCCGAAATTAATACAAAAGTCACAATGGTGACTTAAGTACAAGAGGACTGACACTCTCACTTTCTATGATTTCAACCATTCCTGTGAGGTCAGATTTAGATTCCGATGCTTCACTTCAGGTTTACTGTATCCCTTGGACCTTCTTATTGACAATGAAACACAGAAATAGCACCGGAATTAAATTCAGAAGGCACAATGCCGACTTAAGTACAAGAGGACTGACACTCTAACTTTCTATGATTTGATTCTATCCTGTGAGTCCAGTTTTAGATTCCGGTGCGTCACTTCAGGTTTACTGTATCCCTTAGACCTTCTTATTGACGATGAAACACAGAGTTTGCATCCGAATTTAATACAAAAGGCACAATGCCGACTTAAGTACAAGAGGACTGACACTCTAACTTTCTATGTTTTGAACCTCTCCTGTGAGTCCAGTTTTAGATTCCGATGTTTTACTTCAGGTTTACTGTATCCCTTGGACCTTCTTATTGACGATGAAACACAGAAATTGCATCCGAATTTAATACAAATGGCACAATGCCGACTTAAGTACAAGAGGACTGACACTCTCACTTTTTACGATTCGAACCTCTCCTGTGAGGTCTGATTTAGATTCCGATGCTTCACTTCAGGTTTACTGTATCCCTTGGACCTTCTAATTGACGATGAAACACAGAGTTTGCATCCGAATTTAATACAAAAGGTACAATGCCGACTTAAGTACAAGAGGACTGACACTCTAAATTTCTATGATTTGCACCTCTCCTGTGAGTCCAGTTTTAGATTCCGATGCGTCACTTCAGGTTTACTGTATCCCTTAGACCTTCTTATTGACGATGAAACACAGAGTTTGCATCCAAATTTAATACAAAAGGCACAATGCCGACTTAAGTACAAGAGGACTGACACTCTAACATTCTATGATTTGAACCTCTCCTGTGAGTCCAGTTTTAGATTCCGATGTTTTACTGCAGGTTTACTGTATCCCTTGGACCTTCTTATTCACGATGACACACAGAAATTGCATCCGAATTTAATACAAAAGGCACAATGCCGACTTAAGTACAAGAGGACTGACACTCTTACTTTTTATGATTTGAACCTCTCCTGTGAGTCCAGTTTTAGATTCCGATGCGTCACTTCAGGTTTACTGTATCCCTTGGACCTTCTTATTGACGATGAAACACAGAAATTGCATCCGAAATTAATACAAAAGTCACAATGGTGACTTAAGTACAAGAGGACTGACACTCTCACTTTCTATGATTTCAACCATTCCTGTGAGGTCAGATTTAGATTCCGATGCTTCACTTCAGGTTTACTGTATCCCTTGGACCTTCTTATTGACAATGAAACACAGAAATAGCACCGGAATTAAATTCAGAAGGCACAATGCCGACTTAAGTACAAGAGGACTGACACTCTAACTTTCTATGATTTGATTCTATCCTGTGAGTCCAGTTTTAGATTCCGGTGCGTCACTTCAGGTTTACTGTATCCCTTAGACCTTCTTATTGACGATGAAACACAGAGTTTGCATCCGAATTTAATACAAAAGGCACAATGCCGACTTAAGTACAAGAGGACTGACACTCTAACTTTCTATGATTTGAACCTCTCCTGTGAGTCCAGTTTTAGATTCCGATGTTTTACTTCAGGTTTACTGTATCCCTTGGACCTTCTTATTCACGATGACACACAGAAATTGCATCCGAATTTAATACAAAAGGCACAATGCCGACGTAAGTACAAGAGGACTGACACTCTAACTTTTTATGATTTGAACCTCTCCTGTGAGTCCAGTTTTAGATTCCGATGCGTCACTTCAGGTTTACTGTATCCCTTGGACCTTCTTATTGACGATGAAACACAGAAATTGCATCCGAAATTAATACAAAAGTCACAATGGTGACTTAAGTACAAGAGGACTGACACTCTAACTTTCTATGATTTGCACCTATCCTGTGAGTCCAGTTTTGGATTCCGATGCTTCACTTCAGGTTTACTGTATCCCTTGGACCTTCTTATTGACGATGAAACACAGAAATTGCATCCGAATTTAATACAAAAGGCACAAGGGCGACTTAAGTACAAGAGGACTGACTCTCTCACTTTCTATGATTTGAACCTCTCCTGTGAGTCCAGTTTTAGATTCCGATGCTTCACTTCAGGTCTACTGTATCTCTTGGACCTTCTTATTGACGATGAAACACAGAAATTGCATCGGAATTAAATTCAAAAGGCACAATGCCGACTTAAGTACAAGAGGACTGACACTCTAACTTTCTATGATTTGAACCTCTCCTGTGAGTCCAGTTTTAGATTGCGATGCTTCACTTCAGGTTTACTGTATCCCTTGGACCTTCTTATTGACGATGAAACACAGATATTGCATCCGAATTTAGTACAAAAGCACAATGGCGACTTAAGTACAAGACGACTGACACTCTCACTTTCTATTATTTTAACCTCTCCTGTGACTTCAGTTTTAGATTCCGATGCTTCACTTCAGGTTTACTGTATCCCTTGGACCTTCTTATTGACGATGAAACACAGAAATTGCATCCGAATTTAATACAAATGGCACAATGTCGACTTAAGTACAAGAGGACTGACACTCTCACTTTCAATGATTTGAACCTCTCCTGTGAGTCCAGTTTTAGATTCCGATGCTTCACTTCAGGTTTGCTGTATACCTTGCACCTTCTTATTGACGATGAAACACAGAAATTACATCCGAATTTAATACAAAAGGCACAATGCCGACTTAAGTACAAGAGGACTGACATTGTAACTTTCTATGATTTGAACCTCTCCTGTGAGTCCAGTTTTAGATTCCGATGCTTCACTTCAGGTTTACTGTATCCCTTGGACCTCCTTATTGACAATGAAACACAGAAAAAGCATCGGAATTAAATTCAAAAGGCACAATGCCGTCTTAAGTACAAGAGGACTGACACCCTCACTTTCTATGATCTGAACCTCTACTGAGGACCCAGTTTTAGATTCCGATGCTTCACTTCAGGTTTACTGTATCCCTTCAACCTTCTTATTGACGATGAAACACAGAGTTTGCATCCGAAATTAATACAAAAGGCACAATGCCGACTTAAGTACAAGAGGACTGACACTCTAACTTTCTTTGATTTGAACCTCTCCTGTAAGTCCAGTTTGGCTTCCGATGCTTCACTTCAGGTTTACTGTATCCCTTGGACCTTCTTATTGACGATGAGACACAGAAATTGCATCCGAAATTAATACAAAAGGCACAATGGCGACTTAAGTACAAGAGGACTGACACTTTCACTTTCTATGATTTGAACCTCTCCTGTGAGACCGGTTTTAAATTCCGATGCTTCACTTCAAGTTTACTGTATACCTTGCACCTTCTTATTGTCGATGAAACATAGAGATTGCATCGGAATTTAATACAAAAGGCACAATGCCGACTTAAGTAAAAGAGGACTGATACTCTAACTTTCTAAGATTTGAAACTCTCCTGTGAGTCCAGTTTTAGATTCCGATGCTTCTGTTCAGGTTTACTGTATCCCTTGGACCTTCTTATTGACGATGAAACACAGAAATTGCATCCGAATGTAGTACAAATGGCACAATGTCGACTTAAGCACAAGAGGACTGACAGTCTCACTTTCTATGATTTGAACCTCTCCTGTGAGTCCAGTTTTAGATTCCGATGCTTGACTTCAGGTTTACTGTATACCTTGCTCCTTCTTATTTACGATGAAACACAGAAATTCCATCCGAATGTAATACAAAAGGCACAATGCCGACTTAAGTACAAGAGGACTGACAGTCTAACTTTCTATGATTTGAACGTCTCCTGTGAGTCCAGTTTTAGATTCTTATGCTTCACTTCAGGTTTACTGTATCCCTTTGACCTTCTTATTGACGATGAAACACTGAAATTTCATCCGAATTTAATACAAATGGTACAATGCGGACTTAAGTACAACAGGACTGACACACTCACTTTCTATGATTTGAACCTCTTCTGTGAGTCCAGTTTTAGATTCCGATGCTTCACTTCAGGTTTACTGTATACCTTGCACCTTCTGATTGACGATGAAACAGAGAAATTGTATCGGAATTTAATACAAAAGGCACAATGCCGACTTAAGTAAAAGAGGACTGACACTCTAACTTTCTATGATTTGAACCTTTCCTGTGAGTCCAGTTTTAGATTCTGATGCTTCAATTGAGGTTTACTGTATCCCTTGGACCATCTTATTGACGATGAAACACAGAAATTGCATCGGAATTTAATACAAAAATCATAATGCCGACTTAAGTAAAAGAGGACTGACACTCTGACATTCTATGATTTCAACCTCTCCTGTGAGTCCAGTTTTAGATTCCGATGCTTCACTTAATGTTTACTGTATCCCTTGGACCTTCTTATTGATGATGAAACACAGAAATTGCATCCGAATTTAATACAAAAGGCACTATACCGACTTAAGTACAAGAGGACTGACACTCTAACTTTGTATGATTTGAATCTCTCCTGTGAGTCCAGTTCTTGATTCCGATGCTTCACTTCAGGTTTACTGTATCCCTTGGACCTTCTTATTGACGATTAAACACAGAAATTGGACCTGAATATAATACAAAAATCACAATGGCGACTAAAGTACAAGAGGACTGACACTCTTACTTTTTATGATTTGAACCTCTCCTGTGAGTCCAGTTTTAGATTCCGATGCGTCACTTCAGGTTTACTGTATCCCTTGGACCTTCTTATTGACGATGAAACACAGAAATTGCATCCGAAATTAATACAAAAGTCACAATGGTGACTTAAGTACAAGAGGACTGACACTCTCACTTTCTATGATTTCAACCATTCCTGTGAGGTCAGATTTAGATTCCGATGCTTCACTTCAGGTTTACTGTATCCCTTGGACCTTCTTATCGACAATGAAACACAGAAATAGCACCGGAATTAAATTCAGAAGGCACAATGCCGACTTAAGTACAAGAGGACTGACACTCTAACTTTCTATGATTTGATTCTATCCTGTGAGTCCAGTTTTAGATTCCGGTGCGTCACTTCAGGTTTACTGTATCCCTTAGACCTTCTTATTGACGATGAAACACAGAGTTTGCATCCGAATTTAATACAAAAGGCACAATGCCGACTTAAGTACAAGAGGACTGACACACTAACTTTCTATGATTTGAACCTCTCCTGTGAGTCCAGTTTTAGATTCCGATGTTTTACTTCAGGTTTACTGTATCCCTTGGACCTTCTTATTCACGATGACACACAGAAATTGCATCCGAATTTAATACAAAAGGCACAATGCCGACGTAAGTACAAGAGGACTGACACTCTAACTTTTTATGATTTGAACCTCTCCTGTGAGTCCAGTTTTAGATTCCGATGCGTCACTTCAGGTTTACTGTATCCCTTGGACCTTCTTATTGACGATGAAACACAGAAATTGCATCCGAAATTAATACAAAAGTCACAATGGTGACATAAGTACAAGAGGACTGACACTCTAACTTTCTATGATTTGCACCTATCCTGTGAGTCCAGTTTTGGATTCCGATGCTTCACTTCAGGTTTACTGTATCCCTTGGACCTTCTTATTGACGATGAAACACAGAAATTGCATCCGAATTTAATACAAAAGGCACAAGGGCGACTTAAGTACAAGAGGACTGACACTCTCACTTTCTATGATTTGAACCTCTCCTGTGAGTCCAGTTTTAGATTCCGATGCTTCACTTCAGGTCTACTGTATCTCTTGGACCTTCTTATTGACGATGAAACACAGAAATTGCATCGGAATTAAATTCAAAAGGCACAATGCCGACTTAAGTACAAGAGGACTGACACTCTAACTTTCTATGATTTGAACCTCTCCTGTGAGTCCAGTTTTAGATTCCGATGCTTCACTTCAGGTTTACTGTATCCCTTGGACCTTCTTATTGACGATGAAACACAGATATTGCATCCGAATTTAGTACAAAAGCACAATGGCGACTTAAGTACAAGACGACTGACACTCTCACTTTCTATTATTTTAACCTCTCCTGTGACTTCAGTTTTAGATTCCGATGCTTCACTTCAGGTTTACTGTATCCCTTGGACCTTCTTATTGACGATGAAACACAGAAATTGCATCCGAATTTGATACAAATGGCACAATGTCGACTTAAGTACAAGAGGACTGACACTCTCACTTTCTATGATTTGAACCTCTCCTGTGAGTCCAGTTTTAGATTCCGATGCTTCACTTCAGGTTTGCTGTATACCTTGCACCTTCTTATTGACGATGAAACACAGAAATTACATCCGAATTTAATACAAAAGGCACAATGCCGACTTAAGTACAAGAGGACTGACATTGTAACTTTCTATGATTTGAACCTCTCCTGTGAGTCCAGTTTTAGATTCCGATGCTTCACTTCAGGTTTACTGTATCCCTTGGACCTCCTTATTGACAATGAAACACAGAAAAAGCATCGGAATTAAATTCAAGAGGCACAATGCCGTATTAAGTTCCAGAGGACTGACACCCTCACTTTCTATGATCTGAACCTCTACTGAGGACCCAGTTTTAGATTCTGATGCTTCACTTCAGGTTTACTGTATCCCTTCAACCTTCTTATTGACGATGAAACACAGAGTTTGCATCCGAAATTAATACAAAAGGCACAATGCCGACTTAAGTACAAGAGGACTGACACTCTAACTTTCTTTGATTTGAACCTCTCCTGTAAGTCCAGTTTGGCTTCCGATGCTTCACTTCAGGTTTACTGTATCCCTTGGACCTTCTTATTGACGATGAGACACAGAAATTGCATCCGAATGTAGTACAAATGGCACAATGTCGACTTAAGCACAAGAGGACTGACAGTCTCACTTTCTATGATTTGAACCTCTCCTGTGAGTCCAGTTTTAGATTCCGATGCTTGACTTCAGGTTTACTGTATACCTTGCTCCTTCTTATTTACGATGAAACACAGAAATTCCATCCGAATGTAATACAAAAGGCACAATGCCGACTTAAGTACAAGAGGACTGACAGTCTAACTTTCTATGATTTGAACGTCTCCTGTGAGTCCAGTTTTAGATTCTTATGCTTCACTTCAGGTTTACTGTATCCCTTTGACCTTCTTATTGACGATGAAACACTGAAATTTCATCCGAATTTAATACAAATGGTACAATGCGGACTTAAGTACAACAGGACTGACACACTCACTTTCTATGATTTGAACCTCTTCTGTGAGTCCAGTTTTAGATTCCGATGCTTCACTTCAGGTTTACTGTATACCTTGCACCTTCTGATTGACGATGAAACAGAGAAATTGTATCGGAATTTAATACAAAAGGCACAATGCCGACTTAAGTAAAAGAGGACTGACACTCTAACTTTCTATGATTTGAACCTTTCCTGTGAGTCCAGTTTTAGATTCTGATGCTTCAATTGAGGTTTACTGTATCCCTTGGACCATCTTATTGACGATGAAACACAGAAATTGCATCGGAATTTAATACAAAAATCATAATGCCGACTTAAGTAAAAGAGGACTGACACTCTGACATTCTATGATTTCAACCTCTCCTGTGAGTCCAGTTTTAGATTCCGATGCTTCACTTAATGTTTACTGTATCCCTTGGACCTTCTTATTGATGATGAAACACAGAAATTGCATCCGAATTTAATACAAAAGGCACTATACCGACTTAAGTACAAGAGGACTGACACTCTAACTTTGTATGATTTGAATCTCTCCTGTGAGTCCAGTTCTTGATTCCGATGCTTCACTTCAGGTTTACTGTATCCCTTGGACCTTCTTATTGACGATTAAACACAGAAATTGGACCTGAATATAATACAAAAATCACAATGGCGACTAAAGTACAAGAGGACTGACACTCTTACTTTTTATGATTTGAACCTCTCCTGTGAGTCCAGTTTTAGATTCCGATGCGTCACTTCAGGTTTACTGTATCCCTTGGACCTTCTTATTGACGATGAAACACAGAAATTGCATCCGAAATTAATACAAAAGTCACAATGGTGACTTAAGTACAAGAGGACTGACACTCTCACTTTCTATGATTTCAACCATTCCTGTGAGGTCAGATTTAGATTCCGATGCTTCACTTCAGGTTTACTGTATCCCTTGGACCTTCTTATCGACAATGAAACACAGAAATAGCACCGGAATTAAATTCAGAAGGCACAATGCCGACTTAAGTACAAGAGGACTGACACTCTAACTTTCTATGATTTGATTCTATCCTGTGAGTCCAGTTTTAGATTCCGGTGCGTCACTTCAGGTTTACTGTATCCCTTAGACCTTCTTATTGACGATGAAACACAGAGTTTGCATCCGAATTTAATACAAAAGGCACAATGCCGACTTAAGTACAAGAGGACTGACACACTAACTTTCTATGATTTGAACCTCTCCTGTGAGTCCAGTTTTAGATTCCGATGTTTTACTTCAGGTTTACTGTATCCCTTGGACCTTCTTATTCACGATGACACACAGAAATTGCATCCGAATTTAATACAAAAGGCACAATGCCGACGTAAGTACAAGAGGACTGACACTCTAACTTTTTATGATTTGAACCTCTCCTGTGAGTCCAGTTTTAGATTCCGATGCGTCACTTCAGGTTTACTGTATCCCTTGGACCTTCTTATTGACGATGAAACACAGAAATTGCATCCGAAATTAATACAAAAGTCACAATGGTGACATAAGTACAAGAGGACTGACACTCTAACTTTCTATGATTTGCACCTATCCTGTGAGTCCAGTTTTGGATTCCGATGCTTCACTTCAGGTTTACTGTATCCCTTGGACCTTCTTATTGACGATGAAACACAGAAATTGCATCCGAATTTAATACAAAAGGCACAAGGGCGACTTAAGTACAAGAGGACTGACACTCTCACTTTCTATGATTTGAACCTCTCCTGTGAGTCCAGTTTTAGATTCCGATGCTTCACTTCAGGTCTACTGTATCTCTTGGACCTTCTTATTGACGATGAAACACAGAAATTGCATCGGAATTAAATTCAAAAGGCACAATGCCGACTTAAGTACAAGAGGACTGACACTCTAACTTTCTATGATTTGAACCTCTCCTGTGAGTCCAGTTTTAGATTCCGATGCTTCACTTCAGGTTTACTGTATCCCTTGGACCTTCTTATTGACGATGAAACACAGATATTGCATCCGAATTTAGTACAAAAGCACAATGGCGACTTAAGTACAAGACGACTGACACTCTCACTTTCTATTATTTTAACCTCTCCTGTGACTTCAGTTTTAGATTCCGATGCTTCACTTCAGGTTTACTGTATCCCTTGGACCTTCTTATTGACGATGAAACACAGAAATTGCATCCGAATTTGATACAAATGGCACAATGTCGACTTAAGTACAAGAGGACTGACACTCTCACTTTCTATGATTTGAACCTCTCCTGTGAGTCCAGTTTTAGATTCCGATGCTTCACTTCAGGTTTGCTGTATACCTTGCACCTTCTTATTGACGATGAAACACAGAAATTACATCCGAATTTAATACAAAAGGCACAATGCCGACTTAAGTACAAGAGGACTGACATTGTAACTTTCTATGATTTGAACCTCTCCTGTGAGTCCAGTTTTAGATTCCGATGCTTCACTTCAGGTTTACTGTATCCCTTGGACCTCCTTATTGACAATGAAACACAGAAAAAGCATCGGAATTAAATTCAAGAGGCACAATGCCGTATTAAGTTCCAGAGGACTGACACCCTCACTTTCTATGATCTGAACCTCTACTGAGGACCCAGTTTTAGATTCTGATGCTTCACTTCAGGTTTACTGTATCCCTTCAACCTTCTTATTGACGATGAAACACAGAGTTTGCATCCGAAATTAATACAAAAGGCACAATGCCGACTTAAGTACAAGAGGACTGACACTCTAACTTTCTTTGATTTGAACCTCTCCTGTAAGTCCAGTTTGGCTTCCGATGCTTCACTTCAGGTTTACTGTATCCCTTGGACCTTCTTATTGACGATGAGACACAGAAATTGCATCCGAAATTAATACAAAAGGCACAATGGCGACTTAAGTACAAGAGGACTGACACTTTCACTTTCTATGATTTGAACCTCTCCTGTGAGACCGGTTTTAAATTCCGATGCTTCACTTCAAGTTTACTGTATACCTTGCACCTTCTTATTGTCGATGAAACATAGAGATTGCATCGGAATTTAATACAAAAGGCACAATGCCGACTTAAGTAAAAGAGGACTGATACTCTAACTTTCTAAGATTTGAAACTCTCCTGTGAGTCCAGTTTTAGATTCCGATGCTTCTGTTCAGGTTTACTGTATCCCTTGGACCTTCTTATTGACGATGAAACACAGAAATTGCATCCGAATGTAGTACAAATGGCACAATGTCGACTTAAGCACAAGAGGACTGACAGTCTCACTTTCTATGATTTGAACCTCTCCTGTGAGTCCAGTTTTAGATTCCGATGCTTGACTTCAGGTTTACTGTATACCTTGCTCCTTCTTATTTACGATGAAACACAGAAATTCCATCCGAATGTAATACAAAAGGCACAATGCCGACTTAAGTACAAGAGGACTGACAGTCTAACTTTCTATGATTTGAACGTCTCCTGTGAGTCCAGTTTTAGATTCTTATGCTTCACTTCAGGTTTACTGTATCCCTTTGACCTTCTTATTGACGATGAAACACTGAAATTTCATCCGAATTTAATACAAATGGCACAATGCGGACTTAAGTACAACAGGACTGACACACTCACTTTCTATGATTTGAACCTCTTCTGTGAGTCCAGTTTTAGATTCCGATGCTTCACTTCAGGTTTACTGTATACCTTGCACCTTCTGATTGACGATGAAACAGAGAAATTGTATCGGAATTTAATACAAAAGGCACAATGCCGACTTAAGTAAAAGAGGACTGACACTCTAACTTTCTATGATTTGAACCTCTCCTGTGAGTCCAGTTTTAGATTCTGATGCTTCAATTGAGGTTTACTGTATCCCTTGGACCATCTTATTGACGATGAAACACAGAAATTGCATCGGAATTTAATACAAAAATCATAATGCTGACTTAAGTAAAAGAGGACTGACACTCTGACATTCTATGATTTCAACCTCTCCTGCGAGTCCAGTTTTAGATTCCGATGCTTCACTTAATGTTTACTGTATCCCTTGGACCTTCTTATTGATGATGAAACACAGAAATTGCATCCGAATTTAATACAAAAGGCACTATACCGACTTAAGTACAAGAGGACTGACACTCTAACTTTGTATGATTTGAATCTCTCCTGTGAGTCCAGTTCTTGATTCCGATGCTTCACTTCAGGTTTACTGTATCCCTTGGACCTTCTTATTGACGATTAAACACAGAAATTGGACCTGAATATAATACAAAAATCACAATGGCGACTAAAGTACATGAGGACTGACACTCTCACTCTCTATGATTTGAACCTCTCCTGTGAGTCCAGTTTTAGATTCCGATGCTTCACTTCATGTTTATTGTATCACTTGGACCTTCTTATTGACGATGAAACACAGAAATTGCATCCAAATTTAATACAAATGCCACAATGCAGACTTAAGTACAATAGGACAGACACTCTCACTTTCTATGATTTGAACCTTTCCTGTGAGTCAAGTTTTTGATTCCGATGCTTCACTTCAGGTTTACTGTATACCTTGCACCTTCTTATTGACGATGAAACACAGAAATTACATCCGAATTTAATACAAAAGTCACAATGCCGACTTAAGTACAAGAGGACAGACATTCTAATTTTCTATGATTAGAACCTCTCCTGTGAGTCCTGTTTTAGATTCCGATGCTTCACTTCAGGTTTACTGTATCCCTTGGACCTTCTTATTGACAATGGAACACAGAAATAGCATCGGAATGAAATTCAAAAGGCACAATGCCGACTTAAGTAAAAGAGGACTGACACTCTGACTTTCTATGATTTGAACCTCTCGTGTGAGTCCAGTTTTAGATTCCGATGCTTCACTTCAGGTTTACTGTATCCCTTGGACCTTCTTATTGACGATGAAAAACAAAAATTGCATCCGAATTTAATACAAATGGCACAATGTCGACTTAAGTACAAGAGGACTGACACCCTCACTTTCTATGATTTGAACCTTACCTGTGAGTCAAGTTTTTGATTCTGATGCTCACTTCAGGTTTACTGTACCCCTTGGACCTTCTTATTGACGATGAAACCCAGAAATTGCACCCGACTTTAATACAAATGGCACAATGCCGACTTAAGTACAAGAGGACTGACACTCTCACTTTCTATGATTTGTACCTCTCCAGTGAGTCCAGTCTTCGATTCCGATGCTTCACTTCAGTTTTACTGTATCCTTTGGACCTTCTTATTGACGATGAAACACAGAAAGTGCATCGGAATTAGATTCAAAAGGCACAATGCCGACCTAAGTAGAAAAGATCTGACACTCTCACTTTCTATGATTTGAACCTCTCCTGTGAGTCCAGTTTTAGATTCCGATGCTTCACTTCAGTTTTAACGTATCCCTTGGATCTTATTATTGACGATGAAACACAGAAAATGCATCCGAATTTGATACAAATGCCACAATGCCGACATAAGTACAAGAGGACTGACACTCTCCTTTTCTATGATTTGAACCTTTCCTGTGAGTCCAGTTTTAGATTCCGATGCTTCACTTCAGGTTTACTGTATACCTTGCACCTTCTTATTGACGATGAAACACAGAAATTGCATCCGAATTTAATACAAAAGGCACAATGCCGACTTAAGTACAAGAGGACAGACATTCTAACTTTCTATGATTAGAACCTCTCCTGTGAGTCCTGTTTTAGATTCCGATGCTTCACTTCATGTTTACTGTATCCCTTGGACCTTCTCATTGACAATGAAACACAGAAATAGCATCGGAATTAAATTCAAAAGGCACACTGCCGACTTAAGTAAAAGAGGACTGACACTCTAACTTTCTATGATTTTAACCTCTCCTGTGAGTCCAGTTTTAGATTCTGATGCTTCACTTCAGGTTTACTGTATCCCTTGGACCTTCTTATTGACGAAGAAACACAGAAATTGCATCCGAATTTAATACAAATGGCACAATGTCGACTTAAGTACAAGAGGACTGACACTCTCACTTTCTATGATTTGAACCTCTCCAGTGAGTCCAGTTTTAGATTCCGATGCTTCTCTTCAGGTTTACTGTATACCTTGCACCTTCTTATTGACGATGAAACACAGAAATTGCACCCGAATTCAATACAAGAGGCACAATGCCGACTTAAGTACAAGAGGACTGACATTCTAACTTTCTATGATTTGAACCTCTCCTGTGAGTCCAGTATTAGTGTCCGATGCTTCACTTCAGGTTTACTGTATCCCTTGGACCTTCTTATTGACGATGACACACAGAAATTGCACCCGAATTTAATACAAAAGGCACAATACCGACTCAAGTACAAGAGGAGTGACACTCTAACTTTCTATGATTTGAATCTCTCCTGTGAGTCCAGTTTTTGATTCCGATGCTTGACTTCAGGTTTATTGTATCCCTTGGATCTTCTTATTGACGATGAAACACAGAAAATGCATCCAAATTTAATACAAATGCCACAATGCCGACTTAAGTAGAAGAGGACTGACTCTCTCACTTTCTATGATATGAACCTTTCCTGTGAGTCAAGTTTTTGATTCCGATGCTTCACTTCAGGTTTACTGTACCCCTTGGACCTTCTTATTGACGATGAAACCCAGAAATTGCACCCGAATTTAATACAAATGGCACAATGCCGGCTTAAGTACAAGAGGACTGACACTCTCACTTTCTATGATTTCAACCTCTCCTGTGAGTCCAGTTTTAGATTACGATGCTTCACTTCAGGTTTACTGTATCCCTTGGACCTTCTTATTGACGATGAAACAAAGAAATTGCATCGGAATTTAATACAAAAGGCACAATACCGATTTAGGTACAAGAGGAGAGACACTCTAACTCTCTATGATTTGAATCTCTCCTGTGAGTCCAGTTTCAGATTCCGATGCTTCACTTATGTTTTACTGTATCCTTTGGACCTTCTTATTGACGATGAAACACAGAAATTGCATCGGAATGAAATTGAAAAGGCACAATGCCGACCTAAGTAGAAAAGAACTGACACTCCCACATTCTATGATTTGAACCTCTCCTGTGAGTTCAGTTTTAGATTCCGATGCTTCACTTCAGGTTTAATGTATCCCTTGGACCTTCTTATTGACGATGAAACACAGAAATTGCATCCGAATTTAATACAAATGCCACAATGCCGACTTAAGTACAAGAGGACTGACACTCTCACTTTCTATGATTTGAACCTCTCCAGTGAGTCCAGTTTTAGATTCCGATACTTCTCTTCAGGTTTACTGTATACCTTGCACCTTCTTATTGACGATGAAACACAGAACTTGCACCCGAATTCAATACAAAAGGCACAATGCCGACTTAAGTACAAGAGGACTGACATTCTAACTTTCTATGATTTGAACCTCTCCTGTGATTCCAGTATTAGATTTCGATGTTTCACTTCAGGTTTACTGTATCCCTTGGACCTTCTTATTGACGATGAAACACAGAGTTTGCATCCGAAATTAATACAAAAGGCACAATGCCGACTTAAGTACAAGAGGACTGACACTCTAACTTACTATGATTTGAACTTCTTCTGTGAGTCCAGTTTTAGATTCCGATGCTTCACTTCAGGTTTACTGTATCCCTTGGACCTTCTTATTGACGATGAAACACAGAGTTTGCATCCGAAATTAATACAAAAGGCACAATGCCGACTTAAGTACAAGAGGACTGACACTCTAACTTTCTATGATATGAACCTTTCCTGTGAGTCAAGTTTTTGATTCCGATGCTTCACTTCAGGTTTACTGTACCCCTTGGACCTTCTTATTGACGATGAAACCCAGAAATTGCACCCGAATTTAATACAAATGGCACAATGCCGACTTAAGTACAAGAGGACTGACACTCTCACTTTCTATGATTTGAACCTCTCCTGTGAATCCAGTTTTAGATTCCGATGCTTCACTTCAGGTTCACTGTATACCTTGCGCCTTCTTATTGACGATGAAACACAGAAATTGCATCCGAATTTAATACAAAAGGTACAATGTCGACTTAAGTACAAGAGGAGTGACATTCTATCTTTCTATGATTTGAACCTCTCCTGTGAGTCCAGTTTTAGATTCCAATGCTTCACTTCAGGTTTACTGTATCCCTTGGATCTTCTTATTGACAATGAAACACAGAAATAGCATCGGAATTAAATTCAAATGGCACAATGCCGACTTAGGTACAAGAGGACTGACACTCTAACTTTCTATGATTTGAACCTCTCGTGTGAGTCCAGTTTTAGATTCCGATGCTTCACTTCAGGTTTACAGTATCCCTTGGACCTTCTTATTGACGATGAAATACAGATATTGCATCCGAATGTAATACAAATGTCACAATGCCGACTTAAGTACAAGAGGACAGACTCTCTCACTTTCTATGATTCGAACCTCTCCTGTGAGGTCATATTTAGACTCCGATGCTTCACTCCAGGCTTACTGTATACCTTGCACCTTCTTATTGATGATGAAACACAGAAATTGCATCGTAATTAAATACAAAAGGCACAATGCCGACTTAAGTACAAGAGGACTGACAATCTAACTTTCTATGATTTGAACCTCTCCTGTGAGACCGGTTTTAGATTCCGATGCTTCACTTCAGGTTTACTGTATTCATTGGACCTTCTTATTGACGCTGAATCACAGAGTTTGCATCCGAATTTAATACAAAAGGCACAATGCCGACTTAAGTACACGCGGACTGACACTCTAACTTTCTATGATTTGAAGCTCTCCTGTGAGTCCAGTTTTAGATTCCGATGCTTCACTTCAGGTTTAATGTATCCCTTGGACCTTCTTATTGACGAAGAAACACAGAAAATGCATCCGAATTTGATACAAATGCCACAATGCCGACATAAGTACAAGAGGACTGACACTCTCCCTTTCTATGATTTGAACCTTTCCTGTGAGTCCAGTTTTAGATTCCGATGCTTCACTTCAGGTTTTCTGTATACCTTGCACCTTCTTATTGACGATGAAACACAGAAATTGCACCCGAATTCAATACAAGAGGCACAATGCCGACTTAAGTACAAGAGGACTGACATTCTAACTTTCTATGATTTGAACATCTCCTGTGAGTCCAGTTTTAGAGTCCGATGCTTCACCTCAGGTTTACTGTATCCCTTGCACCTTCTTATTGACGATGACACACAGAAATTGCACCCGAATTTAATACAAAAGGCACAATACCGACTCAAGTACAAGAGGAGTGACACTCTAACTTTCTATGAATTGAACCTCTCCTGTGAGTCAAGTTTTAGATTACGATGCTTCACTTCAGGTTTACTGTATACCTTGCACGTTCTTATTGACGATGAAACACAGAAATTGCATCCGAATGTAATACAAAAGGCACAATGCCGATTTAAGTACAAGAGGAATGACATTCTAACTTTCTATGATTAGAACCTCTCTTGTGAGTCCAGTTTTAGATTCCGATGCTCACATCAGGTTTACTGTACCCCTTGGACCTTCTTATTGACAATGAAACACAGAAATAGCATCGGAATTAAATTCAAAAGGCACAATGCCGACTTAAGTAAAAGAGGACTGACACTCTAACTTTCTATGATTTGAACCTCTCCTGTGAGTCCAGTTTTAGATTCCGATGCTTCACTTCAGGTTTACTGTATCCCTTGGACCTTCTTATTGACGAAGAAACACAGAAATTGCATCCGAATTTAATACAAATGGCACAATGTCGACTTAAGTACAAGAGGACTGACACTCTCACTTTCTATGATTTGAACCTCTCCAGTGAGTCCAGTTTTAGATTCCGATGCTTCTCTTCAGGTTTACTGTATACCTTGCACCTTCTTATTGACGATGAAACACAGAAATTGCACCCGAATTCAATACAAGAGGCACAATGCCGACTTAAGTACAAGAGGACTGACATTCTAACTTTCTATGATTTGAACCTCTCCTGTGAGTCCAGTTTTAGAGTCCGATGCTTCACTTCAGGTTTACTGTATCCCTTGGACCTTCTTATTGACGATGACACACAGAAATTGCACCCGAATTTAATACAAAAGGCACAATACCGACTCAAGTACAAGAGGAGTGACACTCTAACTTTCTATGATTTGAATCTCTCCTGTGAGTCCAGTTTTAGATTCCGATGCTTGACTTCAGGTTTATTGTATCCCTTGGATCTTCTTATTGACGATGAATCACAGAAAATGCATCCAAATTTAATACAAATGCCACAATGCCGACTTAAGTACAAGAGGACTGACTCTCTCACTTTCTATGATATGAACCTTTCCTGTGAGTCAAGTTTTTGATTCCGATGCTTCACTTCAGGTTTACTGTACCCCTTGGACCTTCTTATTGACGATGAAACCCAGAAATTGCACCCGAATTTAATACAAATGGCACAATGCCGGCTTAAGTACAAGAGGACTGACACTCTCACTTTCTATGATTTCAACCTCTCCTGTGAGTCCACTTTTAGATTACGATGCTTCACTTCAGGTTTACTGTATCCCTTGGACCTTCTTATTGACGATGAAACAAAGAAATTGCATCGGAATTTAATACAAAAGGCACAATACCGAATTTGGTACAAGAGGAGAGACACTCTAACTTTCTATGATTTGAATCTCTCCTGTGAGTCCAGTTTCAGATTCCGATGCTTCACTTAAGTTTTACTGTATCCTTTGGACCTTCTTATTGACGATGAAACACAGAAATTGCATCGGAATTAAATTGAAAAGGCACAATGTCGACCTAAGTAGAAAAGAACTGACACTCCCACACTCTATGATTTGAACCTCTCCTGTGAGTTCAGTTTTAGATTCCGATGCTTCACTTCAGGTTTAATGTATCCCTTGGACTTTCTTATTGACGATGAAACACAGAAATTGCATCCGAATTTAATACAAAAGGCACAATGGCGACTTAAGTACAAGAGGACTGACAGTCTCACTTTCTATGATTTGAAACTCTCCTGTGAGTCCAGTTTTAGATTACGATGCTTCACTTCAGGTTTACTGTATACCTTGCACGTTCTTATTGACGATGAAACACAGAGTTTGCATCCGAATTTAATACAAAAGGCACAATGCCGACTTAAATACATAAGGACTCACACTCTAACTTTCTATGATTTGAACCTCTCCTGTGAGTCCAGTTTTGGATTCCGATGCTTCACTTCAGGTTTACTGTATCCCTTGGACCTTCTTATTGACGATGAAACACAGAAATTGCATCCGAATTTAATACAAATGCCACAATGCCGACTTAAGTACAAGAGGACTGACACTCTCACTTTCTATGATTTGAACCTCTCCAGTGAGTCAAGTTTTAGATTCCGATACTTCTCTTCAGGTTTACTGTATACCTTGCACCTTCTTATTGACGATGAAACACAGAAATTGCACCCGAATTCAATACAAAAGGCACAATGCCGACTTAAGTACAAGAGGACTGACTTTCTAAATTTCTATGATTTGAACCTCTCCTGTGATTCCAGTATTAGATTCCGATGTTTCACTTCTGGTTTACTGTATCCCTTGGACCTTCTTATTGACGATGAAACACAGAGTTTGCATCCGAAATTAATACAAAAGGCACAATGCCGACTTAAGTACAAGAGGACTGACACTCTAACTTTCTATGATTTGAACTTCTTCTGTGAGTCCAGTTTTAGATTCCGATGCTTCACTTCAGGTTTACTGTATCCCTTGGACCTTCTTATTGACGAAGAAACACAGAGTTTGTATCCGAAATTAATACAAAAGGCACAATGCCGACTTAAGTACAAGAGGACTGACACTCTAACTTTCTATGATTTGAACCTCTCCTGTGAGTCCAGTTTTAGATTCCGATGCTTCACTTCAGGTTTACTGTATCCCTTGAGACCTTCTTATCGGCGATGAAACACAGAAATTGCATCCGCATTTAATACAAATGGCACATTGCCGACTTAAGTACAAGAGGACTGACTCTCTCACTTTCTATGATATGAACCTTTCCTGTGAGTCAAGTTTTTGATTCCGATGCTTCACTTCAGGTTTACTGTACCCCTTGGACCTTCTTATTGACGATGAAACCCAGAAATTGCACCCGAATTTAATACAAATGGCACAATGCCGACTTAAGTACAAGAGGACTGACACTCTCACTTTCTATGATTTGAATCTCTCCTGTGAGTCCAGTTTGAGATTCCGATGCTTCACTTAAGTTTTACTGTATTCTTTGGACCTTCTTATTGACGATGAAACACAGAAATTGCATCAGAATTAAATTGAAAAGGCACAATGCCGACCTAAGTAGAAAAGAACTGACACTCTCACTTTCTATGATTTGAACCTCTCCTGTGAGTCCAGTTTTAGATTACGATGCTTCACTTCAGGTTTACTGTATACCTTGCACGTTCTTATTGATGATGAAACACAGAAATTGCATCCGAATGTAATACAAAATGCACAATGCCGACTTAAGTACAAGAGGAACGACATTCTAACTTTCTATGATTAGAACCTCTCCTGTGAGGTAAGTTTTAGATTCCGATGCTTCACTTCAGGTTTACTGTATCCCTTGGACCTTCGTATTGACAATGAAACAGAGAAATAGCATCGGAATTAAATTCAAAAGGCACAATGCCGACTTAAGTAAAAGAGGACTGACACTCTAACTTTCTATGATTTGAACCTCTCCTGTGAGTCCAGTTTTAGATTCCGATGCTTTACTTCAGGTTTACTGTATCCCTTGGAGCTTCTTATTGACGATGAAACACAGATATTGCATCCGAATTTAATACAAGTAGCACAATGTCGACTTAAGTACAAGAGGACTGACACTCTCACTTTCTATGATTTGAACCTCTCCTGTGAATCCAGTTTTAGATTCCGATGCTTCACTTCAGGTTCACTGTATACCTTGCGCCTTCTTATTGACGATGAAACACAGAAATTGCATCCGAATTTAATACAAAAGGTACAATGCCGACTTAAGTACAAGAGGAGTGACATTCTATCTTTCTATGATTTGAACCTCTCCTGTGAGTCCAGTTTTAGATTCCGATGCTTCACTTCAGGTTTACTGTATCCCTTGGATC
This sequence comes from Schistocerca americana, assembly GCF_021461395.2. Taxonomy (NCBI): domain Eukaryota; kingdom Metazoa; phylum Arthropoda; class Insecta; order Orthoptera; family Acrididae; genus Schistocerca; species Schistocerca americana. The sequence continues at coordinate 8,977,560 of NC_060128.1, read as the reverse complement.
TTCTTATTGACAATGAAACACAGAAATAGCATCGGAATTAAATTCAAATGGCACAATGCCGACTTAGGTACAAGAGGACTGACACTCTAACTTTCTATGATTTGAACCTCTCGTGTGAGTCCAGTTTTAGATTCCGATGCTTCACTTCAGGTTTACAGTATCCCTTGGACCTTCTTATTGACGATGAAATACAGAAATTGCATCCGAATTTAATACAAATGTCACAATGCCGACTTAAGTACAAGAGGACAGACACTCTCACTTTCTATGATTCGAACCTCTCCTGTGAGGTCATATTTAGATTCCGATGCTTCACTCCAGGATTACTGTATACCTTGCACCTTCTTATTGATGATGAAACACAGAAATTGCATCGTAATTAAATACAGAAGGCACAATGCCGACTTAAGTACAAGAGGACTGACAATCTAACTTTCTATGATTTGAACCTGTCCTGTGAGACCGGTTTTAGATTCCGATGCTTCACTTCAGGTTTACTGTATCCCTTGGACCTTCTTATTGACGATGAATCACAGAGTTTGCATCCGAATTTAATACAAAAGGCACAATGCCGACTTAAGTACAAGCGGACTGACACTCTAACTTTCTATGATTTGAAGCTCTCCTGTGAGTCCAGTTTTAGATTCCGATGCTTCACTTCATTTTTAATGTATCCCTTGGACCTTCTTAGTGACGAAGAAACACAGAAAATGCATCCGAATTTGATACAAATGCCACAATGCCGACATAAGTACAAGAGGACTGACACTCTCCCTTTCTATGATTTGAACCTTTCCTGTGAGTCCAGTTTTAGATTCCGATGCTTCACTTCAGGTTTTCTGTATACCTTGCACCTTCTTATTGACGATGAAACACAGAAATTGCACCCAAATTCAATACAAGAGGCACAATGCCGACTTAAGTACAAGAGGACTGACATTCTAACTTTCTATGATTTGAACATCTCCTGTGAGTCCAGTTTTAGAGTCCGATGCTTCACCTCATGTTTACTGTATCCCTTGCACCTTCTTATTGACGATGACACACAGAAATTGCACCCGAATTTAATACAAAAGGCACAATACCGACTCAAGTACAAGAGGAGTGACACTCTAACTTTCCATGATTGGAACCTCTCCTGTGAGTCAAGTTTTAGATTACGATGCTTCACTTCAGGTTTACTGTATACCTTGCACGTTCTTATTGACGATGAAACACAGAAATTGCATCCGAATGTAATACAAAAGGCACAATGCCGACTTAAGTACAAGAGGAATGATATTCTAACTTTCTATGATTAGAACCTCTCTTGTGAGTCCAGTTTTAGATTCCGATGCTTCACTTCAGGTTTACTGTACCCCTTGGACCTTCTTATTGACAATGAAACACAGAAATAGCATCGGAATTAAATTCAAAAGGCACAATGCCGACTTAAGTAAAAGAGGACTGACACTCTAACTTTCTATGATTTGAACCTCTCCTATGAGTCCAGTTTTAGATTCCGATGCTTCACTTCAGGTTTACTGTATCCCTTGGACCTTCTTATTGACGATGAAACACAGATATTGCATCCGAACTTAATACAAATGGCACAATGTCGACTTAAGTACAAGAGGACTGACACTCTCTTTTTGTATGATTTGAACCTCTCCTGTGAATCCAGTTTTAGATTCCGATGTTTCACTTCAGGTTTACTGTATACCTTGCGCCTTCTTATTGACGATCAAACACAGAAATTGCATCCGAATTTAATACAAAAGGCACAATGCCGACTTAGGTACAAGAGGACTGACACTCTAACTTTCTACGATTCGAACCTCTCGTGTGAGTCCAGTTTTAGATTCCGATGCTTCGCTCCAGGATTACTGTATACCTTGCACCTTCTTATTGATGATGAAACACAGAGTTTGTATCCGCATTTAATACAAATGGCACATTGCCGACTTAAGTACAAGAGGACTGACTCTCTCACTTTCTATGATATGAACCTTTCCTGTGAGTCAAGTTTTTGATTCCGATGCTTCACTTCAGGTTTACTGTACCCCTTGGACCTTCTTATTGACGATGAAACCCAGAAATTGCATCCGAATTTAATACAAATGGCACAATGCCGACTTAAGTACAAGAGGACTGACACTCTCACTTTCTATGATTTGAATCTCTCCTGTGAGTCCAGTTTGAGATTCCGATGCTTCACTTAAGTTTTACTGTATTCTTTGGACCTTCTTATTGACGATGAAACACAGAAATTGCATCAGAATTAAATTGAAAAGGCACAATGCCGACCTAAGTAGAAAAGAACTGACACTCTCACTTTCTATGATTTGAACCTCTCCTGTGAGTCCAGTTTTAGATTACGATGCTTCACTTCAGGTTTACTGTATACCTTGCACGTTCTTATTGATGATGAAACACAGAAATTGCATCCGAATGTAATACAAAATGCACAATGCCGACTTAAGTACAAGAGGAACGACATTCTAACTTTCTATGATTAGAACCTCTCCTGTGAGGTAAGTTTTAGATTCCGATGCTTCACTTCAGGTTTACTGTATCCCTTGGACCTTCGTATTGACAATGAAACAGAGAAATAGCATCGGAATTAAATTCAAAAGGCACAATGCCGACTTAAGTAAAAGAGGACTGACACTCTAACTTTCTATGATTTGAACCTCTCCTGTGAGTCCAGTTTTAGATTCCGATGCTTTACTTCAGGTTTACTGTATCCCTTGGAGCTTCTTATTGACGATGAAACACAGATATTGCATCCGAATTTAATATAAGTGGCACAATGTCGACTTAAGTACAAGAGGACTGACACTCTCACTTTCTATGATTTGAACCTCTCCTGTGAATCCAGTTTTAGATTCCGATGCTTCACTTCAGGTTCACTGTATACCTTGCGCCTTCTTATTGACGATGAAACACAGAAATTGCATCCGAATTTAATACAAAAGGTACAATGCCGACTTAAGTACAAGAGGAGTGACATTCTATCTTTCTATGATTTGAACCTCTCCTGTGAGTCCAGTTTTAGATTCCGATGCTTCACTTCAGGTTTACTGTATCCCTTGGATCTTCTTATTGACAATGAAACACAGAAATAGCATCGGAATTAAATTCAAATGGCACAATGCCGACTTAGGTACAAGAGGACTGACACTCTAACTTTCTATGATTTGAACCTCTCGTGTGAGTCCAGTTTTAGATTCCGATGCTTCACTTCAGGTTTACAGTATCCCTTGGACCTTCTTATTGACGATGAAATACAGAAATTGCATGCGAATTTAATACAAATGTCACAATGCCGACTTAAGTACAAGAGGACAGACACTCTCACTTCCTATGATTCGAACCTCTCCTGTGAGGTCATATTTAGATTCCGATGCTTCACTCCAGGATTACTGTATACCTTGCACCTTCTTATTGATGATGAAACACAGAAATTGCATCGTAATTAAATACAGAAGGCACAATGCCGACTTAAGTACAAGAGGACTGACAATCTAACTTTCTATGATTTGAACCTGTCCTGTGAGACCGGTTTTAGATTCCGATGCTTCACTTCAGGTTTACTGTATCCCTTGGACCTTCTTATTGACGATGAATCACAGAGTTTGCATCCGAATTTAATACAAAAGGCACAATGCCGACTTAAGTACAAGCGGACTGACACTCTAACTTTCTATGATTTGAAGCTCTCCTGTGAGTCCAGTTTTAGATTCCGATGCTTCACTTCATTTTTAATGTATCCCTTGGACCTTCTTATTGACGAAGAAACACAGAAAATGCATCCGAATTTGATACAAATGCCACAATGCCGACATAAGTACAAGAGGACTGACACTCTCCCTTTCTATGATTTGAACCTTTCCTGTGAGTCCAGTTTTAGATTCCGATGCTTCACTTCAGGTTTTCTGTATACCTTGCACCTTCTTATTGACGATGAAACACAGAAATTGCACCCAAATTCAATACAAGAGGCACAATGCCGACTTAAGTACAAGAGGACTGACATTCTAACTTTCTATGATTTGAACATCTCCTGTGAGTCCAGTTTTAGAGTCCGATGCTTCACCTCATGTTTACTGTATCCCTTGCACCTTCTTATTGACGATGACACACAGAAATTGCACCCGAATTTAATACAAAAGGCACAATACCGACTCAAGTACAAGAGGAGTGACACTCTAACTTTCCATGATTGGAACCTCTCCTGTGAGTCAAGTTTTAGATTACGATGCTTCACTTCAGGTTTACTGTATACCTTGCACGTTCTTATTGACGATGAAACACAGAAATTGCATCCGAATGTAATACAAAAGGCACAATGCCGACTTAAGTACAAGAGGAATGATATTCTAACTTTCTATGATTAGAACCTCTCTTGTGAGTCCAGTTTTAGATTCCGATGCTTCACTTCAGGTTTACTGTACCCCTTGGACCTTCTTATTGACAATGAAACTCAGAAATAGCATCGGAATTAAATTCAAAAGGCACAATGCCGACTTAAGTAAATGAGGACTGACACTCTAACTTTCTATGATTTGAACCTCTCCTATGAGTCCAGTTTTAGATTCCGATGCTTCACTTCAGGTTTACTGTATCCCTTGGACCTTCTTATTGACGATGAAACACAGATATTGCATCCGAACTTAATACAAATGTTACAATGTCGACTTAAGTACAAGAGGACTGACCCTCTCTTTTTGTATGATTTGAACCTCTCCTGTGAATCCAGTTTTAGATTCCGATGTTTCACTTCAGGTTTACTGTATACCTTGCGCCTTCTTATTGACGATGAAACACAGAAATTGCATCCGAATTTAATACAAAAGGCACAATGCCGACTTAGGTACAAGAGGACTGACACTCTAACTTTCTATGATTCGAACCTCTCGTGTGAGTCCAGTTTTAGATTCCGATGCTTCGCTCCAGGATTACTGTATACCTTGCACCTTCTTATTGATGATGAAACACAGAAATTGCATCGGAATTAAATTCAAAAGGCACAATGCCGTCTTAAGTACAAGAGGACTGACACTCTCACTTTCTATGATTTGAACCTCTCCTGTGAGTCCAGTTTTAGATTCCGATGCTTCACTTCAGGTTTACTGTATCCCTTGGACCTTCTAATTGATGTTGAAACACAAAGTTTGCATCCGAATTTAATACAAAAGGTACAATACCGCGTTAAGTACAGGAGGACTGACACTCTAACTTTCTATGATTTGAACCTCTCCTTTGAGTCCAGTTTTAGATTCCGATGCTTCACTTCAGGTTTACTGTATCCCTTGGACCTTCTTATTGACAATGGCACACAGAAATTGCTCCCGAATTTAATACAAAAGGCACAATACCGACTCAAGTAGAAGAGGAGTGACACTCTAACTTTCTATGATTTGAACCTCTCCGGTGAGTCTAGTTTTAGGTTCCGATGCTTGACTTCAGGTTTACTGTATCCCTTGGACCTTCTTATTGACGATGAATCACAGAGTTTGCATCCGAATTTAATACAAAAGGCACAATGCCGACTTAAGTACAAGAGGACTGACAATCTAACTTTCTATGATTTGAACCTCTCCTGTGAGACAGGTTTTAGATTCAGATGCTTCACTTCAGGTTTACTGTATCCCTTGGACCTTCTTATTGACGATGAATCACAGAGTTTGCATCCGAATTTAATACAAAAGGCACAATGCCGACTTAAGTACAAGCGGACTGACACTCTAACTTTCTATGATTTGAAGCTCTCCTGTGAGTCCAGTTTTAGATTCCGATGCTTCACTTCAGGTTTAATGTATCCCTTGGACCTTCTTATTGACGATGAAACGCAGAAAATGCATCCGAATTTGATACAAATGCCACAATGCCGACATAAGTACAAGAGGACTGACACTCTCCCTTTCTATGATTTGAACCTTTTCTGTGGGTCCAGTTTTAGATTCCGATGCTTCACTTCAGGTCTTCTGTATACCTTGCACCTTCTTATTGACGATGAAACACAGAAATTGCATCCGAATTTAATGCAAAAGGCACAATGCCGACTTAAGTGCAAGAGGACAGACTTTCTAACTTTCTATGATTAGAACCTCTCCTGTGAGTCCTGTTTTAGATTCCGATGCTTCACTTCAGGTTTACTGTATCCCTTGGACCTTCTCATTGACAATGAAACACAGAAATAGCATCGGAATTATATTCAAAAGGCACAATGCCAACTTAAGTAAAAGAGGACTGACACTCTAACTTTCTATGCTTTGAACCTCTCCTGTGAGTCCAGTCTTAGATTCCGATACTTCACTTCAGGTTTACTGTATCCCTTGGACCTTCTTATTGACGATGAAACACAGAAATTGCATCCGAATTTAATACAAATGGCACAATGTCGACTTAAGTACAAGAGGACTGACACTCTCACTTTCTATGATTTGAACCTCTCCAGTGAGTCCAGTTTTAGATTCCGATGCTTCTCTTCAGGTTTACTGTATACCTTGCACCTTCTTATTGACGATGAAACACCGAAATTGCACCCGAATGCAATACAAGAGGCACAATGCCGACTTAAGTACAAGAGGACAGACATTCTAACTTTCTATGATTTGAACCTCTCCTGTGAGTCCAGTTTTAGAGTCCGATGCTTCACTTCAGGTTTACTGTATACCTTGGACCTTCTTATTGACGATTACACACAGAAATTGCACCCGAATTTAATACAAAAGGCACAATGGCGACTTAAGTACAAGAGGTCTGACACTCTCACTTTCTATGATTTGAACCTCTCCTGTGAGTCCAGTTTTAGATTACGATGCTTCACTTCAGGTTTACTGTATACCTTGCACGTTCTTATTGACGATGAAACACAGAAATTGCATCCGAATGTAATACAAAAGGCACAATGCCGACTTAAGTACAAGAGGAATGTCATTCTAACTTTCTATGATTAGAAGCTCTCCTGTGTGTCCAGTTTTAGATTCCGATGCCTCACTTCAGGATTACTGTATCCCTTGGACCTTCTTATTGACAATGAAACACAGAAATAGCATCGGAATTAAATTCAAAAGGCATAATGCCGACTTAAGTAAATGAGGACTGACACTCTAACTTTCTATGATTTGAACCTCTCCTGTGAGTCCAGTTTTAGATTCCGATGCTTTACTTCAGGTTTACTGTATCCCTTGGAGCTTCTTATTGACGATGAAACACAGATATTGCATCCGAATTTAATACAAATGGCACAATGTCGACTTAAGTACAAGAGGACTGACACTCTCACTTTCTATGATTTGAACCTCTCCTGTGAGTCCAGTTTTGGATTCCGATGCTTCACTTCAGGTTTACTGTATCCCTTGGATCTTCTTATTGACAATGAAACACAGAAATAGCATCGGAATTAAATTCAAAAGGCACAATGCCGACTTAGGTACGAGAGGACTGGCACTCTAACTTTCTATGATTTGAACCTCTCGTGTGAGTCCAGTTTTAGATTCCGATTCTTCACTTCAGGTTGACAGTATCCCTTGGACCTTCTTATTGCCGATGAAATACAGAAATTGCATCCGAATTTAATACAAATGTCACAATGCCGACTTAAGTACAAGAGGACAGACACTCTCACTTTCTATGATTCGAACCTCTCCTGTGAGGTCAGATTAAGATTCCGATGGTTCACTCCAGGATTACTGTATACCTTGCACCTTCTTATTGATGATGAAACACAGAAATTGCATCGGAATTAAATTCAAAAGGCACAATGCCTTCTTAAGTACAAGAGGACTGACACTCTCACTTTCTATGATTTGAACCTCTCCTGTGAGTCCAGTTTTAGATTCCGATGCTTCACTTCAGGTTTACTGTATCCCTTGGACCTTCTTATTGACGATGAATCACAGAGTTTGCATCCGAATTTAATACAAAAGGCACAATGCCGACTTAAGTACAAGAGGACTGACAATCTAACTATCTATGATTTGAACCTCTCCTGTGAGACCGGTTTTAGATTCCGATGCTTGACTTCAGGTTTACTGTATCCCTTGGACCTTCTTATTGACGATGAATCACAGAGTTTGCATCCGAATTTAATACAAAAGGCACAATGCTGACTTAAGTACAAGCGGACTGACACTCTAACTTTCTATGATTTGAAGCTCTCCTGTGAGTCCAGTTTTAGATTCCGATGCTTCACTTCAGGTTTAATGTATCCCTTGGACCTTCTTATTGTCGAAGAAACACAGAAAATGCATCCGAATTTGATACAAATGCCACAATGCCGACATAAGTACAAGAGGACTGACACTCTCCCTTTCTATGATTTGAATCTTTCCTGTGAGTCCAGTTTTAGATTCCGATGCTTCACTTCAGGTTTTCTGTATACCTTGCACCTTCTTATTGACGATGAAACACAGAAATTGCATCCGAATTTAATACAAAAGGCATAATGCCGACTTAAGTACAAGAGGACAGACATTCTAACTTTCTATGATTAGAACCTCTCCTGTGAGTCCTGTTTTAGATTCCGATGCTTCATTTCAGGTTTACTGTATCCCTTGGACCTTCTCATTGACAATGAAACACAGAAATAGCATCGGAATTAAATTCAAAAGGTACAATGCCGACTTAAGTAAAAGAGGACTGACACTCTAACTTTCTATGATTATAACCTCTCCTGTGAGTCCAGTTTTAGATTCCGATGCTTCACTTCAGGTTTACTGTATCCCTTGGACCTTCTTATTGACGAAGAAACACAGAAATTGCATCCGAATTTAATACAAATGGCACAATGTCGACTTAAGTGCAAGAGGACTGACACTCTCACTTTCTATGATTTGAACTTCTTCTGTGAGTCCAGTTTTAGATTCCGATGCTTCACTTCAGGTTTACTGTATCCCTTGGACCTTCTTATTGACGATGAAACACAGAGTTTGTATCCGAAATTAATACAAAAGGCACAATGCCGACTTAAGTACAAGAGGACTGACACTCTAACTTTCTATGATTTGAACCTCTCCTGTGAGTCCAGTTTTAGATTCCGATGCTTCACTTCAGGTTTACTGTATCCCATGAGACCTTCTTATCGGCGATGAAACACAGAAATTGCATCCGCATTTAATACAAATGGCACATTGCCGACTTAAGTACAAGAGGACTGACTCTCTCACTTTCTATGATATGAACCTTTCCTGTGAGTCAAGTTTTTGATTCCGATGCTTCACTTCAGGTTTACTGTACCCCTTGGACCTTCTTATTGACGATGAAACCCAGAAATTGCACCCGAATTTAATACAAATGGCACAATGCCGACTTAAGTACAAGAGGACTGACACTCTCACTTTCTATGATTTGAATCTCTCCTGTGAGTCCAGTTTGAGATTCCGATGCTTCACTTAAGTTTTACTGTATTCTTTGGACCTTCTTATTGACGATGAAACACAGAAATTGCATCAGAATTAAATTGAAAAGGCACAATGCCGACCTAAGTAGAAAAGAACTGACACTCTCACTTTCTATGATTTGAACCTCTCCTGTGAGTCCAGTTTTAGATTACGATGCTTCACTTCAGGTTTACTGTATACCTTGCACGTTCTTATTGATGATGAAACACAGAAATTGCATCCGAATGTAATACAAAATGCACAATGCCGACTTAAGTACAAGAGGAACGACATTCTAACTTTCTATGATTAGAACCTCTCCTGTGAGGTAAGTTTTAGATTCCGATGCTTCACTTCAGGTTTACTGTATCCCTTGGACCTTCGTATTGACAATGAAACAGAGAAATAGCATCGGAATTAAATTCAAAAGGCACAATGCCGACTTAAGTAAAAGAGGACTGACACTCTAACTTTCTATGATTTGAACCTCTCCTGTGAGTCCAGTTTTAGATTCCGATGCTTTACTTCAGGTTTACTGTACCCTTGGAGCTTCTTATTGACGATGAAACACAGATATTGCATCCGAATTTAATACAAGTGGCACAATGTCGACTTAAGTACAAGAGGACTGACACTCTCACTTTCTATGATTTGAACCTCTCCTGTGAATCCAGTTTTAGATTCCGATGCTTCACTTCAGGTTCACTGTATACCTTGCGCCTTCTTATTGACGATGAAACACAGAAATTGCATCCGAATTTAATACAAAAGGTATAATGCCGACTTAAGTACAAGAGGAGTGACATTCTATCTTTCTATGATTTGAACCTCTCCTGTGAGTCCAGTTTTAGATTCCGATGCTTCACTTCAGGTTTACTGTATCCCTTCGATCTTCTTATTGACAATGAAACACAGAAATAGCATCGGAATTAAATTCAAATGGCACAATGCCGACTTAGGTACAACAGGACTGACACTCTAACTTTCTATGATTTGAACCTCTCGTGTGAGTCCAGTTTTAGATTCCGATGCTTCACTTCAGGTTTACAGTATCCCTTGGACCTTCTTATTGACGATGAAATACAGAAATTGCATCCGAATTTAATACAAATGTCACAATGCCGACTTAAGTACAAGAGGACAGACACTCTTACTTTCTATGATTCGAACCTCTCCTGTGAGGTCATATTTAGATTCCGATGCTTCACTCCAGGATTACTGTATACCTTGCACCTTCTTATTGATGATGAAACACAGAAATTGCATCGTAATTAAATACAGAAGGCACAATGCCGACTTAAGTACAAGAGGACTGACAATCTAACTTTCTATGATTTGAACCTGTCCTGTGAGACCGGTTTTAGATTCCGATGCTTCACTTCAGGTTTACTGTATCCCTTGGACCTTCTTATTGACGATGAATCACAGAGTTTGCATCCGAATTTAATACAAAAGGCACAATGCCGACTTAAGTACAAGCGGACTGACACTCTAACTTTCTATGATTTGAAGCTCTCCTGTGAGTCCAGTTTTAGATTCCGATGCTTCACTTCATTTTTAATGTATCCCTTGGACCTTCTTATTGACGAAGAAACACAGAAAATGCATCCGAATTTGATACAAATGCCACAATGCCGACATAAGTACAAGAGGACTGACACTCTCCCTTTCTATGATTTGAACCTTTCCTGTGAGTCAAGTTTTTGATTCCGATGCTTCACTTCAGGTTTTCTGTATACCTTGCACCTTCTTATTGACGATGAAACACAGAAATTGCACCCAAATTCAATACAAGAGGCACAATGCCGACTTAAGTACAAGAGGACTGACATTCTAACTTTCTATGATTTGAACATCTCCTGTGAGTCCAGTTTTAGAGTCCGATGCTTCACCTCATGTTTACTGTATCCCTTGCACCTTCTTATTGACGATGACACACAGAAATTGCACCCGAATTTTATACAAAAGGCACAATACCGACTCAAGTACAAGAGGAGTGACACTCTAACTTTCCATGATTGGAACCTCTCCTGTGAGTCAAGTTTTAGATTACGATGCTTCACTTCAGGTTTACTGTATACCTTGCACGTTCTTATTGACGATGAAACACAGAAATTGCATCCGAATGTAATACAAAAGGCACAATGCCGACTTAAGTACAAGAGGAATGATATTCTAACTTTCTATGATTAGAACCTCTCTTGTGAGTCCAGTTTTAGATTCCGATGCTTCACTTCAGGTTTACTGTACCCCTTGGACCTTCTTATTGACAATGAAACACAGAAATAGCATCAGAATTAAATTCAAAAGGCACAATGCCGACTTAAGTAAAAGAGGACTGACACTCTAACTTTCTATGATTTGAACCTCTCCTATGAGTCCAGTTTAAGATTCCGATGCTTCACTTCAGGTTTACTGTATCCCTTGGACCTTCTTATTGACGATGAAACACAGATATTGCATCCGAACTTAATACAAATGGCACAATGTCGACTTAAGTACAAGAGGACTGACACTCTCTTTTTGTATGATTTGAACCTCTCCTGTGAATCCAGTTTTAGATTCCGATGTTTCACTTCAGGTTTACTGTATACCTTGCGCCTTCTTATTGACGATGAAACACAGAAATTGCATCCGAATTTAATACAAAAGGCACAATGCCGACTTAGGTACAAGAGGACTGACACTCTAACTTTCTATGATTCGAACCTCTCGTGTGAGTCCAGTTTTAGATTCCGATGCTTCGCTCCAGGATTACTGTATACCTTGCACCTTCTTATTGATGATGAAACACAGAAATTGCATCGGAATTAAATTCAAAAGGCACAATGCCGTCTTAAGTACAAGAGGACTGACACTCTCACTTTCTATGATTTGAACCTCTCCTGTGAGTCCAGTTTTAGATTCCGATGCTTGACTTCAGGTTTACTGTATCCCTTGGACCTTCTAATTGATGTTGAAACACAAAGTTTGCATCCGAATTTAATACAAAAGGTACAATACCGCGTTATGTACAGGAGGACTGACACTCTAACTTTCTATGATTTGAACCACTCCTTTGAGTCCAGTTTTAGATTCCGATGCTTCACTTCAGGTTTACTGTATCCCTTGGACCTTCTTATTGACAATGGCACACAGAAATTGCTCCCGAATTTAATACAAAAGGCACAATACCGACTCAAGTAGAAGAGGAGTGACACTCTAACTTTCTATGATTTGAACCTCTCCGGTGAGTCTAGTTTTAGGTTCCGATGCTTGACTTCAGGTTTACTGTATCCCTTGGACCTTCTTATTGACGATGAATCACAGAGTTTGCATCCGAATTTAATACAAAAGGCACAATGCCGACTTAAGTACAAGAGGACTGACAATCTAACTTTCTATGATTTGAACCTCTCCTGTGAGACAGGTTTTAGATTCAGATGCTTCACTTCAGGTTTACTGTATCCCTTGGACCTTCTTATTGACGATGAATCACAGAGTTTGCATCCGAATTTAATACAAAAGGCACAATGCCGACTTAAGTACAAGCGGACTGACACTCTAACTTTCTATGATTTGAAGCTCTCCTGTGAGTCCAGTTTTAGATTCCGATGCTTCACTTCAGGTTTAATGTATCCCTTGGACCTTCTTATTGACGATGAAACGCAGAAAATGCATCCGAATTTGATACAAATGCCACAATGCCGACATAAGTACAAGAGGACTGACACTCTCCCTTTCTATGATTTGAACCTTTTCTGTGAGTCCAGTTTTAGATTCCGATGCTTCACTTCAGGTCTTCTGTATACCTTGCACCTTCTTATTGACGATGAAACACAGAAATTGCATCCGAATTTAATGCAAAAGGCACAATGCCGACTTAAGTGCAAGAGGACAGACTTTCTAACTTTCTATGATTAGAACCTCTCCTGTGAGTCCTGTTTTAGATTCCGATGCTTCTCTTCAGGTTTACTGTATACCTTGCACCTTCTTATTGACGATGAAACACCGAAATTGCACCCGAATTCAATACAAGAGGCACAATGCCGACTTAAGTACAAGAGGACTGACATTCTAACTTTCTATGATTTGAACCTCTCCTGTGAGTCCAGTTTTAGAGTCCGATGCTTCACTTCAGGTTTACTGTATACCTTGGACCTTCTTATTGACGATTACACACAGAAATTGCACCCGAATTTAATACAAAAGGCACAATGGCGACTTAAGTACAAGAGGTCTGACACTCTCACTTTCTATGATTTGAACCTCTCCTGTGAGTCCAGTTTTAGATTACGATGCTTCACTTCAGGTTTACTGTATACCTTGCACGTTCTTATTGACGATGAAACACAGAAATTGCATCCGAATGTAATACAAAAGGCACAATGCCGACTTAAGTACAAGAGGAATGTCATTCTAACTTTCTATGATTAGAAGCTCTCCTGTGTGTCCAGTTTTAGATTCCGATGCCTCACTTCAGGTTTACTGTACCCTTGGACCTTCTTATTGACAATGAAACACAGAAATAGCATCGGAATTAAATTCAAAAGGCATAATGCCGACTTAAGTAAATGAGGACTGACACTCTAACTTTCTATGATTTGAACCTCTCCTGTGAGTCCAGTTTTAGATTCCGATGCTTTACTTCATTTTTACTGTATCCCTTGGAGCTTCTTATTGACGATGAAACACAGATATTGCATCCGAATTTAATACAAATGGCACAATGTCGACTTAAGTACAAGAGGACTGACACTCTCACTTTCTATGATTTGAACCACTCCTGTGAATCCAGTTTTAGATTCCGATGCTTCACTTCAGGTTTACTGTATACCTTGCGCCTTCTTATTGACGATGAAACACAAAAATTGCATCCGAATTTAATACAAAAGGTACAATGCCGACTTAAGTACAAGAGGAGTGACATTCTAACTTTCTATGATTTGAACCTCTCCTGTGAGTCCAGTTTTGGATTCCGATGCTTCACTTCAGGTTTACTGTATCCCTTGGATCTTCTTATTGACAATGAAACACAGAAATAGCATCGGAATTAAATTCAAAAGGCACAATGCCGACTTAGGTACGAGAGGACTGACACTCTAACTTTCTATGATTTGAACCTCTCGTGTGAGTCCAGTTTTAGATTCCGATTCTTCACTTCAGGTTGACAGTATCCCTTGGACCTTCTTATTGCCGATGAAATACAGAAATTGCATCCGAATTTAATACAAATGTCACAATGCCGACTTAAGTACAAGAGGACAGACACTCTCACTTTCTATGATTCGAACCTCTCCTGTGAGGTCAGATTAAGATTCCGATGGTTCACTCCAGGATTACTGTATACCTTGCACCTTCTTATTGATGATGAAACACAGAAATTGCATCGGAATTAAATTCAAAAGGCACAATGCCTTCTTACATACAAGAGGACTGACACTCTCACTTTCTATGATTTGAACCTCTCCTGTGAGTCCAGTTTTAGATTCCGATGCTTCACTTCAGGTTTACTGTATCCCTTGGACCTTCTTATTGACGATGAATCACAGAGTTTGCATCCGAATTTAATACAAAAGGCACAATGCCGACTTAAGTACAAGAGGACTGACAATCTAACTATCTATGATTTGAACCTCTCCTGTGAGACCGGTTTTAGATTCCGATGCTTGACTTCAGGTTTACTGTATCCCTTGGACCTTCTTATTGACGATGAATCACAGAGTTTGCATCCGAATTTAATACAAAAGGCACAATGCTGACTTAAGTACAAGCGGACTGACACTCTAACTTTCTATGATTTGAAGCTCTCCTGTGAGTCCAGTTTTAGATTCCGATGCTTCACTTCAGGTTTAATGTATCCCTAGGACCTTCTTATTGTCGAAGAAACACAGAAAATGCATCCGAATTTGATACAAATGCCACAATGCCGACATAAGTACAAGAGGACTGACACTCTCCCTTTCTATGATTTGAACCTTTCCTGTGAGTCCAGTTTTAGATTCCGATGCTTCACTTCAGGTTTTCTGTATACCTTGCACCTTCTTATTGACGATGAAACACAGAAATTGCATCCGAATTTAATACAAAAGGCATAATGCCGACTTAAGTACAAGAGGACTGACACTCTAACTTTCTATGATTATAACCTCTCCTGTGAGTCCAGTTTTAGATTCCGATGCTTCACTTCAGGTTTACTGTATCCCTTGGACCTTCTTATTGACGAAGAAACACAGAAATTGCATCCGAATTTAATACAAATGGCACAATGTCGACTTAAGTACAAGAGGACTGACACTCTCACTTTCTATGATTTGAACCTCTCCAGTGAGTCCAGTTTTAGATTCCGATGCTTCTCTTCAGGTTTACTGTATACCTTGCACCTTCTTATTGACGATGAAACACAGAAATTGCACCCGAATTCAATACAAGAGGCACAATGCCGACTTAAGTACAAGAGGACTGACATTCTAACTTTCTATGATTTGAACCTCTCCTGTGAGTCCAGTTTTAGAGCCCGATGCTTCACTTCAGGTTTACTGTATCCCTTGGACCTTCTTATTGACGATGACACACAGTAATTGCACCCGAATTTAATACAAAAGGCACAATACCGACTCCAGTACAAGAGGAGTGACACTCTAACTTTCTATGATTTGAATCTTTCCTGTGAGTCCAGTTTTAGATTCCGATGCTTGACTTCAGGTTTATCGTATCCCTTGGATCTTCTTATTGACGATGAAACACAGAAAATGCATCCAAATTTAATACAAATGCCACAATGCCGACTTAAGTACAAGAGGACTGACTCTCTCACTTTCTATGATATGAACCTTTCCTGTGAGTCAAGTTTTAGATTCCGATGCTTCACTTCAGGTTTACTGTACCCCTTGGACCTTCTTGTTGACGATGAAACCCAGAAATTGCACCCGAATTTAATACAAATGGCACAATGCCGACTTAAGTACAAGAGGACTGACACTCTCCCTTTCTATGATTTGAACCTCTCCTGTGAATCCAAGTTTAGATTCCGATGCTTCACTTCAGGTTTACTGTATACTTTGCGCCTTCTTATTGACGATGAAACACAGAAATTGCATCCGAATTTAATACAAAAGGTACAATGCCGACTTAAGTACAAGAGGAGTGACATTCTAACTTTCTATGATTTGAACCTCTTCTGTGAGTCCAGTTTTAGATTCCGATGCTTCACTTCAGGTTTACTGTATCCCTTGGATCTTCTTATTGACAATGAAACACAGAAATAGCATCGGAATTAAATTCAAAAGGCACAATGCCGACTTAGGTACATGAGGACTGACACTCTAACATTCTATGATTTGAACCTCTCTTCTGAGTCCAGTTTTAGATTCCGATGCTTCACTTCAGGTTTACAGTATCCCTGGGACCTTCTTATTGACGATGAAATACAGAAATTGCATCCGAATTTAATACAAATGTCACAATGCCGACTTAAGTACAAGAGGACAGACACTCTCACTTTCTATGATTCGAACCTCTCCTGTGAGGTCAGATTTAGATTCCGATGCTTCACTCCAGGATTACTGTATACCTTGCACCTTCTTATTGATGATGAAACACAGAAATTGCATCGGAATTAAATTCAAAAAGCACAATGCCGTCTTAAGTACAAGAGGACTGACACTCTCACTTTCTATGATTTGAACCTCTCCTGTGAGTCCAGTTTTAGATTCCGATGCTTCACTTCAGGTTTACTGTATCCCTTGGACCTTCTAATTGATGATGAAACACAGAGTTTGCATCCGAATTTAATACAAAATGTACAATACCGCATTAAGTACAAGAGGACTGACACTCTAACTTTCTATGATTTGAACCTCTCCTGTGAGTCCAGTTTTAGATTCCGATGCTTCACTACAGGTTTACTGTATCCCTTGGACCTTCTTATTGACAATGTCACACAGAAATTGCACCCGAATTTAATACAAAAGGCACAATACCGACTCAAGTAGAAGAGGAGTGACACTCTAACTTTCTATGATTTGAACCTCTCCGGTGAGTCCACTTTTAGATTCCGATGCTTGACTTCAGGTTTACTGTATCCCTTGGACCTTCTTATTGACGATGAATTACAGAGTTTGCATCCGAATTTAATACAAAAGGCACAATGCCGATTTAAGTACAATCGGACTGACACTCTAACTTTCTATGATTTGAAGCTCTCCTGTGAGTCCAGTTTTAGATTCCGATGCTTCACTTCAGGTTTAATGTATCCCTTGGACCTTCTTATTGACGAAGAAACACAGAAAATGCATCCGAATTTGATACAAATGCCACAATGCCGACATAAGTACAAGAGGACTGACATTCTAACTTTCTATGATTTGAACATCTTCTGTGAGTCCAGTTTTAGAGTCCGATGCTTCACTTCAGGTTTACTGTATACCTTGCACCTTCTTATTGACGATGACACACAGAAATTGCACCCGAATGTAATACGAAAGGCACAATACCGACTCAAGTACAAGAGGAGTGACACTCTAACTTTCTATGATTTGAAACTCTCCTGTGAGTCCAGTTTTAGATTACGATGCTTCACTTCAGGTTTACTGTATACCTTGCACGTTCTTATTGACGATGAAACACAGAAATTGCATCCGAATGTAATACAAAAGGCACAATGCCGACTTAAGTACAAGAGGAATGACATTCTAACTTTCTATGATTAGAACCTCTCTTGTGAGTCCAGTTTTAGATTCCGATGCTTCACTTCAGGTTTACTGTATCCCTTGGACCTTCTTATTGACAATGAAACACAGAAATAGCATCGGAATTAAATTCAAAAGGCACAATGCCGACTTAAGTAAAAGAGGACTGACACTCTAACTTTCTATGATTTGACCCTCTCCTGTGAGTCCAGTTTTAGATTCCGATGCTTCACTTCAGGTTTACTGTATCCCTTGGACCTTCTTATTGACGATGAAACACAGATATTGCATCCGAATTTAATACAAATGGCACAATGGCGACTTAAGTACAAGAGGACTGACACTCTCACTTTCTATGATTTGAACCTCTCCTGTGAATCCAGTTTTAGATTCCGATGCTTCACCTCAGGTTTACTGTATACCTTGCGCCTTCTTATTGACGATGAAACACAGAAATTGCATCCGAATTTAATACAAAAGGCACAATGCCGACTTAAGTACAAGAGGAGTGACATTCTAACTTTCTATGATTTGAACCTCTCCTGTGAGTCCAGTTTTAGATTCCGATGCTTCACTTCAGGTTTACTGTATCCCTTGGATCATCTTATTGACAATGAAACACAGAAATAGCATCGGAATTAAATTCAAAAGGCACAATGCCGACTTAGGTACAAGAGGACTGACACTCTAACTTTCTATGATTCGAACCTCTCGTGTGAGTCCAGTTTTAGATTCCGATGCTTCACTCCAGGATTACTGTATACCTTGCACCTTCTTATTGATGATGAAACACAGAAATTGCATCGGAATTAAATTAAAAAGACACAATGCCGTCTTAAGTACAAGTGGACTGACACTCTCACTTTCTATGATTTGAACCTCTCCTGTGAGTCCAGTTTTAGATTCCGATGCTTCACTTCAGGTTTACTGTATCGCTTGGACCTCCATATTGACAATGTCACACAGAAATTGCACCCAAATTTAATACAAAAGGCACAATACCGACTCAAGTAGAAGAGGAGTGACACTCTAACTTTCTATGATTTGAACCTCCCCGGTGAGTCCAGTTTTAGATTCCGATGCTTGACTTCAGGTTTACTGTATTCCTTGGACCTTCTTATTGACGATGAATCACAGAGTTTGCATCCGAATTTAATACAAAAGGCACAATGCCGACTTAAGTACAAGAGGACTGACAATCTAACTTTCTATGATTTGAACCTCTCCTGTGAGACCGGTTTTAGATTCAGATGCTTCACTTCAGGTTTACTGTATCCCTTGGACCTTCTTATTGTCGATGAATCACAGAGTTTGCATCCGAATTTAATACAAAAGGTACAATGCCGACTTAAGTACAAGCGGACTGACACTCTAACTTTCTATGATTTGAAGCTCTCCTGTGAGTCCAGTTTTAGATTCCGATGCTTCACTTCAGGTTTAATGTATCCTATTGGACATTCTTATTGACGATGAAACACAGAAAATGCATACGAATTTGATACAAATGCCACTATGCCGACATAAGTACAAGAGGACTGACACTCTCCCTTTCTATGATTTGAACCTTTTCTGTGAGTCCAGTTTTAGATTCCGATGCTTCACTTCAGGTTTTCTGTATACCTTGCACCTTCTTATTGACGATGAAACACAGAAATTGCATCCGAATTTAATACAAAAGGCACAATGCCGACTTATGTGCAAGAGGACAGACTTTCTAACTTTCTATGATTAGAACCTCTCCTGTGAGTCCTGTTTTAGATTCCGATGCTTCACTTCAGGTTTACTGTATCCCTTGGACCTTCTCATTGACAATGAAACACAGAAATAGCATCGGAATTATATTCAAAAGGTACAATGCCAACTTAAGTAAAAGAGGACTGACACTCTAACTTTCTATGATTTGAATCTCTCCTGTGAGTCCAGCTTTAGATTCCGAAGCTTCACTTCAGGTTTACTGTATCCCTTGGACCTTCTAATTGACGATGAAACACAGAAATTGCACCCGAATTTAATACAAAAGGCACAATGGCGACTTAAGTACAAGAGGACTGACACTTTCACTTCCTATGATTTGAACCTCTTCTGTGAGTCCAGTTTTAGATTACGATGCTTCACTTCAGGTTTACTGTATACCTTGCACGTTCTTATTGACGATGAAACACAGAAATTGCATCCGAATGTAATACAAAAGGCACAATGCCGACTTAAGTACAAGAGGAATGACATTCTAACTTTCTATGATTAGAACCTCTCCCGTGTGTCCAGTTTTAGATTCCGATGCTTCACTTCAGGTTTACTGTATCCCTTGGACCTTCTTATTGACAATGAAACACAGAAATAACATCGGAAATAAATTCAAAAGCACAATGCCGATTTATGTAAAAGAGGACTGACACACTAACTTTCTATGATTTGAACCTCTCCTGTGAGTCCAGTTTTAGATTCCGATGCTTTACTTCAGGTTTACTGTATCCCTTGGAGCTTCTTATTGTCGATGAAACACAGATATTGCATCCGAATTTAATACAAATGGCACAATGACGACTTAAGTACAAGAGGACTGACCCTCTAACTTTCTATGATTTGAATCTCACCTGTGAGTCCAGTTTTTGATTCCGATGCTTCACTTCAAGTTTACTGTATCCTATGGACCTTCGTATTGACGATGAAACACAGAAATTGCATCGGAATTAAATTCAAAAGGCACAATGCCGACCTAAGTAGAAGAGGACTGACACTCTCACTTTCTATGATTTGAACCTCTCCTGTGAGTCCAGTTTTAGATTCCGAAGCTTCACTTCAGGTTTACTGTATCCCTTGGACCTTCTAACTGATGATGAAACACAGAGTTTGCATCCGAATTTAATACAAAAGGTACAATACCGCGTTAAGTACAAGACGACTGACACTCTAACTTTCTATGATTTGAACCTCTCCTGTGAGTCCAGTTTTAGATTCCGATGCTTCACTTCAGGTTTACTGTATCCCTTGGACCTTCTTATTGACGATGAAACACAGAAATTGCATCCGATTTTAATACAAAAATCACAATGGCGACTTAAGTACAAGAGGACTGACAATCTCACTTTCTATGATTTGAACATCTCCTGTGAGTCCAGTTTTAGATTCCGATGGTTCACTTCAGGTTTACTGTATCCCTTGGACCTTCTTATGGACGATGAAACACAGAAATTGCATCCGAATTTAATACAAAAGGCACAATGCCGACTTAAGTACAAGAGGACAGACATTCTAACTTTCTATGATTAGAACTTCTTCTGTGAGTCCTGTTTTAGATTCAGATGCTTCACTTCAGGTTTACTGTATCCCTTGGACCTTCTTATTGACGATGAATCACAGAGTTTGCATCCGAATTTAATACAAAAGGTACAATGCCGACTTAAGTACAAGCGGACTGACACTCTAACTTTCTATGATTTGAAGCTCTCCTGTGAGCCCAATTTTAGATTCCGATGCTTCACTTCAGGTTTAACGTATCCCTTGGACCTTCTTATTGACGATGAAACACAGAAAATGCATCCGAATTTGATATATGTGCCACTATGCCGACATAAGTACAAAAGGACTGTCACTCTCCCTTTCTATGATTTGAACCTTTTCTGTGAGTCCAGTTTTAGATTCCGATGCTTCACTTCAGGTTTTCTGTATACCTTGCACCTTCTTATTGACGATGAAACACAGAAATTGCATCCGAATTTAATACAAAAGGCACAATGCCGACTTAAGTGCAAGAGGACAGACTTACTAACTTTCTATGATTAGAACCTCTCCTGTGAGTCCTGTTTTAGATTCCGATGCTTCACTTCAGGTTTTCTGTATACCTTGCACCTTCTTATTGACGATGAAACACAGAAATTGCATCCGAATTTAATACAAAAGGCACAATGCCGACTTAAGTGCAAGAGGACAGACTTACTAACTTTCTATGATTAGAACCTCTCCTGTGAGTCCAGTTTTAGATTCCGATGCTTCACTTCAGGTTTACTGTATCCCTTGGACCATCTTATTGACGATGAAACACAGAAATTGTATCCGAATTTAATGCAAATGGCACAATGTCGACTTAAGTACAAGAGTACTGACACTCTCACTTTCTATGATTTGAACCTCTAAAGTGAGTCCAGTTTTAGATTCCGATGCTTCTCTTCAGGTTTACTGTATACCTTTCACCTTCTTATTGACGATGAAACACAGAAATTGCACCCGAATTCAATACAAGAGGCACAATGCCGACTTAAGTACAAGAGGACTGACATTCTAACTTTCTATGATTTGAACCTCTCCTGTGAGTCCAGTTTTAGAGTCCGATGCTTCACTTCAGGTTTACTGTATCCCTTGGACCTTCTTACTGACGATGACACACAGAAATTGCACCCGAATTTAATACAAAAGGCACAATGGCGACTTAAGTACAAGAGGAATGACACTTTCACTTTCTATGATTTGAACCTCTCCTATGAGTCCAGTTTTAGATTACGATGCTTCACTTCAGGTTTACTGTATACCTTGCACGTTCTTATTGACGATGAAACACAAAAATTGCATCCGAATGTAATACAAAAGGCACAATGCCGACTTAAGTACAAGAGGAATGACATTCTAACTTTCTATGATTAGAACCTCTCCTGTGTGTCCAGTTTTAGTTTCCGATGCTTCACTTCAGGTTTACTGTATCCCTTGGATCTTCTAATTGACAATGAAACACAGAAATAGCATCGGAATTAAATTCAAAAGGCACAATGCCGACTTAGGTACAAGAGGACTGACACTCTAACTTTCTATGATTTGAACCTCTCGTGTGAGTCCAGTTTTAGATTCCGATGCTTCACTTCAGGTTTACAGTATCCCTTGGACCTTCTTATTGCCGAAGAAATACAGAAATTGCATCCGAATTTAATACAAATGTCACAATGCCGACTTAAGTACAAGAGGACAGACTCTCTCACTTTCTATGATTCGAACCTCTCCTGTGAGTCCAGTTTTAGATTCCGATGCTTCACTTCAGGTTTACTGTATCCCTTGGACCTTCTTATTGTCAATGACACACAGAAATTGCACCCGAATTTAATACAAAAGGCACAATACCGACTCAAGTAGAAGAGGAGTGACACTCTAACTTTCTATGATTTGAACCTCTCCGGTGAGTCCAGTTTTAGATTCCGATGCTTGACTTCAGGTTTACTGTATCCCTTGGTCCTTCTTATTGACAATGAATCACAGAGTTTGCATCCGAATTTAATACAAAAGGCACAATGCCGACTTAAGTACAAGAGGACTGACAATCTAACTTTCTATGATTTGAACCTCTCCTGTGAGACCGGCTTTAGTTTCCGATGCTTCACTTCAGGTTTACTGTATCCCTTGGACCTTCTTATTGACGATGAATCACAGAGTTTGCATCCGAATTTAATACAAAAGGCACAATGCCGACTTAAGTACAAGCGGACTGACACTCTAACTTTCTATGATTTGAAGCTCTCCTGTGAGTCCAGTTTTAGATTCCGATGCTTCACTTCAGGTTTAATGTATCCCTTGGACCTTCTCATTGACAATGAAACACAGAAATAGCATCGGAATTAAATTCAAAAGGCACAATGCCGACTTAAGTAAAAGAGGACTGACACTCTAACTTTCTATGATTTTAACCTCTCATGTGAGTCCAGTTTTAGATTCCGATGCTTCACTTCAGGTTTACTGTATCCCTTGGACCTTCTTATTGACGATGAAACACAGAAATTGCATCCGAATTTAATACGAATGGCACAATGTCGACTTAAGTACAAGAGGACTGACACTCTCACTTTCTATGATTTGAACCTCTCCAGTGAGTCCAGTTTTAGATTCCGATGCTTCTCTTCAGGTTTACTGTATACCTTGCACCTTCTTATCGACGATGAAACACAGAAATTGCACCCGAATTTAATACAAAAGGCACAATACCGACTCAAGTAGAAGAGGAGTGACTTTCTAACTTTCTATGATTTGAACCTCTCCGGTGAGTCCAGTTTTAGATTCCGATGCTTGACTTCAGGTTTACTGTATCCCTTGGACCTTCTTATTGACGATGAATCACAGAGTTTGCATCCGAATTTAATACAAAAGGCACAATGCCGACTTAAGTACAAAAGGACTGACAATCTAACTTTCTATGATTTGAACCTCTCCTGTGAGACCGGTTTTAGATTCCGATGCTTCACTTCAGGTTTACTGTATCCCTTGGACCTTCTTAATGACGATGAATCACAGAGTTTGCATCCGAATTTAATACGTAAGGCACAATGCCGACTTAAGTACAAGCGGACTGACACTCTAACTTTCTATGATTTGAAGCTCTCCTGTGAGTCCAGTTTTAGAATCCGATGCTTCACTTCAGGTTTAATGTATCCCTTGGACCTTCTCATTGACAATGAAACACAGAAATAGCATCGGAATTAAATTCAAAAGGCACAATGCCGACTTAAGTAAAAGAGGACTGACACTCTAACTTTCTATGATTTGAACCTCTCATGTGAGTCCAGTTTTAGATTCCGATGCTTCACTTCAGGTTTACTGTATCCCTTGGACGTTCTTATTGACGATGAAACACAGATATTGCATCCGAATTTAATACAAATGGCACAATGTCGACTTAAGTACAAGAGGACTGACACTCTCACTTTCTATGATTTGAACCTCTCCTGTGAATCCAGTTTTAGATTCCGATGCTTCACTTCTGGTTTACTGTATACCTTGCGCCTTCTTATTGACGATGAAACACTGAAATTGCATCCGAATTTAATACAAAAGGCACAATGCCGACTTAAGTACAAGAGGAGTGACATTCTAACTTTCTATGATTTGAACCTCTCCTGTGAGTCCAGTTTTAGATTCCGATGCTTCACTTCAGGTTTACTGTATCCCTTGGATCTTCTTATTGACAATGAAACACAGAAATAGCATCGGAATTAAATTCAAAAGGCATAATGCCGACTTAGGTACAAGAGGACTGACACTCTAACTTTCTATGATTCGGACCTCTCCTGTGAGTCCAGTTTTAGATTCCGATGCTTCACTCCAGGATTACTGTATACCTTGCACCTTCTTATTGATGATGAAACACAGAAATTGCATCGGAATTAAATTCAAAAGGCACAATGGCGTCTTAAGTACAAGAGGACTGACACTCTCACTTTCTATGATTTGAACCTCTCCTGTGAGTCCAGTTTTAGATTCCGATGCTTCACCTAAGGTTTACTGTATCCCTTGGACCTTCTAATTGATGATGAAACACAGAGTTTGCATCCGAATTTAATACAAAAGGTACAATACCGCGTTAAGTACAAGAGGACTGACACTCTACCTCTCTATAATTTGAACCTCTCCTGTGAGTCCAGTTTTAGATTCCGATGCTTCACTTCAGGTTTACTGTATCCCTTGGACCTTCTTATTGACGATGAAACACAGAAATTGCATCCGAATTTAATACAAAAATCACAATGGCGCCTTAAGTACAAGAGGACTGACAATCTCACTTTCTATGATTTGAACATCTCCTGTGAGTCCACTTTTAGATTCCGATGCTTCACTTCAGGTTTACTGTATCCCTTGGACCTTCTTATGGACGATGAAACACAGAAATTGCATCGGAATTAAATTCAAAAGGCACAATGCCGACTTAAGTACAAGAGGACTGACAATCTAACTTTTTATGATTTGAACCTCACCTGTGAGTCCGGTTTTAGATTCCGATGCTTCACTTCAGGTTTACTGTATCCCTTGGACCTTCTTACTGACGATGAATCACAGAGTTTGCATCCAAATTCGATACAAATGCCACACTGCCGACATAAGTACAAGAGGACTGACACTCTAACTTTCTATGATTTGAACCTCTCCTGTGAGTCCAGTTTTAGATTCCGATGCTTCACTTCAGGTTTACTGTATCCCTCGGACCTTCTTATAGACGATGAAACACAGAAATTGCATCCGAATTTAATACAAAAATCACAATGGCGCCTTAAGTACAAGAGGACTGACAATCTCACTTTCTATGATTTGAACATCTCCTGTGAGTCCAGTTTTAGATTCCGATGCTTCACTTCAGGATTACTGTATCCCTTGGACCTTCTTATGGACGATGAAACACAGAAATTGCATCGGAATTAAATTCAAAAGGCACAATGCCGACTTAAGTACAAGAGGACTGACACTCTAACTTTCTATGATTTCAACCTCTCCTGTGAGTCCAGTTTTAGATTCTGATGCTTCACTTCAGGTTTACTGTATCGCTTGGACCTTCTTATTGACGATGAAACACAGAAATTGCATCCGAATTTAATACAAAAATCACAATGGCGCCTTAAGTACAAGAGGACTGACAATCTCACTTTCTATGATTTGAACATCACCTGTGAGTCCAGTTTTAGATTCCGATGCTTCACTTCAGGTTTGCTGTATCCCTTGGACCTTCTTATTGACGATGAATCACAGAGTTTGCATCCGAATTTAATACAAAAGGCACAATGCCGACTTAAGTACAAGCGGACTGACACTCTAACTTTCTATGATTTGAAGCTCTCCTGTGAGTCCAGTTTTAGATTCCGATGCTTCACTTCAGGTTTAATGTATCCCTTGGACCTTCTTATTCACGATGAAACACAGAAAATGCATCCGAATTTGATACAAATGCCACAATGCTGACATAAGTACAAGAGGACTGACACTCTCCCTTTCTATGATTTGAACGTTTCCTGAAAGTCCAGTTTTAGATTCCGATGCTTCACTTCAGGTTTTCTGTATACCTTGCACCTTCTTATTGACGATGAAATACAGAAATTGCATCCGAATTTAATACAAAAGGCACAAGGCCGACTTAAGTGCAAGGGGACAGACTTTCTAACTTTCTATGATTAGAACCTCTCCTGTGAGTCCTGTTTTAGATTCCGATGCTTCACTTCAGGTTTACTGTATCCCTTGGACCTTCTCATTGACAATGAAACACAGAAATAGCATCGGAATTATATTCATAAGGCACAATGCCGACTTAAGTAAAAGAGGACTGACACTCTAACTTTCTATGATTTGAACCTCTCCTGTGAGTCCAGTTTTAGATTCCGATGCTTCACTTCAGGTTTACTGTATCCCTTGGACCTTCTAATTGATGATGAGACACAGAGTTTGCATCCGAATTTAATACAAATGGCACAATACTGCGTTAAGTACAAGAGGACTGACATTTTAACTTTCTATGATTTGAACCTCTCCTGTGAGTCCAGTTTTAGATTCCGATGCTTCACTTCAGGTTTACTGTATCCCTTGGATCTTCTTATTGACAATGAAACACAGAAATAGCATCGGAATTAAATTCAAAAGGCACAATGCCGACTTAGGTACAAGAGGACTGACACACTAACTTTCTATGATTCGAACCTCTCGTGTGAGTCCAGTTTTAGATTCCGATGCTTCACTCCAGGATTACTGTATACCTTGCACCTTCTTATTGATGATGAAACACAGAAATTGCATCGGAATTAAATACAAAAGGCACAATGCCGTCTTAAGTACAAGAGGACTGACACTCTCACTTTCTGTGATTTGAACCTCTCCTGTGAGTGCAGTTTTAGATTCCGATGCTTCACTTCAGGTTTACTGTATCCCTTGGACCTTCTAATTGATGATGAAACACAGAGTTTGCATCCGAATTTAATACAAAAGGTACAATACCGCGTTAAGTACAAGAGGACTGACACTCTAACTTTCTATGATTTGAACCTCTCCTGTGAGTCCAGTTTTAGATTCCGATGCTTCACTTCAGGTTTACTGTAACCCTTGGACCTTCTTATTGACGATGAAACACAGAAATTGCATCCGAATTTAATACAAATATCACAATGGCGCCTTAAGTAGAAGAGGACTGACAATCTCACTTTCAATGATTTGAACATCTCCTGTGAGTCCAGGTTTAGATTCTGATGCTTCACTTCAGGTTTACTGTATCCCTTGGACCTTCTTATGGACGATGAAACACAGAAATTGCATCGGAATTAAATTCAAAAGGCACAATGCCGACTTAAGTACAAGAGGACTGACAATCTAACTTTCTACGATTTGAACCTCTCCTGTGTGTCCGGTTTTAGATTCCGATGCTTCACTTCAGGTTTACCGTATCCCTTGGACCTTCTTACTGACGATGAATCACAGAGTTTGTATCCGAATTTGATACAAATGCCACAATGCCGACATAAGTACAAGAGGGCTGACACTCTCCATTTCTATGATTTGAACCTTTCCTGTAAGTCCAGTTTTAGATTCCGATGCTTCCCTTCAGGTTTACTGTATACCTTGCACCTTCTTATTGACGATGAAACACAGAAATTGCATCCGAATTTAATACAAAAGGCACAGTGCCGACTTAAGTACAAGAGGACAGACATTCTAACTTTCT
This sequence comes from Schistocerca americana, assembly GCF_021461395.2. Taxonomy (NCBI): domain Eukaryota; kingdom Metazoa; phylum Arthropoda; class Insecta; order Orthoptera; family Acrididae; genus Schistocerca; species Schistocerca americana. Next base: position 8,949,079 of record NC_060128.1, on the reverse strand, counting down.
ATGATTAGAACCTCTCCTGTGAGTCCTGTTTTAGATTCCGATGCTTCACTTCAGGTTTACTGTATCCCTTGGACCTTCTCATTGACAATGAAACACAGAAATAGCATCAGAATTATATTCAAAAGGCACAATGCCGACTTAAGTAAAAGAGGACTGACACTCTCACTTTCTATGATTTGAACCTCTCCTGTGAGTCCAGTTTTAGATTACGATGCTTCACTTCAGGTTTACTGTATCCCTTGGACCTTCTTATTGACGATGAAACACAGAAATTGCATCCGAATTTAATACAAAAGGCACAATGGCGACTTAAGTACAAGAGGACTGACACTCTCACTTTCTATGATTTGAACCTCTCCTGTGAGTCCAGTTTTAGATTATGATGCTTCACTTCAGGTTTACTGTATACCTTGCACGTTCTTATTGACGATGAAACAGAGAAATTGCATCCGAATGTAATACAAAAGGCACAATGCCGACTTAAGTACAAGAGGAATGACATTCTAACTTTCTATGATTAGAACCTCTCCTGTGAGTCCAGTTTTAGATTCCGATGCTTCACTTCAGGTTTACTGTATCCCTTGGACCTTCTTATTGACAATGAAACACAGAAATAGCATCGGAATTAAATTCAAAAGGCACAATGCCGACTTAAGTAAAAGAGGACTGACACTCTAACTTTCTATGATTTGAACCTCTCCTGTGAGTCCAGTTTTAGATTCCGATGCTTCACTTCAGGTTTACTGTATCCCTTGGACCCTCTTATTGACGATGACACACAGAAATTGCACCCGAATTTAATACAAAAGGCACAATACCGACTCAAGTACAAGAGGAGTGACAATCTAACTTTCTATGATTTGAACCTCTCCTGTGAGTCCAGTTATAGATTCCGAAGCTTGACTTCAGGTTTATTGTATCCCTTGGACCTTCTTATTGACGATGAAACACAGAAATTGCATCCAAATTTAATACAAAAGCCACAATGCCGACTTAAGTACAAGAGGACTGACACTCTCACTTTCTATGATTTGAACCTCTCCTGTGAGTCAAGTTTTTGATTCCGATGCTTCACTTCAGGTTTACTGTACCCCTTGGACCTTCGTATTGACGATGAAACCCAGAAATTGCACCCGAATTTAATACAAATGGCACAATGCCGACTTAAGAACAAGAGGAATGACATTCTAACTTTCTATGATTAGAACCTCTCTTGTGAGTCCAGTTTTAGATTCCGATGCTTCACTTCAAGTTTACTGTATCCCTTGGACCTTCTTATTGACAATGAAACACAGAAATAGCATCGGAATTAAATTCAAAAGGCACAATGCCGACTTAAGTAAAAGAGGACTGACACTCTAACTTTCTATGATTTGAACCTCTCCTGTGAGTCCAGTTTTAGATTCCGATGCTTCACTTCAGGTTTACTGTATCCCTTGGACCATCTTATTGACGATGAAACATAGATATTGCATCCGAATTTAATACAAATGGCACAATGTCGACTTAAGTACAAGAGGACTGACACTCTCACTTTCTATGATTTGAACCTCTCCTGTGAATCCAGTTTTAGATTCCGATGCTTCACTTCAGGTTTACTGTATACCTTGCGCCTTCTTATTGACGATGAAACACTGAAATTGCATCCGAATTTAATACAAAAGGCACAATGCCGACTTAAGTACAAGAGGAGTGACATTCTAACTTTCTATGATTTGAACCTCTCCTGTGAGTCCAGTTTTAGATTCCGATGCTTCACTTCAGGTTTACTGTATCCCTTGGATCTTCTTATTGACAATGAAACACAGAAATAGCATCGAAATTAAATTCAAAAGGCACAATGCCGACTTAGGTACAAGAGGACTGACACTCTAACTTTCTATGATTCGGACCTCTCCTGTGAGTCCAGTTTTAGATTCCGATGCTTCACTCCAGGATTACTGTATACCTTGCACCTTCTTATTGATGATGAAACACAGAAATTGCATCGGAATTAAATTCAAAAGGCACAATGGCGTCTTAAGTACAAGAGGACTGACACTCTCACTTTCTATGATTTGAACCTCTCCTGTGAGTCCAGTTTTAGATTCCGATGCTTCACCTAAGGTTTACTGTATCCCTTGGACCTTCTAATTGATGATGAAACACAGAGTTTGCCTCCGAATTTAATACAAAAGGTACAATACCGCGTTAAGTACAAGAGGACTGACACTCTACCTCTCTATAATTTGAACCTCTCCTGTGAGTCCAGTTTTAGATTCCGATGCTTCACTTCAGGTTTACTGTACCCCTTGGACCTTCTTATTGACGATGAAACACAGAAATTGCATCCGAATTTAATACAAAAATCACAATGGCGCCTTAAGTACAAGAGGACTGACAATCTCACTTTCTATGATTTGTACATCTCCTGTGAGTCCACTTTTAGATTCCGATGCTTCACTTCAGGTTTACTGTATCCCTTGGACCTTCTTATGGACGATGAAAATCAGAAATTGCATCGGAATTAAATTCAAAAGGCACAATGCCGACTTAAGTACAAGAGGACTGACAATCTAACTTTCTATGATTTGAACCTCACCTGTGAGTCCGGTTTTAGATTCCGATGCTTCACTTCAGGTTTACTGTATCCCTTGGACCTTCTTACTGACGATGAATCACAGAGTATGCATCCGAATTCGATACAAATGCCACACTGCCGACATAAGTACAAGAGGACTGACACTCTAACTTTCTATGATTTGAACCTCTCCTGTGAGTCCAGTTTTAGTTTCCGATGCTTCACTTCAGGTTTAATGTATCCCTTGGACCTTCTTATTGACGATGAAACACAGAAAATGCATCCGAATTTGATACAAATGCCACAATGCCGACATAAGTACAAGAGGACTGACACTCTCCCTTTCTATGATTTGAACGTTTCCTGTAAGTCCAGTTTTAGATTCCGATGCTTCACTTCAGGTTTTCTGTATACCTTGCACCTTCTTATTGACGATGAAATACAGAAATTGCATCCGAATTTAATACAAAAGGCACAAGGCCGACTTAAGTGCAAGAGGAAAGACTTTCTAACTTTCTATGATTAGAACCTCTCCTGTGAGTCCTGTTTTAGATTCCGATGCTTCACTTCAGGTTTACTGTATCCCTTGGACCTTCTCATTGACAATGAAACACAGAAATAGCATCGGAATTATTTTCAAAAGGCACAATGCCGACTTAAGTAAAAGAGGACTGACACTCTAACTTTCTATGATTTGAACCTCTCCTGTGAGTCCAGTTTTAGATTCCGATGCTTCACTTCAGGTTTACTGTATCCCTTGGACCTTCTAATTGATGATGAGACACAGAGTTTGCATCCGAATTTAATACAAATGGCACAATACCGCGTTAAGTACAAGAGGACTGACATTTTAACTTTCTATGATTAGAACCTCTCCTGTGAGTCCAGTTTTAGATTCCGATGCTTCACTTCAGGTTTACTGTATCCCTTGGACCTTCTTATTGACGATGAAACACAGAAATTGCATCCGAATTTAATACAAATATCACAATGGCGCCTTAAGTAGAAGAGGACTGACAATCTCACTTTCTATGATTTGAACATCTCCTGTGAGTCCAGTTTTAGATTCTGATGCTTCACTTCAGGTTTACTGTATCCCTTGGACCTTCTTATGGACGATGAAACACAGAAATTGCATCGGAATTAAATTCAAAAGGCACAATGCCGACTTAAGTACAAGAGGACTGACAATCTAACTTTCTATGATTTGAACCTCTCCTGTGAGTCCGGTTTTAGATTCCGATGCTTCACTTCAGGTTTACTGTATCCCTTGGACCTTCTTACTGACGATGAATCACAGAGTTTGTATCCGAATTTGATACAAATGCCACAATGCCGACATAAGTACAAGAGGACTGACACTCTCCATTTCTATGATTTGAACCTTTCCTGTAAGTCCAGTTTTAGATTCCGATGCTTCCCTTCAGGTTTACTGTATACCTTGCACCTTCTTATTGACGATGAAACACAGAAATTGCATCCGAATTTAATACAAAAGGCACAGTGCCGACTTAAGTACAAGAGGCCAGACATTCTAACTTTCTATGATTAGAACCTCTCCTGTGAGTCCTGTTTTAGATTCCGATGCTTCACTTCAGGTTTACTGTATCCCTTGGACCTTCTCATTGACAATGAAACACAGAAATAGCATCAGAATTATATTCAAAAGGCACAATGCCGACTTAAGTAAAAGAGGACTGACACTCTCACTTTCTATGATTTGAACCTCTCCTGTGAGTCCAATTTTAGATTACGATGCTTCACTTCAGGTTTACTGTATCCCTTGGACCTTCTTATTGACGATGAAACACAGAAATTGCATCTGAATTTAATGCAAAAGGCACAATGGCGACTTAAGTACAAGAGGACTGACACTCTCACTTTCTATGATTTGAACCTCTCCTGTGAGTCCAGTTTTAGATTATGATGCTTCACTTCAGGTTTACTGTATACCTTGCACGTTCTTATTGACGATGAAACAGAGAAATTGCATCCGAATGTAATACAAAAGGCACAATGCCGACTTAAGTACAAGAGGAATGACATTCTAACTTTCTATGGTTAGAACCTCTCCTGTGAGTCCAGTTTTAGATTCCGATGCTTCACTCAGGTTTACTGTATCCCTTGGACCTTCTTATTGACAATGAAACACAGAAATAGCATCGGAATTAAATTCAAAAGGCACAATGCCGACTTAAGTGAAAGAGGACTGACACTCTAACTTTCTATGATTTGAACCTCTCCTGTGAGTCCAGTTTTAGATTCCGATGCTTCACTTCAGGTTTACTGTATCCCTTGGACCTTCTTATTGACGATGACACACAGAAATTGCACCCGAATTTAATACAAAAGGCACAATACCGACTCAAGTACAAGAGGAGTGACAATCTAACTTTCTATGATTTGAACCTCTCCTGTGAGTCCAGTTTTAGATTCCGATGCTTGACTTCAGGTTTATTGTATCCCTTGGACCTTCTTATTGACGATGAAACACAGAAATTGCATCCCAATTTAATACAAAAGCCACAATGCCGACTTAAGTACAAGAGGACTGACACTCTCACTTTCTATGATTTGAACCTCTCCTGTGAGTCAAGTTTTTGATTCCGATGCTTCACTTCAGGTTTACTGTACGTCTTGGACCTTCTTATTGACGATGAAACCCAGAAATTGCACCCGAATTTAATACAAATGGCACAATGCCGACTTAAGTACAAGAGGACTGACACTCTCACTTTCTATGATTTCAACCTCTCCTGTGAGTCCAGTTTTAGATTACGATGCTTCACTTCAGGTTTACTGTATCCCTTGGACCTTCTTATTGACGATGAAACACAGAAAATGCATCGGCATTTAATACAAATGGCACAATACCGAATTAGGTACAAGAGGAAGGACACTCTAACTTTCTATGATTTGAATCTCTCCTGTGAGTCCAGTTTCAGATTCCGATGCTTCACTTAAGTTTTACTGTATCCTTTGGACCTTCTTATTGACGATGAAACACAGAAATTGCATCGGAATTAAATTGAAAAGGCACAATGCCGACCTAAGTAGAAAAGAACTGACACTCTCACATTCTATGATTTGAACCTCTCCTGTGACTTCAGTTTTAGATTCCGATGCTTCACTTCAGGTTTAATGTATCCCTTAAACCTTCTTATTGACGATGAAACTCAGAAAATGCATCCGAATTTGATACAAATGCCACAATGCCGACATAAGTACAAGAGGACTGACACTCTCTCTTTCTATGATTTGAACCTTTCCTGTGAGTCCAGTTTTAGATTCCGATGCTTCACTTCAGGTTTACTGTCTACCTAGCACTTTCTTATTGACGATGAAACACAGAAATTGCATCCGAATTGAATACAAAAGCACAATGCCGACTTAAGTACAAGAGGACTGACATTCTAACTTTCTATGATTAGAACCTCTCCTGTGTGTCCTGTTTTAGATTCCGATGCTTCACTTCAGGTTTACTGTCTACCTAGCACTTTCTTATTGACGATGAAACACAGAAATTGCATCCGAATTTAATAGAAAAGGCACAATGCCGACTTAAGTACAAGAGGACTGACACTCTAACTTTCTATGATTTGAACCTCTCCTGTGAGTCCATTTGTAGATTACGATGCTTCACTTCAGGTTTACTGTATACCTTGCACGTTCTTATTGACGATGAAACACAGAAATAGCATCCGAATGTAATACAAAAGGCACAATGCCGACTTAAGTACAAGAGGAATGACATTCTAACTTTCTATGATTAGAACCTCTCCTGTGAGTCTAGTTTTAGATTCCGATGCTTCACTTTAGGTTTACTTTATCCCTTGGACCTTCTTATTGACAATGAAACACAGAAATAGCATCGGAATTAAATTCAAAAGGCACAATGCCGACTTAAGTAAAAGAGGACTGACTCTCTAACTTTCTATGATTTGAACCTCTCCTGTGAGTCCAGTTTTAGATTCCGATGCTTCACTTCAGGTTTACTGTATCCCTTGGACCTTCTTATTGACGATGAAACACAGATATTGCATCCGAATTTAATACAAATGGCACAATGTCGACTTAAGTACAAGAGGACTGACACTCTCACTTTCTATGATTTGAACCTCTCCTGTGAATCCAGTTTTAGATTCCGATGCTTCACTTCAGGTTTACTGTATACCTTGCGCCTTCTTAATGACGATGAAACACAGAAATTGCATCCGAATTTAATACAAAAGGCACAATGCCGACTTAAGTACAAGAGGAGTGACATTCTAACTTTCTATGATTTGAACCTCTCCTGTGGGTCCAGTTTTAGATTCCGATGCTTCACTTCGGGTTTACTGTATCCCTTGGATCTTCATATTGACAATGAAACACAGAAATAGCATCGGAATTAAATTCAAAAGGCACAATGCCGACTTAGGTACAAGAGGACTGACACTCTAACTTTCTATGATTCGAACCTCTCGTGTGAGTCCAGTTTTAGAATCCGATGCTTCACTCCAGGATTACTGTATACCCTGCACCTTCTTATTGATGATGAAACACAGAAATTGCATCGGAATTAAATTCAAAAGGCACAATGCCGTCTTTAGTACAAGAGGACAGACATTCTAACTTTCTATGATTAGAACTTCTTCTGTGAGTCCAGTTTTAGATTCCGATGCTTCACTTCGGGTTTACTGTATCCCTTGGATCTTCATATTGACAATGAAACACAGAAATAGCATCGGAATTAAATTCAAAAGGCACAATGCCGACTTAAGTACAAGAGGAATGACAATCTAACTTTCTATGATTTGAACCTCTCCTGTGAGTCCGGATTTAGATTCCGATGCTTCACTTCAGGTTTACTGTATCCCTTTTACCTTCTTACTGACGATGAATCACAGAATTTGCATCCGAATTTAATACAAAAGGCACAATGCCGACTTAAGTACAAGAGGACTGACACACTAACTTTCTATGATTTTAACCTCTCCTGTGAGTCCAGTTTTAGATTCCGATGCTTCACTTCAGGTTTAATGTATCCCTTGGACCTTCTTATTGACGATGAAACACAGAAAATGCATCCGAATTTAATACAAATGCCACAATGACGACATAAGTAGAAGAGGACTGACACTCTCCATTTCTATGATTTGAACCTTTCCTGTGAGTCCAGTATTAGATTCCGATGCTTCACTTCAGGTTTACTGTATACCTTGCACCTTCTTATTGACGAAGAAACACAGAAATTGCATCCGAATTTAATACAAAAGGCACATTGCCGACTTAAGTACAAGAGGACAGACATTCTAACTTTCTATGATTAGAACTTCTTCTGTGAGTCCTGTTTTAGATTCCGATGCTTCACTTCAGGTTTACTGTATCCCTTGGACCTTCTCATTGACAATGAAACACAGAAATAGCATCGGAATTATATTCAAAAGGCACAATGAAGACTTAAGTAAAAGAGGACTGACACTCTAACTTTCTATGATTTCAATCTCTCCTGTGAGTCCAGTTTTAGATTCCGATTGTTCACTTCAGGTTTACTGTATCCCTTGGACCTTCTTATTGACGATGAAACACGGAAATTGCATCCGAATATAATACAAATGGCACAATGCCGACTTAAATACAAGAGCACTGACACTCTCACTTTCCATGATTCGAACTTCTCCTGTGAGGTCAGATTTAGATTCCGATGCTTCACTTCAGGTTTACTGTATACCTTGCACCTTCTTATTGACGATGAAACACAGAAATTGCATCGGAATTAAATTCAAAAGGCACAATTCCGACTTAAGTACAAGAGGACTGACACTCTCACTTTCTCTGATTTGAACCTCTCCTGTGAGTCCAGTTTTAGATTCCGATGCTTCACTTCAGGTTTACTGTATCCCTTGGACCTTCTAATTGACGATGAAACACAGATTTTGCATCTGAATTTAATACAAAAGGTACAATGCCGACTTAAGTACCAGAGGACTGACACTCTAACTTTCTATGATTTGAATCTCTCCTGTGAGTCCAATTTCAGATTCCGATGCTTCACTTAAGTTTTACTGTATCCTTTGGACCTTCTTATTGACGATGAAACACAGAAATTGCATCGGAATTAAATTGAAAAGGCACAATGCCGACCTAAGTAGAAAAGAACTGACACTCTCACATTCTATGATTTGAACCTCTCCTGTGAGTCCAGTTTTAGATCCGATGCTTCACTTCAGGTTTACTGTATCCCTTGGATCTTCATATTGACAATAAAACACAGAAATAGCATCGGAATTAAATTTAAAAGGCACAATGCCGACTTAGGTACAAGAGGACTGACTTTCTAACTTTCTATGATTCGAACCTATCGTGTGAGTGCAGTTTTAGATTCCGATGTGTCACTCCAGGATTACTGTGTACCCTGCACCTTCTTATTGATGATGAAACACAGAAATTGCATCGGAATTAAATTCAAAAGGCACAATGCCGTCTTAAGTACAAGAGGACTGACACTCTCACTTTCTATGATTTGAACCTCTCCTGTGAGTCCAGTTTTAGATTCCGATGCTTCACTTCAGGTTTACTGTATCTCTTGGACCTTCTAATTGATGATGAAACACAGAGTTTGCATCCGAATTTAATACAAAAGGTACACTACCGCGTTAAGTACAAGAGGACTGACACTCTAACTTTCTATGGTTTGAAGCTCTCCTGTGAGTCCAGTTTTAGATTCCGATGCTTCACTTCAGGTTTACTGTATCCCTTGGACCTTCTTATTGACGATGAATTACAGAAATTGCATCCGAATTTAATACAAAAATCACAATGGCGACTTAAGTACAACAGGACAGACAATCTCACTTTCTATGATTTGAACATCTCCTGTGAGTCCATTTTTTGATTCCGATGCTTCACTTCAGGTTTACTGTATCCCTTGGACCTTCTTACTGACGATGAATCACTGAGTTTGCATCCGAATTTAATACAAAAGGCACAATGCCGACTTAAGTACAAGAGGACTGACATTCTAACTTTCTATGATTAGAACCTCTCCTGTGTGTCCTGTTTTAGATTCCGATGCTTCACTTCAGGTTTACTGTATCCCTTGGACCTTCTTATTTACAATGAAACACAGAAATAGCATCGGAATTAAATTCAAAAGGCACAATGCCGACTTAAGTAAAAGAGGACTGACATTCTAACTTTCTATGATTTGAACCTCTCCTGTGAGTCCAGTTTTAGATTCTGATGCTTCACTTCAGGTTTACTGTATCCCTTGGACCTTCTTATTGACGATGAAACACAGAAATTGCATCCGAATTTAATACAAATGGCACAATGTCGACTTAAGTACAAGAGGACTGACACTCTCTCTTTCTATGATTTGAACCTCTCCTGTGAGTCCAGTTTTAGATTCCGATGCTTCACTTCAGGTTTACTGTATCCCTTGGACCTTCTTATGGACGATGAAACACAGAGTTTGCATCCGAATTTAATACAAGTGGCACAATGCCGACTTAAATACAAGAGGACTGACACTCTAACTTTCTATGATTTGAACCTCTCCTGTGAGTCCAGTTTTGGATTCCGATGCTTCACTTCAGGTTTACTGTATCCCTTGGACCTTCTTATTGTCGATGAAACACAGAAATTGCATCCGAATTTAATAAAAAAGGCACAATGGCGACTTAAGTACAAGAGGACTGACACTCTCACTTTCTTTGATTTGAACCTCTCCTGTGAGTCCAGTTGTAGATTACGATGCTTCACTTCAGGTTTACTGTATACCTTGCACGTTCTTATTGACGATGAAACACAGATATTGCATCCGAATGTAATACAAAAGGCACAATGCCGACTTAAGTACAAGAGGACTGACATTATAACTTTCTATGATTAGAACCTCTCCTGTGTGTCTGTTTTAGATTCCGATGCTTCACTTCAGGTTTACTGTATCCCTTGGACCTTCTTATTGCCAATGAAACACAGAAATAGCATCGGAATTAAATTCAAAAGGCACAATGCCGACTTAAGTAAAAGAGGACTGACACTCTAACTTTCTATGATTTGAACCTCTCCTGTGAGTCCAGTTTTAGATTCCGATGCTTCACTTCAGGTTTACTGTATCCCTTGGACCTTCTTATTGACGATGAAACACAGATATTGCATCCGAATTTAATACAAATGGCACAATGTCGACTTAAGTACAAGAGGACTGACACTCTCATTTTCTATGATTTGAACCTCACCTGTGAATCCAGTTTTAGATTCCGATGCTTCACTTCAGGTTTACTGTATACCTTGCGCCTTCTTATTGACGATGATACACAGAAATTGCATCCGAATTTAATACAAAAGGCACAATGCCGACTTAAGTACAAGAGGAGTGACATTCTAACTTTCTATGATTTGAACCTCTCCTGTGAGTCCAGTTTTAGATTCCGATGCTTCACTTCAGGTTTACTGTATCCCTTGGATCTTCATATTGACAATGAAACACAGAAATAGCATCGGAATTAAATTCAAAATGCACAATGCCGACTTAGGTACAAGAGAACTGACACTCTAACTTTCTATGATTTGAACCTCTCGTGTGAGTCCAGTTTTAGATTCCGATGCTTCACTTCAGGTTAACAGTATCCCTTGGACCTTCTTATTGACGATGAAACACAGAAATTGCATCCGAATTTAATACAAATGGCACAATGCCGACTTAAGTACAAGAGGACAGACACTCTCATTTTCTATGATTCGAACCTCTCCTTTGAGGTCGGATTTAGATTCCGATGCTTCACTCCAGGATTACTGTATACCTTGCACCTTCTTATTGATGATGAAACACAGAAATTGCATCGGAATTAAATTCAAAAGGCACAATGCCGACTTAGGTACAAGAGGACTGACACTCTCACTTTCTATGATTTGAACCTCTCCTGTGAGACCAGTTTTAGATTCCGATGCTTCACTTCAGGTTTACTGTATCCCTTGGACCTTCTAACTGATGATGAAACACAGAGTTTGCATCCGAATTTAATACAAAAGGTACAATACCGCGTTAAGTACAAGACGACTGACACTCTAACTTTCTATGATTTGAACCTCTCCTGTGAGTCCAGTTTTAGATTCCGATGCTTCACTTCAGGTTAACTGTATCCCTTGGACCTTCTTATTGACGATGAAACACAGAAATTGCATCCGATTTTAATACAAAAATCACAATGGCGACTTAAGTACAAGAGGACTGACAATCTCACTTTCTATGATTTGAACATCTCCTGTGAGTCCAGCTTTAGATTCCGATGGTTCACTTCAGGTTTACTGTATCCCTTGGACCTTCTTATGGACGATGAAACACAGAAATTGCATCGGAATTAAATTCAAAAGGCACAATGCCGACTTAAGTACAAGAGGACTGACAATCTAACTTTCTATGATTTGAAACTCTCCTGTGAGTCCGGATTTAGATTCCGATGCTTCACTTCAGGTTTACTGTATCCCTTGGACCTTCTTACTGACGATGAATCACAGAGTTTGCATCCGAAATTAATACAAAAGGCACAATGCCGACTTAAGTACAAGAGGACTGACACACTAACTTTCTATGATTTGAACCTCTCCTGTGAGTCCAGTTTTAGATTCCGATGCTTCACTTCAGGTTTAATGTATCCCTTGGACCTTCTTATTGACGATGAAACACAGAAAATGCATCCGAATTTAATACAAATGCCACAATGCCGACATAAGTACAAGAGGACTGACACTCTCCATTTCTATGATTTGAACCTTTCCTGTGAGTCCAGTATTAGATTCCGATGCTTCACTTCAGGTTTACTGTATACCTTGCACCTTCTTATTGACGGTGAAACACAGAAATTGCATCCGAATTTAATACAAAAGGCACAATGCCGACTTAAGTACAAGAGGACAGACATTCTAACTTTCTATGATTAGAACTTCTTCTGTGAGTCCTGTTTTAGATTCCGATGCTTCACTTCAGGTTTATGTATCCCTTGGACCCTCTCATTGACAATGAAACACAGAAATAGCATCGGAATTATATTCAAAAGGCACAATGCCGACTTAAGTAAAAGAGGACTGACACTCTAACTTTCTATGATTTCAACCTCTCCTGTGAGTCCAGTTTTAGATTCCGATTGTTCACTTCAGGTTTACTGTATCCCTTGGACCTTCTTATTGACGATGAAACACGGAAATTGCATCCGAATATAATACAAATGGCACAATGCCGACTTAAATACAAGAGCACTGACACTCTCACTTTCCATGATTCGAACTTCTCCTGTGAGGTCAGATTTAGATTCCGATGCTTCACTTCAGCTTTACTGTATACCTTGCACCTTCTTATTGACGATGAAACACAGAATTTGCTTCGGAATTAAATTCAAAAGGCACAATTCCGACTTAAGTACAGGAGGACTGAAACTCTCACTTTCTCTGATTTGAACCTCTCCTGTGAGTCCAGTTTTAGTTTCCGATGCTTCACTTGAGGTTTAATGTATCCCTTGGACCTTCTAATTGACGATGAAACACAGAGTTTGCATCTGAATTTAATACAAAAGGTACAATGCCGACTTAAGTACAAGAGGACTGACACTCTAACTTTCTATGATTTGAATCTCTCCTGTGAGTCCAGTTTCAGTTTCCGATGCTTCACTTAAGTTTTACTGTATCCTTTGGACCTTCTTATTGACGATGAAACACAGAAATTGCATCGGAATTAAATTGAAAAGGCGCAATGCCGACCTAAGTAGAAAAGAACTGACACTCTCACATTCTATGATTTGAACCTCTCCTGTGAGTCCAGTTTTAGATCCGATGCTTCACTTAAGGTTTACTGTATCCCTTGGATCTTCATATTGACAATGAAACACAGAAATAGCATCGGAATTAAATTCAAAAGGCACAATGCCGACTTAGGTACAAGAGGACTGACTTTCTAACTTTCTATGATTCGAACCTATCGTGTGAGTCCAGTTTTAGATTCCGATGTGTCACTCCAGGATTACTGTATACCCTGCACCTTCTTATTGATGACGAAACACAGAAATTGCATCGGAATTAAATTCAAAAGGCACAATGCCGTCTTAAGTACAAGTGGACTGACACTCTCACTTTCTATGATTTGAACCTCTCCTGTGAGTCCAGTTTTAGATTCCGATGCTTCACTTCAGGTTTACTGTATCCCTTGGACCTTCAAATTGATGATGAAACACAGAGTTTGCATCCGAATTTAATACAAAAGGTACAATACCGCGTTAAGTACAAGAGGACTGACACTCTAACTTTCTATGGTTTGAAGCTCTCCTGTGAGTCCAGTTTTAGATTCCGATGCTTCACTTCAGGTTTACTGTATCCCTTGGACCTTCTTATTGACGATGAATTACAGAAATTGCATCCGAATTTAATACAAAAATCACAATGGCGACTTAAGTACAACAGGACAGACAATCTCACTTTCTATGATTTGAACATCTCCTGTGAGTCCAGTTTTAGATTCCGATGCTTCACTTCAGGTTTACTGTATCCCTTGGACCTTCTTACTGACGATGAATCACAGAGTTTGCATCCGAATTTAATACAAAAGGCACAATGCCGACTTAAGTACAAGAGGACTGACACACTAACTTTCTAAGATTTGAACCTCTCCTGTGAGTCCAGTTACAGATTCCGATGCTTCACTTCAGGTTTAATGTATCCCTTGGACCTTCTTGTTGACGATGAAACACAGAAAATGCATCCGAATTTGATACAAATGCCACAATGCCGACATAAGTACAAGAGGACTGACACTCTCCATTTCTATGATTTGAACCATTCCTGTGAGTCCAGTTTTAGATTCCGATGCTTCACTTCAGGTTTACTGTATACCTTGCACCTTCTTATTGACGATGAAACACAGAAATTGCATCCGAATTTAATACAAGAGGCACAATGCCGACTTAAGTACAAGAGGACTGACATTCTAACTTTCTATGATTTGAACCTCTCCTGTGAGTCCAGTTTTAGAGTCCGATGATTCACTTCAGGTTTACTGTATGCTTTGGACCTTCTTATTGACGATGACACACAGAAATTGCACCCGAATTTAATACAAAAGGCACAATACCGACTCAAGTACAAGAGGAGTGACACTCTAACTTTCTATGATTTGAACATCTCCTGTGAGTCCAGTTTTAGATTCCGATGCTTGACTTCAGGTTTATTGTATCCCTTGGACCTTCTTATTGACGATGAAACACAGAAATTGCATCCAAATTTAATACAAATGCCACAATGCCGACTTAAGTACAAGAGGACTGACACTCTCACTTTCTATGATTTGAACCTTTCCTGTGAGTCAAGTTTTTGATTCCGATGCTTCACTTCAGGTTTACTGTACCCCTTGGACTTTCTTATTGACGATGAAACCCAGAAATTGCACCCGAATTTAATACAAATGGCACAATGCCGACTTAAGTACAAGAGGACTGACACTCTCACTTTCTATGATTTCAACCTCTCCTGTGAGTCCAGTTTTAGATTACGATGCTTCACTTCAGGTTTACTGTATCCCTTGGACCTTCTTATTGACGATGAAACACACAAAATGCATCGGAATTTAATACAAAAGGCACAATACCGAATTAGGTACAAGAGGAGAGACACTCTAACTTTCTATGATTTGAATCTCTCCTGTGAGTCCAGTTTCAGATTCCGATGCTTCACTTAAGTTTTACTGTATCCTTTGGACCTTCTTATTGACGATGAAACACAGAAATTGCATCGGAATTAAATTGAAAAGGCACAATGCCGACCTAAGTGGAAAAGAACTGACACTCTCACATTCTATGATTTGAACCTCTCCTGTGAGTCCAGTTGTAGATTACGTTGCTTCACTTCAGGTTTACTGTATACCTTGCACGTTCGTATTGACGATGAAACACAGAAATTGCATCCGAATGTAATACAAAAGGCACAATGCCGACTTAAGTACAAGAGGACTGACATTCTAACTTTCTATGATTAGAACCTCTCCTGTGTGTCCTGTTTTAGATTCCGATGCTTCACTTCAGGTTTACTGTATCCCTTGGACCTTCTTATTGACAATGGAACACAGAAATAGCATCGGAATTAAATTCAAAAGGCACAATGCCGACTTAAGTAAAAGAGGACTGAAACTCTAACTTTCTATGATTTGAACCTCTCCTGTGAGTCCAGTTTTAGATTCCGATGCTCCACTTCAGGTTTACTGTATCCCTTGGACCTTCTTATTGACGATGAAACACAGATATTGCATCCGAATTTAATACAAATGGCACAATGTCGACTTAAGTACAAGAGGACTGACACTCTCACTTTCTATGATTTGAACCTCACCTGTGAATCCAGTTTTAGATTCCGATGCTTCACTTCAGGTTTACTGTATACCTTGCGCCTTCTTATTGACGATGAAACACAGAAATTGCATCCGAATTTAATACAAAAGGCACAATGCCGACTTAAGTACAAGAGGACTGACACTCTCACTTTCTATGATTTGAACCTCTCCTGTGAGTCCAGTTTTAGATTCCGATGCTTCACTTCAGGTTTACTGTATCCCTTGCACCTTCTAATTGATGATGAAACACAGAGTTCGCATCCGAATTTAATACAAAAGGTACAATACCGACTTAAGTACAAGAGGACTGACACTCTAACTTTCTATGATTTGAACCTCTCCTGTGAGTCGAGTTTTAGATTCCGATGCTTCACTTCAGGTTTACTGTATCCCTTGGACCTTCTTATTGACGATGAAACACAGAAATTGCATCCGAATTTAATACAAAAATCACAATGGCGACTTAAGTACAAGAGGACTGACAATCTCACTTTCTATGATTTGAACATCTCCTGTAGTCCAGTTTTAGATTCCGATGCTTCACTTCAGGTTTACTGTATCCCTTGGACCTTCTTATTGACGATGAAACACAGAAATTGCATCGGATTTAAATTCAAAACGCACAATGCCGACATAAGTTAAAGAGGACTGACACTCTCACTTTCTATGATTTGAACCTCTCCTGTGAGTCCAGTTTTAGATTCCGATGCTTCACTTCAGGTTTACTGTATTCCTTGGACCTTCTTATGGACGATGAAACACAGAAATTGCATCGGAATTAAATTCAAAAGGCACAATGCCGACTTAAGTACAAGAGGACTGACAATCTAACTTTCTATGATTTGAAACTCTCCTGTGAGTCCGGTTTTAGATTCCGATGCTTCACTTCAGGTTTACTGTATCCCTTGGACCTTCTTATTGACGATGAAAGACAGAGTTTGCATCCGAATTTAATACAAAAGGCACAATGCCGACTTAAGTACAAGAGGACTGACACACTAACTTTCTATGTTATGAACCTGTCCTGTGAGTCCAGTTTTGGATTCCGATGCTTCACTACAGGTTTACTCTATCCCTTGGACCTTCTTATAGACGATGAAACACAAAAATTGCATCCGAATTTAATACAAAATGCACAATGGCGACTTAAGTATAAGAGGACTGACACTCTCACTTTCTATGATTTGAACCTTTCCTGTGAGTCCAGTTTTAGATGCCGATGCTTCCCCTCAGGTTTAATGCATCCCTTGGACCTTCTTATTGACGATGAAACACAGAAATTGCATCCGAATTTAATACAAATGGCACAATGCCCCCTTAAGTACAAGAGGGCTGACACTCTCACTTTCTATGATTCGAACCTCTCCTGTGAGGAAAGCTTTAGATTCCGATGCTTCACTTCAGGTTTACTGTATCCCTCGGACCTTCTTATTGACGATGAAACACAGAAATCGCATCCGTTTTTAATACAAATTTAACAATGCCGACTTAAGTACAAGAGGACTGACACTCTCACTTTCTATGATTTGAACCTCTCCTGTGAGTCCAGTTTTAGATTCCGATGCTTCACTTCTGGTTTACTGTATACCTTGCACCTTCTGATTGACGATGAAACACCGAAATTGCATCGGAATTTAATACAAAAGGCACAATGCCGACTTAAGTAAATGAGGACTGACACTCAAACTTTCTATGATTTGAACCTCTCCTGTGAGTCCAGTTTTAGATTCTGATGCTTCACTTCAGGTTTACTGTATCCCTTGGACCTTCTTATTGACGATGAAACACAGAAATTGCATCGGAATTTAATACAAAAGGCACAATGCCGACTTAAGTAAAAGAGGACTGACACTCTGACATTCTATGATTTGAACCTCTCCTGCGAGTCCAGTTTTTGATTCCGATGCTTCACTTAATGTTTACTGTATCCCTTGGACCTTCTTATTGATGATGAAACACAGAAATTGCATACAAATTTAATACAAAAGGCACAAAACCGACTTAAGTACAAGAGGAGTGACACTCTAACTTTCTATGATTTGAATCTCACCTGTGAGTCCAGTTTTTGATTCCGATGCTTCACTTCAGGTTTACTGTATCCTATGGACCTTCTTATTGACGATGAAACACAGAAATTGCATCGGATTTAAATTCAAAAGGCACAATGCCGACCTAAGTAGAAGAGGACTGACACTCTCACTTTCTATGATTTGAACCTCTCCTGTGAGTCCAGTTTTAGATTCCGAAGCTTCACTTCAGGTTTACTGTATCCCTTGGACCTTCTAACTGATGATGAAACACAGAGTTTGCATCCGAATTTAATACAAAAGGTACAATACCGCGTTAAGTACAAGACGACTGACACTCTAACTTTCTATGATTTGAACCTCTCCTGTGAGTCCAGTTTTAGATTCCGATGCTTCACTTCAGGTTTACTGTATCCCTTGGACCTTCTTATTGACGATGAAACACAGAAATTGCATCCGATTTTAATACAAAAATCACAATGGCGACTTAAGTACAAGAGGACTGACAATCTCACTTTCTATGATTTGAACATCTCCTGAGAGTCCAGTTTTAGATTCCGATGCTTCACTTCAGGTTTACTGTATCCCTTGGATCTTCATATTGACAATGAAACACAGAAATAGCATCGGAATTAAATTCAAAATGCACAATGCCGACTTAGGTACAAGAGGACTGACACTTTAACTTTCTATGATTTGAACCTCTCGTGTGAGTCCAGTTTTAGATTCCGATGCTTCACTTCAGGTTAACAGTATCCCTTGGACCTTCATATGGACGATGAAACACAGAAATTGCATCCGAATTAAATACAAATGGCACAATGCCGACTTAAGTACAAGAGGACAGACACTCTCATTTTCTATGATTCGAACTTCCCCTTTGAGGTCAGATTTAGATTCCGATGCTTCACTCCAGGATTACTGTATACCTTGCACCTTCTTATTGATGATGAAACACAGAAATTGCATCGGAATTAAATTCAAAAGGCACAATGCCGTCTTACGTACAAGAGGACTGACACTCTCACTTTCTATGATTTGAACCTCTCCTGTGAGTCCAGTTTTAGATTCCGATGCTTCCCTTCAGGTTTACTGTATCCCTTGCACCTTCTAATTGATGATGAAACACAGAGTTTGCATCCGAATTTAATACAAAAGGTACAATACCGACTTAAGTACAAGAGGACTGACACTCTAACTTTCTATGATTTGAACCTCTCCTGTGAGTCTAGTTTTAGATTCCGATGCTTCACTTCAGGTTTACTGTATCCCTTGGACCTTCTTATTGACGATGAAACACAGAAATTGCATCCGAATTTAATACAAAAATCACAATGGCGACTTTAGTACAAGAGGACTGACAATCTCACTTTCTATAATTTGAACATCTCCTGTAGTCCAGTTTTAGATTCCGATGCTTCACTTCAGGTTTACTGTATCCCTTGGACCTTCTTATTGACGATGAAACACAGAAATTGCATCGGATTTAAATTCAAAACGCACAATGCCGACTTAAGTTAAAGAGGACTGACACTCTCACTTTCTATGATTTGAACCTCTCCTGTGAGTCCAGTTTTAGATTCCGATGCTTCACTTCAGGTTTACTGTATTCCTTGGACCTTCTTATGGACGATGAAACACAGAAATTGCATCGGAATTAAATTCAAAAGGCACAATGCCGACTTAAGTACAAGAGGACTGACAATCTAACTTTCTATGATTTGAAACTCTCCTTTGGGTCCGGTTTTAGATTCCGATGCTTCACTTCAGGTTTACTGTATCCCTTGGACCTTCTTATTGACGATGAAAGACAGAGTTTGCATCCGAATTTAATACAAAAGGCACAATGCCGACTTAAGTACAAGAGGACTGACACACTAACTTTCTATGATATGAACCTGTCCTGTGAGTCCAGTTTTGGATTCCGATGCTTCACTACAGGTTTACTCTATCCCTTGGACCTTCTTATAGACGATGAAACACAAAAATTGCATCCGAATTTAATACAAAATGCACAATGGCGACTTAAGTATAAGAGGACTGACACTCTCACTTTCTATGATTTGAACCTCTCCTGTGAGTCCAGTTTTAGATGCCGATGCTTCCCCTCAGGTTTAATGCATCCCTTGGACCTTCTTATTGACGATGAAACACAGAAATTGCATCCGAATTTAATACAAATGGCACAATGCCCACTTAAGTACAAGAGGGCTGACACTCTCACTTTCTATGATTCGAACCTCTCCTGTGAGGAAAGCTTTAGATTCCGATGCTTCACTTCAGGTTTACTGTATCCCTCGGACCTTCTTATTGACGATGAAACACAGAAATCGCATCCGTTTTTAATACAAATTTAACAATGCCGACTTAAGTACAAGAGGACTGACACTCTCACTTTCTATGATTTGAACCTCTCCTGTGAGTCCAGTTTTAGATTCCGATGCTTCACTTCTGGTTTTCTGTATACCTTGCACCTTCTGATTGACGATGAAACACCGAAATTGCATCGGAATTTAATACAAAAGGCACAATGCCGACTTAAGTAAATGAGGACTGACACTCAAACTTTCTATGATTTGAACCTCTCCTGTGAGACCAGTTTTAGATTCTGATGCTTCACTTCAGGTTTACTGTATCCCTTGGACCTTCTTATTGACGATGAAACACAGAAATTGCATACAAATTTAATACAAAAGGCACAAAACCGACTTAAGTACAAGAGGAGTGACACTCTAACTTTCTATGATTTGAATCTCACCTGTGAGTCCAGTTTTTGATTCCGATGCTTCACTTCAGGTTTACTGTATCCTATGGACCTTCTTATTGACGATGAAACACAGAAATTGCATCGGAATTAAATTCAAAAGGCACAATGCCGACCTAAGTAGAAGAGGACTGACACTCTCACTTTCTATGATTTGAACCTCTCCTGTGAGTCCAGTTTTAGATTCCGAAGCTTCACTTCAGGTTTACTGTATCCCTTGGACCTTCTAACTGATGATGAAACACAGAGTTTGCATCCGAATTTAATACAAAAGGTACAATACCGCGTTAAGTACAAGACGACTGACACTCTAACTTTCTATGATTTGAACCTCTCCTGTGAGTCCAGTTTTAGATTCCGATGCTTCACTTCAGGTTTACTGTATCCCTTGGACCTTCTTATTGACGATGAAACACAGAAATTGCATCCGATTTTAATACAAAAATCATAATGGCGACTTAAGTACAAGAGGACTGACAATCTCACTTTCTATGATTTGAACATCTCCTGTGAGTCCAGTTTTAGATTCCGATGGTTCACTTCAGGTTTACTGTATCCCTTGGACCTTCTTATGGACGATGAAACACAGAAATTGCATCCGAAATTAATACAAAAGGCACAATGCCGACTTAAGTACAAGAGGACAGACATTCTAACTTTCTGTGATTAGAACTTCTTCTGTGAGTCCTGTTTTAGATTCCGATGCTTCACTTCAGGTTTACTGTTCCCTTGGACCTTCTCATTGACAAAGAAACACAGAAATAGCATCGGAATTATATTCAAAAGGCACAATGCCGACTTAAGTAAAAGAGGACTGACACTCTAACTTTCTATGATTTCAACCTCTCCTGTGAGTCCAGTTTTAGATTCCGATTGTTCACTTCAGGTTTACTGTATCCCTTGGACCTTCTTATTGACGATGAAACACGGAAATTGCATCCGAATATAATACAAATGGCACAATGCCGACTTAAATACAAGAGCACTGACACTCTCACTTTCCATGATTCGAACTTCTCCTGTGAGGTCAGATTTAGATTCCGATGCTTCACTTCAGGTTTACTGTATACCTTGCACCTTCTTATTGACGATGAAACACAGAATTTGCTTCGGAATTAAATTCAAAAGGCACAATTCCGACATAAGTACAGGAGGACTGAAACTCTCACTTTCTCTGATTTGAACCTCTCCTGTGAGTCCAGTTTTAGATTCCGATGCTTCACTTGAGGTTTACTGTATCCCTTGGACCTTCTAATTGACGATGAAACACAGAGTTTGCATCTGAATTTAATACAAAAGGTACAATGCCGACTTAAGTACAAGAGGACTGACACTCTAACTTTCTATGATTTGAATCTCTCCTGTGAGTCCAGATTCAGATTCCGATGCTTCACTTAAGTTTTACTGTATCCTTTGGACCTTCTTATTGACGATGAAACACAGAAATTGCATCGGAATTAAATTGAAAAGGCGCAATGCCGACCTAAGTAGAAAAGAACTGACACTCTCACATTCTATGATTTGAACCTCTCCTGTGAGTCCAGTTTTAGATCCGATGCTTCACTTCAGGTTTACTGTATCCCTTGGATCTTCATATTGACAATAAAACACAGAAATAGCATCGGAATTAAATTCAAAAGGCACAATGCCGACTTAGGTACAAGAGGACTGACTTTCTAACTTTCTATGATTCGAACCTATCGTGTGAGTCCAGTTTTAGATTCCGATGTGTCACTCCAGGATTACTGTATACCCTGCACCTTCTTATTGATGATGAAACACAGAAATTGCATCGGAATTAAATTCAAAAGGCACAATGCCGTCTTAAGTACAAGAGGACTGACACTCTCACTTTCTATGATTTGAACCTCTCCTGTGAGTCCAGTTTTAGATTCCGATGCTTCACTTCAGGTTTACTGTATCCCTTGGACCTTCTAATTGATGATGAAACACAGAGTTTGCATCCGAATTTAATACAAAAGGTACAATACCGCAGTAAGTACAAGAGGACTGACACTCTAACTTTCTATGGTTTGAAGCTCTCCTGTGAGTCCAGTTTTAGATTCCGATGCTTCACTTCAGGTTTACTGTATCCCTTGGACCTTCTTATTGACGATGAATTACAGAAATTGCATCCGAATTTAATACAAAAATCACAATGGCGACTTAAGTACAACAGGACAGACAATCTGACTTTCTATGATTTGAACATCTCCTGTGAGTCCAGTTTTAGATTCCGATGCTTCACTTCAGGTTTACTGTATCCCTTGGACCTTCTTACTGACGATGAATCACAGAGTTTGCATCCGAATTTAATACAAAAGGCACAATGCCGACTTAAGTACAAGAGGACTGACACACTAACTTTCTAAGATTTGAACCTCTCCTGTGAGTCCAGTTTCAGATTCCGATGCTTCACTTCAGGTTTAATGTATCCCTTGGACCTTCTTGTTGACGATGAAACACAGAAAATGCATCCGAATTTAATACAAGAGGCACAATGCCGACTTAAGTACAAGAGGACTGACATTCTAACTTTCTATGATTTGAACCTCTCCTGTGAGTCCAGTTTTAGAGTCCGATGCTTCACTTCAGGTTTACTGTATGCTTTGGACCTTCTTATTGACGATGACACACAGAAATTGCACCCGAATTTAATACAAAAGGCACAATACCGACTCAAGTACAAGAGGAGTGACACTCTAACTTTCTATGATTTGAACCTCTCCTGTGAGTCCAGTTTTAGATTCCGATGCTTGACTTCAGGTTTATTGTATCCCTTGGACCTTCTTATTGACGATGAAACACAGAAATTGCATCCAAATTTAATACAAATGCCACAATGCCGACTTAAGTACAAGAGGACTGACACTCTCACTTTCTATGATTTGAACCTTTCCTGTGAGTCAAGTTTTTGATTCCGATGCTTCACTTCAGGTTTACTGTACCCCTTGGACTTTCTTATTGACGATGAAACCCAGAAATTGCACCCGAATTTAATACAAATGGCACAATGCCGACTTAAGTACAAGAGGACTGACACTCTCACTTTCTATGATTTCAACCTCTCCTGTGAGTCCAGTTTTAGATTACGATGCTTCACTTCAGGTTTACTGTATCCCTTGGACCTTCTTATTGACGATGAAACACACAAAATGCATCGGAATTTAATACAAAAGGCACAATTCCGAATTAGGTACAAGAGGAGAGACACTCTAACTTTCCATGATTTGAATCTCTCCTGTGAGTCCAGTTTCAGATTCCGATGCTTCACTTAAGTTTTACTGTATCCTTTGGACCTTCTTATTGACGATGAAACACAGAAATTGCATCGGAATTAAATTGAAAAGGCACAATGCCGACCTAAGTAGAAAAGAACTGACACTCTCACATTCTATGATTTGAACCTCTCCTGTGACTTCAGTTTTACATTCCGATGCTTCACTTCAGGTTTACTGTATCCCTTGGACCTTCTTATTGACGATGAAACACAGAAAATGCATCCGAATATGATACAAATGCCACAATGCCGACATAAGTACAAGAGGACTGACACTCTCTCTTTCTATGATTTGAACCTTTCCTGTGAGTCCAGTTTTAGATTCCGATGCTTCACTTCAGGTTTACTGTATCCCTTGGACCTTCTTATTGACGATGAAACACAGAAATTGCATCCGAATTTAATACAAAAGGCACAATGGCGACTTAAGTACAAGAGGACTGACACTCTCACTTTCTATGATTTGAACCTCTCCTGTGAGTCCAGTTGTAGATTACGTTGCTTCACTTCAGGTTTACTGTATACCTTGCACGTTCGTATTGACGATGAAACACAGAAATTGCATCCGAATGTAATACAAAAGGCACAATGCCGACTTAAGTACAAGAGGACTGACATTCTAACTTTCTATGATTAGAACCTCTCCTGTGTGTCCTGTTTTAGATTCCGATGCTTCACTTCAGGTTTACTGTATCCCTTGGACCTTCTTATTGACGATGAAACACACAAAATGCATCGGAATTTAATACAAAAGGCACAATTCCGAATTAGGTACAAGAGGAGAGACACTCTAACTTTCCATGATTTGAATCTCTCCTGTGAGTCCAGTTTCAGATTCCGATGCTTCACTTAAGTTTTACTGTATCCTTTGGACCTTCTTATTGACGATGAAACACAGATATTGCATCCGAATTTAATACAAATGGCACAATGTCGACTTAAGTACAAGAGGACTGACACTCTCACTTTCTATGATTTGAACCTCACCTGTGAATCCAGTTTTAGATTCCGATGCTTCACTTCAGGTTTACTGTATACCTTGCGCCTTCTTATTGACGATGAAACACAGAAATTGCATCCGAATTTAATACAAAAGGCACAATGCCGACTTAAGTACAAGAGGAGTGACATTCTAACATTCTATGATTTGAACCTCTCCAGAGAGTCCTGTTTTAGATTCCGATGCTTCACTTCAGGTTTACTGTATCCCTTGGATCTTCATATTGACAAAGAAACACAGAAATAGCATCGGAATTAAATTCAAAATGCACAATGCCGACTTAGGTACAAGAGGACTGACACTTTAACTTTCTATGATTTGAACCTCTCGTGTGAGTCCAGTTTTAGATTCCGATGCTTCACTTCAGGTTAACAGTATCCCTTGGACCTTCTTATTGACGATGAAACACAGAAATTGCATCAGAATTTAATACAAAAATCGCAATGGCGACATTAAGTACAAGAGGACTGACAATCTCACTTTCTATGATTTGAACATCTCCTGTAGTCGAGTTTTAGATTCCGATGCTTCACTTCAGGTCTACTGTATCCCTTGGACCTTCTTATTGACGATGAAACACAGAAATTGCATCGGATTTAAATTCAAAACGCACAATGCCGACTTTAGTTAAAGAGGACTGACACTCTCACTTTCTATGATTTGAACCTCTCCTGTGAGTCCAGTTTTAGATTCCGATGCTTCACTTCAGGTTTACTGTATTCCTTGGACCTTCTTATGGACGATGAAACACAGAAATTGCATCGGAATTAAATTCAAAAGGCACAATGCCGACTTAAATACAAGAGGACTGACAATCTAATTTTCTATGATTTGAAAGTCTCCTGTGAGTCCGGTTTTAGATTCCGATGCTTCACTTCAGGTTTACTGTATCCCTTGGACCTTCTTATTGACGATGAAACACAGAGTTTGCATCCGAATTTAATACAAAAAGCACAATGCCGACTTAAGTACAAGAGGACTGACACACTAACTTTCTATGATATGAACCTGTCCTGTGAGTCCAGTTTTGGATTCCGATGCTTCACTTCAGGTTTACTCTATCCCTTGGACCTTCTTATTGACGATGAAACACAAAAATTGCATCCGAATTTAATACAAAATGCACAATGGCGACTTAAGTATAAGAGGACTGACACTCTCACTTCCTATGATTTGAACCTCCCCTGTGAGTCCAGTTTTAGATGCCGATGCTTCCCCTCAGGTTTACTGCATCCCTTGGACTTTCTTATTGACGATGAAACACAGAAATTGCATCCGAATTCAATACAAATGGCACAATGCCCCCTTAAGTACAAGAGGGCTGACACTCTCACTTTCTATGATTCGAACCTCTCCTGTGAGGAAAGCTTTAGATTCCGATGCTTCACTTCAGGTTTACTGTATCCCTCGGACCTTCTCATTGACGATGAAACACAGAAATCGCATCCGTTTTTAATACAAATTTAACAATGCCGACTTAAGTACAAGAGGACTGACACTCTCACTTTCTATGATTTGAACCTCTCCTGTGAGTCCAGTTTTAGATTCCGATGCTTCACTTCTGGGTTACTGTATACCTTGCACCTTCTGATTGACGATGAAACACCGAAATTGCATCGGAATTTAATACAAAAGGCACAATGCCGACTTAAGTAAATGAGGACTGACACTCAAACTTTCTATGATTTGAACCTCTCCTGTGAGTCCAGTTTTAGATTCTGATGCTTCACTTCAGGTTTACTGTATCCCTTGGACCTTCTTATTGACGATGAAACAAAGAAATTGCATCGGAATTTAATACAAAAGGCACAATGCCGACTTAAGTAAAAGAGGACTGACACTCTGACATTCTGTGATTTGAACCTCTCCTGCGAGTCCAGTTTTTGATTCCGATGCTTCACTTAATGTTTACTGTATCCCTTGGACCTTCTTATTGATGATGAAACACAGAAATTGCATACAAATTTAATACAAAAGGCACAAAACCGACTTAAGTACAAGAGGAGTGACACTGTAACTTTCTATGATTAGAATCTCACCTGTGAGTCCAGTTTTTGATTCCGATGCTTCACTTCAGGTTTACTGTATCCTACGGAACTTCTTATTGACGATGAAACACAGAAATTGCATCGGAATTAAATTCAAAAGGCACAATGCCGACCTAAGTAGAAGAGGACTGACACTCTCACTTTCTATGATTTGAACCTCTCCTGTGAGTCCAGTTTTAGATTCCGAAGCTTCACTTCAGGTTTACTGTATCCCTTGGACCTTCTTATTGACGATGAAACACAGAAATTGCATCCGAATTTAATACAAATGGCACAATGTCGACTTAAGTACAAGAGGAGTGACATTCTAACTTTCTATGATTTGAACCTCTCCTGTGAGTCCAGTTTTAGATTCCGATGCTTCACTTCAGGTTTACTGTATCCCTTGGATCTTCATATTGACAATGAAACACAGAAATAGCTTCGGAATTAAATTCAAAAAGCACAATGCCGACTTAGGTACAAGAGGACTGACACTCTAACTTTCTATGATTTGAACCTCTCGTGTGAGTCCAGTTTTAGATTCTGATGCTTCACTTCAGGTTTACAATATCCCTTGTACCTTCTTATTGACGATGAAATACAGAAATTGCATCCGAATTTAATACAAATGGCACAATGCCGACTTAAGTAAAAGAGGACAGACACTCTCACTTTCTATGATTCGAACCTCTCCTTTGAGGTCGGATTTAGAATCTGATGCTTCACTCCAGGATTACTGTATACCTTGCACCTTCTTATTGATGATGAAACACAGAAATTGCATCGGAATTAAATTGAAAAAGCACAATGCCGTCTTAAGTACAAGTGGACTGACACTCTCACTTTCTATGATTTGAACCTCTCCTGTGAGTCCAGTTTTAGATTCCGATGCTTCACTTCAGGTTTACTGTATCCCTTGCACCTTCTAATTGATGATGAAACACAGAGTTTGCATCCGAATTTAATACAAAAGGTACAATACCGACTTAAGTACAAGAGGACTGACACTCTAACTTTCTATGATTTGAACCTTTCCTGTGAGTCTAGTTTTAGATTCCGATGCTTCACTTCAGGTTTACTGTATCCCTTGGACCTTCTTATTGACGATGAAACACAGAAATTGCATCCGAATTTAATACAAAAACACAATGGCGACTTAAGTACAAGAGGACTGACAATCTCACTTTCTATGATTTGAACATTTCCTGGGAGTCCAGTTTTAGATTCCGATACTTCACTTCAGGTTTACTGTATCCCTTGGACCTTCTTATTGACGATGAAACACAGAAATTGCATCGGATTTAAATTCAAAACGCACAATGCCGACTTAAGTTAAAGAGGACTGACACTCTCACTTTCTATGATTTGAACCTCTCCTGTGAGTCCAGTTTTAGATTCCGCTGCTTCACTTCAGGTTTACTGTATCCCTTGGACCTTCTTATGGACGATGAAACACAGAAATTGCATCGGAATTAAATTCAAAAGGCACAATGCCGACTTAAGTACAAGAGGACAGACAATCTAACTTTCTATGATTTGAACCTCTCCTGTGAGTCCAGTTTTAGATTACGATGCTTCACTTCAGGTGTACTGTATCCCTTGGACCTTCTTATTGACGATGAAACACAGAGTTTGCATCCGAATGTAATACAAAAGGCACAATGCCGACTTAAGTACAAGAGGACCCTACACACTAACTTTCTATGATATGAACCTGTCCTGTGAGTCCAGTTTTGGATTCCGATGCTTCACTTCAGGTTTACTGTATCCCTAGGACCTTCTTATTGACGATGAAACACAGAAATTGCATCGGATTTAAATTCAAAACGCACAATGCCGACTTAAGTTAAAGAGGACTGACACTCTCACTTTCTATGATTTGAACCTCTCCTGTGAGTCCAGTTTTAGATTATGATGCTTCACTTCAGGTGTACTGTATCCCTTGGACCTTCTTATTGACGATGAAACACAGAGTTTGCATCCGAATTTAATACAAAATGCACAATGCCGACTTAAGTACAAGAGGACTGACACACTAACTTTCTATGATATGAACCTGTCCTGTGAGTCCAGTTTTGGATTCCGATGCTTCACTTCAGGTTTACTGTATCCCTAGGACCTTCTTATTGACGATGAAACACAAAAATTGCATCCGAATTTAATACAAAATGCACAATGGCGACTTAAGTATAAGAGGACTGACACTCTCACTTTCTATGATTTGAACCTCTCCTGTGAGTCCAGTTTTAGATTCCGATGCTTCCCCTCAGGTTTACTGCATCCCTTGGACCTTCTTATTGACGATGAAACACAGAAATTGCATCCGAATTTAATACAAATGGCACAATGCCGCCTTAAGTAGAAGAGGGCTGACACTCTCACTTTCTACGATTCGAACCTCTCCTGTGAGGAAAGCTTTAGATTCCGATGCTTCACTTCAGATTTACTGTATCCCTTGGACCTTCTTATTGACGATAAAACACAGAAATCGCATCCGTATTTAATACAAATTTCACAATGCCGACTTAAGTACAAGAGGACTGACACTCTCACTTTCTATGATTTGAACCTCTCCTGTGAGACCGGTTTTAAATTCCGATGCTTCAATTCAGGTTTACTGTATGCCTTGCGCTTTCTTATTGACGATGAAACATAGAAATTGCATCGGAACTTAATACAAAAGGCACAATGCCGACTTAAGTAAAAGAGGACTGACACTCTAACTTTCTATGATTTGAACCTCTCCTGCGAGTCCAGTTTTTGATTCCGATGCTTCACTTAATGTTTACTGTATCCCTTGGACCTTCTTATTGATGATGAAACACAGAAATTGCATACGAATTTAATACAAAAGGCACAATACGGTCTTAAGTACAAGAGGAGTGACACTCTAACTTTCTATGATTTGAATCTCACCTGTGAGTCCAGTTTTTGATTCCGATGCTTCACTTCAGGTTTACTGTATCCTATGGACCTTCTTATTGACGATGAAACACAGAGTTTGCATCCGAATTTAATACAAGTGGCACAATGCCGACTTAAATACAAGAGGACTGACACTCTAACTTTCTATGATTTGAACCTCTCCTGTGAGTCCAGTTTTGGACTCCGATGTTTCACTTCAGGTTTACTGTATCCCTTGGACCTTCTTATTGACGATGAAACACAAAAATTGCATCCGAATTTGATACAAAAGGCACAATGGCAACTTAAGTACAAGAGGACTGACACTCTCACTTTCTATGATTTGAACCTCTCCTGTGAGTCCAGTTGTAGATTACGATGCTTCACTTAGGGTTTACTGTATACCTTGCACGTTCTTATTGACGATGAAACACAGAAATTGCATCCGAATGTAATACAAAAGGCACAACGCCGACTTAAGTACAAGAGGAATGACATTCTAAATTTCTATGATTAGAACCTCTCCTGTGAGTCCAGTTTTAGATTCCGATGATTCACGTCAGGTTTACTGTATCCCTTGGACCTTCTTATTGACAATGAAACACAGAAATAGCATCGGAATTAAATTCAAAAGGCACAATGCCGACTTAAGTAAAACAGGACTGACACTCTAAATTTCTATGATTTGAACCTCTCCTGTGAGTCCAGTTTTAGATTCCGATGCATCACTTCAGGTTTACTGTATCCCTTGGACCTTCTTAGTGACGATGTAACACAGATATTGCATCCGAATTTAATACAAATGGCACAATGTCGACTTAAGTACAAGAGGACTGACACTCTCACATTCTATGATTTGAACCTCTCCTGTGAATCCAGTTTTAGATTCCGATGCTTCACTTCAGGTTTACTGTATACTTTGCGCCTTCTTATTGACGACGAAACATAGAAATTGCATCCGAATTTAATACAAAAGGCACAATGCCGACTTAAGTACAAGAGGAGTGACATTCTAACTTTCTATGGTTTGAACCTCACCTGTGAGTCCAGTTTTAGATTCCGATGCCTCACTTCAAGTTTACTGTATCCCTTGGATGTTCTTATTGACAATGAAACACAGAAATAGCATCGGAATTAAATTCAAAATGCACAATGCCGACTTAGGTACAAGAGTACTGACACTCTAACTTTCTATGATTTGAACCTCTCGTGTGAGTCCAGTTTTAGATTCAGATGCTTCACTTCAGGTTTACAGTATCCCTTGGACCTTCTTATTGACGATGAAACACAGAAATTGCATCCGAATTTAATACAAATGGCACAATGCCGACTTAAGTACAAGTGGACAGACACTCTCACTTTCTATGATTCGAACCTCTCCTTTGAGGTCAGATTTAGATTCCGATGCTTCACTCCAGGATTACTGTATACCTTGCACCTTCTTATTGATGATGAAACACAGAAATTGCATCGGAATTATATTCAAAGGCACAATGCTGTCTTAAGTACAAGAGGACTGACACTCTCACTTTCTATGATTTGAACCTCTCCTGTGAGTCCAGTTTTAGATTCCGATGCCTCACTTCAGGTTTACTGTATCCCTTGGATCTTCTAATTGATGATGAAACACAGAGTTTGCATCCTAATTTAATACAAAAGGTACAATACCGACTTAAGTACAAGAGGACTGACACTCTAACTTTCTATGATTTGAATCTCTCCTGTGAGTCCAGTTTTAGGTTCCGATGCTTCACTTCAGGTTTACTGTATCCCGTGGACCTTCTTATTGACGATGAAACACAGAAATTGCATCCGAATTTAATACAAAAATCACAATGGCGACTTAAGTACAAGAGGACTGACAATCTCATTTTCTATGATTTGAACATCTCATGTGAGTCTAGTTTTAGATACCGATACTTCACTTCAGGTTTACTGTATCCCTTGGACCTTCTTATTGACGATGAAACACAGAAATTGCATGGGATTTAAATTCAAAACGCACAATGCCGACTTAAGTTAAAGAGGACTGACACTCTCACTTTCTATGATTTGAACCTCTTCTGTGAGTCCAGTTTTAGATTCCGATGCTTCACTTCAGGTTTACTGTATCCCTTGGACCTTCTTATGGACGATAAAACACAGGAATTGCATCGGAATTAAATTCAAAAGTCACAATGCCGACTTAAGTACAAGAGGACTGACAATCTAACTTTCTATGATTTGAACCTGTCCTGTGAGTCCAGTTTAGGATTCTGATGCTTCACTTCAGGTTTACTGTATCCCTTGGACCTTCTTATTGACGATGAAACACAGAAATTGCATCCGAATTCAATACAAAATGCACAATGGCGACTTAAGTATAAGAGGACTGACACTCTCACTTTCTATGATTTGAACCTCTCCTGTGAGTCCAGTTTTAGATTCCGATGCTTCCCCTCAGGTTTACTGCATCCCTTGGACCTCCTTATTGACGATGAAACACAGAAATTGCATCCGAATTTAATACAAATGGCACAATGCCGACTTAAGTACAAGAGGGCTGACACTCTCACTTTCTATGATTCGAACCTCTCCTGTGAGGAAAGATTTAGATTCCGATGCTACACTTCAGGTTTACTGTATCCCTTGGACCTTCTTATTGACGATGAAACACAGAAATTGCATCCGAAGTTAATACAAATCGCACAATGTCGACTTAAGTACAAGAGGACTGACACTCTCACTTTTTATGATTTGAACCTCTCCTGTGAGTCCAGTTTTAGATTCCGATGCTTCACTTCTGGTTTACTGTATACCTTGCACCTTCTTATTGACGATGAAACACAGAAATTTGCATCCGAAATTAATACAAAAGGCACAATGCCGACTTAAGTACAAGAGGACTGACATTCTAACTTTCAGTGATTTGAGCCTCTCCTGTGAGTCCAGTTTTAGATTCCGATGCTTCACTTCAGGTTTACTATATACCTTGCACCTTCTGATTGACGATGAAACACAGAAATTGCATCGGAATTTAATACAAACGGCACAATGCCGACTTAAGTAAATGAGGACTGACACACTAACATTCTATGATTTGAACCTCTCCTGTGAGTCCAGTTTTAGATTCTGATGCTTCACTTCAGGTTTACTGTATCCCTTGGACCTTCTTATTGACGATGAAACACAGAAATTGCATCGGAATTTAATACAGAAGGCACAATGCCGACTTAAGTAAAAGAAGACTGACACTCTGACATTCTATGATTTGAACCTCTCCTGCTAGTCCAGTTTTAGATTCCGATGCTTCACTTAATGTTTACTATATCCCTTGGACCTTCTTATTGACGATGAAACACAGAAATTGCATCCGAATTTAATACAAAAGGCACAATACCGACTTAAGTACAAGAGGAGTGACACTCTAACTTTCTATGATTTGAATCTCACCTGTGAGTCCAGTTTTTGATTCCGATGCTTCACTTCAGGTTTACTGTATCCTTTGGACCTTCTTATTGACGATGAAACAGAGAAATTGCATCGGAATTAAATTCAAAAGGCACAATGTCAACCTAAGTAGAAGAGGACTGACACTCTCACTTTCTATGATTTGAACCTCTCCTATGAGTCCAGTTTTAGATTCCGAAACTTCACTTCAGGTTCACTGTATACCTTGCACCTTTTTATTGACGATGAAACACAGAAATTGCATCCGAATTTAATACAAAAGGCACAATGCCGACTTCAGTAAAAGAGGACTGACACTCTAACTTTCTATGATTTGAACCTCTCCTGTGAGTCCAGTTTTAGATTCCGATGCATCACTTCAGGTTTATTGTATCCCTTGCACATTCTTATTGACGATGAAACACAAAAATTGCATCCGAATGTAATACAAATTCCACAATGCCGACTTAAGTACAAGAGGACTGACACTCTCCCTTTCTATGATTTGAACCTTTCCTGTGAGTCCAGTCTTAGATTCCGATGCTTCACTTCAGGTTTACTGTACACCTTACACCTTCTTATTGACGATGAAACACAGAAATTGCATCCGAATTTAATACAAAAGGCACAATGCCGACTTAAGTACAAGAGGACTGACATTCTAACTTTCTATGATTAGAACCTCTCCTGTGAGTCCTGTTTTAGATTCCGAATCTTCACCTCAGATTTACTGTATCCCTTGGAACTTCTTATTGACAATGAAACACAGAAATAGCATCGGAATTAAATTCGAAAGGCACAATGCCGACTTAAGTAAAAGAGGACTGACACTCTAACTTTCTATGATTTGAACCTCTCCTGTGAGTCCAGTTTTAGATTCCAATGCTTCACTTCAGGTTTACTGTATCCCTCGGACCTTCTTATTGACGATGAAACACAGAAATTGCATCGGATTTAAATTCAAAACGCACAATGCCGACTTAAGTTAAAGAGGACTGACACTCTCACTTTCTATGATTTGAACCTCTCCTGTGAGTCCAGTTTTAGATTCCGAAGCTTCACTTCAGGTTTACTGTATACCTTGCACCTTCTTATTGACGATGAAACACAGAGTTTGCACCCGAAATTAACACAAAAGGCACAATGCCGATTTAAATACAAGAGGACTGACACTCTAACTTTCTATGATTTTAACCTCTCCTGTGAGTCCAGTTTTGGATTCCGATTCTTCACTTCAGGTTTACTGTATACTTTGCGCCTTCTTATTGACGATGAAACATAGAAATTGCATCCGAATTTAATACAAAAGGCACAATGCCGACTTAAGTACAAGAGGAATGACATTCTAACTTTCTATGATTTGAACCTCACCTGTGAGTCCAGTTTTAGATTCCGATGCCTCACTTCAGGTTTACTGTATCCCTTGGATCTTCTTATTGACAATGAAACACAGAAATAGCATCGGAATTAAATTCAAAAGGCACAATGCCGACTTAGGTACAAGAGTACTGACACTCTAACTTTCTATGATTTGAACCTCTCGTGTGAGTCCAGTTTTAGATTCCGATGCTTCACTTCAGGTTTACTGTATCCCTTGGACCATCTTATGGACGATAAAACACAGGAATTGCATCGGAATTAAATTCAAAAGGCACAATGCCGACTTAAGTACAAGAGGACTGACAATCTAACTTTCTATGATTTGAACCTGTCCTGTGAGTCCAGTTTAGGATTCTGATGCTTCACTTCAGGTTTACTGTATCCCTTGGACCTTCTTATTGACGATGAAACACAGAAATTGCATCCGAATTCAATACAAAATGCACAATGGCGACTTAAGTATAAGAGGACTGACACTCTCACTTTCTATGATTTGAACCTCTCCTGTGAGTCCAGTTTTAGATTCCGATGCTTCCCCTCAGGTTTACTGCATCCCTTGGACCTCCTTATTGACGATGAAACACAGAAATTGCAACCGAATTTAATACAAATGGCACAATGCCGACTTAAGTACAAGAGGGCTGACACTCTCACTTTCTATGATTCGAACCTCTCCTGTGAGGAAAGATTTAGATTCCGATGCTACACTTCAGGTTTACTGTATCCCTTGGACCTTCTTATTGACGATGAAACACAGAAATTGCATCCGAAGTTATTACAAATCGCACAATGTCGACTTAAGTACAAGAGGACTGACACTCTCACTTTTTACGATTTGAACCTCTCCTGTGAGTCCAGTTTTAGATTCCGATGCTTCACTTCTGGTTTACTGTATACCTTACACCTTCTTATTGACGATGAAACACAGAAATTGCATCCGAAATTAATACAAAAGGCACAATGCCGACTTAAGTACAAGAGGACTGACATTCTAACTTTCAGTGATTTGAGCCTCTCCTGTGAGTCCAGTTTTAGATTCCGATGCTTCACTTCAGGTTTACTATATACCTTGCACCTTCTGATTGACGATGAAACACAGAAATTGCATCGGAATTTAATACAAACGGCACAATGCCGACTTAAGTAAATGAGGACTGACACACTAACATTCTATGATTTGAACCTCTCCTGTGAGTCCAGTTTTAGATTCTGATGCTTCACTTCAGGTTTACTGTATCCCTTGGACCTTCTTATTGACGATGAAACACAGAAATTGCATCGGAATTTAATACAGAAGGCACAATGCCGACTTAAGTAAAAGAAGACTGACACTCTGACATTCTATGATTTGAACCTCTCCTGCTAGTCCAGTTTTAGATTCCGATGCTTCACTTAATGTTTACTATATCCCTTGGACCTTCTTATTGACGATGAAACACAGAAATTGCATCCGAATTTAATACAAAAGGCACAATACCGACTTAAGTACAAGAGGAGTGACACTCTAACTTTCTATGATTTGAATCTCACCTGTGAGTCCAGTTTTTGATTCCGATGCTTCACTTCAGGTTTACTGTATCCTTTGGACCTTCTTATTGACGATGAAACACAGAAATTGCATCGGAATTAAATTCAAAAGGCACAATGTCAACCTAAGTAGAAGAGGACTGACACTCTCACTTTCTATGATTTGAACCTCTCCTATGAGTCCAGTTTTAGATTCCGAAGCTTCACTTCAGGTTCACTGTATACCTTGCACCTTTTTATTGACGATGAAACACAGAAATTGCATCCGAATTTAATACAAAAGGCACAATGCCGACTTCAGTAAAAGAGGACTGACACTCTAACTTTCTATGATTTGAACCTCTCCTGTGGGTCCAGTTTTAGATTCCGATGCATCACTTCAGGTTTATTGTATCCCTTGCACATTCTTATTGACGATGAAACACAAAAATTGCATCCGAATGTAATACAAATTCCACAATGCCGACTTGAGTACAAGAGGACTGACACTCTCACTTTCTATTATTTGAACCTTTCCTGTGAGTCCAGTTTTTGATTCCGATGCTTCACTTCAGGTTTACTGTATCCCTTGGACCTTCTTATTGACGATGAAACACAGAAAATGCATCCGAATTTGATACAAATGCCACAATGCCGACATAAGTACAAGAGGACTGACACTCTCCCTTTCTATGATTTGAACTTTTCCTGTGAGTCCAGTTTTTGATTCCGATGCTTCACTTCAGGTTTACTGTACACCTTACACCTTCTTATTGACGATGAAACACAGAAATTGCATCCGAATTTAATACAAAAGGCACAATGCCGACTTAAGTACAAGAGGACTGACATTCTAACTTTCTATGATTAGAACCTCTCCTGTGAGTCCTGTTTTAGATTCCGAATCTTCACCTCAGGTTTACTGTATCCCTTGGAACTTCTTATTGACAATGAAACACAGAAATAGCATCGGAATTAAATTCGAAAGGCACAATGCCGACTTAAGTAAAAGAGGACTGACACTCTAACTTTCTATGATTTGAACCTCTCCTGTGAGTCCAGTTTTAGATTCCAATGCTTCACTTCAGGTTTACTGTATCCCTCGGACCTTCTTATTGACGATGAAACACAGAAATTGCATCCGAATTTAATACAAATGGCACAATGTCGACTTAAGTACAAGAGGACTGACACTCTCACTTTCTATGATTTGAACCTCTCCTGTGAGTCCAGTTTTAGATTCCGAAGCTTCACTTCAGGTTTACTGTATACCTTGCACCTTCTTATTGACGATGAAACACAGAGTTTGCACCCGAAATTAACACAAAAGGCACAATGCCGATTTAAATACAAGAGGACTGGCACTCTAACTTTCTATGATTTTAACCTCTCCTGTGAGTCCAGTTTTGGATTCCGATTCTTCACTTCAGGTTTACTGTATACTTTGCGCCTTCTTATTGACGATGAAACATAGAAATTGCATCCGAATTTAATACAAAAGGCACAATGCCGACTTAAGTACAAGAGGAATGACATTCTAACTTTCTATGATTTGAACCTCACCTGTGAGTCCAGTTTTAGATTCCGATGCCTCACTTCAGGTTTACTGTATCCCTTGGATCTTCTTATTGACAATGAAACACAGAAATAGCATCGGAATTAAATTCAAAAGGCACAATGCCGACTTAGGTACAAGAGTACTGACACTCTAACTTTCTATGATTTGAACCTCTCGTGTGAGTCCAGTTTTAGATTCAGATGCTTCACTTCAGGTTTACAGTATCCCTTGGACCTTCTTATTGACGATGAAACACAGAAATTGCATCCGAATTTAATACAAATGGCACAATGCCGACTTAAGTACAAGAGGACAGACACTCTCTCTTTCTATGATTCGAACCTCTCCTTTGAGGTCAGATTTAGATTCCGATGCTTCACTCCAGGATTACTGTATACGTTGCACCTTCTTATTGATGATGAAACACAGAAATTGCATCGGAATTATATTCAAAAGGCACAATGCTGTCTTAAGTACAAGAGGACTGACACTCTCACTTTCTATGATTTGAACCTCTCCTGTGAGTCCAGTTTTAGATTCCGATGCTTCACTTCAGGTTTACTGTATCCCTTGGACCTTCTAATTGATGATGAAACACAGAGTTTGCATCCTAATTTAATACAAAAGGTACAATACCGACTTAAGTACAAGAGCACTGACACTCTAACTTTCTATGATTTGAATCTCTCCTGTGAGTCCAGTTTTAGATTCCGATGCTTCACTTCAGGTTTACTGTATCCCTTGGACCTTCTTATTGACGATGAAACACAGAAATTGCATCCGAATTTAATACAAAAATCACAATGGCGACTTAAGTACAAGAGGACTGACAATCTCATTTTCTATGATTTGAACATCTCCTGTGAGTCCAGTTTTAGATTCCGATGCTTCACTTCAGGTTTATTGTATCCCTTGGACCTTCTTACTGACGATGAAACACAGAAATTGCATGGGATTTAAATTCAAAACGCACAATGCCGACTTAAGTTAAAGAGGACTGACACTCTCACTTTCTATGATTTGAACCTCTTCTGTGAGTCCAGTTTTAGATTCCGATGCTTCACTTCAGGTTTACTGTATCCCTTGGACCTTCTTATGGACGATGAAACACAGGAATTGCATCGGAATTAAATTCAAAAGGCACAATGCCGACTTAAGTACAAGAGGACTGACAATCTAACTTTCTATGATTTGAACCTGTCCTGTGAGTCCAGTTTTGGATTCCGATGCTTCACTTCAGGTTTACTGTATCCCTTGGACCTTCTTATTGACGATGAAACACAGAAATTGCATCCGAATTTAATACAAAATGCACAATGGCGACTTAAGTATAAGAGGACTGACACTCTCACTTTCTATGATTTGAACCTCTCCTGTGAGTCCAGTTTTAGATTCCGATGCTTCCCCTCAGGTTTACTGCATCCCTTGGACCTCCTTATTGACGATGAAACACAGAAATTGCATCCGAATTTAATACAAATGGCACAATGCCGACTTAAGTACAAGAGGGCTGACACTCTCACTTTCTATGATTCGAACCTCTCCTGTGAGGAAAGATTTAGATTCCGATGCTTCACTTCAGGTTTACTGTATCCCTTGGACCTTCTTATTGACGATGAAACACAGAAATTGCATCCGAATTTAATACAAATGGCACAATGTCGACTTAAGTACAAGAGGACTGACACTCTCACTTTCTATGATTTGAACCTCTCCTGTGAGTCCAGTTTTAGATTCCGATGCTTCACTTCTGGTTTACTGTATACCTTGCACCTTCTTATTGACGATGAAACACAGAAATTGCATCCGAATTTAATACAAAAGGCACAATGCCGACTTAAGTACAAGAGGACTGACATTCTAACTTTCAGTGATTTGAACCTCTCCTGTGAGTCCAGTTTTAGATTCCGATGCTTCACTTCAGGTTTACTATATACCTTGCACCTTCTGATTGACGATGAAACACAGAAATTGCATCGGAATTTAATACAAAAGGCACAATGCCGACTTAAGTAAATGAGGACTGACACACTAACATTCTATGATTTGAACCTCTCCTGTGAGTCCAGTTTTAGATTCTGATGCTTCACTTCAGGTTTACTGTATCCCTTGGACCTTCTTATTGACGATGAAACACAGAAATTGCATCGGAATTTAATACAGAAGGCACAATGCCGACTTAAGTAAAAGAAGACTGACACTCTGACATTCTATGATTTGAACCTCTCCTGCTAGTCCAGTTTTAGATTCCGATGCTTCACTTAATGTTTACTGTATCCCTTGGACCTTCTTATTGACGATGAAACACAGAAATTGCATCCGAATTTAATACAAAAGGCACAATACCGACTTAAGTACAAGAGGAGTGACACTCTAACTTTCTATGATTTGAATCTCACCTGTGAGTCCAGTTTTTGATTCCGATGTTTCACTTCAGGTTTACTGTATCCTTTGGACCTTCTTATTGACGATGAAACACAGAAATTGCATCAGAATTAAATTCAAAAGGCACAATGTCAACCTAAGTAGAAGAGGACTGACACTCTCACTTTCTATGATTTGAACCTCTCCTATGAGTCCAGTTTTAGATTCCGAAGCTTCACTTCAGGTTCACTGTATACCTTGCACCTTTTTATTGACGATGAAACACAGAAATTGCATCCGAATTTAATACAAAAGGCACAATGCCGACTTCAGTAAAAGAGGACTGACACTCTAACTTTCTATGATTTGAACCACTCCTGTGAGTCCAGTTTTAGATTCCGATGCATCACTTCAGGTTTATTGTATCCCTTGCACATTCTTATTGACGATGAAACACAAAAATTGCATCCGAATGTAATACAAATTCCACAATGCCGACTTAAGTACAAGAGGACTGACACTCTCACTTTCTATTATTTGAACCTTTCGTGTGAGTTCAGTTTTTGATTCCGATGCTTCACTTCAGGTTTACTGTATCCCTTGGACCTTCTTATTGACGATGAAACACAGAAAATGCATCCGAATTTGATACAAATGCCACAATGCCGACATAAGTACAAGAGGACTGACACTCTCCCTTTCTATGATTTGAACCTTTCCTGTGAGTCCAGTTTTAGATTCCGATGCTTCACTTCATTTTTACTGTACACCTTGCACCTTCTTATTGACGATGAAACACAGAAATTGCATCCGAATTTAGTACAAAAGGCACAATGCCGACTTAAGTACAAGAGGACTGACATTCTAGCTTTCTATGATTAGAACCTCTCCTGTGAGTCCTGTTTTAGATTCCGAATCTTCACCTCAGGTTTACTGTATCCCTTGGAACTTCTTATTGACAATGAAACACAGAAATAGCATCGGAATTAAATTCGAAAGGCACAATGCCGACTTAAGTAAAAGAGGACTGACACTCTAATTTTCTATGATTTGAACCTCTCCTGTGAGTCCAGTTTTAGATTCCAATGCTTCACTTCAGGTTTACTGTATCCCTCGGACCTTCGTATTGACGATGAAACACAGAAATTGCATCCGAATTTAATACAAATGGCACAATGTCGACTTAAGTACAAGAGGACTGACACTCTCACTTTCTATGATTTGAACCCCTCCTGCGAGTCCAGTTTTAGATTCCGAAGCTTCACTTCAGGTTTACCGTATACCTTGCACCTTCTTATTGACGATGAAACACAGAGTTTGCACCCGAAATTAACACAAAAGGCACAATGCCGATTTAAATACAAGAGGACTGACACTCTAACTTTCTATGATTTTAACCACTCCTGTGAGTCCAGTTTTGGATTCCGATTCTTCACTTCAGGTTTACTGTATACTTTGCGCCTTCTTATTGACGATGAAACATAGAAATTGCATCCGAATTTAATACAAAAGGCACAATGCCGACTTAAGTACAAGAGGAGTGACATCCTAACTTTCTATGATTTGAACCTCACCTGTGAGTCCAGTTTTAGATTCCGATGCCTCACTTCAGGTTTACTGTATCCCTTGGATCTTCTTATTGACAATGAAACACAGAAATAGCATCGGAATTAAATTCAAAAGGCACAATGCTGTCTTAAGTACAAGAGGACTGACACTCTCACTTTCTATGATTTGAACCTCTCCTGTGAGTCCAGTTTTAGATTCCGATGCTTCACTTCAGGTTTACTGTATCCCTTGGACCTTCTAATTGATGATGAAACACAGAGTTTGCATCCTAATTTAATACAAAAGGTACAATACCGACTTAAGTACAAGAGGACTGACACTCTAACTTTCTATGATTTGAATCTCTCCTGTGAGTCCAGTTTTAGATTCCGATGCTTCACTTCAGGTTTACTGTATCCCTTGGACCTTCTTATTGACGATGAAACACAGAAATTGCATCCGAATTTAATACAAAAATCACAATGGCGACTTAAGTACAAGAGGACTGACAATCTCATTTTCTATGATTTGAACATCTCCTGTGAGTCCAGTTTTAGATTCCGATGCTTCACTTCAGGTTTACTGTATCCCTTGGACCTTCTTACTGACGATGAAACACAGAAATTGCATGGGATTTAAATTCAAAACGCACAATGCCGACTTAAGTTAAAGAGGACTGACACTCTCACTTTCTATGATTTGAACCTCTTCTGTGAGTCCAGTTTTAGATTCCGATGCTTCACTTCAGGTTTACTGTATCCCTTGGACCTTCTTATGGACGATGAAACACAGGAATTGCATCGGAATTAAATTCAAAAGGCACAATGCCGACTTAAGTACAAGAGGACTGACAATCTAACTTTCTATGATTTGAACCTGTCCTGTGAGTCCAGTTTTGGATTCCGATGCTTCACTTCAGGTTTACTGTATCCCTTGGACCTTCTTATTGACGATGAAACACAGAAATTGCATCCGAATTTAATACAAAATGCACAATGGCGACTTAAGTATAAGAGGACTGACACTCTCACTTTCTATGATTTGAACCTCTCCTGTGAGTCCAGTTTTAGATTCCGATGCTTCCCCTCAGGTTTACTGCATCCCTTGGACCTCCTTATTGACGATGAAACACAGAAATTGCATCCGAATTTAATACAAATGGCACAATGCCGACTTAAGTACAAGAGGGCTGACACTCTCACTTTCTATGATTCGAACCTCTCCTGTGAGGAAAGATTTAGATTCCGATGCTTCACTTCAGGTTTACTGTATCCCTTGGACCTTCTTATTGACGATGAAACACAGAAATTGCATCCGAATTTAATACAAATGGCACAATGTCGACTTAAGTACAAGAGGACTGACACTCTCACTTTCTATGATTTGAACCTCTCCTGTGAGTCCAGTTTTAGATTCCGATGCTTCACTTCTGGTTTACTGTATACCTTGCACCTTCTTATTGACGATGAAACACAGAAATTGCATCCGAATTTAATACAAAAGGCACAATGCCGACTTAAGTACAAGAGGACTGACATTCCAACTTTCAGTGATTTGAACCTCTCCTGTGAGTCCAGTTTTAGATTACGATGCTTCACTTCAGGTTTACTATATACCTTGCACCTTCTGATTGACGATGAAACACAGAAATTGCATCGGAATTTAATACAAAAGGCACAATGCCGACTTAAGTAAATGAGGACTGACACACTAACATTCTATGATTTGAACCTCTCCTGTGAGTCCAGTTTTAGATTCTGATGCTTCACTTCAGGTTTACTGTATCCCTTGGACCTTCTTATTGACGATGAAACACAGAAATTGCATCGGAATTTAATACAGAAGGCACAATGAAGACTTAAGTAAAAGAAGACTGACACTCTGACATTCTATGATTTGAACCTCTCCTGCTAGTCCAGTTTTAGATTCCGATGCTTCACTTAATGTTTACTGTATCCCTTGGACCTTCTTATTGACGATGAAACACAGAAATTGCATCCGAATTTAATACAAAAGGCACAATACCGACTTAAGTACAAGAGGAGTGACACTCTAACTTTCTATGATTTGAATCACACCTGTGAGTCCAGTTTTTGATTCCGATGTTTCACTTCAGGTTTACTGTATCCTTTGGACCTTCTTATATACGATGAAACACAGAAATTGCATCAGAATTAAATTCAAAAGG
This sequence comes from Schistocerca americana, assembly GCF_021461395.2. NCBI lineage: Eukaryota > Metazoa > Arthropoda > Insecta > Orthoptera > Acrididae > Schistocerca > Schistocerca americana. The sequence goes on along the minus strand of NC_060128.1, from coordinate 8,905,187 downwards.
CACAATGTCAACCTAAGTAGAAGAGGACTGACACTCTCACTTTCTATGATTTGAACCTCTCCTATGAGTCCAGTTTTAGATTCCGAAGCTTCACTTCAGGTTCACTGTATACCTTGCACCTTTTTATTGACGATGAAACACAGAAATTGCATCCGAATTTAATACAAAAGGCACAATGCCGACTTCAGTAAAAGAGGACTGACACTCTAACTTTCTATGATTTGAACCTCTCCTGTGAGTCCAGTTTTAGATTCCGATGCATCACTTCAGGTTTATTGTATCCCTTGCACATTCTTATTGACGATGAAACACAAAAATTGCATCCGAATGTAATACAAATTCCACAATGCCGACTTAAGTACAAGAGGACTGACACTCTCACTTTCTATTATTTGAACCTTTCCTGTGAGTCCAGTTTTTGATTCCGATGCTTCACTTCAGGTTTACTGTATCCCTAGGACCTTCTTATTGACGATGAAACACAGAAAATGCATCCGAATTTGATACAAATGCCACAATGCCGACATAAGTACAAGAGGACTGACACTCTCCCTTTCTATGATTTGAACCTTTCCTGTGAGTCCAGTTTTAGATTCCGATGCTTCACTTCATTTTTACTGTACACCTTGCACCTTCTTATTGACGATGAAACACAGAAATTGCATCCGAATTTAGTACAAAAGGCACAATGCCGACTTAAGTACAAGAGGACTGACATTCTAGCTTTCTATGATTAGAACCTCTCCTGTGAGTCCTGTTTTAGATTCCGAATCTTCACCTCAGGTTTACTGTATCCCTTGGAACTTCTTATTGACAATAAAACACAGAAATAGCATCGGAATTAAATTCGAAAGGCACAATGCCGACTTAAGTAAAAGAGGACTGACACTGTAACTTTCTATGATTTGAACCTCTCCTGTGAATCCAGTTTTAGATTCCGATGCTTCACTTCAGGTTTACTGTATACTTTGCGCCTTCTTATTGACGATGAAACATAGAAATTGCATCCGAATTTAATACAAAAGGCACAATGCCGACTTAAGTACAAGAGGAGTGACATTCTAACTTTCTATGATTTGAACCTCACCTGTGAGTCCAGTTTTAGATTCCGATGCCTCACTTCAGGTTTACTGTATCCCTTGGATCTTCTTATTGACAATGAAACACAGAAATAGCATCGGAATTAAATTCGAAAGGCACAATGCCGACTTAAGTAAAAGGGGACTGACACTCTAACTTTCTATGATTTGAACCTCTCCTGTGAGTCCAGTTTTAGATTCCAATGCTTCACTTCAGGTTTACTGTATCCCTCGGACCTTCTTATTGACGATGAAACACAGAAATTGCATCCGAATTTAATACAAATGGCACAATGTCGACTTAAGTACAAGAGGGCTGACACTCTCACTTTCTATGATTTGAACCTTTCCTGTGAGTCCAGTTTTAGATTCCGATGCTTCACTTCAGGTTTACTGTATACCTTGCACCTTCTTATTGACGATGAAACACAGAGTTTGCACCCGAATTTAACACAAAAGGCACAATGCCGATTTATATACAAGAGGACTGACACTCTAACTTTCTATGATTTGAACCTCTCCTGTGAGTTTAGTTTTGGATTCCGATTCTTCACTTCAGGTTTACTGTATCCCTTGGACCTTCTTATTGACGATGAAACACAGAAATTGCATCCGAATTTAATACAAAAGGTACAATGGCGACTTAAGTACAAGAGGACTGACACTCTCACTTTCTATGATTTGAACCTCTCCTGTGAGTCCAGTTTTAGATTCCGATGCTTCACTTCAGGTTTACTGTATACCTTGCACGTTCATATTGACGATGAAACACAGAAATTACATCCGAATGTAATACAAAAGGCACAATGCCGACTTAAGTACAAGAGGAATGACATTCTAACTTTCTATGATAAGAACCTCTCCTGTGAGTCCAGTTTTAGATTCCAATGCTTCACTTCAGTTCTACTGTATCCCTTGGACCTTCTTATTGACAATGAAACACAGAAATAGCATCGGAATTAAATTCAAAGGCACACTGCCGACTTAAGTAAAAGGGGACTGACACTCTAACTTTCTATGATTCGAACCTCTCCTGTGAGGAAAGATTTAGATTCCGATGCTTCACTTCAGGTTTACTGTATCACTTGGACCTTCTTATTGACGATGAAACACAGAAATTGCATCCGAATTTAATACAAATGGCACAATGTCGACTTAAGTACAAGAGGACTGACACTCTCACTTTCTATGATTTGAACCTCTCCTGTGAGTCCAGTTTTAGATTCCGATGCTTCACTTCAGGTTTACTGTATCCCTTGGACCTTCTTATTGACGATGAAACACAGAAATTGCATCGGAATTTAACACAAAAGGCACAATGCCGACATAAGTAAAAGAAGACAGACACTCTGACATTCTATGATTTGAACCTCTCCTGTGAGTCCAGTTTTAGATTCCAATGCTTCACTTAATGTTTACTGTATCCCTTGGACCTTCTTATTGACGATGAAACACAGAAATTGCATCCATATTTAATACAAAAGGCACAATACCGACTTAAGTACAAGAGGAGTGACACTCAAACTTTCTATGATTTGAATCTCACCTGTGAGTCCAGTTTTTGATTCCGATGCTTCACTTCAGGTTTACTGTATACTTTGGACCTTCTTATTGACGATGAAACACAGAAATTGCATCGGAATTAAATTCAAAAGGCACAATGCCGACCTAAGTAGAAGAGGACTGACACTCTCACTTTCTATGATTTGAACCTCTCCTATGAGTCCAGTTTTAGATTCCGAAGCTTCACTTCAGGTTCACTGTATACCTTGCACCTTTTTATTGACGATGAAACACAGAAATTGCATCCGAATTTAATACAAAGGGCACAATGCCGACTTCAGTAAAAGAGGACTGACACTCTAACTTTCTATGATTTGAACCTCTCCTGTGAGTATAGTTTTAGATTCCGATGCATCACTTCAGGTTTATTGTATCCCTTGGACATTCTTATTGACGATGAAACACAGAAATTGCATCCGAATTTAATACAAATTCCACAATGCCGACTTAAGTACAAGAGGACTGACACTCTCACTTTCTATGATTTGAACCTTTCCTGTGAGTCCAGTTTATGATTCCAATGCTTCACTTCAGGTTTACTGTATCCCTTGGACCTTCTTATTGACGATGAAACACAGAAAATGCATCCGAATATGATACAAATGCCACAATGCCGACATAAGTACAAGAGGACTGACACTCTCCCTTTCTATGATTTGAACCTCTCCTGTGAGTCCAGCTTTAGATTCCGATGCTTCACTTCAGGTTCACTGTATACCTTGCGCCTTCTTATTGACGATGAAACACAGAAATTGCATCCGCATTTAATACAAAAGGCACAATGCCGACTTAAGTACAAGACGACTGACATTCTAACTTTCTATGATTAGAACCTCTCCTGTGAGTCCTGTTTTAGATTCCGATGCTTCACTTCAGGTTTACTGTATCCCTTGGACCTTCTTATTGACGATGAAACACAGAAAATGCATCCGAATTTGATACAAATGCCACAATGCCGACATAAGTACAAGAGGACTGACACTCTCCCTTTCTATGATTTGAACCTTTCCTGTGAGTCCAGTTTTAGATTCCGATGCTTCACTTCAGGTTTACTGTACACCTTGCACCTTCTTATTTACGATGAAACACAGAAATTGCATCCGAATTTAATAAAAAAGCACAATGCCGACTTAAGTACAAGAGGACTGACATTCTAACTTTCTATGATTAGAACCTCTCCTGTGAGTCCTGTTTTAGATTCCGATGCTTCACCTCAGGTTTACTGTATCCCTTGGAGCTTCTTATTGACAATGAAACACAGAAATAGGATCGGAATTAAATTTGAAAGGCACAATGCCGACTTAAGTAAAAGAGGACTGACACTCTAACTTTCTATGATTTGAACCTCTCCTGTGAGTCCAGTTTTAGATACCAATGCTTCACTTCAGGTTTACTGTATCCCTCGGACCTTCTTGTTGACGATGAAACACAGAAATTGCATCCGAATTTAATACAAATGGCACAATGTCCACTTAAGTACAAGAGGACTGACACTCTCACTTTCTATGATTTGAACCTCTCCTGTGAGTCCAGTTTTAGATTCCGATGCTTCACTTCAGGTTTACAGTATACCTTGCACCTTCTTATTGACGATGAAACACAGAGTTTGCACCCGAATTTAATACAAAAGGCCCAATGCCGATTTAAATACAAGAGGACTGACACTCTAACTTTCTATGATTTGAACCTCTCCTGTGAGTCCAGCTTTGGATTCCGATTCTTCACTTCAGGTTAACTGTATACCTTGCACGTTCATATTGACGATGAAACACAGAAATTACATCCGAATGTAATACAAAAGGCACAATGCCGACTTAAGTACAAGAGGAATGACATTCTAACTTTCTATGATAAGAATCTCTCCTGTGAGTCCAGTTTTAGATTCCAATGCTTCACTTCAGTTCTACTGTATCCCTTGGACCTTCTTATTGACAATGAAACACAGAAATAGCATCGGAATTAAATTCAAAGGCACAATGCCGACTTAAGTAAAAGGGGACTGACACTCTAACTTTCTATGATTTGAACCTCTCCTGTGAGTCCAGTTTTAGATTCCGATGCTTCACTTCAGGTTTACTGTATCCTTTGGACCTTCTTATTGACGATGAAACACAGAAATTGCATCCGAATTAAATACAAATGGCACAATGCCGACTTAAGTACAAGAGGGCTGACACTCTCACTTTTTATGATTCGAACCTCTCCTGTGAGGAAAGATTTAGATTCCGATGCTTCACTTCAGGTTTACTGTATCCCTTGGACCTTCTTATTGACGATGAAACACAGAAATTGCATCCGAATTTAATACAAATGGCACAATGTCGACTTAAGTACATGAGGACTGACACTCTCACTTTCTATGATTTGAACCTCTCCTGTGAGTCCAGTTTTAGATTCCGATGCTTCACTTCAGGTTTACTGTATCCCTTGGACCTTCTTATTGACGATGAAACACAGAAATTGCATCGGAATTTAATACAAAAGGCACAATGCCGACTTAAGTAAAAGAAGACAGACACTCTGACATTCTATGATTTGAACCTCTCCTGTGAGTCCAGTTTTAGATTCCGATGCTTCACTTAATGTTTACTGTATCCCTTGGACCTTCTTATTGACGATGAAACACAGAAATTGCATCCATATTTAATACAAAAGGCACAATACCGACTTAAGTACAAGAGGAGTGACACTCAAACTTTCTATGATTTGAATCTCACCTGTAAGTCCAGTTTTTGATTCCGATGCTTCACTTCAGGTTTACTGTATCCTTTGGACCTTCTTATTGACGATGAAACACAGAAATTGCATCGGAATCAAATTCAAAAGGCACAATGCCGACCTAAGTAGAAGAGGACTGACACTCTCACTTTCTATGATTTGAACCTCTCCTATGAGTCCAGTTTTAGATTCCGAAGCTTCACTTCAGGTTCACTGTATACCTTGCACCTTTTTATTGACGATGAAACACAGAAATTGCATCCGAATTTAATACAAAAGGCACAATGCCGAATTCAGTAAAAGAGGACTGACACTCTAACTTTCTATGATTTGAACCTCTCCTGTGAGTATAGTTTTAGATTCCGATGCATCACTTCAGGTTTATTGTATCCCTTGGACATTCTTATTGACGATGAAACACAGAAATTGCATCCGAATTTAATACAAATTCCACAATGCCGACTTAAGTACAAGAGGACTGACACTCTCACTTTCTATGATTTGAACCTTTCCTGTGAGTCCAGTTTTTGATTCCGATGCTTCACTTCAGGTTTACAGTATCCCTTGGACCTTCTTATTGACGATGAAACACAGAAAATGCATCCGAATATGATACAAATGCCACAATGCCGACATAAGTACAAGAGGACTGACACTCTCCCTTTCTATGATTTGAACCTCTCCTGTGAGTCCAGCTTTAGATTCCGATGCTTCACTTCAGGTTTACTGTATACCTTGCGCCTTCTTATTGACGATGAAACACAGAAATTGCATCCGCATTTAATACAAAAGGCACAATGCCGACTTAAGTACAAGAGGACTGACATTCTAACTTTCTATGATTAGAACCTCTCCTGTGAGTCCTGTTTTAGATTCCGATGCTTCACTTCAGGTTTACTGTATCCCTTGGACCTTCTTATTGACGATGAAACACAGAAAATGCATCCGAATTTGATACAAATGCCACAATGCCGACATAAGTACAGGAGGACTGACACTCTCCCTTTCTATGATTTGAACCTTTCCTGTGAGTCCAGTTTTAGATTCCGATGCTTCATTTCAGGTTTACTGTACACCTTGCACCTTCTTATTGACGATGAAACACAGAAATTGCATCCGAATTTAATAAAAAAGCACAATGCCGACTTAAGTACAAGAGGACTGACATTCTAACTTTCTATGATTAGAACCTCTCCTGTGAGTCCTGTTTTAGATTCCGATGCTTCACCTCAGGTTTACTGTATCCCTTGGATCTTCTTACTGACAATGAAACACAGAAATAGCATCGGAATTAAATTTGAAAGGCACAATGCCGACTTAAGTAAAAGAGGACTGACACTCTAACTTTCTATGATTTGAACCTCTCCTGTGAGTCCAGTTTTAGATACCAATGCTTCACTTCAGGTTTACTGTATCCCTCGGACCTTCTTGTTGACGATGAAACACAGAAATTGCATCCGAATTTAATACAAATGGCACAATGTCGACTTAAGTACAAGAGGACTGACACTCTCACTTTCTATGATTAGAACCTCTCCTGTGAGTCCAGTTTTAGATTCCGATGCTTCACTTCAGGTTTACTGTATACCTTGCACCTTCTTATTGACGATGAAACACAGAGTTTGCACCCGAATTTAATACAAAAGGCACAATGCCGATTTAAATACAAGAGGACTGACACTCTCACTTTCTATGATTTGAACCTCTCATGTGAGTCCAGTTTTAGATTCCGATGCTTCACTTCAGGTTTACTGTATACCTTGCACGTTCATATAGACGATGAAACACAGAAATTACATCTGAATGTAATACAAAAGGCACAATGTCGACTTAAGTACAAGAGGAATGACATTCTAACTTTCTATGATAAGAACCTCTCCTGTGAGCCCAGTTTTAGATTCCAATGCTTCACTTCAGTTCTACTGTATCCCTTGGACCTTCTTATTGACAATGAAACACAGAAATAGCATCGGAATTAAATTCAAAGGCACAATGCCGACTAAAGTAAAAGGGGACTGACACTCTAACTTTCTATGATTTGAACCTCTCCTGTGAGTCCAGTTTTAGATTCCGATGCTTCACTTCAGGTTTACTGTATCCTTTGGACCTTCTTATTGACGATGAAACACAGAAATTGCTTCCGAATTTAATACAAATGGCACAATGCCGACTTATGTACAAGATGACTGACATTCTAACTTTAAATGATTTGAACCTCATCTGTGAGTCCAGTTTTAGATTCCGATGCTTCACTTCAGCTTTACTGTATACCTTGCACCTTCTGACTGACGATGAAACACAGAAATTGCATCGGAATTTAATACAAAAGGCACAATGCCGACTTAAGTAAATGAGGACTGACACTCTAACTTTCTATGATTTGAACCTCTCCTGTGAGTCCAGTTTTAGATTCTGATGCTTCACTTCAGGTTTACTGTATCCCTTGGACCTTCTTATTGACGATGAAACACAGAAATTGCATCGGAATTTAATACAAAAGGCACAATGCCGACTTAAGTAAAAGAAGACTGACACTCTGACATTCTATGATTTGAACCTCTCCTGTGAGTCCAGTTTTAGATTCCGATGCTTCACTTAATGTTTACTGTATCCCTTGGAGCTTCTTATTGACGATGAACCACAGAAATTGCATCGGAATTAAATTCAAAAGGCACAATGCCGACCTAAGTAGAAGAGGACTGACACTCTCACTTTCTATGATTTGAACCTCTCCTATGAGTCCAGTTTTAGATTCCGAAGCTTCACTTCAGGTTCACTGTATACCTAGCACCTCTTTATTGACGATGAAACACAGAAATTGCATCCGAATTTAATACAAAAGGCACAATGCCGACATCAGTAAAAGAGGACTGACACTCTCCCTTTCTATGATTTGAACCTCTCCTGTGAGTCCAGCTTTAGATTCCGATGCTTCACTTCAGGTTTACTGTATACCTTGCGCCTTCTTATTGACGATGAAACACAGAAATTGCATCCGCATTTAATACAAAAGGCACAATGCCGACTTAAGTACAAGAGGACTGACATTCTAACTTTCTATGATTAGAACCTCTCCTGTGAGTCCTGTTTTAGATTCCGATGCTTCACCTCAGGTTTACTGTATCCCTTGCAACATCTTATTGAAAATGAAACACAGAAATAGCATCGGAATTAAATTCGAAAGGCACAATGCCGACTTAATTAAAAGAGGACTGACACTCTAACTTTCTATGATTTGAACCTCTCCTGTGAGTCCAGTTTTAGATTCCGATGCTTCACTTCAGGTTTACTGTATCCCTCGGACCTTCTTATTTACGATGAAACACAGAAATTGCATCCGAATTTAATACAAATGGCACAATGTCGACTTAAGTACAAGAGGACTGACACTCTCACTTTCTATGATTTGAACCTCTCTTGTGAGTCCAGTTTTAGATTCCGATGCTTCACTTCAGGTTTACTGTATACCTTGCACCTTCTTATTGACGATGAAACACAGAGTTTGCACCCGAATTTAATACAAAAGGCACAATGCCGATTTAAATACAAGAGGACTGACACTCTAACTTTCTATGATTTGAACCTCTCCTGTAAGTCCAATTTTGGATTCCGATTCTTCACTTCAGGTTTACTGTATCCCTTGGACCTTCTTATTGACGATGAAACACAGAAATTGCATCCGAATTTAATACAAAAGGCACAATGGCGACTTAAGTACAAGAGGACTGACACTCTCACTTTCTATGATTTGAACCTCTCCTGTGAGTCCAGTTTTAGATTCCAGTGCTTCACTTCAGGTTTACTGTATACCTTGCACGTTCATATTGACGATGAAACACAGAAATTACATCCGAATGTAATACAAAAGGCACAATGCCGACTTAAGTACAAGATAAATGACATTCTAACTTTCTATGATTAGAACCTCTCCTGTGAGTCCAGTTTTAGATTCCAATACTTCACTTCAGTTCTACTGTATCCCATGGACCTTCTTATTGACAATGAAACACAGAAATAGCATCGGAATTAAATTCAAAGGCACAATGCCGACTTAAGTAAAAGGGGACAGACACTCTAACTTTCTATGATTTGAACATCTCCTGTGAGTCCAGTTTTAGATTCCGATGCTTCACTTCAGGTTTACTGTATCCTTTGGACCTTCTTATTGACGATGAAACACAGATATTGCATCCGAATTTAATGCAAATGGCACAATGTCGACTTAAGTACAAGAGGACTGACACTCTAACTTTCTATGATTTGAACCTCTCCTGTGAGTCCAGTTTTAGATTCCAATGTTAGACTTCAGGTTTACTGTATACCTTGCACCTTCTGATGAAACACGATGAAACACAGAAATTGCATCCGAATTTAATGCAAAAGGCACAATGCCGACTTAAGTACAAAAGGACTGACACTCTCACTTTCTATGATTGGAACCTCTCCTGTGAGACCGGTTTTAAATTCCGATGCTTCAATTCAGGTTTACTGTATACCTTGGGCTTTCTTATTGACGATGAAACATAGAAATTGCATCGGAATTTAATACAAAAGGCACAATGCCGACTTAAGTAAAAGGGACTGACACACTAACTTTCTATGATTTGAACCTCTCCTGTGAGTCCAGTTTTAGATTCCGATGCTTCACTTCAGATTTACTGTATACCTTGCACCTTCTGATTGACGATGAAACACAGAAATTGCATCGGAAATTAATACGAAAGGCACAAAGCCGACTTAAGTAAATGAGGACTGACACTCTAACTTTCTATGATTTCAACCTCTCCTGTGAGTCCAGTTTTAGATTCTGATGCTTCACTTCAGGTTTACTGTATCCCTTGGACCTTCTTATTGACGATGAAACACAGAAATTGCATCGGAATTTAATACAAAAGGTACAATGTCGACTTAAGTAAAAGAGGACTGACACTCTGACATTCTATGATTTGAACCTCTCCTGCGAGTCCAGTTTTACATTCCGATGCTTCACTTAATGTTTACTGTATCCCTTGGACCTTCTTATTGGCGATGAAACACAGAAATTGCATCCGAATTTAATACATAAGGCACAATAACGACTTAAGTACAAGAGGAGTGACACTCTAACTTTCTATGATTTGAATCTCTCCTGTGAGTCCAGTTTTTGATTCCGATGTTTCACTTCAGGTTTACTGTATCCTTTGGACCTTCTTATTGACGATGAAACACAGAAATTGCATCGGAATTAAATTCAAAAGGCACAATGCCGGCCTAAGTAGAAGAGGACCGACACTCTCACTTTCTATGATTTGAACCTCTCCTATGAGTCCAGTTATAGATTGTGATGCTTCACTTCAGGTTCACTGTATACCTTGCACCTTTTATTGACGATGAAACACAGAAATTGCATCCAAATTTAATATAAAAGGCACAATGCCGCCTTCAGTAAAAGAGGACTGACAATCTAACTTTCTATGATTTGAACCTCTCCTGTGAGTCCAGTTTTAGATTCCGATGCATCACTTCAGGTTTATTGTATCCCTTGGACATTCTTATTGACGATGACACACAGAAATTGCATCCGAATTTAATACAAATGCCACAATGCCGACTTAAGTACAAGAGGACTGACACTCTAACTTTCTATGATTTGAACCTTTCCTGTGAGTCCAGTTTTTGATTCCGATGCTTCACTTCAGGTTTACTGTATCCCTTGGACCTTCTTATTGACGATGAAACACAGAAAATGCATCCGAATTTGATACAAATGCCACAATGCCGACATAAGTACAAGAGGACTGACACTCTCCCTTTCTATGATTTGAACCTTTCCTGTGAGTCCAGTTTTAGATTCCGATGCTTCACTTCAGGTTAACTGTATACCTTACACCTCCTTATTGACGATGAAACACAGAAATTGCATCCGAATGTAATACAAATGGCACAATGCCGACTTAAGTACAAGAGGAGTGACATTCTAACTTTCTATGATTAGAACCTCTCCTGTGAGTCCAGTTTTAGATTCCGATGCTTCACTTCATTTTTACTGTATCCCTTGGACCTTCTTATTGACAATGAAACACAGAAATAGTACGGAATTAAATTCAAAGGCACAATGCCGACTTAAGTAAAAGGGGACTGACACTCTAACCATTCTATGATTAGAACCTCTCGTGTGAGTCCAGTTTTAGATTCCGATGCTTCACTTCAGGTTTACTGTATCCTTTGGACCTTCTTATTGACGATGAAACACAGATATTGCATCCGAATTTAATACAAATGGCACAATGTCGACATAAGTACAAGAGGACTGACACTCTCACTTTCTATGATTACACCTCTCGTGTGAGTCCAGCTTTAGATTCCGATGCTTCACTTCAGGTTTACTGTATACCTTGCGCCTTCTTATTGACGATGAAACACAGAAATTGCATCCGAATTTAATACAAAAGGCACAATGCCGACTTAAGTACAAGAGGACTGACATTTTAACTGTCTATGATTTGAACCTCTCCTGTGAGTCCAGTTTTAGATTCCGATGCTTCACTTCAGGTTTACTGTATACCTTGGATCTTCTTATTGACAATGAAACACAGAAATTGCATCCGAATTTAATACAAATGGCACAATGCCGACTTAAGTACAAGAGGACTGACACTCTCACTTTCTATGATTAGAACCTCTCCTGTGAGCCCTGTTTTAGATTCCGATGCTTCACTTCAAGGTTTACTGTATCCCTTGGACCTTCTTATGGACAATGAAACACAGAAATAGCATCGGAATTAATTTCGAAAGGCACAATGCCGACTTAAGTAAAAGAGGACTGACACTCTAACTTTCTATGATTTGAACCTCTCCTGTGAGTCCAGTTTTAGATTCCGATGCTTCACTTTAGGTTTACTGTATACCTTGCACCTTCTGATTGACGATGAAACACAGAAATTGCATCCGAATTTAGTGCAAAAGGCACAGTGCCGATTTAAGTACAGGATGACTGACACTCTCACTTTCTATGATTGGAACCTCTCCTGTGAGACCGGTTTTAAATTCCGATGCTTCAATTCAGGTTTACTGTATACCTTGCGCTTTCTTATTGACGATGAAACATAGAAATTGCATCGGAATTTAATACAAAAGGCACAATGCCGACTTAAGTAAAAGAGGACTGACACTCTAACTTTCTATGATTTGAACCTCTCCTGTGAGTCCAGTTTTAGATTCCGATGCTTCACTTCAGGTTTACTGTATCCCTTGGACCTTCTTATTGACGATGAAACACAGAAATTGCATCCGAATTTAATACAAATGGCGCAATGTCGACTTCAGTACAAGAGGACTGACACTCCCACTTTCTATGTTTTGAACCTCTCCTGTGAGTCCAGTTTTAGATTCCGATGCTTCACTTCTGGTTTACTGTATACCTTGCACCTTCTTATTGACGATGAAACACAGAAATTGCATCCGAATTTAATACAAAAGGCACAATGCCGACGTAAGTACAAGAGGACTGACATTCTAACTTTCTATGATTTGAACCTCTCCTGTGAGTCCAGTTTTAGATTCCGATGCTTCACTTATGATTTACTGTATACCTTGCACCTTCTGTTTGACGATGAAACACAGAAATTGCATCGGAATTTAATACAAAAGGCACAATGCCGACTTAAGTAAATGAGGACAGACACTCTAATTTTCTATGATTTCAACCTCTCCTGTGAGTCCAGTTTTAGATTCTGATGCTTGACTTCAGGTTTACTGTATCCCTTGGACCTTCTTATTGACGATGAAACACAGAAATTGCATCGGAATTTAATACAAAATGCACAATGCCGACTTAAGTAAAAGAGGACTGACACTCTGACATTCTATGATTTGAACCTCTCCTGCGAGTCCAGATTTAGATTCCGATGCTTCACTTAATGTTTACTGTATCCCTTGGACCTTCTTATTGACGATGAAACACAGAAATTGCATCCGAATTTAATTCAAAAGGCACAATACCGTCTTAAGTACAAGAGGAGTGACACTCTAACTTTCTATGATTTGAATCTCTCCTGTGAGTCCAGTTTTTGATTCCGATGCTTCACTTCAGGTTTACTGTATCCTTTGGACCTTCTTATTGACGATGAAACACAGAAATTGCATCGGAATTAAATTCAAAAGGCACAATGCCGACCTAAGTAGAAGAGGACTGACACTCTCACTTTCTATGATTTGAACCTCTCCTATGAGTCCAGTTTTAGATTCCGATGCTTCACTTCAGGTTCACTGTATACCTTGCACCTTTTTATTGACGATGAAACACAATAATTGCATCCGAATTTAATACAAAAGGCACAATGCCGACTTCAGTAAAAGAGGACTGACACTCTAACTTTCTATGTGTAGAACCTCTCCTGTGAGTCCTGTTTTAGATTCCGATGCTTCACTTCAGGTTTACTGTATCCCTTGGACCTTCTTATTGACAATGAAACACAGAAATAGCATCGGAATTAAATTCTATAGGCACAATGCCGACTTAAGTAAAAGTGGACTGACACTTTAACTTTCTATAATTTGAACCTCTCCTGTGAGTCTAGTTTTAGATTCCGATGCTTCACTTCAGGTTTACTGTATCCCTTGGACCTTCTTATTGACGATGAAACACAGAAATTGCATCCGAATTTAATACAAATGGCACAATGTCGACTTAAGTACAAGAGGACTGACACTCTCACTTTCTATGATTTGAACCTCTCCTGTGAGTCCAGTTTTAGATTCCGATGTTTCACTTCAGGTTTACTGTATACCATGCACCTTCTTATTGACGATGAAACACAGAGTTTGCACCCGAATTTAATACAAAAGGCACAATGCCGATTTAAATACAAGAGGACTGACACTCTAACTTTCTATGATTTGAACCTCTCCTGTGAGTCCAGTTTTGGATTCCGATTCTTCACTTCAGGTTTACTGTATCCCTTGGACCTTCTTATTGACGATGAAACACAGAAATTGCATCCGAATTTAATACAAAATGCACAATGGCGACTTAAGTACAAGAGTACTGACACTCTCACTTCCTATGATTTGAACCTCTCCTGTGAGTCCAGTTTTAGATTCCGATGCTTCACTTCAGGTCTGCTGTATACCTTGCACGTTCTTATTGACGATGAAACACAGAAATTGCATCCGAATGTAATACAAAAGGCACAATGCCGACTTAAGTACAAGAGGAATGACATTCTAACTTTCTATGATAAGAACCTCTCCTGTGAGTCCAGTTTTAGATTCCGATGCTTCACTTCAGGTTTACGGTATGCCTTGGACCTTCTTATTGACAATGAAACACAGAAATAGCATCGGAATTAAATTCAAAGGCACAATTCCGACTTACGTAAAAGGGGACTGACACTCTAACTTTCTATGATTTGAACCTCTCCTGTGAGTCCAGTTTTAGATTCCGATGCTTCACTTCAGGTTTACTGTATCCTTTGGACCTTCTTATTGACGATGAAACACAGATATTGCATCCGAATTTAATACAAATGGCACAATGTCGACTTAAGTACAAGAGGACTGACACTCTCACTTTCTATGATTTGAACCTCTCCTGTGAGTCCAGCTTTAGATTCCGATGCTTCACCTCAGGTTTACTGTATACCTTGCGCCTTCTTATTGACGATGAAACACAGAAATTGCATCCGAATTTAATACAAAAGGTACAATGCCGACTTAAGTACAAGAGGACTGACATTCTAACTTACTATGATTTGAGCCTCTCCTGTGAGTCCAGTTTTAGATTCCGATGCTTCACTTCAGGTTCACTGTATCCCTTGGATCTTCTTATTGACAATTAAACACAGAAATTGCATCCGAATTTAATACAAATGCCACATAGCCGACTTAAGTAAAAGAGGACTGACAATCTCAGTTTCTATGATTAGAACCTCTCCTGTGAGTCCTGTTTTAGATTCCGATGCTTCACTTCAGGTTTACTGTATCCCTTGGACCTTCTTATTGACAATGAAACACAGAAATAGCATCGGAATTAAATTCGAAAGGCACAATGCCGACTTAAGTAAAAGAGGACTGACACTCTCACTTTCTATGATTGGAACCTCTCCTGTGAGACCGGTTTTAAATTCCGATGCTTCAATTCAGGTTTACTGTGTACCTTGCGCTTTCTTATTGACGATGAAACATAGAAATTGCATCGTAATTTAATACAAAAGGCACAATGCCGACTTAAGTAAAAGAGGACTGACACTCTGACTCTCTATGATTTGAACCTCTCCTGTGAGTCCAGTTTTAGATTCCGATGCTTCACTTCAGGTTTACTGTATCCCTTGGACCTTCTTATTGACGATGAAACACAGAAATTGCATCCGAATTTAATACAAATGGCACAATGTCGACTTAAGTACAAGAGGACTGACACTCTCACTTTCTATGATTTGAACCTCTCCTGTGAGTCCAGTTTTAGATTCCGATGCTTCACTTCTGGTTTACTGTATACCTTGCACCTTCTTATTGACGATGAAACACAGAAATTGCATCCGAATTTAATACAAAAGGCACAATGCCGACTTAAGTACAAGAGGACTAACATTCTAACTTTCTATGATTTGAACCTATCCTGTGAGTCCACTTTTACATTCCGATGCTTCACTTCACATTTACTGTATACCTTGCACCTTCTGATTGACGATGAAACACAGAAATTGCATCGGAATATAATACAAAAGGCACAATGCCGACTTAAGTAAATGAGGACTGACACTCTAACTTTCTATGATTTCAACCTCTCCTGTGAGTCCAGTTTCAGATTCTGATGCTTCACTTCAGGTTTACTGTATCCCTTGGACCTTCTTATTGACGATGAAACACAGAAATTGCATCGGAATTAAATTCAAAAGGCACAATGCCGACCTAAGTAGAAGAGGACTGACACTCTCACTTTCTATCATTTGAACCTCTCTTATGAGTCCAGTTTTAGATTCCGATGCTTCACTTCAGGTTCACTGTATACCTTGCACCTTTTTATTGACGATGAAACACAGAAATTGCATCCGAATTTAATACAAAAGGCACAATGCCGACTTCAGTAAAAGAGGACTCACACTCTAACTTTCTATGATTTGAACCTCTCCTGTGAGTCCAGTTTTTGATTCCGATGCTTCACTTCAGGTTTACTGTATCCTTTGGACCTTCTTATTGACGATGAAACACAGAAATTGCATCGGAATTAAATTCAAAAGGCACAATGCCGACCTAAGTAGAAGAGGACTGACACTCTCACTTTCTATGATTTGAACCTCTCCTATGAGTCCAGTTTTAGATTCCGATGCTTCACTTCTGGTTTACTGTATACCTTGCACCTTCTCATTGACGATGAAACACAGAAATTGCATCCGAATTTAATACAAAAGGCACAATGCCGACGTAAGTACAAGAGGACTGACATTCTAACTTTCTATGATTTGAACCTCTCCTGTGAGTCCAGTTTTAGATTCCGATGCTTCACTTATGATTTACTGTATACCTTGCACCTTCTGTTTGACGATGAAACACAGAAATTGCATCGGAATTTAATACAAAAGGCACAATGCCGACTTAAGTAAATGAGGACAGACACTCTAATTTTCTATGATTTCAACCTCTCCTGTGAGTCCAGTTTTAGATTCTGATGCTTGACTTCAGGTTTACTGTATCCCTTGGACCTTCTTATTGACGATGAAACACAGAAATTGCATCGGAATTTAATACAAAATGCACAATGCCGACTTAAGTAAAAGAGGACTGACACTCTGACATTCTATGATTTGAACCTCTCCTGCGAGTCCAGATTTAGATTCCGATGCTTCACTTAATGTTTACTGTATCCCTTGGACCTTCTTATTGACGATGAAACACAGAAATTGCATCCGAATTTAATTCAAAAGGCACAATACCGTCTTAAGTACAAGAGGAGTGACACTCTAACTTTCTATGATTTGAATCTCTCCTGTGAGTCCAGTTTTTGATTCCGATGCTTCACTTCAGGTTTACTGTATCCTTTGGACCTTCTTATTGACGATGAAACACAGAAATTGCATCGGAATTAAATTCAAAAGGCACAATGCCGACCTAAGTAGAAGAGGACTGACACTCTCACTTTCTATGATTTGAACCTCTCCTATGAGTCCAGTTTTAGATTCCGATGCTTCACTTCAGGTTCACTGTATACCTTGCACCTTTTTATTGACGATGAAACACAATAATTGCATCCGAATTTAATTCAAAAGGCACAATGCCGACTTCAGTAAAAGAGGACTGACACTCTAACTTTCTATGTGTAGAACCTCTCCTGTGAGTCCTGTTTTAGATTCCGATGCTTCACTTCAGGTTTACTGTATCCCTTGGACCTTCTTATTGACAATGAAACACAGAAATAGCATCGGAATTAAATTCTATAGGCACAATGCCGACTTAAGTAAAAGTGGACTGACACTTTAACTTTCTATAATTTGAACCTCTCCTGTGAGTCTAGTTTTAGATTCCGATGCTTCACTTCAGGTTTACTGTATCCCTTGGACCTTCTTATTGACGATGAAACACAGAAATTGCATCCGAATTTAATACAAATGGCACAATGTCGACTTAAGTACAAGAGGACTGACACTCTCACTTTCTATGATTTGAACCTCTCCTGTGAGTCCAGTTTTAGATTCCGATGTTTCACTTCAGGTTTACTGTATACCATGCACCTTCTTATTGACGATGAAACACAGAGTTTGCACCCGAATTTAATACAAAAGGCACAATGCCGATTTAAATACAAGAGGACTGACACTCTAACTTTCTATGATTTGAACCTCTCCTGTGAGTCCAGTTTTGGATTCCGATTCTTCACTTCAGGTTTACTGTATCCCTTGGACCTTCTTATTGACGATGAAACACAGAAATTGCATCCGAATTTAATACAAAATGCACAATGGCGACTTAAGTACAAGAGTACTGACACTCTCACTTCCTATGATTTGAACCTCTCCTGTGAGTCCAGTTTTAGATTCCGATGCTTCACTTCAGGTCTGCTGTATACCTTGCACGTTCTTATTGACGATGAAACACAGAAATTGCATCCGAATGTAATACAAAAGGCACAATGCCGACTTAAGTACAAGAGGAATGACATTCTAACTTTCTATGATAAGAACCTCTCCTGTGAGTCCAGTTTTAGATTCCGATGCTTCACTTCAGGTTTACGGTATGCCTTGGACCTTCTTATTGACAATGAAACACAGAAATAGCATCGGAATTAAATTCAAAGGCACAATTCCGACTTACGTAAAAGGGGACTGACACTCTAACTTTCTATGATTTGAACCTCTCCTGTGAGTCCAGTTTTAGATTCCGATGCTTCACTTCAGGTTTACTGTATCCTTTGGACCTTCTTATTGACGATGAAACACAGATATTGCATCCGAATTTAATACAAATGGCACAATGTCGACTTAAGTACAAGAGGACTGACACTCTCACTTTCTATGATTTGAACCTCTTCTGTGAGTCCAGCTTTAGATTCCGATGCTTCACCTCAGGTTTACTGTATACCTTGCGCCTTCTTATTGACGATGAAACACAGAAATTGCATCCGAATTTAATACAAAAGGTACAATGCCGACTTAAGTACAAGAGGACTGACATTCTAACTTTCTATGATTTGAGCCTCTCCTGTGAGTCCAGTTTTAGATTCCGATGCTTCACTTCAGGTTCACTGTATCCCTTGGATCTTCTTATTGACAATTAAACACAGAAATTGCATCCGAATTTAATACAAATGCCACATAGCCGACTTAAGTAAAAGAGGACTGACAATCTCAGTTTCTATGATTAGAACCTCTCCTGTGAGTCCTGTTTTAGATTCCGATGCTTCACTTCAGGTTTACTGTATCCCTTGGACCTTCTTATTGACAATGAAACACAGAAATAGCATCGGAATTAAATTCGAAAGGCACAATGCCGACTTAAGTAAAAGAGGACTGACACTCTCACTTTCTATGATTGGAACCTCTCCTGTGAGACCGGTTTTAAATTCCGATGCTTCAATTCAGGTTTACTGTGTACCTTGCGCTTTCTCATTGACGATGAAACATAGAAATTGCATCGTAATTTAATACAAAAGGCACAATGCCGACTTAAGTAAAAGAGGACTGACACTCTGACTCTCTATGATTTGAACCTCTCCTGTGAGTCCAGTTTTAGATTCCGATGCTTCACTTCAGGTTTACTGTATCCCTTGGACCTTCTTATTGACGATGAAACACAGAAATTGCATCCGAATTTAATACAAATGGCACAATGTCGACTTAAGTACAAGAGGACTGACACTCTCACTTTCTATGATTTGAACCTCTCCTGTGAGTCCAGTTTTAGATTCCGATGCTTCACTTCTGGTTTACTGTATACCTTGCACCTTCTTATTGACGATGAAACACAGAAATTGCATCCGAATTTAATACAAAAGGCACAATGCCGACTTAAGTACAAGAGGACTAACATTCTAACTTTCTATGATTTGAACCTATCCTGTGAGTCCACTTTTACATTCCGATGCTTCACTTCACATTTACTGTATACCTTGCACCTTCTGATTGACGATGAAACACAGAAATTGCATCGGAATATAATACAAAAGGCACAATGCCGACTTAAGTAAATGAGGACTGACACTCTAACTTTCTATGATTTCAACCTCTCCTGTGAGTCCAGTTTCAGATTCTGATGCTTCACTTCAGGTTTACTGTATCCCTTGGACCTTCTTATTGACGATGAAACACAGAAATTGCATCGGAATTAAATTCAAAAGGCACAATGCCGACCTAAGTAGAAGAGGACTGACACTCTCACTTTCTATCATTTGAACCTCTCTTATGAGTCCAGTTTTAGATTCCGATGCTTCACTTCAGGTTCACTGTATACCTTGCACCTTTTTATTGACGATGAAACACAGAAATTGCATCCGAATTTAATACAAAAGGCACAATGCCGACTTCAGTAAAAGAGGACTCACACTCTAACTTTCTATGATTTGAACCTCTCCTGTGAGTCCAGATTTAGATTCCGATGCATCACTTCAGGTTTATTGTATCTGTTGGACATTCTTATTGACGATGAAACACAGAAATTGCATCCGAATTTAATACAAATGCCACAATGCCGACTTAAGTACAAGAGGACTGACACTCTCACTTTCTATGATTTGAACCTTTCCTGTGAGTCCAGTTTTTGATTCCGATACTTCACTTTAGGTTTACTGTATCCCTTGGACCTTCTTATTGCCGATGAAACACAGAAAATGCATCCGAATTTCATACAAATGCCACAATGCCGACATAACTACAAGAGGACTGACACTCTCCCTTTCTATGATTTGAACCTTTCCTGTGAGTCCAGTTTTAGATTCCGATGCTTCACTTCAGGTTTACTGTATACCTTGCTCCTTCTTATTGACGATGAAACACAGAAATTGCTTCCGAATTTAATACAAAAGGCACAATGCCGACTTACGTACAAGAGGACTGACATTCTAACTTTCTATGATTAGAACCTCTCCTGTGAGTCCTGTTTTAGATTCCGATGCTTCACTTCAGGTTTACTGTATCCCTTGGACCTTCTTATTGACAATGAAACACAGAAATAGCATCGGAATTAAATTCGAAAAGCACAATGCCGACTTAAGTAAAAGAGGACTGACACTCTAACTTTCCATGATTTGAACCTCTCCTGTGAGTCCAGTTTTAGATTCCGATGCTTCACTTCAGGTTTACTGTATCCCTTGGACCTTCTTATTGACGATGAAACACAGAAATTGCATCCGAATTTAATACAAATGGCACAATGTCGACTTAAGTAAAAGAGGACTGACACTCTCACTTTCTATGATTTGAACCTTCCTGTGAGTCCAGTTTTAGATTCCGATGCTTCACTTCAGGTCTACTGTATACCTTGCACCTTCTTATTGACGATGAAACACAGAGTTTGCAACCGAATTTAATACAAAAGGCACAATGCCGATTTAAATACAAGAGGACTGACACTCTAACTTTCTATGATTTGAACCTCTTCTGTGAGTCCAGTTTTGGATTCCGATGCTTCACTTCAGGTATACTGTATCCCTTGGACCTTCTTATTGACGATGAAACACAGAAATTGCATCCGAATTTAATACAAAAGGCACAATGGCGACTTAAGTACAAGAGGACTGACACTCTCACTTTCTATGACTTGAACCTCTCCTGTGAGTCCAGTTTTAGATTCCGATGCTTCACTTCAGGTTTACTGTATCCCTTGGACCTTCTTATTGTCGATGAAACACAGATATTGCATCCGAATTTAATACAAGTGGCACAATGTCGACTTAAGTACAAGAGGACTGACACTCTCACTTTCTATGATTTGAACCTCTCCTGTGAGTCCAGCTTTAGATTCCGATGCTTCACTTCAGGTTTACTGTATACCTTGCGCCTTCTTATTGACGATGAAACACAGAAATTGCATCCGAATTTAATACAAAAGGCACAATGCCGACTTAAGTACAAGAGGACTGACGTTCTAACTTTCTATGATTTGAACCTCTCCTGTGAGTCCAGTTTTGATTCCGATGCTTTACTTCAGGTTTACTGTATCCCTTGGATATTCTTATTGACAATGAAACACAGAAATAGCATCGGAATTAAATTCAAAAGGCACAATGCCGACTTAGGTACAAGAGGACTGACACTCTAACTTTCTATGATTTGAACCTCTCGTGTGAGTCCAGTTTTAGATTCCGATGCTTCACTTCAGGTTTACAGTATCCCGTGGACCTTCTTATTGACGATGAAAGACAGAAATTGCATCCGAATTTAATACAAATGGCACAATGCCGACTTAAGTACAAGAGGACAGACACTCTCATTTTCTATACCTTGCACCTTCTTATTGATGATGAAACACAGAAATTGCATCGGAATTAAATTCAAAAGGCACAATGCCGTCTTAAGTACAAGAGGACTGACACTCTCACTTTCTATGATTTGAACCTCTCCTGTGAGTCCAGATTTAGATTCCGATGCTTCACTTCAGGTTTACTGTATCCCTTGGACCTTCTAATTGATGATGAAACACAGAGTTTGCATCCGAATTTAATACAAAAGGTACAATACCGACTTAAGTACAAGAGGACTGACACTCTAACTTTCCATGATTTGAACCTCTCCTGTGAGTCCAGTTTTAGATTCCGATGCCTCACTTCAGGTTTACTGTATCCCTTGGACCTTCTTATTGACGATGAAACACAGAAATTGCATCGGATTTAAATTCAAAACGCACAATGCCGACTTAAGTAAAAGAGGAGTGACACTCTCACTTTCTATGATTTGAACCTCTCCTGTGAGTCCAGATTTAGATTCCGATGCTTCACTTCAGGTTTACTGTATCCCTTGGACCTTCTTAGGGACGATGAAACACGGAAATTGCATCGGAACTAAATTCAAAAGGCACAATGCCGACTTAAGTACAAGAGGACTGACAATCTAACGTTCTATGATTTGAACCTCTCCTGTGAGTCCGGTTTTAGATTCCGATGCTTCACTTCAGGTTTACTGTATCCCTTGGACCTTCTTATTGACGATGAAACACAGAGTTTGCATCCGAATTTAATATAAAAGGCACAACGCCGACTTAAGTACAAGAGGACTGACACACTAACTTTCTATGATTTGAACCTGTCCTGTGAGTCCAGTTTTGGATTCCGATGCTTCACTTCAGGTTTACTGTATCCCTTGGACCTTCTTATTGACGATGAAACACAGAAATTGCATCCGAATTTAATACAAAAGGCACAATGGCGACTTAAGTACAAGAGGACTGACACTCTCACTTTCTATGATTTGAAGCTCTCCTGTGAGTCCAGTTTTACATTCCGATGCTTCCCCTCAGGTTTACTGCATCCCTTGGACGTTCTTATTGACGATGAAACACAGAAATTGCATCCGAATTTAATACAAATGGCACAATGCCGACGTAAGTAAAAGAGGACTGACACTCTCACTTTCTATGATTTGAATCTCTCCTGTGACACCGGTTTTAAATTCCGATGCTTCATTTCAGGTTTACTGTATACCTTGCGCTTTATTATTGACGATGAAACATAGAAATTGCATCGGAATTTAATACAAAAGGCACAATGCCGACTTAAGTAAAAGAGGACTGACACTCTAACTTTCTATGATTTGAACCTCTCCTGTGAGTCCAGTTTTAGATTCCGATGCTTCACTTCAGGTTTACTGTATCCCTTCGACCTTCTTATTGACGATGAAACACAGAAATTGCATCCGAATTTAATACAAATGGCACAATGTCGACTTAAGTACAAGAGGACTGACACTCTCACTTTCTATGATTTGAACATCTCCTGTGAGTCCAGTTTTAGATTCCGATGCTTCACTTCAGGTTTACTGTATCCCTTGGACCTTCTTATTGACGATGAAACACAGAAATTGCATCGGATTTAAATTCAAAACGCACAATGCCGACTTAAGTAAAAGAGGAGTGACACTCTCACTTTCTATGATTTGAACCTCTCCTGTGAGTCCAGATTTAGATTCCGATGCTTCACTTCAGGTTTACTGTATCCCTTGGACCTTCTTAGGGACGATGAAACACGGAAATTGCATCGGAACTAAATTCAAAAGGCACAATGCCGACTTAAGTACAAGAGGACTGACAATCTAACTTTCTATGATTTGAACCTCTCCTGTGAGTCCGGTTTTAGATTCCGATGCTTCACTTCAGGTTTACTGTATCCCTTGGACCTTCTTATTGACGATGAAACACAGAGTTTGCATCCGAATTTAATATAAAAGGCACAACGCCGACTTAAGTACAAGAGGACTGACACACTAACTTTCTATGATTTGAACCTGTCCTGTGAGTCCAGTTTTGGATTCCGATGCTTCACTTCAGGTTTACTGTATCCCTTGGACC
This sequence comes from Schistocerca americana, assembly GCF_021461395.2. NCBI lineage: Eukaryota > Metazoa > Arthropoda > Insecta > Orthoptera > Acrididae > Schistocerca > Schistocerca americana. The sequence continues at coordinate 8,880,858 of NC_060128.1, read as the reverse complement.
TTCTTATTGACGATGAAACACAGAAATTGCATCCGAATTTAATATAAAAGGCACAATGGCGACTTAAGTACAAGAGGACTGACACTCTCACTTTCTATGATTTGAAGCTCTCCTGTGAGTCCTGTTTTACATTCCGATGCTTCCCCTCAGGTTTACTGCATCCCTTGGACGTTCTTATTGACGATGAAACACAGAAATTGCATCCGAATTTAATACAAATGGCACAATGCCGACGTAAGTAAAAGAGGACTGACACTCTCACTTTCTATGATTTGAATCTCTCCTGTGAGACCGGTTTTAAATTCCGATGCTTCATTTCAGGTTTACTGTATACCTTGCGCTTTCTTATTGACGATGAAACATAGAAATTGCATCGGAATTTAATACAAAAGGCACAATGCCGACTTAAGTAAAAGAGGACTGACACTCTAACTTTCTATGATTTGAACCTCTCCTGTGAGTCCAGTTTTAGATTCCGATGCTTCACTTCAGGTTTACTGTATCCCTTCGACCTTCTTATTGACGATGAAACACAGAAATTGCATCCGAATTTAATACAAATGGCACAATGTCGACTTAAGTACAAGAGGACTGACACTCTCACTTTCTATGATTTGAACCTCTCCTGTGAGTCCAGTTTTAGATTCCGATGCTTCCCTTCTGGTTTACTGTATACCTTGCACCTTCTTTTTGACGATGAAACACAGAAATTGCATCCGAATTTAATAAAAAAGGCACAATGCCGACTTAAGTACAAGAGGACTGATATTCTAACTTTCTATGATTTGAACCTCTCCTGTGAGTCCAGTTTTAGATTCCGATGCTTCACTTCAGGTTTACTGTATACCTTGCACCTTCTGATTGACGATGAAACACAGAAATTGCATCGGAATTTAATACAAAAGGCACAATGCCGACTTAAGTAAATGAGGACTGACACTCTTTCTATGATTTGAACCTCTCCTGTGAATCCAGTTTTTGATTCCGATGCTTCACTTATTGTTTACTGCATCCCTTGGACCTTCTTATTGTCGATGAAACACAGAAATTGCATCCGAATATAATACAAAAGGCACAATACCGACTTAAGTACAAGAGGAGTGACACTCTCACTTTCTATGATTTGAACCTCTCGTGTGAGTCCAGTTTTTGATTCCGATGCTTCACTTCAGGTTACTGTACCCCTTGGACCTTCTTATTGATGATGAAACACATAAATTGAATCGGAATTAAATTCAAAAGGCACAATGCCGACTTAAGTACAAGAGGACTGACAATCTAACTTTCTATGATTTGAACCTCTCCTGTAAGTCCGGTTTTAGATTCCGATGCTTCACTTCAGGTTTACTGTATCCCGTGGACCTTCTTATTGACGATGGAACACAGAGTTTGCATCCGAATTTAATACAAAATGCACAATGCCGACTTAAGTACAAGAGGACTGACACACTAACTTTCTATGATTTGATCCTGTCCTGTGAGTCCAGTTTTGGATTCCGATGCTTCACTTCAGGTATACTGTATCCCTTGGACCTTCTTATTGACGATGAAACATAGAAATTGCATCCGAATTTAATACAAAAGGCACAATGGTGACTTAAGTACAAGAGGACTGACACTCTCACTTTCTATGATTTGAACCTCTCCTGTGAGTCCAGTTTTAGATTCAGATGCTTCCCCTCAGGTTTACTGCATCCCTTGGACCTTCTTATTGACAATGAAACACAGAAATTGCATCCGAATTTAATACAAATGGCACAATGCCGATTTAAGTACAAGAGGGCTGACACTCTCACTTTCTATGATTCGAACCTCTCCTGTGAGGAAAGATTTAGATTCCGATGCTTCACTTCAGGTTTACTGTATCCCTTGGACCTTCTTATTGACGATAAAACACAGAAATCGCATCCGTATTTAATACAAATGGCACAATGCCGACTTAAGTACAAGAGGACTGACACTCTCACTTTCTATGATTTGAACCTCTCCTGTGAGTCCAGTTTTAGATTCCGATGCTTCACTTCAGGTTTACTGTATCCCTTGGACCTTCTTATTGACGATGAAACACAGAATTTGCATCCGAATTTAATACAAATGGCACAATGTCGACTTAAGTACAAGAGGACTGACACTCTCACTTTCTATGATTTGAAACTCTCCTTTGAGTCCAGTTTTAGATTCTGATCCTTCACTTCTGGTTTACTGTATACCTTGCACCTTCTTATTGACGATGAAACACAGAAATTGCATCCGAATTTAATACAAAAGCACAATGCCGACTTAAGTACAAGAGGACTGACATTCTAAATTTCTATGATTTGAACCTCTCCTGTGAGTCCAGTTTTAGATTCCGATGCATCACTTCAGGTTTATTGTATCCCTTGGACATTCTTACTGACGATGAAACAAAGAAATTTCATCCGAATTTAATACAAATGCCACAATGCCGACTTAAGTACAAGAGGACTGACACTCTCACATTCTATGATTTGAACCTTTCCTGTGAGTCCAGTTTTTGATTCCGATGCTTCACTTCAGGTTTACTGTATCCCTTGGACCTTCTTATTGACGATGAAACACAGAAATTGCATCCGAATTTAATACAAAAGGCACAATACCGACTTAAGTACAAGAGGAGTGACACTCTCACTTTTATGATTTGAACCTCTCCTGTGAGTCCAGTTTTAGATTCCGTTGCTTCACTTCAGGTTTACTGTATCCCTTGGACCTTCTTATTGACGATGAAACACACAAATTGCATCGGAATTAAATTTAAAAGGCACAATGCCGACTTAAGTACAAGAGGACTGACAATCTAACTTTCTATGATTTGAACCTGTCCTGTGAGTCCGGTTTTAGATTCCGATGCTTCACTTCAGGTTTACTGTATCCCTTGGACCTTCTTATTGACGATGAAACACAGAGTTTGCATCCGAATTTAATACAAAAGGCCCAATGGCGACTTAAGTACGAGAGGACTGCCACACTCACTTTCTAAGATTTGAACCTCTCCTGTGAGTCCAGTTTTAGATTCCGATGCTTCCCCTCAGGTTTACTGCATCCCTTGGACCTTATTATTGACGATGAAACACAGAAATTGCATCCGAATTTAATACAAATGGCACAATGCCGACTTAAGTACAAGAGGGCTGACACTCTCACTTTCTATGATTTGAACCTCTCCTGTGAGACCGGTTTTAAATTCTGATGCTTCAATTCAGGTTTACTGTATACCTTGCGCTTTCTTATTGACGATGAAACATAGAAATTGCATCGGAATTTAATACAAATGGCACAATGTCGACTTAAGTACAAGAGGACTGACACTCTCACTTTCTAAGATTTGAACCTCTCCTGTGAGTCCAGTTTTAGATTCAGATGCTTCCCCTCAGGTTTACTGCATCCCTTGGACCTTCTTATTGACGATGAAACACAGAAATTGCATCCGAATTTAATACAAATGGCACAATGCCGACTTAAGTACAAGAGGGCTGACACTCTCACTTTCTATGATTCGAACCTCTCCTGTGAGGAAAGATTTAGATTCCGATGCTTCACTTCAGGTTTACTGTATCCCTTGGACCTTCTTATTGACGATAAAACACAGGAATCGCATCCGTATTTAATACAAATGGCACAATGCCGACTTAAGTACAAGAGGACTGACACTCTCACTTTCTATGATTTGAACCTCTCCTGTGAGACCGGTTTTAAATCCCGATGCTTCAATTCAGGTTCACTGTATACCTTGCGCTTTCTTATAGACGATGAAACATAGAAATTGCATCGGAATTTAATACAAAAGGCACAATGCCGACTTAAGTAGAAGAGGACTGACACTCTAACCTTCTATGATTTGAACCTCTCCTGTGAGTCCAGTTTTAGATGCTTCACTTCAGGTTTACTGTATCCCTTGGACCTTCTTATTGACGATGAAACACAGAATTTGCATCCAAATTTAATACAAATGGCACAATGTCGACTTAAGTACAAGAGGACTGACACTCTCACTTTCTATGATTTGAAACTCTCCTTTGAGTCCAGTTTTAGATTCTGATACTTCACTTCTGGTTTACTGTATACCTTGCACCTTCTTATTGACGATGAAACACAGAAATTGCATCCGAATTTATTACAAAAGCACAATGCCGACTTAAGTACAAGAGGACTGACATTCTAAATTTCTATGATTTGAACCTCTCCTGTGAGTCCAGTTTTAGATTCCGATGCATCACTTCAGGTTTATTGTATCCCTTGGACATTCTTACTGACGATGAAACAAAGAAATTGCATCCGAATTTAATACAAATGCCACAATGCCGACTTAAGTACAAGAGGACTGACACTCTCACATTCTATGATTTGAACCTTTCCTGTGAGTCCAGTTTTTGATTCCGATGCTTCACTTCAGGTTTACTGTATCCCTTGGACCTTCTTAATGACGATGAAACACACAAATTGCATCGGAATTAAATTTAAAAGGCACAATGCCGACTTAAGTACAAGAGGACTGACAATCTAACTTTCTATGATTTGAACCTGTCCTGTGAGTCCGGTTTTAGATTCCGATGCTTCACTTCAGGTTTACTGTATCCCTTGGACCTTCTTACTGACGATGAAACACAGGGTTTGCATCCGAATTTAATACAAAAAGCCCAATGGCGACTTAAGTACGAGAGGACTGCCACACTCACTTTCTAAGATTTGAACCTCTCCTGTGAGTCCAGTTTTAGATTCCGATGCTTCCCCTCAGGTTTACTGCATCCCTTGGACCTTATTATTGACGATGAAACACAGAAATTGCATCCGAATTTAATACAAATGGCACAATGCCGACTTAAGTACAAGAGGGCTGACACTCTCACTTTCTATGATTTGAACCTCTCCTGTGAGACCGGTTTTAAATTCTGATGCTTCAATTCAGGTTTACTGTAAACCTTGCGCTTTCTTATTGACGATGAAACATGGAAATTGCATCGGAATTTAATACAAATGGCACAATGTCGACTTAAGCACAAGAGGACTGACACTCTCACTTTCTATGATTTGAACCTCTCCTGTGAGTCCAGTTTTAGATTCCGATGCTTCACTTCTGGTTTACTGTATACCTTGCACCTTCTTATTGACGATGAAACACAGAAATTGCATCGGAATTTAATACAAAAGGCACAATGCCGACTTAAGTAAATGAGGACTGACACACTAAGTTTCTATGATTTGAACCTCTCCTGTGAGTCCAGTTTTTGATTCCGATGCTTCACTTCAGGTTTACTGTATCCCTTGGACTTTCTTATTGACGATGAAAAAAAGAAATTGCATCCGAATTTAATACAAATGCCACAATGCCGACTTAAGTACAAGAGGACTGACACTCTCACATTCTATGATTTGAACCTTTCCTGTGAGTCCAGTTTTTGATTCCGATGCTTCACTTCAGGTTTACTGTATCCCTTGGACCTTCTTATTGACGATGAAACACAGAAATTGCATCCGAATTTAATACAAAAGGCACAATACCGACTTAAGTACAAGAGGAGTGACACTCTCACTTTTATGATTTGAACCTCTCCTGTGAGTCCAGTTTTAGATTCCGATGCTTCACTTCAGGTTTACTGTATCCCTTGGACTTTCTTATTGACGATGAAACACACAAATTGCATCGGAATTAAATTTAAAAGGCACAATGCCGACTTAAGTACAAGAGGACTGACAATCTAACTTTCTATGATTTGAACCTGTCTGTGAGTCCGGTTTTAGATTCCGATGCTTCACTTCAGGTTTACTGTATCCCTTGGACCTTCTTATTGACGATGAAACACAGAGTTTGCATCCGAATTTAATACAAAAGGCCCAATGGCGACTTAAGTACGAGAGGACTGCCACACTCACTTTCTAAGATTTGAACCTCTCCTGTGAGTCCAGTTTTAGATTCCGATGCTTCCCCTCAGGTTTACTGCATCCCTTGGACCTTATTATTGACGATGAAACACAGAAATTGCATCCGAATTTAATACAAATGGCACAATGCCGACTTAAGTACAAGATGGCTGACACTCTCACTTTCTATGATTTGAACCTCTCCTGTGAGACCGGTTTTAAATTCCGATGCTTCAATTCAGGTTTACTGTATACCTTGCGCTTTCTTATTGACGATGAAACATAGAAATTGCATCGGAATTTAATACAAATGGCACAATGTCGACTTACGTACAAGAGGACTGACACTCTCACTTTCTATGATTTGAACCTCTCCTGTGAGTCCAGTTTTAGATTCCGATGCTTCACTTCTGGTTTACTGTATACCTTGCACCTTCTTATTGACGATGAAACACAGAAATTGCATCGGAATTTAATACAAAAGTCACAATGCCGACTTAAGTAAATGAGGACTGACACACTAACTTTCTATGATTTGAACCTCTCCTGTGAGTCCAGTCTTAGATTCCAATGCTTCATTCCAGGTTTACTGTACCCTTGGACCTTCTTAGTAACGATGAAACACAGAAATTGCATCGGAATTAAATTCAAAAATCACAATGCAGAGTTAAGTACAAGAGGAATGACACTCTAACTTTCTATGATTTGAACCTCTCCTGTGAGTCCAATTTTAGATTCCAATGCTTCAATTCAGGCTTACTGTATCCCTTGACCCTCTTATTGACGATGAAACACAGAGTTTGCATCCGAAATTAATACAAAAGGCACAATGCCGACTTAAATAAAAGAGGACTAACACTCTAAGTTTCTATAATTTGAACCTCTCCTGTGAGTCTAGTTTTAGATTTAGATGCTTTATTTCAGGTTTACTGTATTCCTTGGACCTTCTTATTGACGATGAAACACACAAATTGCATCCGAATTTAATACAAATGGCACAATGTCGACTTAAGTACAAGAGGACTGACACTCTCACTTTCTATGATTTGAACCTCTCCTGTGAGTCCAGTTTTAGATTCCGATGCTTCACTTCAGGTTTACAGTATACCTTGCACCCTCTTATTGACGATGAAACACAGAAATTGCATCCGAATTTAATACAAAAGGCACAATGCCGACTTAAGTACAAGAGGACTGAGATTCTAACTTTCTATGATTTGAAACTCTCCTGTGAGTCCAGTTTTAGATTCCGATGCTTCACTTCAGGTTTACTGTATCCCTTGGACCTTCTTATTGACGAGGAAACACAGAAATTGCATCCGAATTTAATACAAAAGGCACAATACCGACTTAAGTACAAGAGGAGTGACACTCTATGTATCTATGATTTGAATCTCTCCTGTGAGTTCAGTTTTAGATTCCGATGCTTCACTTGAGGTTTACTGTATTCTTTGGACCTTCTTATTGACGATGAAACACAGAAATTGCATCGGAATTAAATTCAAAAAGCACAATGCCGACCTAAGTAGATGAGGACTGACACTCTCACTTTCTAGGATTTGAACCTCTCCTGTGAGTCCAGTTTTGGATTCCGATGCTTCACTTCAGGTTTACTGTATCCCTTGGACCTTCTTATTGACGATGAAACACAGAAATTGCACCCGAATGTAATACAAATGGCACAATGCCGACTTAAGTACAACAGGACTGACACTCTCACTTTCTATGATTTGAACCTCTCCTGTGAGTCCAGTTTCAGATTCCGATGCATCACTTCAGGTTAACTGTATCCCTTGGACCTTCTAATTAACGATGAAACACAGAGTTGGCATCCGAATTTAATACAAAAGTCACAATGCCGACTTAAGTACAAAAGGACTGACACTCTAACTTTCTATGATTTGAACCTCTCCTGTGAGTCCAGTTTGAGATTCCGAAGCTTCACTTCAGGTTTACTGTATCCCTTGGACCTTCTTATTGACGATGAAACACAGAAATTCCATCCGAATTTAATACAAAAGGCACAATGGCGACTTAAGTACAAGACTAGTGACACTCTCACTTTCAATGATGTGAACCTCTCCTGTGAGTCCAGTTTCAGATTCCGATACTTCACTTCAGGTTTACTGCATGCCTTGCACCTTCTTATTGACTATGAAACACAGAAATTGCATCGGAATTAAATTCGAAATGCACAATACCGACTTAACTACAAGAGGACTGCCACTCTCACTTTCTATGATTTGAACCTCTCCTATGAGTCCAGTTTTAGATCCCGATGCTTCACTTCAGGTTTACTGTATCCCTTGGACCTATTTATTGACGATGAAACACAGAGTTTGCATCCGAATTTAATACAAAAGGTACAATGCCGACTTAAGTACAAGAGAACTGACACTCTTACTTTCTATGAATTGAACCTCTCCTGTGAGTCCAGTTTCAGATTCCGATACTTCACTTCAGGTTTACTGCATGCCTTGCACCTTCTTATTGACTATGAAACACAGAAATTGCATCGGAATTAAATTCGAAATGCACAATACCGACTTAACTACAAGAGGACTGACACTCTCTCTTTCTATGATTTGAACCTCTCCCGTGAGTCCGGTTTAAATTCCGATGCTTCACTTCAGGTTTACTGTATACCTTGCACCTTCTTATTGACAATGAAACATAGAAATTGCATCGGAATTTAATGCAAAAGCCACAATGCCGACTTAAATAAAAGAGGACTAACACACTAACTTTCTATGATTTGAACCTCTCCTGTGAGTCCTGTTTTAGATTCCAATGCTTCACTTCAGGTTTATTGTATCCCTTGGACCTTCCTATTGACGATGAAACACAGAAATTGCATCCGAATTTAATACAAATGCCACAATGTCGACGTAAGTACAAGAGGACTAACACTCTCACTTTCTATGATTTGAACCTCTCCTGTGAGTCCAGTTTTAGATTCCGATGCTTCACTTCAGATTTACAGTATACCTTGCACCTTCTTATTGACGATGAAACACAGAAATTGCATCCGAATTTAATACAAAAGGCACAATGCCGACTTAAGTACAAGAGGACTGACATTCTAACTTTCTATGATTTGAACCTCTGCAGTGAGCCCAGTTTTAAATTCCGATGCTTCACTTCAGGTTTACTGTATCCCTTGGACCTTCTTATTGACGATGAAACACAGAAATTGCATCCGAATTTAATACAAAAGGCACAATGCCGACTTAAGTAAAAGAGGACTGACACTCTAACATTCTATGATTTGAACCTCTCCTGCGAGTGCAGTTTTAGATTCCGATGCTTCACTTAAGGTTTACTGTATCCCTTGGACCTTCTTATTGCCGATGAAACACAGAAATTGCATCCGAATTTAATACAAAAGGCACAATACCGACTAAAGTACAAGAGGAGTGACACTATAACTTTCAATGATTTGAATCTCTCCTGTGAGTCCAGTTTTAGACTCCGATGCTTCGCTTCAGGGTTACTGTATCCCTTGGACCTTCTTAATGACGATGAAACACAGAAATTGCATCGGGATTAAATTCAAAAGGCACAATGCCGACGTAAGTAGAAGAGGACTGACACTCTCACTTTCTATGATTTGAACCTCTCCTGTGAGTCCAGTTTTAGATTCCGATGCTTCACTTCAGGTTTACTGTATCCCTTGGACCTTCTTATTGACGATGAAACACAGAGTTTGCATCCGAATTTAATACAAAAGGTACAATGCCGACTTAAGTACAAAAGGACTGACACTCTAACTTTCTATGATATGAACGTCTCCTGTGAGTCCAGTTTAAGATTCCGATGCTTCACTTCAGGTTTACTGTATCCCTTGGATCTTCATATTGACGATGAAACGCAGAAATTCCATCCGAATTTAATACAAAAATCACAATGGCGACTTAAGTACAAGAGGACTGACACTCTCACTTTCTACGATTTGAACCTCTCCTGTGAGTCCAGTTTTAGATTCCGATGCTTCACTTCAGTTTTACTGTATCCCTTGGACCTTCTTATTGACGATGAAACACAGAAATTTCATCCGAATTTAATACAAATGCAACAATGCCGACTTAAGTACAAGAGGACTGACATTCTAACTTTCTATGATTTGAACCTCTCCTGTGAGTCCAGTTTCAGATTCCGATGCATCACTTCAGGTTTACTGTATCCCTTGGACGTTCTAATTGACGATGAAACACAGAGTTTGCATCCATATATAATACAAAAGGTACAATGCTGACTTAAGTACAAGAGGAATGACACTCTTACTTTCTATGATTTGAAGCTCTCCTGTGAGTCCGGTTTTAGATTCCGATGTTTCACTTCAGGTTTACTGTATCCCTTGGACCTTCTTATTGACGATGAAACACAGAATTTGCATCGGAATTAAATTCAAGACGCACAATGCCGTCTTAAGTAAAAGAGGACTGACACTCTCATTTTCTATGATTTGAACCTCTCCTGTGAGTCCAGTCTTAGATTCCAATGCTTCATTCCAGGTTTACTGTATCCCTTGGACCTTATTATTAACGATGAAACACAGAAATTGCATCGGAATTAAATTCAAAAATCACAATGCAGAGTTAAGTACAAGAGGAATGACACTCTAACTTTCTATGATTTGAACCTCTCCTGTGAGTCCAGTTTTAGATTCCAATGCTTCAATTCAGGCCTACTGTATCCCTTGGACCCTCTTATTGACGATGAAACACAGAGTTTGCATCCGAAATTAATACAAAAGGCACAATGCCGACTTAAGTACAAGAGGACTGACACTCTAACTTTCTGTGAGTTGAACCTCTCCTGTGAGTCCAGTTTTAGATTCCGATGCTTTACTTAAGGTTTACTGTATCCCTCGGACCTTCTTATTGATGATGAAACACAGAAATAGCATCCGAATTTAATACAAAAGGCACAATACCGACTTAAGTACAAGAGGAGTGACATTCTAGCTTTCTATGATTTGAATCTCTCCTGTGAGTTCAGTTTTAGATTCCGATGCTTCACTTCAGGTTTACTGTATCCTTTGGACCTTGTTATTGTCGATGAAACACAGAAATTGCATCGGAAATTAAATTCAAAAGGCACAAAGCCGACCTAAGTAGAAGAGGACTGACACTCTCACTTTCTATGATTTGAACCTCTCCTGTGAGTCCAGTATTGGATTCCGATGCTTGACTTCATTTTTACTGTATCCCTTGGACCTTCTTATTGACGATGAAACACAGAAATTGCATCCGAATTTAATACAAAAGGCACAATGGCGACATAAGTACAAGACTACTGACACTCTCACTTTCTATGATGTGAACCTCTCCTGTGAGACCAGTTTCAGATTCCGATGCTTCACTTCAGGTTTACTGCATACCTTGTACCTTCTTATTGACGATGAAACACAGAAATTGCATCGGAATTAAATTCAAAGTGCACAATACCGACGTAACTACAAGAGGACTGACACTCTCACTTTCTATGATTTGAACCTCTCCTATGAGTCCAGTTTTAGATCCCGATGCTTCACTTCAGGTTTACTGTATCCCTTGGACCTTTTTATTGACGATGAAACACAGAGTTTGCATCCAAATTTAATACAAAAGATACAATGCCGACTTAAGTACAAGAGGACTGACACTCTTACTTTGTATGATTTGAACCTCTCCTGTGAGTCCAGTTTTAGATTCCAATGTTTCACTTCAGGTTTACTATATTCCTTGGACCTTCTTATTGACTATGAAACACAGGAATTACATCCGAATTAAATACAAATGGCACAATGCCAACTTATGTACAAGAGGACTGACACTCTCTCTTTCTATGATTTGAACCTCTCCTGTGAGTCCGGTTTTAAATTCCGATGCTTCACTTCAGGTTTACAGTATAGCTTGCACCTTCTTATTGACGATGAAACATAGAAATTGCATCGGAATTTAATGCAAAAGCCACAATGCCGACTTAAGTACAAGAGGACTGAGATTCTAACTTTCTATGATTTGAAACTCTCCTGTGAGTCCAGTTTTAGATTCCGATGCTTCACTTCAGGTTTACTGTATCCCTTGGACCTTCTTATTCACGATGAAACACAGAAATTGCATCCGAATTTAATACAAAAGGCACAATACCGACTTAAGTACAAGAGGAGTGACACTCTATGTACCTATGATTTGAATCTCTCCTGTGAGTTCAGTTTTAGATTCCGATGCTTCACTTCAGGTTTACTGTATTCTTTGGACCTTCTTATTGACGATGAAACACAGAAATTGCATCGGAATTAAATTCAAAAGGCACAATGCCGACCTAAGTAGATGAGGACTGACACTCTCACTTTCTAGGATTTGAACCTTTCCTGTGAGTCCAGTTTTAGATTCCGATGCTTCACTTCAGGTTTACTGTATCCCTTGGACCTTCTTATTGACGATGAAACACAGAAATTGCACCCGAATTTAATACAAATGGCACAATGCCGACTTAAGTACAAGAGGACTGACACTCTCACTTTCTATGATTTGAACCTCTTCTGTGAGTCCAGTTTCAGATTCCGATGCATCACTTCAGGTTTACTGTATCCCTTGGACCTTCTAATTGACGATGAAACACAGAGTTGGCATCCGAATATAATACAAAAGTCACAGTGCCGACTTAAGTACAAAAGGACTGACACTATAACTTTCTATGATTTGAACCTCTCCTGTGAGTCCAGTTTGAGATTCCGAAGCTTCACTTCAGGTTTACTGTATCCCTTGGACCTTCTTATTGACGACGAAACACAGAAATTCCATCCGAATTAAATACAAAAGGCACAATGGCGACTTAAGTACAAGACTAGTGACACTCTCACTTTCAATGATGTGAACCTCTCCTGTGAGTCCAGTTTCAGATTCCGATACTTCACTTCAGGTTTACTGCATACCTTGCACCTTCTTATTGACTATGAAACACAGAAATTGCATCGGAATTAAATTCGAAATGCACAATACCGACTTAACTACAAGAGGACTGCCACTCTCACTTTCTATGATTTGAACCTCTCCTATGAGTCCCGTTTTAGATCCCGATGCTTCACTTCAGGTTTACTGTATCCCTTGGACCTATTTATTGACGATGAAACACAGAGTTTGCATCCGAATTTAATACAAAAGGTACAATGCCGACTTAAGTACAAGAGGACTGACACTCTTACTTTCTATGAATTGAACCTCTCCTGTGAGTCAAGTTTTAGATTCCGATGTTTCAATTCAGGTTTACTGTATTCCTTGGACCTTCTTATTGACTATGAAACACAGTAATTGCATCCGAATTTAATACAAATGGCACAATGCCAACTTAAGTACAAGAGGACTGACACTCTCTCTTTCTATGATTTGAACCTCTCCTGTGAGTCCGGTTTTAAATTCCGATGCTTCACGTAAGGTTTACTGTATACCTTGCACCTTCTTATTGACAATGAAACATAGAAATTGCATCGGAATTTAATGCAAAAGCCACAATGCCGACTTAAATAAAAGAGGACTAACACACTAACTTTCTATGATTTGAACCTCTCCTGTGAGTCCAGTTTTAGATTCCAATGCTTCACTTCAGGTTTATTGTATCCCTTGGACCTTCCTATTGACGATGAAACACAGAAATTGCATCCGAATTTAATACAAATGCCACAATGTCGACGTAAGTACAAGAGGACTAACACTCTCACTTTCTATGATTTGAACCTCTCCTGTGAGTCCAGTTTTAGATTCCGATGCTTCACTTCAGATTTACAGAATACCTTGCACCTTCTTATTGACGATGAAACACAGAAATTGCATCCGAATTTAATACAAAAGGCACAATGCCGACTTAAGTAAAAGAGGACCGACACTCTAACATTCTATGATTTGAACCTCTCCTGCGAGTGCAGTTTTAGATTCCGATGCTTCACTTAAGGTTTACTGTATCCCTTGGACCTTCTTATTGCCGATGAAACACAGAAATTGCATCCGAATTTAATACAAAAAGCACAAAACCGACTAAAGTAGAAGAGGAGTGACACTATAACTTTCAATGATTTGAATCTCTCCTGTGAGTCCGGTTTTAAACTCCGATGCTTCACTTCAGGGTTAGTGTATCCCTTGGACCTTCTTAATGACGATGAAACACAGAAATTGCATCGGGATTAAATTCAAAAGGCACAATGCCGACGTAAGTAGAAGAGGACTGACACTCTCACTTTCTATGATTTGAACCTCTCCTGTGAGTCCAGTTTTAGATTCCGATGCTACACGACAGGTTTACTGTATCCCTTGGACCTTCTTATTGACGATGAAACACAGAGTTTGCATCCGAATTTAATACAATAGGTACAATGCCGACTTTAGTACAAAAGGACTGACACTCTAACTTTCTATGATATGAACGTCTCCTGTGAGTCCAGTTTAAGATTCCGATGCTTCACTTCAGGTTTACTGTATCCCTTGGATCTTCTTATTGACGATGAAACACAGAAATTCCATCCGAATTTAATACAAAAATCACAATGGCGACTTAAGTACAAGAGGACTGACACTCTCACTTTCAACGATTTGAACCTCTCCCGTGAGTCCATTTTTAGATTCCGATGCTTCACTTCAGTTTTACTGTATCCCTTGGACCTTCTTATTGACGATGAAACACAGAAATTTCATCCGAATTCAATACAAATGCAACAATGCCGACTTAAGTACAAGAGGACTGACATTCTAACTTTCTATGATTTGAACCTTTCCTGTGAGTCCAGTTTCAGATTCCGATGCATCACTTCAGGTTTACTGTATCCCTTGGACCTTCTAATTGACGATGAAACACAGAGTTTGCATCCATATATAATACAAAAGGTACAATGCTGACTTAAGTACAAGAGGAATGACACTCTTACTTTCTATGATTTGAAGCTCTCCTGTGAGTCCGGTTTTAGATTCCGATGTTTCACTTCAGGTTTACTGTATTCCTTGGACCTTCTTATTGACTATGAAACACAGGAATTGCATCCGAATTTAATACAAATGGCACAATGTCGACTTAAGTACAAGAGGACTGACACTCTCACTTTCTATGATTTGAACCTCCCCTGTGAGTCCAGTTTTAGATTCCGATGCTTCACTTTATTTTTACAGTATACCTTGCAAGTTCTTATTGACGATGAAACACAGAAATTGCATCCGAATTTAATACAAAAGTCACAATGGCGACTTAAGTACAAGAGGACTGACACTCTCTTTTTCTATGATTTGAACCTCTCCTGTGAGTCCAGTTTTTGATTCCGATGCTTCACTTCAGTTTTACTGTATCCCTTGGACCTTCTTATTGACGAAGAAACACAGAAATTTTATCCGAATTTAATACAAATGCCACAATGCCGACTTAAGTACAAGAGGATTGGCACTCTAACTTTCCATGATTTGAACCTCTCCTGTGAGTCCAGTCTCAGATTCCGATGCTTCACTCCAGGTTTACTGTATCCCTGGGACCTCCTTATTGACGATGAAAGACAGAAATTGCATCCGAATTAAATTCAAAAATCACAATGCCGACTTCAGTACAAGAGGACGGAAACTCTAACTTTCTATGATTTGAACCTCTCCTGTGAGTCCAGTTTTAGATTCCGATGCTTCACTTCAGGTTTACTGTATCCCTTGGACCTGCTTATTGACGATGAAACACAGAGTTTGCATCCGAATTTAATACAAAAGGTACAATGCCGACTTAAGTACAAGAGGACTGACACTCTAACTTTCTATGATTTGAACCTCTCCTGTGAGTCCAGTTTAAGCTTCCGATGCATCACTTCAGGTATACTGTATCCCTTGGACCTTCTTATTGACGATGAAACACAGAAATTGCATCCGAATTTAATACAAAAATCACAATGGCGACTAAAGTACAAGAGTACTGACACTCTCACTTTCTATGAATTGAACCTCTCCTGTGAGTCCAGTTTTAGATTCTGATGCTTCACTTCAGGTTTACTGTATCCCATGGACCTTCTTATTGACGATGAAACACAGAAATTCCATCCTAATTAAATACAAATTCCACAATGCCAGCTTAAGTACAAGAGTACTGACACTCTCACTTTCTATGATTTGAACCTCTCCCTTCAGTCCAGTTTTAGATTCCGATGCTTAACTTCAGGTTCACTGTATACCTTGCTCCTTCGTATTGACGATGAGACACAGAAATTGCATCCGAATTTAATACAAAAGGCACAATGCCGACTTAAGT
The DNA here is from genome assembly GCF_021461395.2 of Schistocerca americana. Taxonomy (NCBI): domain Eukaryota; kingdom Metazoa; phylum Arthropoda; class Insecta; order Orthoptera; family Acrididae; genus Schistocerca; species Schistocerca americana. Next base: position 8,864,733 of record NC_060128.1, on the reverse strand, counting down.
ACAAGAGGACTGACTTTCTAACTTTCTATGATTTGAACCTCTCCTGCGTATCCAGTTTTAGATTCCGATGCTTCACTTCAGGTTTACTGTATCCCTTGGACATTCTTATTGACGATGAAATACAGAAATTGCTCCCCAATTTAATACAAAAGCACAATATCGACTCAAGTACAAGAGGAGTGACACTCTAACTTTCTATGATTTGAACTTCTCCTGTGGGTCCAGTTTTAGATTCCGATGCTTCACTTCAGGTTTATTGTATCCCTTGGACCTTCTTATTGACGATGAAACACAGAAATTGCATCCGAATTTAACACAAATGCCACAATGCCGACATAAGTACAAGAGGACGGACACTCTAACTTTCTATGATTTGAACCTCTCCTGTGAGTCCAGTTTTAGATTCCGATGCTTCACTTCAGGTTTACTGTATCCCTTGGACCTTCTTATTGACGATGAAAAACAGAAGTTGCATCCGAATTTAATACAAAAGGCACAATACCGACTTAAGCACAAGAGGAGTGACACTCTAACATTCTATGATTTGAATCTCTCCTGTGAGTCCAGTTTCAGATTCCGATGCTTCACTTCAGGTTTACTGTATCCTTTGCACCTTCTTATTGACGATGAAACACAGAAAATGCATCGGAATTAAATACAAAAGGCACAATGCCGACCCAAGTAGAAGTGGACTATTACTCTCATTTTCTATGATTTGAACCTCTCCTGTGAGTCCAGTTTTAGATTCCGATGCTTCACATCAGGTTTACTGTATACCTTGCACCTTCTTATTGACGATGAAACACAGAAATTGCATCGGAAATAAATTCAAAAGACACAATGCCGACTTAGGTACAAGAGGACTGACATTCTCAGTTTCTATGATGTAAACCTCTCCTGTGAGTCCAGTTTTCGGTTCCGATGCTTCACTTCAGGTTTACTGTATCCCTTGGACCTGCTTATTGACGATGAAACACAGAGTTTGCATCCGAATTTAATACAAAATGTACAATGCCGACTTAAGTACAAGAGGACTGAAACTCTAACTTTCTATGATTTGAACCTCTCCTGTGAGTCCAGTTAAAGCTTCCGATGCATCACTTCAGGTATACTGAATCCCTTGGACCTTCTTATTGACGATGAAACACAGAAATTGCACCCGAATTTAATACAAAAATCACAATGGCGTCTAAAGTACAAGAGTAGTGACACTCTCTCTTTCTATGAATTGAACCTCTACTGTGAGTCCAGTTTTAGATTCCTATGCTTCACTTCAGGTTTATTGTATCCCTTGGACCTTAATATTGACGGTGAAACACAGATATTTCATCCTAATTAAATACAAATGCCATAATGCCGACTTAGGTACAAGAGGACTGACACTCTCATTTTCTATGATTTGAACCACTCCTGTGAGTCCAGTTTTAGATTCCGATGCTTCACTTCAGGTTTACTGAATACCTTGCTCCTTCTTATTGGCGATGAAACACAGAAATTGCATCCGAATTTAATACAAAGGGCACAATGCCGACTTAAGTACAAGAGGACTGACATTCTAACTTTCTATGATTTGAACCTCTCCTGTGAATCCAGTTTTAGATTCCGATGCTTCACTTCAGGTTTACTGTACCCCTTCGACATTCTTATTGACGATGAAACACAGAAATTGCTCCCCAATTTAATACAAAAGCACAATACCGACTCAAGTACAAGAGGAGTGACACTCTCACTTTCTATGATTTGAACCTTTCCTGTGAGTCCAGTTTTAGATTCCGATTCTTCACTTCAGGTTTACTGTATCCCTTGGACCTTCTTATTGACGATGAAACACAGAAATTGCACCCGAATTTATTACAATTGACACAATGCCGACTCAAGTACAAGAGGACTGACACTCTCACTTTCTATGATTTGAACCTCTCCTAAGAGTCCAGTTATAGATTCCGATGCTTCACTTCAGGTTTACTATATCCCTTGGACCTTCTTATTGAAGATGAAACACAGAAATTGCATCGGAATTAAATTCAAAACGCACAATGCCGACTTAAGTAAAAGAGGACTGACACTCTCACTTTCTATGACTTGAATCTCTCCTGTGAGTCCAGTTTCAGATTATGATGCTTCACTCCAGGTTTACTGTATCCCTTGGACCTTCTTATTGACGACGAAACACAGAAATTGCATCCGAATTTAATACAAATGGCACATTACCAACTTGGTGCAAGAGGAGTGACACTCTAACTCTCTATGATTTGAACCTCTCTTGTGAGTCCAGTTTTAGATTCTGATGCTTCACTTCAGGTTTACTGTATCCCTTAAACCTTCTTATTGACGATGAAACACAGAAATTGAATCCGAATTTAATACAAATGGCACAATGCCGACTTAAGTACAAGAGGACTGACACACTCACATTCTATGATTTGAACTTCTCCTGTGAGTCAGTTTTAGATTCCGATGCTTCACTTCAGGTTTACTGTATCCCTTGGACCTTCTTATTGACGATGAAACACAGAAATTGCATCGGAATTAAATTCAAAACGCACAATGCCGATTTAAGTAAAAGAGGACTGACACTCTAACTTCCTATGATCTGAACCTCTCCTGTGAGTCCAGTTTTAGATTCCGATGCTTAACTTCAGGTTTACTGTATCCCTTGGACCTTCTTATTGACGATGAAACACAGAAATTGCATCTGAATTAATTTCAAAAATCACAATGCCGACTTAAGTACAAGAGGACTGACACTCTAACATTCTATGATATGATCCTCTCCTGTGAGTCCAGTTTTAGATTCCGATGCTTCACTTCAAGTTTACTGTATCCCTTGGACGTTCTTATTGAAGATGAAACACAGAGTTTGCATCGAAATTTAATACAAAAGGCACAATGCTGACTTAAGTAAAAGAGGACTGACACTCTAACTTTCTAATATTTGAACCTCTCCTGTGAGTCCAGTTTTAGATTCCGATGCTTCACTTCAGGTTTACTGTATCCCTTGGACCTTCTTATTGACGATGAAACACATAAATTGCATCCGAATTTAATAAAAAAGGCACAATACCGACTTAAGTACAAGAGGAGTGACACTCTAACTATCTATGATTTGAATCTCTCCTGTGAGTCCAGTTTCAGATTCCGATGCTTCAGTTCAGGTTTACTGTATCCCTTGGACGTTCTTATTGATGATGAAACACAGAAATTGCATCCGAAATTAATACAAATGACACAACGCCGACTTAAGTACAAGAGGACTGACACTCTCACTTTCTGTGATTTGAACTTCTCCTGAGAGTCCAGTTTTAGATTGCGATGCTTCACGTCAGGTTTACTGTATCCCTTCGACCCTCTTATTGAAGATGAAACACAGAAATTGCATCGGAATTAAATTCATAACGCACAATGCCCACTTAAGTAAAAGATGACTGACAATCTCACTTTCTATGATTTGAATCTCTCCTGTGAGTCCAGCTTTAGATTCCGATGCTTCACCTCAGGTTTACTGTATCCCTTGGACCTTCTTATTGACGATGAAACACAGAGTTTGCATCCAAATGTAATATAAAAGGCACAATGCCGACTTAAGTACAAGAGGACTGACACTCTAACTTTCTATGATTTGAACCTCTCCTGTGAGTTCAGTTTTAGATTCCGATGCTTCACTTCAGGTTTACTGTATCCCTTGCACCTTCTTATTGACGATGAAACACAGAAATTGCATCCGAATTTAATACAAAAATCACAATGGCGAATAAAGTACAAGAGTAATGACACTCTCACTTTCTATGATTTGAACCTCTCCTGTGAGTCCAGTTTTAGATTCCGATGCTTCACTTCAGGTTTACTGTAGCCCCTGGACATTCTTATTGACGATGAAACACAGATATTTCATCCTAATTAAATACAAATGCCACAATGCCGACTTATGTACAAGAGGACAGACACTCTCATTTTCTATGATTTGAACCTCTCCTGTGAGTCCAGTTTTAGATTCCGATGCTTCACTTCAGGTTTCCTGAATACCTTGCTCCTTCTTATTGACGATGAAACACAGAAATTGCATCCAAATTTAATACAAATGGCACAATACCAACTTGGTACAAGAGGAGTGACACTATAACTCTCTATGATTTGAACCTCTCTTGTGAGTCCAGTTTTAGATTCTGATGCTTCACTTAAGGTCTACTGTATGCCTTAAACATTCTTATTGACGATGAAACACAGAAATTGAATCTGAATTTAGTACAAAAGGCACAATGCCGACTTAAGTACAAGAGGACTGACATTCTAACTTTCTATGATTTGAAACTCTCCTCTGAGTCCAGTTTTAGATTCCGATGCTTCACTTTAGGTTCACTGTATCCCTTGGACCTTCTTTTTGACGATGAAACACAGAAATTGCACCCGAATTAAATACAAAAGGCACAATACCGACTCAAGTACAAGAGGAGTGACACTCTAACTTTCTATGATTTGAATCTCTCCTGTGAGTACAGTTTTTGATTCCGATGCTTCACTTCAGGTTTACTGTATCCCTAGGACCTTCTTATTGATGATGAAACACAGAAATTGCCCCCGAAATTAATACAAATGGCACAATGCCGACTTAAGTACAAGAGGACTGACACTCTCACTTTCTATGATTTGATCCTCTCCTGTGAGTCCAGTTTTAGATTCCGATGCTTCACTTCAGGTTTACTGTATCCCTTGGACCTTCTTATTGACGATGAAACACAGAAATTGCATCGGAATTAAATTCAAAACGCACAATGCCGACTTAAGTAAAAGAGGACTGACACTCTAACTTTCTATGATCTAAACCTCTCCTGTGAGTCCAGTTTTACATTCCGATGCTTAACTTCAGGTTTACTGTATCCCTTGGACCTTGTTATTGACGATCAAACACAGAAATTGCATCTGAATTAAATTCAAAAATCATAATGCCGACTTAAGTACAAGAGGACTGACACTCTAACATTCTATGATTTGATCCTCTCCTGTGAGTCAAGTTTTAGATTCCGATGCTTCACTTCAAGTTTACTGTATCCCTTGGACCTTCGTATTGAAGATGAAACACAGAGTTTGCATCCAAATTTAATACAAAAGGCACAATGCTGACTTAAGTAAAAGAGGACTGACACTCTAACTTTCTATGATTTGAACCTCTCCTGTGAGTCCCGTTTTAGATTCCGATGCTTCACTTCAGGTTTACTGTATCCCTTGGACCTTCTTATTGACGATGAAACACATAAATTGCATCCAAATTTAATAAAAAAGGCACAATACCGACTTAAGTACAAGAGGAGTGACACTCTAACTATCTATGATTTGAATCTCTCCTGTGAGTCCACTTTTACATTCCGATGCTTCACTTCAGGTTTACTGTATCCCTTGGACCTTCTTATTGACGATGAAACACAGAAATTGCTCCCGAATTTAATACAAATGACACAATGCCGACTTAAGTACAAGAGCATTCACACTCTCACTTTCTATGATTTGAACCTCTCCTGTGGGCCCAGTTTTAGAGTCCGATGCTTCACTTCAGGTTTACTGAATACCTTGCTCCTTCTTATCGACGATGAAACACAGCAATTGCATCCGAAATTAATACAAAGGGCACAATGCCGACTTAAGTACAAGAGGACTGACATTGTAACGTTCTATGATTTGAACCTCTCCTGTGAATCCAGTTTTAGATTCCGATGCTTCACTTCAGGATTACTGTACCCCTTGGACATTCTTATTGACGATGAAACACAGAAATTGCTCCCCAATTTAATGCAAAAGCACAATACCGACTCAAGTACAAGAGGAGTGACACTCTCACTTTCTATGATTTGAACCTTTCCTGTGAGTCCAGTTTTAGATTCCGATGCTTCACTTCAGGTTTACTGTATCCCTTGTACCTTCTTATTGACGATGAAACACAGAAATTGCACCCGAATTTAATACAAATGACACAATGCCGACTTAAGTACAAGAGGACTGACACTCTCACTTTCTATGATTTGAACCTCTCCTAAGAGTCGAGTTTTAGATTCCGATGCTTCACTTCAGGTTTACTGTATCACTTGGACCTTCTTATTGAAGATGAAACACAGAAATTGCATCGGAATTAAATTCAAAACGCACAATGCCGAACTAAGTAAAAGAAGGCTGACACTCTCACTTTCTATGATTTGAACCTCTCCTGTGAGTCCAGTTTAAGATTCCGATGCTTTACTTCAGGTTTACTGTATCGCTTGGACCTTCTTATTGACGATGAAACACAGAAATTGCATCCGAATTTAATTCAAATGCTACAATGCCGACTCAACTACAAGAGTACTGACACTCACACTTTCTATGATTTGAACCTCTCCTGTGAGTCTAGTTTTACTTTCCGATGCTTCACTTCAGGTTTACTGTATACCTTGCACCTTCTTATTGACGATGAAACACAGAAATTGATTCCGATTTAAAACAAAAATCACAATTGCGACTAAAGTACAAGAGTACTGACACTCTCACTTTCTATCATTTGAACCTCTCCTGTGAGTCCAGTTTTAGATTCCGATGCTTCACTTCAGGTTTACTGTATCCCTTGGACCTTCTTATTGACGATGAAACACAGAGTTTGCATCCAAATTTAATATAAAAGGCACAATGCCGACTTAAGTAAAGGAGGACTGACACTCTAACTTTCTATGATTTGAACCTCTCCTGTGAGTCCAGTTTTAGATTCCGATGCTTCACTTCAGGTTTACTGTATCCCTTGCACCTTCTTATTGACGATGAAACACAGAAATTGCATCGGAATTTAATACAAAAATCACAATGGCGACTAAAGTACAAGAGTACTGACACTCTCACTTTCTATGATTTGAACCTCTCCTGTGAGTCCAGTTTTAGATTCCGATGCTTCACTTCAGGTTTACTGTATCCCTTGGACCTTCTTATTGACGATGAAACACAGATATTTCATCCAAATTAAATACAAATGCCACAAAGCCGACTTAAGTACAAGAGGACTGACACTCTCATTTTCTATGATTTGAACCTCCCCTGTGAGTCCAGTTTTAGATTCCGATGCTTCACTTCAGGTTTACTGAATACCTTGCTCCTTCTTATTGACGATGTAACACAGAAATTGCATCCGAATTTAATACAAATGGCACAATACCAACTTGGTACAAGAGGAGTGACACTCTAACCCTCTATGATTTGAACCTCTCTTGTGAGTCCAGTTTTAGATTCTGATGCTTCACTTCAGGTCTACTGTATCCCTTAAACCTTCTTATTGACGATGAAACACAGAAATTGAATCCGAATTTAGTACAAAAGGCACAATGCCGACTTAAGTACAAGAGGACTGACATTCTAACTTTCTATGATTTGAAACTCTCCTGTGAGTCCAGCTTTAGATTCCGATGCTTCACTTTAGGTTCACTGTATCCCTTGGACATTCTTATTGACGATGAAACACATAAATTGCATCCGAATTTAATAAAAAAGGCACAATACCGACTTAAGTACAAGAGGAGTGACACTCTAACTTTCTATGATGTGAACCTTTCCTGTGAGTCCAGTTTTAGATTCCGATGCTTCACTTCAGGTTTACTGTATCTCTTGCACCTTCTTATTGACGATGAAACACAGAAATTGCACCCGAATTTAATGCAAATGACACAATGCCGACTTAAGTACAAGAGGACTGACACTCTCACTTTCTATGATTTGAACCTCTCCTAAGAGTCCAGTTTTAGATTCCGATGCTTCACTTCAGGTTTACTGTATCCTTTGGACCTTATTATTGAAGGTGAAACACAGAGTTTGCATCGAAATTTAATACAAAAGGCACAATGCTGACTTAAGTAAAAGAGGACTGACACTCTAACTTTCTAATATTTGAACCTCTCCTGTGAGTCCAGTTTTAGATTCCGATGCTTCACTTCAGGTTTACTGTATCCCTTGGACCTTCTTATTGACGATGAAACACATAAATTGCATCCGAATTTAATAAAAAAGGCACAATACCGACTTAAGTACAAGAGGAGTGACACTCTAACTATCTATGATTTGAATCTCTCCTGTGAGTCCAGTTTCAGATTCCGATGCTTCAGTTCAGGTTTACTGTATCCCTTGGACGTTCTTATTGATGATGAAACACAGAAATTGCATCCGAAATTAATACAAATGACACAACGCCGACTTAAGTACAAGAGGACTGACACTCTCACTTTCTGTGATTTGAACTTCTCCTGAGAGTCCAGTTTTAGATTGCGATGCTTCACGTCAGGTTTACTGTATCCCTTCGACCCTCTTATTGAAGATGAAACACAGAAATTGCATCGGAATTAAATTCATAACGCACAATGCCCACTTAAGTAAAAGATGACTGACACTCTCACTTTCTATGATTTGAATCTCTCCTGTGAGTCCAGCTTTAGATTCCGATGCTTCACCTCAGGTTTACTGTATCCCTTGGACCTTCTTATTGACGATGAAACACAGAGTTTGCATCCAAATGTAATATAAAAGGCACAATGCCGACTTAAGTACAAGAGGACTGACACTCTCACTTTCTATGATTTGAACCTCTCCTGTGAGTCCAGTTTTAGATTCCGATGCTTCACTTCAGGTTTACTGTAGCCCCTGGACATTCTTATTGACGATGAAACACAGATATTTCATCCTAATTAAATACAAATGCCACAATGCCGACTTATGTACAAGAGGACAGACACTCTCATTTTCTATGATTTGATCCTCTCCTGTGAGTCCAGTTTTAGATTGCGATGCTTCACTTCAGGTTTACTGTATCCCTTGGACCTTCTTATTGACGATGAAACACAGAAATTGCATCGGAATTAAATTCAAAACGCACAATGCCGACTTAAGTAAAAGAGGACTGACACTCTAACTTTCTGTGATCTAAACCTCTCCTGTGAGTCCAGTTTTACATTCCGATGCTTAACTTCAGGTTTACTGTATCCCTTGGACCTTGTTATTGACGATCAAACACAGAAATTGCATCTGAATTAAATTCAAAAATCATAATGCCGACTTAAGTACAAGAGGACTGACACTCTAACATTCTATGATTTGATCCTCTCCTGTGAGTCAAGTTTTAGATTCCGATGCTTCACTTCAAGTTTACTGTATCCCTTGGACCTTCGTATTGAAGATGAAACACAGAGTTTGCATCCAAATTTAATACAAAAGGCACAATGCTGACTTAAGTAAAAGAGGACTGACACTCTAACTTTCTATGATTTGAACCTCTCCTGTGAGTCCCGTTTTAGATTCCGATGCTTCACTTCAGGTTTACTGTATCCCTTGGACCTTCTTATTGACGATGAAACACATAAATTGCATCCAAATTTAATAAAAAAGGCACAATACCGACTTAAGTACAAGAGGAGTGACACTCTAACTATCTATGATTTGAATCTCTCCTGTGAGTCCACTTTTACATTCCGATGCTTCACTTCAGGTTTACTGTATCCCTTGGACCTTCTTATTGACGATGAAACACAGAAATTGCTCCCGAATTTAATACAAATGACACAATGCCGACTTAAGTACAAGAGCATTCACACTCTCACTTTCTATGATTTGAACCTCTCCTGTGGGCCCAGTTTTAGAGTCCGATGCTTCACTTCAGGTTTACTGAATACCTTGCTCCTTCTTATCGACGATGAAACACAGCAATTGCATCCGAAATTAATACAAAGGGCACAATGCCGACTTAAGTACAAGAGGACTGACATTGTAACGTTCTATGATTTGAACCTCTCCTGTGAATCCAGTTTTAGATTCCGATGCTTCACTTCAGGATTACTGTACCCCTTGGACATTCTTATTGACGATGAAACACAGAAATTGCTCCCCAATTTAATGCAAAAGCACAATACCGACTCAAGTACAAGAGGAGTGACACTCTCACTTTCTATGATTTGAACCTTTCCTGTGAGTCCAGTTTTAGATTCCGATGCTTCACTTCAGGTTTACTGTATCCCTTGTACCTTCTTATTGACGATGAAACACAGAAATTGCACCCGAATTTAATACAAATGACACAATGCCGACTTAAGTACAAGAGGACTGACACTCTCACTTTCTATGATTTGAACCTCTCCTAAGAGTCGAGTTTTAGATTCCGATGCTTCACTTCAGGTTTACTGTATCACTTGGACCTTCTTATTGAAGATGAAACACAGAAATTGCATCGGAATTAAATTCAAAACGCACAATGCCGAACTAAGTAAAAGAAGGCTGACACTCTCACTTTCTATGATTTGAACCTCTCCTGTGAGTCCAGTTTAAGATTCCGATGCTTTACTTCAGGTTTACTGTATCGCTTGGACCTTCTTATTGACGATGAAACACAGAAATTGCATCCGAATTTAATTCAAATGCTACAATGCCGACTCAACTACAAGAGTACTGACACTCACACTTTCTATGATTTGAACCTCTCCTGTGAGTCTAGTTTTACTTTCCGATGCTTCACTTCAGGTTTACTGTATACCTTGCACCTTCTTATTGACGATGAAACACAGAAATTGATTCCGATTTAAAACAAAAATCACAATTGCGACTAAAGTACAAGAGTACTGACACTCTCACTTTCTATCATTTGAACCTCTCCTGTGAGTCCAGTTTTAGATTCCGATGCTTCACTTCAGGTTTACTGTATCCCTTGGACCTTCTTATTGACGATGAAACACAGAGTTTGCATCCAAATTTAATATAAAAGGCACAATGCCGACTTAAGTAAAGGAGGACTGACACTCTAACTTTCTATGATTTGAACCTCTCCTGTGAGTCCAGTTTTAGATTCCGATGCTTCACTTCAGGTTTACTGTATCCCTTGCACCTTCTTATTGACGATGAAACACAGAAATTGCATCCGAATTTAATACAAAAATCACAATGGCGACTAAAGTACAAGAGTACTGACACTCTCACTTTCTATGATTTGAACCTCTCCTGTGAGTCCAGTTTTAGATTCCGATGCTTCACTTCAGGTTTACTGTATCCCTTGGACCTTCTTATTGACGATGAAACACAGATATTTCATCCAAATTAAATACAAATGCCACAAAGCCGACTTAAGTACAAGAGGACTGACACTCTCATTTTCTATGATTTGAACCTCCCCTGTGAGTCCAGTTTTAGATTCCGATGCTTCACTTCAGGTTTACTGAATACCTTGCTCCTTCTTATTGACGATGTAACACAGAAATTGCATCCGAATTTAATACAAATGGCACAATACCAACTTGGTACAAGAGGAGTGACACTCTAACCCTCTATGATTTGAACCTCTCTTGTGAGTCCAGTTTTAGATTCTGATGCTTCACTTCAGGTCTACTGTATCCCTTAAACCTTCTTATTGACGATGAAACACAGAAATTGAATCCGAATTTAGTACAAAAGGCACAATGCCGACTTAAGTACAAGAGGACTGACATTCTAACTTTCTATGATTTGAAACTCTCCTGTGAGTCCAGCTTTAGATTCCGATGCTTCACTTTAGGTTCACTGTATCCCTTGGACATTCTTATTGACGATGAAACACATAAATTGCATCCGAATTTAATAAAAAAGGCACAATACCGACTTAAGTACAAGAGGAGTGACACTCTAACTTTCTATGATGTGAACCTTTCCTGTGAGTCCAGTTTTAGATTCCGATGCTTCACTTCAGGTTTACTGTATCTCTTGCACCTTCTTATTGACGATGAAACACAGAAATTGCACCCGAATTTAATGCAAATGACACAATGCCGACTTAAGTACAAGAGGACTGACACTCTCACTTTCTATGATTTGAACCTCTCCTAAGAGTCCAGTTTTAGATTCCGATGCTTCACTTCAGGTTTACTGTATCCTTTGGACCTTATTATTGAAGGTGAAACACAGAAATTGCATCGGAATTAAATTCAAAACGCACAATGCCCACTTAAGTAAAAGATGACTGACACTCTCACTTTCTATGATTTGAATCTCTCCTGTGAGTCCAGTTTCAGATTCCGATGCTTCACTCCAGGTTTACTGTATCCCTTGGATCTTCTTATTGACGTTGAAACACAGAAATTGCATCGGAATTAAATTCAAAAATCACAATCCCGACTTAAGTACAAGAGGACTGTCACTCTAACTTTCTATGATTTGAACCTCTCCTGTGAGTCCAGCTTTAGATTCCGATGCTTCACCTCAGGTTTACTGTATCCCTTGGACCTTCTTATTGACGATGAAACACAGAGTTTGCATCCAAATTTAATATAAAAGGCACAATGCCGACTTAAGTACAAGAGGACTGACACTCTAACTTTCTATGATTTGAACCTCTCCTGTGAGTTCAGTTTTAGATTCCGATGCTTCACTTCAGGTTTACTGTATCCCTTGCACCTTCTTATTGACGATGAATCACAGAAATTGCATCCGAATTTAATACAAAAATCACAATGGCGACTAAAGTACAAGAGTAATGACACTCTCACTTTCTATGATTTGAACCTCTCCTGTGAGTCCAGTTTTAGATTCCGATGCTTCACTTCAGGTTTACTGTAGCCCCTGGACCTTCTTATTGACGATGAAACACAGATATTTCATCCTAATTAAATACAAATGCCACAATGCCGACTTAAGTACAAGAGGACTGACACTCTCATTTTCTATGATTTGAACCTCTCCTGTGAATCCAGTTTTAGATTCCGATGCTTCACTTCGGGTTTACTGTACCCCTTGGACATTCTTATTGACGATGAAACACAGAAATTGCTCCCCAATTTAATACAAAAGCACAATATCGACTCAAGTACAAGAGGAGTGACACTCTCACTTTCTATGATTTGAACCTTTCCTGTGAGTCCAGTTTTAGATTCCGATGCTTCACTTCAGGTTTACTGTATCTCTTGCACCTTCTTATTGACGATGAAACACAGAAATTGCACCCGAATTTAATGCAAATGACACAATGCCGACTTAAGTACAAGAGGACTGACACTCTCACTTTCTATGATTTGAACCTCTCCTAAGAGTCCAGTTTTAGATTCCGATGCTTCACTTCAGGTTTACTGTATCCTTTGGACCTTATTATTGAAATTGAAACACAGAAATTGCATCGGAATTAAATTCAAAACGCACAATGCCCACTTAAGTAAAAGATGACTGACACTCTCACTTTCTATGATTTGAATCTCTCCTGTGAGTCCAGTTTCAGATTCCGATGCTTCACTCCAGGTTTACTGTATCCCTTGGATCTTCTTATTGACGTTGAAACACAGAAATTGCATCGGAATTAAATTCAAAAATCACAATGCCGACTTAAGTACAAGAGGACTGTCACTCTAACTTTCTATGATTTGAACCTCTCCTGTGAGTCCAGCTTTAGATTCCGATGCTTCACCTCAGGTTTACTGTATCCCTTGGACCTTCTTATTGACGATGAAACACAGAGTTTGCATCCAAATTTAATATAAAAGGCACAATGCCGACTTAAGTACAAGAGGACTGACACTCTAACTTTCTATGATTTGAACCTCTCCTGTGAGTTCAGTTTTAGATTCCGACGCTTCACTTCAGGTTTACTGTATCCCTTGCACCTTCTTATTGACGATGAATCACAGAAATTGCATCCGAATTTAATACAAAAATCACAATGGCGACTAAAGTACAAGAGTAATGACACTCTCACTTTCTATGATTTGAACCTCTCCTGTGAGTCCAGTTTTAGATTCCGATGCTTCACTTCAGGTTTACTGTAGCCCCTGGACCTTCTTATTGACGATGAAACACAGATATTTCATCCTAATTAAATACAAATGCCACAATGCCGACTTAAGTACAAGAGGACTGACACTCTCATTTTCTATGATTTGAACCTCTCCTGTGAGTCCAGTTTTAGATTCCGATGCTTCACTTCAGGTTTCCTGAATACCTTGCTCCTTCGTATTGACGATGAAACACAGAAATTGCATCCAAATTTAATACAAATGGCACAATACCAACTTGGTACAAGAGGAGTGACACTCTAACTCTCTATGATTTGAACCTCTCTTGTGAGTCCAGTTTTAGATTCTGATGCTTCACTTAAGGTCTACTGTATCCCTTAAACATTCTTATTGACGATGAAACACAGAAATTGAATCTGAATTTAGTACAAAAGGCACAATGCCGACTTAAGTACAAGAGGACTGACATTCTAACTTTCTATGATTTGAAACTCTCCTGTGAGTCCAGTTTTAGATTCCGATGCTTCACTTTAGGTTCACTGTATCCCTTGGACCTTCTTTTTGACGATGAAACACAGAAATTGCACCCGAATTAAATACAAAAGGCACAATACCGACTCAAGTACAAGAGGAGTGACACTCTAACTTTCTATGATTTGAATCTCTCCTGTGAGTACAGTTTTTGATTCCGATGCTTCACTTCAGGTTTACTGTATCCCTAGGACCTTCTTATTGATGATGAAACACAGAAATTGCACCCGAATTTAATACAAATCGCACAATGCCGACTTAAGTACAAGAGGACTGACACTCTCACTTTCTATGATTTGATCCTCTCCTGTGAGTCCAGTTTTAGATTCCGATGCTTCACTTCAGGTTTACTGTATCCCTTGGACCTTCTTATTGACGATGAAACACAGAAATTGCATCGGAATTAAATTCAAATCGCACAATGCCGACTTAAGTAAAAGAGGACTGACACTCTAACTTTCTATGATCTAAACCTCTCCTGTGAGTCCAGTTTTAGATTCCGATGCTTAACTTCAGGTTTACTGTATCCCTTGGACCTTCGTATTGACGATCAAACACAGAAATTGCATCTGAATTAAATTCAAAAATCATAATGCCGACTTAAGTACAAGAGGACTGACACTCTAACATTCTATGATTTGATCCTCTCCTGTGAGTCTAGTTTTAGATTCCGATGCTTCACTTCAAGTTTACTGTATCCCTTGGATCTTCGTATTGAAGATGAAACACAGAGTTTGCATCCAAATTTAATACAAAAGGCACAATGCTGACTTAAGTAAAAGAGGACTGACACTCTAACTTTCTATGATTTGAACCTCTCCTGTCAGTCCCGTTTTAGATTCCGATGCTTCACTTCAGGTTTACTGTATCCCTTGGCCCTTCTTATTGACGATGAAACACATAAATTGCATCCGAATTTAATAAAAAAGGCACAATACCGACTTAAGTACAAGAGGAGTGACACTCTAACTATCTATGATTTGAATCTCTCCTGTGAGTCCACTTTTAGATTCCGATGCTTCACTTCAGGTTTACTGTATCCCTTGGACCTTCTTATTGACGATGAAACACAGAAATTGCTCCCGAAATTAATACAAATGACACAATGCCGACTTAAGTACAAGAGCATTGACACTCTCACTTTCTATGATTTGAACCTCTCCTGTGGGCCCAGTTTTAGAGTCCGATGCTTCACTTCAGGTTTACTGAATACCTTGCTCCTTCTTATTGACGATGAAACACAGCAATTGCATCCGAAATTAATACAAAGGGCACAATGCCGACTTAAGTACAAGAGGACTGACATTGTAACGTTCTATGATTTGAACCTCTCCTGTGAATCCAGTTTTAGATTCCGATGCTTCACTTCAGGATTACTGTACCCCTTGGACATTCTTATTGACGATGAAACACAGAAATTGCTCCCCAATTTAATGCAAAAGCACAATACCGACTCAAGTACAAGAGGAGTGACACTCTCACTTTCTATGATTTGAACCTTTCCTGTGAGTCCAGTTTTAGATTCCGATGCTTCACTTCAGGTTTACTGTATCCCTTGTACCTTCTTATTGACGATGAAACACAGAAATTGCACCCGAATTTAATACAAATGACACAATGCCGACTTAAGTACAAGAGGACTGACACTCTCACTTGCTATGATTTGAACCTCTCCTAAGAGTCGAGTTTTAGATTCCGATGCTTCACTTCAGGTTTACTGTATCCCTTGGACCTTCTTATTGAAGATGAAACACAGAAATTGCATCGGAATTAAATTCAAAACGCACAATGCCGAACTAAGTAAAAGAAGGCTGACACTCTCACTTTCTATGATTTGAACCTCTCCTGTGAGTCCAGTTTAAGATTCCGATGCTTTACTTCAGGTTTACTGTATCGCTTGGACCTTCTTATTGACGATGAAACACAGAAATTGCATCCGAATTTAATACAAATGCTACAATGCCGACTCAACTACAAGAGTACTGACACTCTCACTTTCTATGATTTGAACCTCTCCTGTGTGTCTAGTTTTACTTTCCGATGCTTCACTTCAGGTTTACTGTATACCTTGCACCTTCTTATTGACGATGAAACACAGAAATTGATTCCGAATTTAATACAAAAATCACAATGGCGACTAAAGTACAAGAGTACTGACACTCTCACTTTCTATCATTTGAACCTCTCCTGTGAGTCCAGTTTTAGATTCCGATGCTTCACTTCAGGTTTACTGTATCCCTTGGACCTTCTTATTGACGATGAAACACAGAGTTTGCATCCAAATTTAATATAAAAGGCACAATGCCGACTTAAGTAAAAGAGGACTGACACTCTAACTTTCTATGATTTGAACCTCTCCTGTGAGTCCAGTTTTAGATTCCGATGCTTCACTTCAGGTTTACTGAATACCTTGCTCCTTCTTACTGACGATGAAACACAGAAATTGCATCCGAATTAAATCAAATGGCACAGTACCAACTTGGTACAAGAGGAGTGACACTCTAACTCTCTATGATTTGAACCTCTCTTGTGAGTCCAGTTTTAGATTCTGATGCTTCACTTCAGGTCTACTGTATCCCTTAAACCTTCTTATTGACGATGAAACACAGAAATTGAATCCGAATTTAGTACAAAAGGCACAATGCCGACTGAAGTACAAGAGGACTGACATTCTAACTTTCTATGATTTGAAACTCTCCTGTGAGTCCAGCTTTGGATTCCGATGCTTCACTTTAGGTTCACTGTATCCCTTGGACCTTCTTATTGACTATGAAACACAGAAATTGCACCCGAATTTAATACAAAAGGCACAATACTGACTTAAGTAAAAGAGGACTGACACTCTAACTTTCTATGATTTGAACCTCTCCTGTGAGTCCCGTTTTAGATTCCGATGCTTCACTTCAGGTTCACTGTATCCCTTGGCCCTTCTTATTGACGATGAAACACATAAATTGCATCCGAATTTAATAAAAAAGGCACAATACCGACTTAAGTACAAGAGGAGTGACACTCTAACTATCTATGATTTGAATCTCTCCTGTGAGTCCACTTTTAGATTCCGATGCTTCACTTCAGGTTTACTGTATCCCTTGGACCTTCTTATTGACGATGAAACACAGAAATCGCTCCCAAAATTAATACAAATGACACAATGCCGACTTAAGTACAAGAGCATTGACACTCTCACTTTCTATGACTTGAACCTCTCCTGTGGGCCCAGTTTTAGAGTCCGATGCTTCACTTCAGGTTTACTGAATACCTTGCTCCTTCTTATTGACGATGAAACACAGCAATTGCATCCGAAATTAATACAAAGGGCACAATGCCGACTTAAGTACAAGAGGACTGACATTGTAACGTTCTATGATTTGAACCTCTCCTGTGAATCCAGTTTTAGATTCCGATGCTTCACTTCAGGATTACTGTACCCCTTGGACATTCTTATTGACGATGAAACACAGAAATTGCTCCCCAATTTAATGCAAAAGCACAATACCGACTCAAGTACAAGAGGAGTGACACTCTCACTTTCTATGATTTGAACCTTTCCTGTGAGTCCAGTTTTAGATTCCGATGCTTCACTTCAGGTTTACTGTATCCCTTGTACCTTCTTATTGACGATAAAACACAGAAATTGCACCCGAATTTAATACAAATGACACAATGCCGACTTAAGTACAAGAGGACTGACACTCTCACTTGCTATGATCTGAACCTCTCCTAAGAGTCGAGTTTTAGATTCCGATGCTTCACTTCAGGTTTACTGTATCCCTTGGACCTTCTTATTGAAGATGAAACACAGAAATTGCATCGGAATTAAATTCAAAACGCACAATGCCGAACTAAGTAAAAGAAGGCTGACACTCTCACTTTCTATGATTTGAACCTCTCCTGTGAGTCCAGTTTAAGATTCCGATGCTTTACTTCAGGTTTACTGTATCGCTTGGACATTCTTATTGACGATGAAACACAGAAATTGCATCCGAATTTAATACAAATGCTACAATGCCGACTCAACTACAAGAGTACTGACACTCTCACTTTCTATGATTTGAACCTCTCCTGTGTGTCTAGTTTTACTTTCCGATGCTTCACTTCAGGTTTACTGTATACCTTGCACCTTCTTATTGACGATGAAACACAGAAATTGATTCCGAATTTAATACAAAAATCACAATGGCGACTAAAGTACAAGAGTACTGACACTCTCACTTTCTATCATTTGAACCTCTCCTGTGAGTCCAGTTTTAGATTCCGATGCTTCACTTCAGGTTTACTGTATCCCTTGGACCTTCTTATTGACGATGAAACACAGAGTTTGCATCCAAATTTAATATAAAAGGCACAATGCCGACTTAAGTAAAAGAGGACTGACACTCTAACTTTCTATGATTTGAACCTCTCCTGTGAGTCCAGTTTTAGATTCCGATGCTTCACTTCAGGTTTACTGAATACCTTGCTCCTTCTTACTGACGATGAAACACAGAAATTGCATCCGAATTTAATACAAATGGCACAGTACCAACTTGGTACAAGAGGAGTGACACTCTAACTCTCTATGATTTGAACCTCTCTTGTGAGTCCAGTTTTAGATTCTGATGCTTCACTTCAGGTCTACTGTATCCCTTAAACCTTCTTATTGACGATGAAACACAGAAATTGAATCCGAATTTAGTACAAAAGGCACAATGCCGACTTAAGTACAAGAGGACTGACATTCTAACTTTCTATGATTTGAAACTCTCCTGTGAGTCCAGCTTTAGATTCCGATGCTTCACTTTAGGTTCACTGTATCCCTTGGACCTTCTTATTTACGATGAAACACAGAAATTGCACCCGAATTTAATACAAAAGGCACAATACCGACTCAAGTAAAAGAGGAGTGACACTCTAACTTTCTATGATGTGAATCTCTCCTGTGAGTACAGTATTTGATTCCGATGCTTCACTTCAGGTTTACTGTATCCCTTGGACCTTCTTATTGACGATGAAACACATAAATTGCATCCGAATTTAATAAAAAAGGCACAATGCCGACTTAAGTACAAGAGGAGTGACACTCTAACTATCTATGATTTGAATCTCTCCTGTGAGTCCACTTTTAGAATCCGATGCTTCACTTCAGGTTTACTGTATCCCTTGGACCTTCTTATTGACGATGAAACACAGAAATTGCACCAGAATTTAATACAAATGACACAATGCCGACTTAAGTACAAGAGGATTGACACTCTCACTTTCTATGATTTGAACCTCTCCTGTGAGTCCAGTTTTAGAGTCCGATGCTTCACTTCAGGTTTACTGAATACCTTGCTCCTTCTTATTGACGATGAAACACAGCAATTGCATCCGAATTTAATACAAAGGGCACAATGCCGACTTAAGTACAAGAGGACTGACATTCTAACTTTCTATGATTTGAACCTCTCCTGTGAATCCAGTTTTAGATTCCGATGCTTCACTTCAGGTTTACTGTACCCCTTGGACATTCTTATTGACGATGAAACACAGAAATTGCTCCCCAATTTAATACAAAAGCACAATATCGACTCAAGTACAAGAGGAGTGACACTCTCACTTTCTATGATTTGAACCTTTCCTGTGAGCCCAGTTTTAGATTCCGATGCTTCACTTCAGGTTTACTGTATCCCTTGCACCTTCTTATTGACGATGAAACACAGAAATTGCACCCGAATTTAATGCAAATGACACAATGCTGACCTAAGTACAAGAGGACTGACACTCTCACTTTCTATGATTTGAACCTCTCCTAAGAGTCCAGTTTTAGATTCCGATGCTTCACTTCAGGTTTACTGTATCCTTTGGACCTTCTTATAGAAGGTGAAACACAGAAATTGCATTGGAATTAAATTCAAAACGCACAATGCCGACTTAAGTAAAAGAAGGCTGACACTCTCACTTTCTATGATTTGAACCTCTCCTGTGAGTCCAGTTTAAGATTCCGATGCTTTACTTCAGGTTTACTGTATCGCTTGGACCTTCTTATTGACGATGAAACACAGAAATTGCATCCGAAGTTAATACAAATGCTACAATGCCGACTCAAGTACAAGAGTACTGACACTCTCACTTTCTGTGATTTGAACCTCTCCTGTGAGTCTAGTTTTACTTTCCGATACTTCACTTCAGGTTTACTGTATACCTTGCACCTTCTTATTGACGATGAAACACTGAAATTGAATCCGAATTTAATACAAAAGGCACAATGCCGACTTAAGTAAAAGAGGACTGACACTCTAACTTTCTATGATCTGAACCTCTCCTGTGAGTCCAGTTTTAGATTCCGATGCTTAACTTCAGGTTTACTGTATCCCTTGGACCTTCTTATTGACGATCAAACACAGAAATTGCATCTGAATTAAATTCAAAAATCATAATGCCGACTTAAGTACAAGAGGACTGACACTCTAACATTCTATGATTTGATCCTCTCCTGTGAGTCCAGTTTTAGATTCCGATGCTTCACTTCAAGTTTACTGTATCCCTTGGACCTTCTTATTGAAGATGAAACACAGAGTTTGCATCGAAATTTAATACAAAAGGCACAATGCTGACTTAAGTAAAAGAGGTCTGACACTCTAACTTTCTATGATTTGAACCTCTCCTGTGAGTCCAGTTTTAGATTCCGATGCTTCACTTCAGGTTTACTGTATCCCTTGGACCTTCCTATTGACGATGAAACACATAAATTGCATCCGAAATTAATAAAAAAGGCACAATACCGACTTAAGTACAAGAGGAGTGACACTCTAACTATCTTTGATTTGAATGCCTCCTGTGAGTCCAGTTTTAGATTCCGATGCTTCACTTTAGGTTCACTGTATCCCTTGGACCTTCTTATTGACGATGAAACACAGAAATTGCACCCGAATTTAATACAAAAGGCACAATACCGACTCAAGTACAAGAGGAGTGACACTCTAACTTTCTATGATGTGAATCTCTCCTGTGAGTACAGTATTTGATTCCGATGCTTCACTTCAGGATTACTGTATCCCTTGGACCTTCTTATTGACGATGAAACACATAAATTGCATCCGAATTTAATAAAAAAGGCACAATACCGACTTAAGTACAAGAGGAGTGACACTCTAACTATCTATGATTTGAATCTCTCCTGTGAGTCCACTTTTAGAATCCGATGCTTCACTTCAGGTTTACTGTATCCCTTGGACCTTCTTATTGACGATGAAACACAGAAATTGCACCCGAATTTAAAACAAATGACACAATGCCGACTTAAGTACAAGAGGATTGACACTCTCACTTTCTATGATTTGAACCTCTCCTGTGAGTCCAGTTTTAGAGTCCGATGTTTCACTTCAGGTTTACTGAATACCTTGCTCCTTCTTATTGACGATGAAACACAGCAATTGCATCCGAATTTAATACAAAGGGCACAATGCCGACTTAAGTACAAGAGGACTGACATTCTAACTTTCTATGATTTGAACCTCTCCTGTGAATCCAGTTTTAGATTCCGATGCTTCACTTCAGGTTTACTGTACCCCTTGGACATTCTTATTGACGATGAAACACAGAAATTGCTCCCCAATTTAATACAAAAGCACAATATCGACTCAAGTACAAGAGGAGTGACACTCTCACTTTCTATGATTTGAACCTTTCCTGTGAGTCCAGTTTTAGATTCCGATGCTTCACTTCAGGTTTACTGTATCCCTTGTACCTTCTTATTGACGATGAAACACAGAAATTGCACCCGAATTTAATGCAAATGACACAATGCCGACTTAAGTACAAGAGGACTGACACTCTCACTTTCTATGATTTGAACCTCTCCTAAGAGTCCAGTTTTAGATTCCGATGCTTCACTTCAGGTTTACTGTATCCTTTGGACCTTTTTATTGAAGGTGAAACACAGAAACTGCATCGGAATTAAATTCAAAACGCACAATGCCGACTTAAGTAAAAGAAGGCTGACACTCTCACTTTCTATGATTTGAACCTCTCCTGTGAGTCCAGTTTAAGATTCCGATGCTTTACTTCAGGTTTACTGTATCGCTTGGACCTTCTTATTGACGATGAAACACAGAAATTGCATCCGAATTTAATACAAATGCTACAATGCCGACTCAAGTACAAGAGTACTGACATTCTCACTTTCTGTGATTTGAACCTCTCCTGTGAGTCTAGTTTTACTTTCCGATACTTCACTTCAGGTTTACTGTATACCTTGCACCTTCTTATTGACGATGAAACACTGAAATTGAATCCGAATTTAATACAAAAGGCACAATGCCGACTTAAGTACAAGAGGACTGACATTCTAACTTTCTATGATTTGAAACTCTCCTGTGAGTCCAGTTTTAGATTCCGATGCTTCACTTTAGGTTTACTGTATCCCTTGGACCTTCTTATTGACGATGAAACACAGATATTGCACCCGACTTTAATACAAAAGGCACAATACCGACTCAAGTACAAGAGGAGTGACACTCTAACTTTCTATGATTTGAATCTCTCCTGTGAGTACAGTTTTTGATTCCGATGCTTCACTTCAGGTTTACTGTATCCCTTGGACCTTCTTATTGAAGATGAAACACAGAGTTTTCATCGAAATTTAATACAAAAGGCACAATGCTGACTTAAGTACAAGAGGAATGACACTCTAACTATCTTTGATTTGAATGTCTCCTGTGAGTCCAGTTTTAGATTCCGATGCTTCACTTCAGGTTTACTGTATCCCTTGGACGTTCTTATTGACGATGAAACACAGAAATTGCATCCGAATTTAATACAAACGGCACAATGCCGACTTATGTACAAGAGGACTGACACTCTCACTTTCTATGATTTGAACCTCTCCTGAGAGTCCAGTTTTAGATTCCGATGCTTCACTTCAGGTTTACTGTATCCCTTGGACACTCTTATTGAAGATGAAACACAGAAATTGCATCGGAATTAAATTCATAACGCACAATGCCGACTTAAGTAAAAGAGGACTGACACTCTCACTTTCTATGATTTGAATCTCTCCTGTGAGTCCAGTTTCAGATTCCGAAGCTTCACTCCAGGTTTACTGTATCCCTTGGACGTTCTTATTGACGATGAAACACAGAAATTGCATCCGAATTAAATTCAAGAATCACAATGCCGACTTAAGTACAAGAGGACTGACTCTCTAACTTTCTATGATTTGAACCTCTCCTGTGAGTCCAGTTTTAGATTCCGATTCTTCACTTCAGGTTTACTGTATCCCTTGGACCTTCTTATTGACGATGAAACACAGAGTTTGCATCCGAATTTAATATAAAAGGCACAATGCCGACTTAAGTACAAGAGGACTGACACTCTAACTCTCTATGATTTGAACCTCTCCTGTGAGTCCAGATTTAGATTCCGATGCTTCACTTCAGGGTTACTGTATCCCTTGGACCTTCTTATTGACGATGAAACACAGAAATTGCATCCGAATTTAATACAAAAATCACAATGGCGACTAAAGTACAAGAGTACTGACACTCTCACTTTCTGTGATTTGAACCTCTCCTGTGAGTCCAGTTTTAGAATCCGATGCTTCACTTCAGGTTTACTGTATCCCTTGGACCTTCTTATTGACGATGAAACACAGATATTTCATCCTAATTAAATACAATTGCCACAATGCCGACTTAAGTACAAGAGGACTGACACTCTCATTTTCTATGATTTGAACCTCTCCTGTGAGCCCAGTTTTAGATTCCGATGCTTCACTTCAGGTTTACTGAATACCTTGCTCCTTCTTATTGACGATGAAACACAGAAATTGCATCCGAATTTAATACAAATGGCACAATACCAACTTGGTACAAGAGGAGTGACACGCTAACTCTCTATGATTTGAACCTCTCTTGTGTGTCCAGTTTTAGATTCTGATGCTTCACTTCAGGTCTACTGTATCCCTTAAACCTTCTTATTGACGATGAAACACAGAAATTGAATCCGAATTTAGTACAAAAGGCACAATGCCGACTTAAGTACAAGAGGACTGACATTCTAACTTTCTATGATTTGAAACTATCCTGTGAGTCCAGTTTTAGATTCCGATGCTTCACTTTAGGTTCACTGTATCCCTTGGACCTTCTTATTGACGATGAAACACAGAAATTGCACCCGAATTAAATACAAAAGGCACAATAGAGACTCAAGTACAAGAGGAGTGACACTCTAACATTCTATGATTTGAATCTCTCCTGTGAGTACAGTTTTTGATTCCGATGCTTCACTTCAGGTTTACTGTATCCCTTGGACCTTCTTATTTACGATGAAACACAGAAACTGTACACGAATTTAATACAAATTACACAATGCCGACCTAAGTACAAGAGGACTGACACTCTCACTTTCTATGATTTGAACCTCTCCTGTGAGTCCAGTTTTAGAGTCCGATGCTTCACTTCAGGTTTACTGAATACCTTGCTCCTTCTTATTGACGATGAAACACAGCAATTGCATCCGAATTTAATACAAAGGGCACAATGCCGACTTAAGTACAAGAGGACTGACATTCTAACTTTCTATGATTTGAACTTCTCCTGTGAATCCAGTTTTAGATTCCGATGCTTCACTTCAGGTTTACTGTACCCCTTGGACATTCTTATTGACGATGAAACACAGAAATTGCTCCCCACTTTAATACAAAAGCACAATACCGACTCAAGTACAAGAGGAGTGACACTCTCACTTTCTATGATTTGAACCTTTCCTGTGAGTCCAGTTTTAGATTCCGATGCTTCACTTCAGGTTTACTGTATCCCTTGTACCTTCTTATTGACGATGAATCACAGAAATTGCACCCGAATTTAATACAAATGACACAATGCCGACTTAATACAAGAGGACTGACACTCTCACTTTCTATGATTTGAACCTCTCCTGTGAGTCCAGTTTTAGATTCCGATGCTTCACTTCAGGTTTACTGTATCCCTTGGACCTTCTTATTGACGATGAAACACAGAAATTGCATCGGAATTAAATTCAAAACGCACAATGCCGACTTAAGTAAAAGAGGACTGACACTCTAACTTTCTATGATCTGAACCTCTCCTGTGAGTCCAGTTTTAGATTCCGATGCTTAACTTCAAGTTTACTGTATCCCTTGGACCTTGTTATTGAAGATGAAACACAGAGTTTGCATCCAAATTTAATACAAAAGGCACAATGCTGACTTAAGTAAAAGAGGACCGACACTCCCACTTTCTATGTTTTGAACCTCTCCTGTGAGTCCAGTTTTAGATTCCGATGCTTCACTTCAGGTTTACTGTATCCCTTGGACCTTCTTAATGACGATGAATCAGAGAAATTGCATCGGAATTAAATTGAAAAGGCACAATGCCGACTTAAGTAAAAGAGGACTGACACTCTCATTTTCTATGATTTGAACCTCTATTGTGAGTCCAGTTTTAGATTCCGATGCTTCGCTTCAGGTTTACTGTATCCCTTGGAGCATCTTATTGACGATGAAACACAGAAATTGCATCGGATTTAAATTTATAAGGCACAATGCCGACTTAAGTACAACAGGACAGTCACTCAAACTTTCTATGATTTGAACTTCTCCTGTGAGTCCGGTTTTAGATTCCGATGCTTCACTTCAGGTTTACTGTATCCCTTCGACCTTCTTGTTGACGATGAAACACAGAGTTTGCATCCGAATTTAATACAAATGACACAATGCCGACTTAATACAAGAGGACTGACACTCTCACTTTCTATGATTTGAACCTCTCCTGTGAGTCCAGTTTTAGATTCCGATGCTTCACTTCAGGTTTACTGTATCCCTTGGACCTTCTTATTGACGATGAAACACAGAAATTGCATCGGAATTAAATTCAAAACGCACAATGCAGACTTAAGTAAAAGAGGACTGACACTCTAACTTTCTATGATCTGAACCTCTCCTGTGAGTCCAGTTTTAGATTCCGATGCTTCTTTTCAGGTTAACTGTATCGCTTGGACCTTCATATTGACGATGAAACACAGAAATTGCATCCGAATTTAATACAAAAAGCACAATGGCGGCTTAAGTACAAGAGGACTGACACTCTCACTTTCTATGATTTGAACATCTCCTGTGAGTCCAGTTTTAGATTCCGATGCTTCACTTCAGGTTTACTGTATCCCTTCGACATTCTTATTGACGATGAAACACAGAGTTTGGATCAGAATTTAATACAAAAGGCACAATGCCGACTTAAGTACAAGAGGACTGACACTCTAACTTTCTATGATTTGAACCTCTCCTGTGAGTCCAGTTTTAGATTCCGATGCTTCACTTCAGGTTCACTGTATCCCTTGGACCATCTTATTGACGATGAAACACAGAAATGCATCCGAACTTAATACAAATGGCACAATGCCGACTTAAGTACAAGATGACCGACACTCTCACTTTCTCTGATTTGAACCTCTCCTGCGAGTCCAGTTTTAGATTCCGATGCTTCACTTCAGGTTTACTGTATCCCTTGGACCTTCTTATTGACGATGAAACACAGAAATTGCATCGGAATTAAATTCAAAAGGCACAATGCCGACATAAGTAAAAGAGGACTCTCACTTTCTATGATTTAGATATCTCCTGTGAGTCCAGTTTTAGATTCCGATGCCTCACTTCAGGTTTACTGTATCCCTTGGACCTTCTTATTGACGATGAAACACAGAAATGCATCTGAATTTAATACAAATGGCACAATGCCGACTTAAGTAAAAGAGGACTGACACTCTCACTTTCTCTGATTTGAACCTCTCCTGCGAATCCAGTTTTAGATTCCGATGCTTCACTTCACGTTTGCTGTATCCCTTGGACCTTCTTATTGACGATGAAACACAGATATTGCATCGGAATTAAATCCAAAATGCACAATGCCGACTTAAGTAAAAGAGGACTGACACTCCCACTTTCTATGATTTAAATCTCTCCTGTGAGTCCAGTTTTAGATTCCGATGCTTCACTTCAGGTTTACTGTATCCCTTGGACCCTCTTATTGACGATGAAACACAGAAATTGCATCCGAATTTAATACAAAAATCACAATGGCGACTAAAGTACAAGAGTACTGACACTCCCACTTTCTATGATTTGAAGCTCTCCTGTGAGTCCAGTTTTAGATTCCGATGCTTCACTTCAGGTTTACTGTATCCCTTGGACCTGCTTATTGACGATGAAACACAGATATTTCATCCTAATTAAATACAAATGCCACAATGCCGACTTAAGTACAAGAGGACTGACACTCTCATTTTCTATGATTTGAACCTCTCCTGTGAGTCCAGTTTTAGATTCCGATGCTTCACTTCAGGTTTACTGAATACCTTGCTCCTTCTTATTGACGATGAAACACAGAAATTGCATCCGAATTTAATACAAATGGAACAATACGAACTTGGTACAAGAGGAGTGACTCTCTAACTCTCTATGATTTGAACCTCTCTTGTGAGTCCAGATTTAGATTCTGATGCTTCACTTCAGGTCTACTGTATCCTTTAAACCTTCTTATTGACGATGAAACACAGAAATTGAATCGGAATTTAGTACAAAAGGCACAATGCCGACTTAAGTACAAGAGGACTGACATTCTAACTTTCTATGATTTGAAACTCTCCTGTGAGTCCAGTTTTAGATTCCGATGCTTCACTTTAGGTGCACTGTATCCCTTGGACCTTTTTATTGACGATGAAACACAAAAATTGTACCCGAATTTAATACAAAAGGCACAATACCGACTCAAGTACAAGAGGAGTGACACTCTAACTTTCTATGATGTGAATCTCTCCTGTGAGTACAGTTTTTGATTCCGATGCTTCACTTCAGGTTTACTGTATCCCTTGGACCTTCTTATTGATGATGAAACACAGAAATTGCACCCGAATTTAATACAAATGGCACAATGCCGACTTAAGTACAAGAGGACTGACACTCTCACTTTCTGTGATTTGAACCTCTCCTGTGAGTCCAGTTTTAGATTCCGATGCTTCACTTCAGGTTTACTGTATCCCTTGGACCTTCTTATTGACGATGAAACACAGAAATTGCTTCTGAATTAAATTCAAAAATCATAATGCCGACTTAAGGACAAGAGGACTGACACTCTAACATTCTATGATTTGATCCTCTCCTGTGAGTCCAGTTTTAGATTCCGATGCCTCACTTCAAGTTTACTGTATCCCTTGGACCTTCGTATTGAAGATGAAACACTGAGTTTGCATCCAAATTTAATACAAAAGGCACAATGCTGACTTAAGTAAAAGAGGACTGACACTCTAACTTTCTATGATTTGAACCTCTCCTGTGACTCCCGTTTTACATTCCGATGCCTCACTTCAGGTTTATTGTATCCCTTGGACCTTCTTATTGACGATGAAACACATAAATTGCATTCGAATTTAATAAAAAAGGCACAATACCGACTTAAGTACAAGAGGAGTGACACTCTAACTATCTATGATTTGAATCTCTCCTGTGAGTCCACTTTTAGATTCCGATGCTTCACTTCAGGTTTACTGTATCCCTTGGACCTTCTTATTGTCGATGAAACGCAGAAATTGCATCCAAATTTAATACAAAAGGCACAATGCTGACTTAAGTAAAAGAGGACTGACACTCTAACTTTCTATGATTTGAACCTCTCCTGTGAGTCCAGTTTTAGATTCCGATGCTTCACTTCAGGTTTACTGTATCCCTTGGACGTTCTTATTGGCGATGAAACACAGAAATTGTATCCGAATTTAATACAAATGGCACAATGCCGACTTAAGTACAAGAGGACCGACACTCCCACTTTCTATGATTTGAACCTCTCCTGTGAGTCCAGTTTTAGATTCCGATGCTTCACTTCAGGTTTACTGTATCCCTTGGACCTTCTTAATGACGATGAATCAGAGAAATTGCATCGGAATTAAATTGAAAAAGCACAATGCCGACTTAAGTAAAAGAGGACTGACACTCTCATTTTCTATGATTTGAACCTCTATTGTGAGTCCAGTTTTAGATTCCGATGCTTCGCTTCAGGTTTACTGTATCCCTTGGAGCATCTTATTGACGATGAAACACAGAAATTGCATCGGATTTAAATTTATAAGGCACAATGCCGACTTAAGTACAACAGGACAGTCACTCAAACTTTCTATGATTTGAACTTCTCCTGTGAGTCCGGTTTTAGATTCCGATGCTTCACTTCAGGTTTACTGTATCCCTTCGACCTTCTTATTGACGATGAAACACAGAGTTTGCATCCGGATTTAATACAAATGACACAATGCCGACTTAATACAAGAGGACTGACACTCTCACTTTCTATGATTTGAACCTCTCCTGTGAGTCCAGTTTTAGATTCCGATGCTTCACTTCAGGTTTACTGTATCCCTTGGACCTTCTTATTGACGATGAAACACAGAAATTGCATCGGAATTAAATTCAAAACGCACAATGCCGACTTAAGTAAAAGAGGACTGACACTCTAACTTTCTATGATCTGAACCTCTCCTGTGAGTCCAGTTTTAGATTCCGATGCTTCTTTTCAGGTTAACTGTATCGCTTGGACCTTCATATTGACGATGAAACACAGAAATTGCATCCGAATTTAATACAAAAAGCACAATGGCGGCTTAAGTACAAGACGACTGACACTCTCACTTTCTATGATTTGAACATCTCCTGTGAGTCCAGTTTTAGATTCCGATGCTTCACTTCAGGTTTACTGTATCCCTTCGACATTCTTATTGACGATGAAACACAGAGTTTGCATCAGAATTTAATACAAAAGGCACAATGCCGACTTAAGTACAAGAGGACTGACACTCTAACTTTCTATGATTTGAACCACTCCTGTGAGTCCAGTTTTAGATTCCGATGCTTCACTTCAGGTTCACTGTATCCCTTGGACCTTCTTATTGACGATGAAACACAGAAATGCATCCGAACTTAATACAAATGGCACAATGCCGACTTAAGTACAAGATGACCGACACTCTCACTTTCTCTGATTTGAACCTCTCCTGCGAGTCCAGTTTTAGATTCCGATGCTTCACTTCAGGTTTACCGTATCCCTTGGACCTTCTTATTGACGATGAAACACAGAAATTGCATCGGAATTAAATTCAAAAGGCACAATGCCGACATAAGTAAAAGAGGACTCTCACTTTCTATGATTTAGATATCTCCTGTGAGTCCAGTTTTAGATTCCGATGCCTCACTTCAGGTTTACTGTATCCCTTGGACCTTCTTATTGACGATGAAACACAGAAATGCATCCGAATTTAATACAAATGGCACAATGCCGACTTAAGTAAAAGAGGACTGACACTCTCACTTTCTCTGATTTGAACCTCTCCTGCGAATCCAGTTTTAGATTCCGATGCTTCACTTCACGTTTGCTGTATCCCTTGGACCTTCTTATTGACGATGAAACACAGATATTGCATCGGAATTAAATCCAAAATGCACAATGCCGACTTAAGTAAAAGAGGACTGACACTCCCACTTTCTATGATTTAAATCTCTCCTGTGAGTCCAGTTTTAGATTCCGATGCTTCACTTCAGGTTTACTGTATCCCTTGGACCCTCTTATTGACGATGAAACACAGAAATTGCATCCGAATTTAATACAAAAATCACAATGGCGACTAAAGTACAAGAGTACTGACACTCCCACTTTCTATGATTTGAAGCTCTCCTGTGAGTCCAGTTTTAGATTCCGATGCTTCACTTCAGGTTTACTGTATCCCTTGGACCTGCTTATTGACGATGAAACACAGATATTTCATCCTAATTAAATACAAATGCCACAATGCCGACTTAAGTACAAGAGGACTGACACTCTCATTTTGTATGATTTGAACCTCTCCTGTGAGTCCAGTTTTAGATTCCGATGCTTCACTTCAGGTTTACTGAATACCTTGCTCCTTCTTATTGACGATGAAACACAGAAATTGCATCCGAATTTAATACAAATGGAACAATACGAACTTGGTACAAGAGGAGTGACTCTCTAACTCTCTATGATTTGAACCTCTCTTGTGAGTCCAGATTTAGATTCTGATGCTTCACTTCAGGTCTACTGTATCCTTTAAACCTTCTTATTGACGATGAAACACAGAAATTGAATCGGAATTTAGTACAAAAGGCACAATGCCGACTTAAGTACAAGAGGACTGACATTCTAACTTTCTATGATTTGAAACTCTCCTGTGAGTCCAGTTTTAGATTCCGATGCTTCACTTTAGGTGCACTGTATCCCTTGGACCTTTTTATTGACGATGAAACACAAAAATTGTACCCGAATTTAATACAAAAGGCACAATACCGACTCAAGTACAAGAGGAGTGACACTCTAACTTTCTATGATGTGAATCTCTCCTGTGAGTACAGTTTTTGATTCCGATGCTTCACTTCAGGTTTACTGTATCCCTTGGACCTTCTTATTGACGATGAAACACAGAAATTGCTTCTGAATTAAATTCAAAAATCATAATGCCGACTTAAGGACAAGAGGACTGACACTCTAACATTCTATGATTTGATCCTCTCCTGTGAGTCCAGTTTTAGATTCCGATGCCTCACTTCAAGTTTACTGTATCCCTTGGACCTTCGTATTGAAGATGAAACACTGAGTTTGCATCCAAATTTAATACAAAAGGCACAATGCTGACTTAAGTAAAAGAGGACTGACACTCTAACTTTCTATGATTTGAACCTCTCCTGTGACTCCCGTTTTACATTCCGATGCCTCACTTCAGGTTTATTGTATCCCTTGGACCTTCTTGTTGACGATGAAACACATAAATTGCATTCGAATTTAATAAAAAAGGCACAATACCGACTTAAGTACAAGAGGAGTGACACTCTAACTATCTATGATTTGAATCTCTCCTGTGAGTCCACTTTTAGATTCCGATGCTTCACTTCAGGTTTACTGTATCCCTTGGACCTTCTTATTGTCGATGAAACACAGAAATTGCACCCGAATTTAATACAAATGACACAATGCCGACTTAAGTACAAGAGGATTGACACTCTCACTTTCTATGATTTGAACCTCTCCTGTGAGTCCAGTTTTAGAGTCCGATGCTTCACTTCAGGTTTACTGAATACCTTGCTCCTTGTTATTGACGATGAAACACAGCAATTGCATCCGAATTTAATACAAAGGGCACAATGCCGACTTAAGTACAAGAGGACTGACATTCAAACTTTCTATGATTTGAACCTCTCCTGTGAATCCAATTTTAGATTCCGATGCTTCACTTCAGGATTACTATACGCCTTGGACATTCTTATTGACGATGAAACACAGAAATTGCTCCCCAATTTAATACAAAAGCACAAAACCGACTCAAGTACAAGAGGAGTGAAACTCTCACTTTCTATGATTTGAACTTTTCCTGTGAGTCCAGTTTCAGATTCCGATGCTTCACTTCAGGTTTACTGTATCCCTTGTACCTTCTTATTGACGATGAAACACAGAAATTGCACCCGAATTTAATAAAAATGACACAATGCCGACTTAAGTACAAGAGGACCGACACTCTCACTTTCTATGATTTGAACCTCTCCTAAGAGTCCAGTTTTAGATTCCGATGCTTCACTTCAGGTTTACTGTATACCTTGCACCTTCTTATTGACGATGAAACACAGAAATTGAATCCGAATTTAATACAAAAGCAACAATGCCGACTTAAGTACAAGAGGACTGACGTTCTAACTTTCTATAATTTGAAACACTCCAGTGAGTCCAGTTTTAGATTCCGATGCTTCACTTTAGGTTCACTGTATCCCTTGGACCTTCTTATTGACGATGAAACACAGAACTTGCAACCGAATTTAATACAAAAGGCACAATACCGACTCAAGTACAAGAGGAGTGACACTCTAACTTTCTATAATTTGAACCTCTCCTGTGAGTCCAGTTTTAGATTCCGATGCTTCACTTCAGGTTTACTGTATCCCTTGGACCTTCGTATTGACGATGAAACACAGAAATTGCATCGGAATTAAATTCAAAACGCACAATGCTGACTTAAGTAAAAGAGGACTGACACTCTAACTTTCTATGATCTGAACCTCTCCTGTGAGTCCAGTTTAAGATTCCGATGCTTAACTTCAGGTTTACTGTATCCCTTGGACCTTTTTATTGACGATGAAACACAGAAATTGCATCTGAATTAAATTCAAAAATCACAATGCCGACTTAAGTACAAGAGGACTGACACTCTAACATTCTATGATTTGATCCCCTCCTGTGAGTCCAGTTTTAGATTCCGATGCTTCACTTCAAGTTTACTGTATCCCTTGGACCTTCTTATTGAAGAAGAAACACAGAGTTTGCATCGAAATTTAATACAAAAGGCACAATGCTGACTTAAGTAAAAGAGGACAGACACTCTAACTTTCTATGATTTGAACCTCTCCTGTGAGTCCAGTTTTAGATTCCGATGCTTCACTTCAGGTTTACTGTATCCCTTGGACCTTCTTATTGACGATGAAACACATAAATTGCATCCGAATTTAATAAAAAAGGCACAATACCGACTTAAGTACAAGAGGAGTGACACTGTAACTATCTATGGTTTGAATGTCTCCTGTGAGTCCAGTTTTAGATTCCGATGGTTCACGTCAGGTTTACTGTATCCCTTGGACGTTCTTCTTGACGATGAAACACAGAAATTGCATCCGAATTTAATACAAACGGCACAATGCCGTCTTAAGTACAAGAGGACTGACACTCTCACTTTCTATGATTTGAACCTCTCCTGAGAGTCCAGATTTAGATTCCGATGCTTCACTTCAGGTTTACTGTATCCCTTGGACCCTCTTATTGAAGATGAAACACAGAAATTGCATCGGAATTAAATTCATAACGCACAATGCCGACTTAAGTAAAAGAGGACTGACACTCTCACTTTCTATGATTTGAATCTCTCCTGTGAGTCCAGTTTCAGATTCCGATGCTTCACTCCAGGTTTACTG
Organism: Schistocerca americana; assembly: GCF_021461395.2. Taxonomy (NCBI): domain Eukaryota; kingdom Metazoa; phylum Arthropoda; class Insecta; order Orthoptera; family Acrididae; genus Schistocerca; species Schistocerca americana. The sequence continues at coordinate 8,830,488 of NC_060128.1, read as the reverse complement.
TATCCCTTGGACGTTCTTATTGACGATGAAACACAGAAATTGCATCGGAATTAAATTCAAAACGCACAATGCCGACTTAAGTAAAAGGCGACTGACACTCTAACTTTCTATGATCTAAACCTCTCCTGTGAGTCCCGTTTTAGATTCCGATGCTTAACTTCAGGTTTACTGTATCCCTTGGACCTTCTTATTAACGATGAAACACAGAAATTGCATCTGAATTAAATTCAAAAATCATAATGCCGACTTAAGTACAAGAGGACTGACACTCTAACATTCTATGATTTGATCATCTCCTGTGAGTCCAGTTTTAGATTCCGATGCTTCACTTCAAGTTTACTGTATCCCTTGGACCTTCGTATTGAAGACGAAACACAGAGTTTGCATCCAAATTTAATACAAAAGGCACAATGCTGACTTAAGTAAAAGAGGACTGACACTCTAACTTTCTATGATTTGAACCTCTCCTGTCAGTCCAGTTTTAGATTCCGATGCTTCACTTCAGGTTTACTGTATCCCTTGGACTTTCTTATTGACGATGAAACACATAAATTGCATCCGAATTTAATAAAAAAGGCACAATACCGACTTAAGTACAAGAGGAGTGACACTCTAACTATCTATGATTTGAATCTCTCCTGTGAGTAGAACTTTTAGATTCCGATGCTTCACTTCAGGTTTGCTGTATCCCTTGGACCCTCTAATTGACGATGAAACACAGAAATTGCACCCGAATGTAATACAAATGGCACAATACCGACTTGAGTACAAGAGGAGTGACACTCTAACATTCGATGATTTGAACCCCTCCTGTGAGTCCAGTGTTAGATTCCGATGCTTCACTTCAGGTTTACTGTATCCCTTGGACGTTCTTATTGACGATGAAACACAGAAATTGCATCCGAATTTAATACAAACGGCACAATGCCGTCTTAAGTACAAGAGGACTGACACTCTCACTTTCTATGATTTGAACCTCTCCTGAGAGTCCAGATTTAGATTCCGATGCTTCACTTCAGGTTTACTGTATCCCTTGGACCCTCTTATTGAAGATGAAACACAGAAATTGCATCGGAATTAAATTCATAACGCACAATGCCGACTTAAGTAAAAGAGGACTGACACTCTCACTTTCTATGATTTGAATCTCTCCTGTGAGTCCAGTTTCAGATTCCGATGCTTCACTCCAGGTTTACTGTATCCCTTGGACGTTCTTATTGACGATGAAACACAGAAATTGCATCGGAATTAAATTCAAAACGCACAATGCCGACTTAAGTAAAAGGCGACTGACACTCTAACTTTCTATGATCTAAACCTCTCCTGTGAGTCCCGTTTTAGATTCCGATGCTTAACTTCAGGTTTACTGTATCCCTTGGACCTTCTTATTAACGATGAAACACAGAAATTGCATCTGAATTAAATTCAAAAATCATAATGCCGACTTAAGTACAAGAGGACTGACACTCTAACATTCTATGATTTGTTCATCTCCTGTGAGTCCAGTTTTGGATTCCGATGCTTCACTTCAAGTTTACTGTATCCCTTGGACCTTCGTATTGAAGACGAAACACAGAGTTTGCATCCAAATTTAATACAAAAGGCACAATGCTGACTTAAGTAAAAGAGGACTGACACTCTAACTTTCTATGATTTGAACCTCTCCTGTGAGTCCAGTTTTAGATTCCGATGCTTCACTTCAGGTTTGCTGTACCCCTTGGACATTCTTATTGACGATGAAACACAGAAATTGCTCCCCACTTTAATACAAAAGGACAATACCGACTCAAGTACAAGAGGAGTGACACTCTCACTTTCTATGATTTGAACCTTTCCTGTGAGTCCAGTTTTAGATTCCGATGCTTCACTTCAGGTTTACTGTATCCCTTGTACCTTTTTATTGACGATGAAACACAGAAATTGCACCCGAATTTAATACAAATGACACAATGCCGACTTAATACAAGAAGACTGACACTCTCACTTTCTATGATTCGAACCTCTCCTGTGAGTCCAGTTTTAGATTCCGATGCTTCACTTCAGGTTTACTGTATCCCTTGGACCTTCGTATTGAAGATGAAACACAGAGTTTGCATCCAAATTTAATACAAAAGGCACAATGCTGACTTAAGTAAAAGAGGACTGACACTCTCACTTTCTATGATTTGAACCTCTCCTGTGAGTCCAGTTTTAGAGTCCGATGCTTCACTTCAGGTTTACTGAATACCTTGCTCCTTCTTATTGACGATGAAACACAGCAATTGCATCCGAATTTAATACAAAGGGCACAATGCCGGCTTAAGTACAAGAGGACTGACATTCTAACTTTCTATGATTTGAACCTTTCCTGTGAATCCAGTTTTAGATTCCGATGCTTCACTTCAGGTTTCTGTACCCCTTGGACATTCTTATTGACGATGAAACACAGAAATTGCATCCGAATTTAATACAAAAGGCACAATGCCGACTTAAGTACAAGAGGACTGACACTCTCACTTTCTATGATTTGAACCTCTCCTGTGAGTCCAGTTTTAGATTCCGATGTTTCACTTAAGGTTTACTGTATCCCTTGGACCTTCTTATTGACGATGAAACACAGAAATTGCACCCGAATTTAATACAAATTTCACAATGCCGACTTAAGTACAAGAGGACTGACACTCTCACTTTCTATGATTTGAACCTCTCCTGTGAGTCCAGTTTTAGATTCCGATGCTTAACTTCTGGTTTACTGTATCCCTTGGACCTTCTTATTGACGATGAAACACAGAAATTGATCTGAATTAAATTCAAAAATCACAATGCCGACTTAAGTACAAGAGGACTGACACTCTAACATTCTATGATTTGATCCTCTCCTGTGAGTCCAGTTTTAGTTTCCGATGCTTCACTTCCAGTTTACTGTATCCCTTGGACCTTCTTATTGAAGATGAAACACAGAGTTTGCATCCAAATTTATTACAAAAGGCACAATGCTGACTTAAGTAAAAGAGGACTGACACTCTAACTTTCTATGATTTGAACCTCTCCTGTGAGTCCAGTTTTAGATTCCGATGCTTCACTACAGGTTTACTGTATCCCTTGGACCTTCTTATTGACGATGAAACACGTAAATTGCATCCGAATTTAATAAAAAAGGCACAATACCGACTTAAGTACAAGAGGAGTGACACTCTAACTATCTATGATTTGAATCTCTCCTGTGAGTCCAGTTTTAGATTCCGATGCTTCAGTTTAGGTTTACTGTATCCCTTGGACGTTCTTATTGGCGATGAAACACAGAAATTGCATCCGAATTTAATACAAATGGCACAATGCCGACTTAAGTACAAGAGGACCGACACTCCCACTTTAGATGTTTTGAACCTCTCCTGTGAGTCCAGTTTTAGATTCCGATGCTTCACTTCAGGTTTACTGTATCCCTCGGACCTTCTTATTGACGATGAAACACAGAAATTGCATCCGAATTTAATACAAATGCCACAATGCAGACTTAAGTACAAGAGGACTGACACTCTCACTTTCTATGATTTGTACCTTTCCTGTGAGTCCAGTTTTAGATTCCGATGCTTCACGTCAGGTTTACTGTATCCCTTGGACCTTCTTATTGACGATGAAACACAGAAATTGCACCCGAATTTAATAAAAATGGCACAATGCCGACTTAAGTACAAGAGGACTGACACTCTCACTTTCTATGATTTGAACCTCTCCTGTCAGTCCAGTTTTGGATTCCGATGCTTCACTTCAGGTTTACTGTATCCCTTGGACTTTCTTATTGACGATGAAAAACAGAAATAGCATGGGAATTAAATTCAAAACGCACAATGCTGCTTAAGTAAATGTGGACTGACACTCTCACTTTCTATGATTTGAACTTCTCCTGTGAGTCCAGTTGTAGATTCCGATGCTTAACTTCAGGTTTACTGTATCCCTTGGACCTTCTTATTGACGATGAAACACAGAGTTTGCATCCGAATTTAATACAAAAGGTACAATGCCGACTTAAGTACAAGAGGACTGACACACTAACTTTCTATGATTTGAACCTCTCCTGTGAGTCCAGTTTTAGATTCCGATGCTTCACTACAGGTTTACTGTATCCCTTGGACCTTCTTATTGACGATGAAACACATAAATTGCATCCGAATTTAATAAAAAAGGCACAATACCGACTTAAGTACAAGAGGAGTGACACTCTGACTATCTATGATTTGAATCTCTCCTGTGAGTCCAGTTTTAGATTCCGATGCTTCACTTTAGGTTTACTGTATCCCTTGGACGTTCTTATTGGCGATGAAACACAGAAATTGCATCCGAATTTAATACAAATGGCACAATGCCGACTTAAGTACAAGAGGACCGACACTCCCACTTTAGATGTTTTGAACCTCTCCTGTGAGTCCAGTTTTAGATTCCGATACTTCACTTCAGGTTTACTGTATCCCTTGGACCTTCTTAATGACGATGAATCACAGAAATTGCATCGGAATTAAATTGAAAAGGCACAATGCCGACTTAAGTAAAAGAGGACTGACACTCTCATTTTCTATGATTTGAACCTCTATTGTGAGTCCAGTTTTAGATTCCGATGCTTCGCTTCAGGTTTACTGTATCGCTTGGACCATCTTATTGACGATGAAACACAGAAATTGCATCGGAATTAAATTCAAAAGGCACAATGCCGACTTAAGTAAAAGAGGACTCTCACTTTCTATGATTTAGATATCTCCTGTGAGTCCAGTTTTAGATTCCGATGCCTCACTTCAGGTTTACTGTATCCCTTGGACCTTCTTATTGACGATGAAACACAGAAATACATCCGAATTTAATACAAATTGCACAATGCCGACTTAAGTAAAAGAGGACTGACACTCTCACTTTCTCTGATTTGAACCTCTCCAGCGAATCCAGTTTTAGATTCCGATGCTTCACTTCAGGTTTGCTGTATCCCTTGGACCTTCTTATTGACGATGAAAAACAGATATTGCATCGGAATTAAATTCAAAATGCACAATGCCGACTTAAGTAAAAGAGGACTGACACTCCCACTTTCTATGATTTAAATCTCACCTGTGAGTCCAGTTTTAGATACCGATGCTTCACTTCAGGTTTACTGTATCCCTCGGACCTTCTTATTGACGATGAAACACAGAAATTGCATCCGAATTTAATACAAATGCCACAATGCAGACTTAAGTACAAGAGGACTGACACTCTCACTTTCTATGATTTGTACCTTTCCTGTGAGTCCAGTTTTAGATTCCGATGCTTCACGTCAGGTTTACTGTATCCCTTGGACCTTCTTATTGACGATGAAACACAGAAATTGCACCCGAATTTAATAAAAATGGCACAATGCCGACTTAAGTACAAGAGGACTGACACTCTCACTTTCTATGATTTGAACCTCTCCTGTCAGTCCAGTTTTGGATTCCGATGCTTCACTTCAGGTTTACTGTATCCCTTGGACTTTCTTATTGACGATAAAAAACAGAAATAGCATCGGAATTAAATTCAAAACGCACAATGCTGCTTAAGTAAAAGTGGACTGACACTCTCACTTTCTATGATTTGAACTTCTCCTGTGAGTCCAGTTGTAGATTCCGATGCTTAACTTCAGGTTTACTGTATCCCTTGGACCTTCTTATTGACGATGAAACACAGAAATTGCATCCGAATTTAATACAAAAATCACAATGGCGACTAAAGTACAAGAGTACTGACACTCTCACTTTCTATGAATTGAACCTCTCCTGTGAGTCCAGGTTTAGATTCCGATGCTTCACTTCAGGTTTTCTGTATCCCATGGACGTTCTTATTGACGATGAAACACAGAAATTCCATCCTAATTAAATACAAATGCCACAATGCCGACTTAAGTACAAAAGGACTGACACTCTCATTTTCTATGATTTGAACCTCTCCTGTGAGTCCAGTGTTAGATTCCGATGTTTCACTTCAGGTTTACTGTATACCTTGCTCCTTCTTATTGACGATGAGACACAGAAATTGCATCCGAAATTAATACTAAAGGCACAATGCCGACTTAAGTACAAGAGGACTGACATTCTAACTTTCTATGCTTTGAACCTCACCTGTGAATCCAGTTTTAGATTCCGATGCTTCACTTCAGGTTTACTGTATCCCTTGGACATTCTTATTGACGATGAAACACAGAAATTGCTCCCCAATTAAATACAAAAGCACAATACCAACTCAAGTACAAGAGGAGTGACACTCTAATTTTCTATGATTTGAACCTCTCCTGTGAGTCCAGTTTTAGATTCCGATGCTTCACTTTAGGTTTACTGTATCCCATGGACGTTCTTATTGACGATGAAACACAGAAATTCCATCCTAATTAAATACAAATGCCACAATGCCGACTTAAGTACAAGAGGACTGACACTCTCATTTTCTATGATTTGAACCTCTCCTGTGTGTCCAGTTTTAGATTCCGATGCTTCACTTCACGTTTACTGTATACCTTGCTCCTTCTTATTGACGATGAGACACAGAAATTGCATCCGAATTTAATACAAAAGGCACAATGCCGACTTAAATACAAGAGGACTGACATTCAAACTTTCTATGATTTGAACCTCTCCTGTGAATCCAGTTTTAGATTCCGATGCTTCACTTCACGTTTACTGTATACCTTGCTCCTTCTTATTGACGATGAGACACAGAAATTGCATCCGAATTTAATACAAAAGGCACAATGCCGACTTAAGTACAAGGGGACTGACACTCTGACTTTCTATGATTTGAACCTCTGCTGAGAGTCCTGTTTTAGATTCCGATGCTTCACTTCAGGTTTACTGTATCCCTTGGACCTTCTTATTGAAGATGAAACACAGAAATTGCATTGCAATTAAATTCAAAACGCACAATGCCGACTTAAGTGAAAGAGGACTGACACTCTCACTTTATATGATTTGAACCTCTGCTGTGAGTCCTGTTTCAGATTCCGATGCTTCACTCCAGGTTTATAGTATCCCTTGGACCTTCTTATTGACGATGAAACACAGAAATTGCATTGGAATTAAATTCAAAAATCACAATGCCGTCTTAAGTACAAGAGGACTGACACTCTAACTTTCTATGATTTGAAACTCTCCTTTGAGTCCAGTTTTAGATTCCGATGCTTCACTTTAGGTTCACTGTATCCCTTGGACCTTCTTATTGACGATGAAACACAGAAATTGCACCCGAATTTAATACAAAAGGCACAATACCGACTCAAGTACAAGAGGAGTGACACTCTAACTTTCTATGATTTGAATCTCTCCTGTGAGTACAGTTTTTGATTCCGATGCTTCACTTCAGGTTTACTGTATCCCTTGGACCTTCTTATTGATGATGAAACACAGAAATTGCACCCGAATTTAATACAAATGGCACAATGCCGACTTAAGTACAAGAGGACTGACACTCTCACTTTCTATGATTTAACCTCTCCTGTGAGTCCAGTTTTAGATTCCGATGCTTCACTTCAGGTTTACTGTATCCCTTGGACCTTCTTATTGACGATGAAACACAGAAATTGCATCGGAATTAAATTCAAAAATCACAATGCCGACTTAAGTACAACATGACTGACACTCAAACTTTCTATGATTTGAACTTCTCCTCTGAGTCCGGTATTAGATTCCGATGCTTCACTTCAGGTTTACTGTATCCCTTCGACCTTCTTATTGACGATGAAACACAGAGTTTGCATCCGAGTTTAATACAAATGGCACAATGCCGACTTAAGTACAAGAGGACTGACACTCTAACTTTCTATGATTTTAACCTCTCCTGTGAGTCCAGTTTTAGATTCCGATAATTCACTTCAGGTTTACTGTATCCATTGGACCTTCATATTGACGATGAAACACAGAAATTGCATCCGAATGTAATACAAAAAGCACAATGGCGGCTTAAGTACAAGAGGACTGACATTCAAACTTTCTATGATTTGAACCTCTCCTGTGAATCCAGTTTTAGATTCCGATGCTTCACTTCAGGTTTACTGTATCCATTGGACCTTCATATTGACGATGAAACACATAAATTGCATTCGAATTTAATAAAAAAGGCACAATACCGACTTAAGTACAAGAGGAGTGACACTCTAACTATCTATGATTTGAATCTCTCCTGTGAGTCCACTTTTAGATTCCGATGCTTCACTTCAGGTTTACTGTATCCCTTGGACCTTCTTATTGTCGATGAAACACAGAAATTGCACCCGAATTTAATACAAATGACACAATGCCGACTTAAGTACAAGAGGATTGACACTCTCACTTTCTATGATTTGAACCTCTCCTGTGAGTCCAGTTTTAGAGTCCGATGCTTCACTTCAGGTTTACTGAATACCTTGCTCCTTCTTATTGACGATGAAACACAGCAATTGCATCCGAATTTAATACAAAGGGCACAATGCCGACTTAAGTACAAGAGGACTGACATTCAAACTTTCTATGATTTGAACCTCTCCTGTGAATCCAGTTTTAGATTCCGATGCTTCACTTCAGGATTACTATACGCCTTGGACATTCTTATTGACGATGAAACACAGAAATTGCTCCCCAATTTAATACAAAAGCACAAAACCGACTCAAGTACAAGAGGAGTGACACTCTCACTTTCTATGATTTGAACCTTTCCTGTGAGTCCAGTTTCAGATTCCGATGCTTCACTTCAGGTTTACTGTATCCCTTGTACCTTCTTATTGACGATGAAACACAGAAATTGCACCCGAATTTAATAAAAATGACACAATGCCGACTTAAGTACAAGAGGACCGACACTCTCACTTTCTATGATTTGAATCTCTCCTAAGAGTCCAGTTTTAGATTCCGATGCTTCACTTCAGGTTTACTGTATACCTTGCACCTTCTTATTGACGATGAAACACAGAAATTGAATCCGAATTTAATACAAAAGGCACAATGCCGACTTAAGTACAAGAGGACTGACGTTCTAACTTTCTATGATTTGAAAAACTCCTGTGAGTCCAGTTTTAGATTCCGATGCTTCACTTTAGGTTCACTGTATCCCTTGGACCTTCTTATTGACGATGAAACACAGAACTTGCAACCGAATTTAATACAAAAGGCACAATACCGACTCAAGTACAAGAGGAGTGACACTCTAACTTTCTATAATTTGAATCTCTCCTGTGAGTACAGTTTTTGATTCCGATGCTTCACTTCAGGTTTACTGTATCCCTTGGACCTTCTTATTGATGATGAAACACAGAAATTGCACCCGAATTTAAAACAAATGGCACAATGCCGACTTAAGTACAAGAGGACTGACACTCTACTTTCTATGATTTGAACCTCTCCTGTGAGTCCAGTTTTAGATTCCGATGCTTCACTTCAGGTTTACTGTATCCCTTGGACCTTCTTATTCACGATGAAACACAGAAATTGCATCGGAATTAAATTCAAAACGCACAATGCTGACTTAAGTAAAAGAGGACTGACATTCTTACTTTCTATGATCTGAACCTCTCCTGTGAGTCCAGTTTAAGATTCCGATGCTTAACTTCAGGTTTACTGTATCCCTTGGACCTTTTTATTGACGATGAAACACAGAAATTGCATCTGAATTAAATTCAAAAATCACAATGCCGACTTAAGTACAAGAGGACTGACACTCTAACATTCTATGATTTGATCCCCTCCTGTGAGTCCAGTTTTAGATTCCGATGCTTCACTTCAAGTTTACTGTATCCCTTGGACCTTCTTATTGAAGAAGAAACACAGAGTTTGCATCGAAATTTAATACAAAAGGCACAATGCTGACTTAAGTAAAAGAGGACTGACACTCTAACTTTCTATGATTTGAACCTCTCCTGTGAGTCCAGTTTTAGATTCCGATGCTTCACTTCAGGTTTACTGTATCCCTTGGACCTTCTTATTGACGATGAAACACATAAATTGCATCCGAATTTAATAAAAAAGGCACAATACCGACTTAAGTACAAGAGGAGTGACGCTGTAACTATCTATGATTTGAATGTCTCCTGTGAGTCCAGTTTTAGATTCCGATGCTTCACGTCAGGTTTACTGTATCCCTTGGACGTTCTTATTGACGATGAAACACAGAAATTGCATCCGAATTTAATACAAACGGCACAATGCCGTCTTAAGTACAAGAGGACTGACACTCTCACTTTCTATGATTTGAACCTCTCCTGAGAGTCCAGATTTAGATTCCGATGCTTCACTTCAGGTTTACTGTATCCCTTGGACCCTCTTATTGAAGATGAAACACAGAAATTGCATCGGAATTAAATTCATAACGCACAATGCCGACTTAAGTAAAAGAGGACTGACACTCTCACTTTCTATGATTTGAATCTCTCCTGTGAGTCCAGTTTCAGATTCCGATGCTTCACTCCAGGTTTACTGTATCCCTTTGACGTTCTTATTGACGATGAAACACAGAAATTGCATCGGAATTAAATTCAAAACGCACAATGCCGACTTAAGTAAAAGGCGACTGACACTCTAACTTTCTATGATCTAAACCTCTCCTGTGAGTCCCGTTTTAGATTCCGATGCTTAACTTCAGGTTTACTGTATCCCTTGGACCTTCTTATTAACGATGAAACACAGAAATTGCATCTGAATTAAATTCAAAAATCATAATGCCGACTTAAGTACAAGAGGACTGACACTCTAACATTCTATGATTTGATCATCTCCTGTGAGTCCAGTTTTAGATTCCGATGCTTCACTTCAAGTTTACTGTATCCCTTGGACCTTCGTATTGAAGACGAAACACAGAGTTTGCATCCAAATTTAATACAAAAGGCACAAGGCACAAGGACTGACACTCTAACTTTCTATGATTTGAACCTCTCCTGTGAGTCCAGTTTTAGATTCCGATGCTTCACTTCAGGTTTACTGTATCCCTTGGACCTTCTTATTGACGATGAAACACATAAATTGCATCCGAATTTAATAAAAAAGGCACAATACCGACTTAAGTACAAGAGGAGTGACACTCTAACTATCTATGATTTGAATCTCTCCTGTGAGTCCACTTTTAGATTCCGATGCTTCACTTCAGGTTTACTGTATCCCTTGGACCTTCTAATTGACGATGAAACACAGAAATTGCACCCGAATGTAATACAAATGGCACAATACCGACTTGAGTACAAGAGGAGTGACACTCTAACATTCGATGATTTGAACCCCTCCTGTGAGTCCAGTGTTAGATTCCGATGCTTCACTTCAGGTTTACTGTATACCTTGGGCCTTCTTATTGACGATGAAACACAGAAATTGCATCCGAATTTAATACAAAGGGCACAATGCCGGCTTAAGTACAAGAGGACTGACATTCTAACTTTCTATGATTTGAACCTCTCCTGTGAATCCAGTTTTAGATCCCGATGCTTCACTTCAGGTTTGCTGTACCCCTTGGACATTCTTATTGACGATGAAACACAGAAATTGCTCCCCACTTTAATACAAAAGCACAATACCGACTCAAGTACAAGAGGAGTGACACTCTCACTTTCTATGATTTCAACCTTTCCTGTGAGTCCAGTTTTAGATTCCGATGCTTCACTTCAGGTTTACTGTATCCCTTGTACCTTTTTATTGACGATGAAACACAGAAATTGCACCCGAATTTAATACAAATGACACAATGCCGACTTAATACAAGAAGACTGACACTCTCACTTTCTATGATTCGAACCTCTCCTGTGAGTCCAGTTTTAGATTCCGATGCTTCACTTCAGGTTTACTGTATCCCTTGGACCTTCGTATTGAAGATGAAACACAGAGTTTGCATCCAAATTTAATACAAAAGGCACAATGCTGACTTAAGTAAAAGAGGACTGACACTCTCACTTTCTATGATTTGAACCTCTCCTGTGAGTCCAGTTTTAGAGTCCGATGCTTCACTTCAGGTTTACTGAATACCTTGCTCCTTCTTATTGACGGTGAAACACAGCAATTGCATCCGAATTTAATATAAAGGGCACAATGCCGGCTTAAGTACAAGAGGACTGACATTCTAACTTTCTATGATTTGAACCTTTCCTGTGAATCCAGTTTTAGATTCCGATGCTTCACTTCAGGTTTACTGTACCCCTTGGACATTCTTATTGACGATGAAACACAGAAATTGCTCCCCACTTTAATACAAAAGCACAATACCGACTCAAGTACAAGAGGACTGACATTCTAGCTTTCTATGATTTGAAACTCTCCTGTGAGTCCAGTTTTAGATTCCGAAGCTTCACTTTAGGTTCACTGTATCCCTTGGACCTTCTTATCGACGATGAAACACAGAAATTACACCCGAATTTAATACAAAAGGCACAATGCAGACTTAAGTACAAGAGGACTGACACTCTCACTTTCTATGATTTGAACCTCTCCTGTGAGTCCAGTTTTAGATTCCGATGTTTCACTTAAGGTTTACTGTATCCCTTGGACCTTCTTATTGACGATGAAACACAGAAATTGCATCGGAATTAAATTCAACACGCACAATGCCGGCTTAAGTAAAAGAAGGCTGACACTCTCACTTTCTATGATTTGAACCTCTCCTGTGAGTCCAGTTTAAGATTCCGATGCTTTACTTCAGGTTTACTGTATCGCTTGGACCTTCTTATTGACGATGAAACACAGAAATTGAATCCGAATTTAATACAAAAGGCACAATGCCGACTTAAGTACAAGAGGACTGACATTCTAACTTTCTATGATTTGAAACTCTCCTGTGAGTCCAGTTTTAGATTCCGAAGCTTCACTTTAGGTTCACTGTATCCCTTGGACCTTCTTATTGACGATGAAACACAGAAATTGCACCCGAATTTAATACAAAAGGCACAATACCGACTCAAGTACAAGAGGAGTGACACTCTAACTTTCTATGATTTTAATCTCTCCTGTGAGTACAGTTTTAGATTCCGATGCTTCACTTCAGGTTTACTGTATCCCTTGGACCTTTTTATTGACGATGAAACACAGAAATTGATCTGAATTAAATTCAAAAAAAACAATGCCGACTTAAGTACAAGAGGACTGACACTCTAACATTCTATGATTTGATCCTCTCCTGTGAGTCCAGTTTTAGTTTCCGATGCTTCACTTCCAGTTTACTGTATCCCTTGGACCTTCTTATTGAAGATGAAACACAGAGTTTGCATCCAAATTTATTACAAAAGGCACAATGCTGACTTAAGTAAAAGAGGACTGACACTCTAACTTTCTATGATTTGAACCTCTCCTGTGAGTCCAGTTTTAGATTCCGATGCTTCACTACAGGTTTACTGTATCCCTTGGACCTTCTTATTGACGATGAAACACATAAATTGCATCCGAATTTAATAAAAAAGGCACAATACCGACTTAAGTACAAGAGGAGTGACACTCTAACTATCTATGATTTGAATCTCTCCTGTGAGTCCAGTTTTAGATTCCGATGCTTCACTTTAGGTTTACTGTATCCCTTGGACGTTCTTATTGGCGATGAAACACAGAAATTGCATCCGAATTTAATACAAATGGCACAATGCCGACTTAAGTACAAGAGGACCGACACTCCCACTTTAGATGTTTTGAACCTCTCCTGTGAGTCCAGTTTTAGATTCCGATACTTCACTTCAGGTTTACTGTATCCCTTGGACCTTCTTAATGACGATGAATCACAGAAATTGCGTCGGAATTAAATTAAAAAGGCACAATGCCGACTTAAGTAAAAGAGGACTGACACTCTCATTTTCTATGATTTGAACCTCTATTGTGAGTCCAGTTTTAGATTCCGATGCTTCGCTTCAGGTTTACTGTATCGCTTGGACCATCTTATTGACGATGAAACACAGAAATTGCATCGGAATTAAATTCAAAAGGCACAATGCCGACTTAAGTAAAAGAGGACTCTCACTTTCTATGATTTAGATATCTCCTGTGAGTCCAGTTTTAGATTCCGATGCCTCACTTCAGGTTTACTGTATCCCTTGGACCTTCTTATTGACGATGAAACACAGAAATACATCCGAATTTAATACAAATTGCACAATGCCGACTTAAGTAAAAGAGGACTGACACTCTCACTTTCTCTGATTTGAACCTCTCCAGCGAATCCAGTTTTGGATTCCGATGCTTCACTTCAGGTTTGCTGTATCCCTTGGACCTTCTTATTGACGATGAAAAACAGATATTGCATCGGAATTAAATTCAAAATGCACAATGCCGACTTAAGTAAAAGAGGACTGACACTCCCACTTTCTATGATTTAAATCTCTCCTGTGAGTCCAGTTTTAGATACCGATGCTTCACTTCAGGTTTACTGTATCCCTCGGACCTTCTTATTGACGATGAAACACAGAAATTGCATCCGAATTTAATACAAATGCCACAATGCAGACTTAAGTACAAGAGGACTGACACTCTCACTTTCTATGATTTGTACCTTTCCTGTTAGTCCAGTTTTAGATTCCGATGCTTCACGTCAGGTTTACTGTATCCCTTGGACCTTCTTATTGACGATGAAAAACAGAAATAGCATCGGAATTAAATTCAAAACGCACAATGCTGCTTAAGTAAATGTGGACTGACACTCTCACTTTCTATGATTTGAACCTCTCCTGTCAGTCCAGTTGTAGATTCCGATGCTTAACTTCAGGTTTACTGTATCCCTTGGACGTTCTTATTGACGATGAAACACAGAAATTGCATCCGAATTTAATACAAAAATCACAATGGCGACTAAAGTACAAGAGTACTGACACTCTCACTTTCTATGAATTGAACCTCTCCTGTGAGTCCAGTTTTAGATTCCGATGCTTCACTTCAGGTTTTCTGTATCCCATGGACGTTCTTTTTGACGATGAAACACAGAAATTCCATCCTAATTAAATACAAATGCCACAATGCCGACTTAAGTACAAGAGGACTGACACTCTCATTTTCTATGATTTGAACCTCTCCTGTGAGTCCAGTGTTAGATTCCGATGTTTCACTTCAGGTTTACTGTATACCTTGCTCCTTCTTATTGACGATGAGACACAGAAATTGCATCCGAAATTAATACTAAAGGCACAATGCCGACTTAAGTACAAGAGGACTGACATTCTAACTTTCTATGCTTTGAACCTCTCCTGTGAATCCAGTTTTAGATTCCGATGCTTCACTTCAGGTTTACTGTATCCCTTGGACATTCTTATTGACGATGAAACACAGAAATTGCTCCTTAATTAAATACAAAAGCACAATACCGACTCAAGTACAAGAGTACTGACACTCTAACATTCTATGATTTGAACCTCTCCTGTGAGTCCAGTTTTAGATTCCGATGCTTCACTTCAGGTTTACTGTATCCCTTGGACCTTCTTATTGACGATGAAACACAGAAATTGCATCGGAATTAAATTCAAAACGCACAATGCCGACTTAAGTAAAAGAGGACTGACACTCTAACTTTCTATGATTTGAACCTCTCCTGTGAGTCCAGTTTTAGATTCCGATGCTTCACTTCAGGTTTACTGTATCCCTTGGACCTTCTTATTGACGATGAAACACAGAAATTGCATCTGAATTAAATTCAAAAATCACAATGCCGACTTAAGTACAACATGACTGACACTCAAACTTTCTATGATTTGAACTTCTCCTCTGAGTCCGGTATTAGATTCCGATGCTTCACTTCAGGTTTACTGTATCCCTTCGACCTTCTTATTGACGATGAAACACAGAGTTTGCATCCGAGTTTAATACAAATGGCACAATGCCGACTTAAGTACAAGAGGACTGACACTCTAACTTTCTATGATTTTAACCTCTCCTGTGAGTCCAGTTTTAGATTCCGATGCTTCACTTCAGGTTTACTGTATCCATTGGACCTTCATATTGACGATGAAACACAGAAATTGCATCCGAATGTAATACAAAAAGCACAATGGCGGCTTAAGTACAAGAGGACTGACATTCAAACTTTCTATGATTTGAACCTCTCCTGTGAATCCAGTTTTAGATTCCGATGCTTCACTTCAGGTTTACTGTATCCATTGGACCTTCATATTGACGATGAAACACATAAATTGCATTCGAATTTAAAAAAAAGGCACAATACCGACTTAAGTACAAGAGGAGTGACACTCTAACTATCCATGATTTGAATCTCTCCTGTGAGTCCACTTTTAGATTCCGATGCTTCACTTCAGGTTTACTGTATCCCTTGGACCTTCTTATTGTCGATGAAACACAGAAATTGCACCCGAATTTAATACAAATGACACAATGCCGACTTAAGTACAAGAGGATTGACACTCTCACTTTCTATGATTTGAACCTCTCCTGTGGGTCCAGTTTTAGAGTCCGATGCTTCACTTCAGGTTTACTGAATACCTTGCTCCTTCTTATTGACGATGAAACACAGCAATTGCATCCGAATTTAATACAAAGGGCACAATGCCGACTTAAGTACAAGAGGACTGACATTCAAACTTTCTATGATTTGAACCTCTCCTGTGAATCCAGTTTTAGATTCCGATGCTTCACTTCAGGATTACTATACGCCTTGGACATTCTTATTGACGATGAAACACAGAAATTGCTCCCCAATTTAATACAAAAGCACAAAACCGACTCAAGTACAAGAGGAGTGACACTCTCACTTTCTATGATTTGAACCTTTCCTGTGAGTCCAGTTTCAGATTCCGATGCTTCACTTCAGGTTTACTGTATCCCTTGTACCTTCTTATTGACGATGAAACACAGAAATTGCACCCGAATTTAATAAAAATGACACAATGCCGACTTAAGTACAAGAGGACCGACACTCTCACTTTCTATGATTTGAATCTCTCCTAAGAGTCCAGTTTTAGATTCCGATGCTTCACTTCAGGTTTACTGTATACCTTGCACCTTCTTATTGACGATGAAACACAGAAATTGAATCCGAATTTAATACAAAAGGCACAATGCCGACTTAAGTACAAGAGGACTGACGTTCTAACTTTCTATGATTTGAAACACTCCTGTGAGTCCAGTTTTAGATTCCGATGCTTCACTTTAGGTTCACTGTATCCCTTGGACCTTCTTATTGACGATGAAACACAGAACTTGCAACCGAATTTAATACAAAAGGCACAATACCGACTCAAGTACAAGAGGAGTGACACTCTAACTTTCTATAATTTGAATCTCTCCTGTGAGTACAGTTTTTGATTCCGATGCTTCACTTCAGGTTTACTGTATCCCTTGGACCTTCTTATTGATGATGAAACACAGAAATTGCACCCGAATTTAAAACAAATGGCACAATGCCGACTTAAGTACAAGAGGACTGACACTCTACTTTCTATGATTTGAACCTCTCCTGTGAGTCCAGTTTTAGATTCCGATGCTTCACTTCAGGTGTACTGTATCCCTTGGACCTTCTTATTCACGATGAAACACAGAAATTGCATCGGAATTAAATTCAAAACGCACAATGCTGACTTAAGTAAAAGAGGACTGACATTCTTACTTTCTATGATCTGAACCTCTCCTGTGAGTCCAGTTTAAGATTCCGATGCTTAACTTCAGGTTTACTGTATCCCTTGGACCTTTTTATTGACGATGAAACACAGAAATTGCATCTGAATTAAATTCAAAAATCACAATGCCGACTTAAGTACAAGAGGACTGACACTCTAACATTCTATGATTTGATCCCCTCCTGTGAGTCCAGTTTTAGATTCCGATGCTTCACTTCAAGTTTACTGTATCCCTTGGACCTTCTTATTGAAGAAGAAACACAGAGTTTGCATCGAAATTTAATACAAAAGGCACAATGCTGACTTAAGTAAAAGAGGACTGACACTCTAACTTTCTATGATTTGAACCTCTCCTGTGAGTCCAGTTTTAGATTCCGATGCTTCACTTCAGGTTTACTGTATCCCTTGGACCTTCTTATTGACGATGAAACACATAAATTGCATCCGAATTTAATAAAAAAGGCACAATACCGACTTAAGTACAAGAGGAGTGACGCTGTAACTATCTATGATTTGAATGTCTCCTGTGAGTCCAGTTTTAGATTCCGATGCTTCACGTCAGGTTTACTGTATCCCTTGGACGTTCTTATTGACGATGAAACACAGAAATTGCATCCGAATTTAATACAAACGGCACAATGCCGTCTTAAGTACAAGAGGACTGACACTCTCACTTTCTATGATTTGAACCTCTCCTGAGAGTCCAGATTTAGATTCCGATGCTTCACTTCAGGTTTACTGTATCCCTTGGACCCTCTTATTGAAGATGAAACACAGAAATTGCATCGGAATTAAATTCATAACGCACAATGCCGACTTAAGTAAAAGAGGACTGACACTCTCACTTTCTATGATTTGAATCTCTCCTGTGAGTCCAGTTTCAGATTCCGATGCTTCACTCCAGGTTTACTGTATCCCTTTGACGTTCTTATTGACGATGAAACACAGAAATTGCATCGGAATTAAATTCAAAACGCACAATGCCGACTTAAGTAAAAGGCGACTGACACTCTAACTTTCTATGATCTAAACCTCTCCTGTGAGTCCCGTTTTAGATTCCGATGCTTAACTTCAGGTTTACTGTATCCCTTGGACCTTCTTATTAACGATGAAACACAGAAATTGCATCTGAATTAAATTCAAAAATCATAATGCCGACTTAAGTACAAGAGGACTGACACTCTAACATTCTATGATTTGATCATCTCCTGTGAGTCCAGTTTTAGATTCCGATGCTTCACTTCAAGTTTACTGTATCCCTTGGACCTTCGTATTGAAGACGAAACACAGAGTTTGCATCCAAATTTAATACAAAAGGCACAAGGCACAAGGACTGACACTCTAACTTTCTATGATTTGAACCTCTCCTGTGAGTCCAGTTTTAGATTCCGATGCTTCACTTCAGGTTTACTGTATCCCTTGGACCTTCTTATTGACGATGAAACACATAAATTGCATCCGAATTTAATAAAAAAGGCTCAATACCGACTTAAGTACAAGAGGAGTGACACTCTAACTATCTATGATTTGAATCTCTCCTGTGAGTCCACTTTTAGATTCCGATGCTTCACTTCAGGTTTACTGTATCCCTTGGACCTTCTAATTGACGATGAAACACAGAAATTGCACCCGAATGTAATACAAATGGCACAATACCGACTTGAGTACAAGAGGAGTGACACTCTAACATTCGATGATTTGAACCCCTCCTGTGAGTCCAGTGTTAGATTCCGATGCTTCACTTCAGGTTTACTGTATACCTTGGGCCTTCTTATTGACGATGAAACACAGAAATTGCATCCGAATTTAATACAAAGGGCACAATGCCGGCTTAAGTACAAGAGGACTGACATTCTAACTTTCTATGATTTGAACCTCTCCTGTGAATCCAGTTTTAGATCCCGATGCTTCACTTCAGGTTTGCTGTACCCCTTGGACATTCTTATTGACGATGAAACACAGAAATTGCTCCCCACTTTAATACAAAAGCACAATACCGACTCAAGTACAAGAGGAGTGACACTCTCACTTTCTATGATTTCAACCTTTCCTGTGAGTCCAGTTTTAGATTCCGATGCTTCACTTCAGGTTTACTGTATCCCTTGTACCTTTTTATTGACGATGAAACACAGAAATTGCACCCGAATTTAATACAAATGACACAATGCCGACTTAATACAAGAAGACTGACACTCTCACTTTCTATGATTCGAACCTCTCCTGTGAGTCCAGTTTTAGATTCCGATGCTTCACTTCAGGTTTACTGTATCCCTTGGACCTTCGTATTGAAGATGAAACACAGAGTTTGCATCCAAATTTAATACAAAAGGCACAATGCTGACTTAAGTAAAAGAGGACTGACACTCTCACTTTCTATGATTTGAACCTCTCCTGTGAGTCCAGTTTTAGAGTCCGATGCTTCACTTCAGGTTTACTGAATACCTTGCTCCTTCTTATTGACGATGAAACACAGCAATTGCATCCGAATTTAATACAAAGGGCACAATGCCGGCTTAAGTACAAGAGGACTGACATTCTAACTTTCTATGATTTGAACCTTTCCTGTGAATCCAGTTTTAGATTCCGATGCTTCACTTCAGGTTTACTGTACCCCTTGGACATTCTTATTGACGATGAAACACAGAAATTGCTCCCCACTTTAATACAAAAGCACAATACCGACTCAAGTACAAGAGGACTGACATTCTAGCTTTCTATGATTTGAAACTCTCCTGTGAGTCCAGTTTTAGATTCCGAAGCTTCACTTTAGATTCACTGTATCCCTTGGACCTTCTTATCGACGATGAAACACAGAAATTACACCCGAATTTAATACAAAAGGCACAATGCCGACTTAAGTACAAGAGGACTGACACTCTCACTTTCTATGAATTGAACCTCTCCTGTGAGTCCAGTTTTAGATTCCGATGCTTCACTTCAGGTTTACTGTATCCCTTGGACCTTCGTATTGAAGATGAAACACAGAGTTTGCATCCAAATTTAATACAAAAGGCACAATGCTGACTTAAGTAAAAGAGGACTGACACTCTCACTTTCTATGATTTGAACCTCTCCTGTGAGTCCAGTTTTAGAGTCCGATGCTTCACTTCAGGTTTACTGAATACCTTGCTCCTTCTTATTGACGATGAAACACAGCAATTGCATCCGAATTTAATACAAAGGGCACAATGCCGGCTTAAGTACAAGAGGACTGACACTCTAACTTTCTATGATTTTAATCTCTCCTGTGAGTACAGTTTTAGATTCCGATGCTTCACTTCAGGTTTACTGTATCCCTTGGACCTTTTTATTGACGATGAAACACAGAAATTGATCTGAATTAAATTCAAAAAAAACAATGCCGACTTAAGTACAAGAGGACTGACACTCTAACATTCTATGATTTGATCCTCTCCTGTGAGTCCAGTTTTAGTTTCCGATGCTTCACTTCCAGTTTACTGTATCCCTTGGACCTTCTTATTGAAGATGAAACACAGAGTTTGCATCCAAATTTATTACAAAAGGCACAATGCTGACTTAAGTAAAAGAGGACTGACACTCTAACTTTCTATGATTTGAACCTCTCCTGTGAGTCCAGTTTTAGATTCCGATGCTTCACTACAGGTTTACTGTATCCCTTGGACCTTCTTATTGACGATGAAACACATAAATTGCATCCGAATTTAATAAAAAAGGCACAATACCGACTAAAGTACAAGAGGAGTGACACTCTAACTATCTATGATTTGAATCTCTCCTGTGAGTCCAGTTTTAGATTCCGATGCTTCACTTTAGGTTTACTGTATCCCTTGGACGTTCTTATTGGCGATGAAACACAGAAATTGCATCCGAATTTAATACAAATGGCACAATGCCGACTTAAGTACAAGAGGACCGACACTCCCACTTTAGATGTTTTGAACCTCTCCTGTGAGTCCAGTTTTAGATTCCGATACTTCACTTCAGGTTTACTGTATCCCTTGGACCTTCTTAATGACGATGAATCACAGAAATTGCGTCGGAATTAAATTAAAAAGGCACAATGCCGACTTAAGTAAAAGAGGACTGACACTCTCATTTTCTATGATTTGAACCTCTATTGTGAGTCCAGTTTTAGATTCCGATGCTTCGCTTCAGGTTTACTGTATCGCTTGGACCATCTTATTGACGATGAAACACAGAAACTGCATCGGAATTAAATTCAAAAGGCACAATGCCGACTTAAGTAAAAGAGGACTCTCACTTTCTATGATTTAGATATCTCCTGTGAGTCCAGTTTTAGATTCCGATGCCTCACTTCAGGTTTACTGTATCCCTTGGACCTTCTTATTGACGATGAAACACAGAAATACATCCGAATTTAATACAAATTGCACAATGCCGACTTAAGTAAAAGAGGACTGACACTCTCACTTTCTCTGATTTGAACCTCTCCAGCGAATCCAGTTTTGGATTCCGATGCTTCACTTCAGGTTTGCTGTATCCCTTGGACCTTCTTATTGACGATGAAAAACAGATATTGCATCGGAATTAAATTCAAAATGCACAATGCCGACTTAAGTAAAAGAGGACTGACACTCCCACTTTCTATGATTTAAATCTCTCCTGTGAGTCCAGTTTTAGATACCGATGCTTCACTTCAGGTTTACTGTATCCCTCGGACCTTCTTATTGACGATGAAACACAGAAATTGCATCCGAATTTAATACAAATGCCACAATGCAGACTTAAGTACAAGAGGACTGACACTCTCACTTTCTATGATTTGTACCTTTCCTGTTAGTCCAGTTTTAGATTCCGATGCTTCACGTCAGGTTTACTGTATCCCTTGGACCTTCTCATTGACGATGAAAGACAGAAATAGCATCGGAATTAAATTCAAAACGCACAATGCTGCTTAAGTAAATGTGGACTGACACTCTCACTTTCTATGATTTGAACTTCTCCTGTGAGTCCAGTTGTAGATTCCGATGCTTAACTTCAGGTTTACTGTATCCCTTGGACCTTCTTATTGACGATGAAACACAGAAATTGCATCCGAATTTAATACAAAAATCACAATGGCGACTAAAGTACAAGAGTACTGACACTCTCACTTTCTATGAATTGAACCTCTCCTGTGAGTCCAGTTTTAGATTCCGATGCTTCACTTCAGGTTTTCTGTATCCCATGGACGTTCTTTTTGACGATGAAACACAGAAATTCCATCCTAATTAAATACAAATGCCACAATGCCGACTTAAGTACAAGAGGACTGACACTCTCATTTTCTATGATTTGAACCTCTCCTGTGAGTCCAGTGTTAGATTCCGATGTTTCACTTCAGGTTTACTGTATACCTTGCTCCTTCTTATTGACGATGAGACACAGAAATTGCATCCGAAATTAATACTAAAGGCACAATGCCGACTTAAGTACAAGAGGACTGACATTCTAACTTTCTATGCTTTGAACCTCTCCTGTGAATCCAGTTTTAGATTCCGATGCTTCACTTCAGGTTTACTGTATCCCTTGGACATTCTTATTGACGATGAAACACAGAAATTGCTCCTTAATTAAATACAAAAGCACAATACCGACTCAAGTACAAGAGGAGTGACACTCTAATTTTCTATGATTTGAACCTCTCCTGTGAGTCCACTTTTAGATTCCGATGCTTCACTTTAGGTTTACTGTATCCCATGGACGTTCTTATTGACGATGAAACACAGAAATTCCATCCTAATTAAATACAAATGCCACAATGCCGACTTAAGTACAAGAGGACTGACACTCTCATTTTCTATGATTTGAACCTCTCCTGTGTGTCCAGTTTTAGATTCCGATGCTTCACTTCACGTTTACTGTATACCTTGCTCCTTCTTATTGACGATGAGACACAGAAATTGCATCCGAATTTAATACAAAAGGCACAATGCCGACTTAAATACAAGAGGACTGACATTCAAACTTTCTATGATTTGAACCTCTCCTGTGAATCCAGTTTTAGATTCCGATGCTTCACTTCAGGTTTACTGTATCCCTTGGACCTTCTTATTGACGATGAAACACAGAAATTGCACCCGAATTTAATACAAATGACACAATGCCGACTTAAGTACAAGAGGACTGACACTCTGACTTTCTATGATTTGAACCTCTCCTGAGAGTCCTGTTTTAGATTCCGATGCTTCACTTCAGGTTTACTGTATCCCTTGGACCTTCTTATTGAAGATGAAACACAGAAATTGCATCGCAATTAAATTCAAAACGCACAATGCCGACTTAAGTGAAAGAGGACTGACACTTTCACTTTATATGATTTGAACCTCTGCTGTGAGTCCTGTTTCAGATTCCGATGCTTCACTCCAGGTTTATAGTATCCCTTGGATCTTCTTATTGACGATGAAACACAGAAATTGCATTGGAATTAAATTCAAAAATCACAATGCCGTCTTAAGTACAAGAGGACTGACACTCTAACTTTCTATGATTTGAAACTCTCCTTTGAGTCCAGTTTTAGATTCCGATGCTTCACTTTAGGTTCACTGTATCCCTTGGACCTTCCTATTGACGATGAAACACAGAAATTGCACCCGAATTTAATACAAATGACACAATGCCGACTTAAGTACAAGAGGACTGACACTCTCACTTTCTATGATTTAACCTCTCCTGTGAGTCCAGTTTTAGATTCCGATGCTTCACTTCAGGTTTACTGTATCGCTTGGACCTTCTTATTGACGATGAAACACAGAAATTGCATCGGAATTAAATTCAAAACGCACAATGCCGACTCAAGTAAAAGAGGACTGACACTCTAACTTTCTATGATTTGAACCTCTCCTGTGAGTCGAGTTCTAGATTCCGATGCTTAACTTCAGGTTTACTGTATCCCTTCGACCTTCTTATTGACGATGAAACACAGAAAGTGCATCTCAATTAAATTCAAAAATCACAATGCCGACTTAAGTACAACATGACTGACACTCAAACTTTCTATGATTTGAACTTCTCCTCTGAGTCCGGTATTAGATTCCGATGCTTCACTTCAGGTTTACTGTATCCCTTCGACCTTCTTATTGACGATGAAACACAGAGTTTGCATCCGAGTTTAATACAAATGGCACAATGCCGACTTAAGTACAAGAGGACTGACACTCTAACTTTCTATGATTTTAACCTCTCCTGTGAGTCCAGTTTTAGATTCCGATGCTTCACTTCAGGTTTACTGTATCCATTGGACCTTCATATTGACGATGAAACACAGAAATTGCATCCGAATGTAATACAAAAAGCACAATGGCGGCTTAAGTACAAGAGGACTGACACTCCCACTTTCTATGATTTGATCCTCTCCTGTGTGTCCAGTTTTAGATTCCGATGCTTAACTTCAGGTTTACTGTATACCTTGCACCTTCTTATTGTCGATGATACACAGAAGTTGCATCGGAATTAAATTCAAAAGGCACCACGCCGACTTAAGTACAAGAGGACTGACACTCTCACTTTCTATGATTTGAACCTCTCCTGTGAGTCCAGTTTTAGATTCCGATGCTTCACCTCAGGTTTACTGTATCTGTTGGACCTTCTTATTGACGATGAAACACAGAAATTGCATCCGAATTTAATACAAATGTCACAATGCCGACTTAAGTAGAAGAGGACTGACACTCTCACTTTCTCTGATTTTAACCTCTCCTGCGAGTACAGTTTTAGATTCCGATGCTTCACTTCAGGTCTGCTGTATCCCTTAGACCTTCTTATTGACGATGAAACACAGAAATTGCATCGGAATTAAATTCAAAATGCACAATGCCGACTTATGTCAAAGAGGACTGACACTCATACTTTCTATGATTTAAATCTCTCCTGTGAGTCCAGTTTTCGATTCTGATGCTTCACTTCAGGTTTACTGTATCCCTTGGACCTTCTTATTGACGATGAAACACAGAAATGGCATCTGAATTACATTCAAAAATCACAATGCCGACTTAAGTACAAGAGGACTGACACTCTAACATTCTATGATTTGATCCTCTCCTGTGAGTCCAGTTTTAGATTCCGATTCTTCACTTCTAGTTTACTGTATCCCTTGGACCTTCTTATTGAAGATGAAACACAGAGTTTGCATCCGAATTTTATACAAATGGCACAATGCCGACTTAAGTAAAAGAGGACCGACACTCTCACTTTGTATGTTTTGAACCACTCCTGTGAGTCCAGTTTTGGATTCCGATGCTTCAGTTCAGGTTTACTGTGTCCCTTGGACCTTCTTAGTGAGGATGAATCACAGAAATTACATCGGAATTAAATTGAAACGGCACAATGCCGACTTAAGTAAAAGAGGACTGACACTCTCAGTTTCTATGATTTCAACCTCTCCTGTGAGTCCAGTTTTCGATTCTGATGCTTCACTTCAGGTTTACTGTATCCCTTGGACCATCGTATTGACGATGAAACACAGAAATTGCATCGGAATTAAATTCATAAGGCACAATGCCGACTTAAGTACAACAGGACTGACACTCAAACTTTCTATGATTTGAACTTCTCCTCTGAGTCCGATTTTAGATTCCGATGCTTCACTTCAGGTTTACTGTATCCCTTCGACCGTCTTATTGACGATGAAACACAGAGTTTGCATCCGAATTTAATACAAAAGGCACAATGCCGACTTAAGTAAAAGAGGACCGACACTCTCACTTTCTCTGATTTGAACCTCTCCTGCGAGTCCAGTTTTAGATTCCGATGCTTCACTTCAGGTTTGCTGTATCCCTTGGACCTTCTTATTGAAGATGAAACACAGAAATTGCATCGCAATAAAATTCAAAACGCACAATGCCGACTTAAGTAAAAGAGGACTGACACTCTCACTATCTATGATTTAAATCTCTCCTGTGAGTCCAGTTTTAGATTCTGATGCTTCTCTTCAGGTTTACTGTACCCCTTGGACCTTCTTATTGACGATGAAACACAGATATTGGATCCGAATTTAATACAAAATGCACAATGCCGACTTAAGTACAAGAGGACTGACACTCCCACTTTCTATGATTTGAACCTAACCTGTCAGTCCAGTTTTAGATTCCGATGCTTCACTTCTGGTTAACTGTATCCCTTGGACCTTCTTATTGACGATGAAACACAGAAATTGCATCGGAATTACGTTCAGAACGCACAATGCTTCTTAAGTAAAAGTGGTCTGACACTCTCACTTTCTATGATTTGAACTTCTCCTGTGAGTCCAGTTTTAGATTCCGATGCTTAACTTCAGGTTTACTGTATCCCTTGGACCTTCTTATTGACGATGAAACACAGATATTGCATCCGAATTTAATACAAAGGCACAAAGGTGACTTAAGTACAAGCGGACTGACACTCTCACTTTCTATGATTTGAACCTCTCCTGTGAGTCCAGTTTCAGATTCCGATGCTTCACTCCAGGTTTACTGTATACCTTGCACCTTCTTATTGACGATGAAACACAGAGATTGCATCGGAATTAAGTTCAAAATGCACAATGCCGACTTAAGTACAAGAGGACTGACACTCTAACTTTCTATGATTTGAGCCTCTCCTGTGAGTCCAGTTTTAGATTCCGATGCTTCACTTTATGTTTACTGTATCCCTTGGACCTTCTTCTTGACGATGAAACATAGAAATTGCATCCGAATCTAATACAAATGGCACAATGCCGACATAAGTAAAAGAAGACTGACACTCTAAATTTCTATGATTTGAACCTCTCCTATGAGTCCAGTTTTAGATTCCGATGCTTCACTTCAGGTTTACTGTAACCCTTCGACCTTCTTATTGACGATGAAACACAGAAATTGCATCCGAATTTAATACAAATGTCACAATGCCGACTTAAGTACAAGAGGACTGACACTCTCACTTTCTCTGATTTTAACCTCTCCTGCGAGTACAGTTTTAGATTCCGATGCTTCACTTCAGGTTTGCTGTATCCCTTGGACCTTCTTATTGACGATGAAACACAGAAATTGCATCGGAATTAAATTCAAAATGCACAATGCCGACTTAAGTAAAGGAGGACTGACACTCTCAGTTTCTATGATTTAAATCTCTCCTGTGAGTCCAGTTTTTGATTCTGATGCTTCACTTCAGGTTTACTGTATCCCTTGGACCTTCTTATTGACGATGAAACACAGAAATTGCATCCGAATTTAATACAAATGCACAATGCAGACTTAAGTACCAGAGGACTGACACTCTCACTTTCTATGATTTGAACCTTTCCTGTGAGTCCAGTTTTAGATTATGATGCTTCACTTCAGGTTTACTGTATCCCTTGGACCTTCTTATTGAAGATGAAACACAGAAATTGCACCCGAATTTAATACAAATGGCACAATGCCGAATTAAGTACAAGATTACTGACACTCTCACTTTCTATGATTTGGACCTGTCCTGTCAGTCCAGTTTTAGATTCCGATGCTTCACTTCAGGTTTACTGTATCCCTTGGACCTTCTTATTGACGATGAAACACAGAAATTGCATCCGAATTTAATACAAAGGCACAATGGCGACTTAAGTGCAAGAGGACTGACACTCTCACTTTCTATGATTTAAACCTCTCCTGTGAGTCCAGTTTTAGATTCCGATGCTTAACTTCAGGTTTACTGTATCCCTTGGACCTTCTTAGTGAGGATGAATCACAGAAATTACATCGGAATTAAATTGAAAAGGCACAATGCCGACTTAAGTTAAAGAGGACTGACACTCCCATTTTCTATGATTTGAACCTCTCCTGTGAGTCCAGTTCTAGATTCCGATGCTTCGCTTCAGGTTTACTGTATCCCTTGGACCATCTTATTTACGATGAAACACAGAAATTGCATCGGAATTAAATTCATAAGGCACAATGCCGACTTAAGTACAACATGACTGACACTCAAACTTTCTATGATTTGAACTTCTCCTCTGAGTCCGATTTTAGATTCCGATGCTTCACTTCAGGTTTACTGTATCCCTTCGACCTTTTTATTGACGATGAAACACAGAGTTAGTATCCGAATTTAATACAAAAGGCACAATGCCGACTTAAGTACAAGAGGACTGACACTCTAACTTTCTATGATTTGAACCTCTCCTGTGAGTCCAGTTTTAGATTCCGATGCTTCACTTCAGGTTTACTGTATCCCTTGGACCTTCATATAGACGATGAAACACAGAAATTGCATCCGAATGTAATACAAAAAGCACAATGGCGGCTTAAGAACAAGAGGACTGACACTGTCACTTTCTATGATTTGAACCTCTCCTGTGAGTCCAGTTTTAGATTCCGATGCTTCACTTCAGGTTCACTGGATCCCTTGGACCTTCTTATTGACGATGAAACACAGAAATTGCTTCCGCACTTAATACGAATGGCACAATGCCGACTTAAGTACAAGAGGACCGACACTCTCACTTTCTCTGATTTGAACCTCTCCTGCGAGTACAGTTTTAGATTCCGATGCTTCACTTCAGGTTTGCTGTATCCCTTGGACCTTCTTATTGAAGATGAAACACAGAAATTGCATCGCAATTAAATTCAAAACGCACAATGCCGACTTAAGTAAAAGAGGACTGACACACTCACTTTCTATGATTTGAACCTCTCCTGTGAGTCCAGTTTTAGATTCCGATGCTTCACCTCAGGTTTACTGTATCTGTTGGTCCTTCTTATTGACGATGAAACACAGAAATTCCATCCGAATTTAATACAAATGTCACAATGCCGACTTAAGTACAAGAGGACTGACACTCTCACTTTCTCTGATTTTAACCTCTCCTGCGAGTACAGTTTTAGATTCCGATGCTTCACTTCAGGTCTGCTGTATCCCTTGGACCTTCTAACTGACGATGAAACATAGAAATTGCATCGGAATTAAATTCAAAATGCACAATGCCGACTTAAGTAAAAGAGGACTGACACTCTCACTTTCTATGATTTAAATCTCTCCTGTGAGTCCAGTTTTAGATTCCGATGCTTCACTTCAGGTTTACTGTATCCCTTGGACCTTCATATAGATGATGAAACACAGAAATTGCATCCGAATGTAATACAAAAGGCACAATGCCGACTTAAGTACAAGAGGACTGACACTCTAACTTTCTATGATTTGAAACTCTCCTGTGAGTCCAGTTTTAGATTCCGATGCTTCACTTTATGTTTACTGTATCCCTTGGACCTTCTTATTGACGATGAAACATAGAAATTGCATCCGAATCTAATACAAATGGCACAATGCCGACATAAGTAAAAGAAGACTGACACTCTAAATTTCTATGATTTGAACCTCTCCTATGAGTCCAGTTTTAGATTCCGATGCTTCACTTCAGGTTTACTGTAACCCTTCGACCTTCTTATTGACGATGAAACACAGAAATTGCATCCGAATTTAATACAAATGTCACAATGCCGACTTAAGTACAAGAGGACTGACACTCTCACTTTCTCTGATTTTAACCTCTCCTACGAGTACAGTTTTAGATTCCGATGCTTCACTTCAGGTTTGCTGTATCCCTTGGACCTTCTTATTGACGATGAAACACAGAAATTGCATCGGAATTAAATTCAAAATGCACAATGCCGACTTAAGTAAAGGAGGACTGACACTCTCAGTTTCTATGATTTAAATCTCTCCTGTGAGTCCAGTTTTTGATTCTGATGCTTCACTTCAGGTTTATTGTATCCCTTGGACCTTCTTATTGACGATGAAACACAGAAATTGCATCCGAATTTAATACAAATGCACAATGCAGACTTAAATACCAGAGGACTGACACTCTCACTTTCTATGATTTGAACCTTTCCTGTGAGTCCAGTTTTAGATTCCGATGCTTCACTTCAGGTTTACTGTATCCCTTGGACCTTCTTATTCAAGATGAAACACAGAAATTGCACCCGAATTTAATACAAATGGCACAATGCCGACTTAAGTACAAGAGGACTGACACTCTCACTTTCTATGATTTGAACCTGTCCTGTCAGTCCAGTTTTAGATTCCGATGCTTCACTTCAGGTTAACTGTATCCCTTGGACCTTCTTATTGACGATGAAACACAGAAATTGCATCGGAATTAAATTCAAAAATCACAAAGCCGACTTAAGTACAAGAGGACTGACACTCTAACTTTCTATGATTTGAACCTCTCCCGTGTTTCCAGTTTTAGATTCCGATGCTTCACTTCAGGTTTACTGTATCCCTTGGACCTTCTTATTGACGATGAAACACAGAAATTGCATCCGAATTTAATACAAAGGCACAATGGCGACTTAAGTGCAAGAGGACTGACACTCTCACTTTCTATGATTTGAACCTCTCCTGTGAGTCCAGTTTTAGATTCCGATGCTTAACTTCAGGTTTACTGAATCCCTTGGACCTTCTTAGTGAGGATGAATCACAGAAATTACATCGGAATTACATTGAAAAGGCACAATGCCGACTTAAGTAAAAGAGGACTGACACTCTCATTTTCTATGATTTGAACCTCTCCTGTGAGTCCAGTTTTAGATTCCGATGCTTCGCTTCAGGTTTACTGTATGCCTTGGACCATCTTATTTACGATGAAACACAGAAATTGCATCGGAATTAAATTCATAAGGCACAATGCCGACTTAAGTACAACATGACTGACACTCAAACTTTCTATGATTTGAATTTCTCCTCTGAGTCCGGTTTTAGATTCCGATGCTTCACTTCAGGTTTACTGTATCCCTTCGACCTTTTTATTGACGATGAAACACAGAGTTTGCATCCGAATTTAATACAAAAGGCACAATGTTGACTTAAGTACAAGAGGACTGACACTCTAACTTTCTATGATTTGAACCTCTCCTGCGTGTCCAGTTTTAGATTCCGATGCTTCACTTCAGGTTTACTGTATCCCTTGGACCTTCATATAGACGATGAAACACAGAAATTGCATCCGAATGTAATACAAAAAGCACAATGGCGGCTTAAGAACAAGAGGACTGACACTGTCTTTTTCTATGATTTGAACCTCTCCAGTGAGTCCAGTTTTAGATTCCGATGCTTCACTTTAGGTTCACTGGATCCCTTGGACCTTCTTATTGACGATGAAACACAGAAATTGCTTCCGCACTTAATACAAATGGCACAATGCCGACTTAAGTACAAGAGGACCGACACTCTCACTTTCTCTGATTTGAATCTCTCCTGCGAGTCCAGTTTTAGATTCCGATGCTTCACTTCAGGTTTGCTGTATCCCTTGGACCTTCTTATTGAAGATGAAACACAGAAATTGCATCGCAATTAAATTCAAAACGCACAATGCCGACTTAAGTAAAAGAGGACTGACACTCTCACTTTCTATGATTTGAACCTCTCCTGTGAGTCCAGTTTTAGATTCCGATGCTTCACCACAGGTTTACTGTATCTGTTGGTCCTTCTTATTGACGATGAAACACAGAAATTGCATCCGAATTTAATACAAATGTCACAATGCCGACTTAAGTACAAGAGGACTGACACTCTCACTTTCTCTGATTTTAACCTCTCCTGCGAGTACAGTTTTAGATTCCGATGCTTCACTTCAGGTCTGCTGTATCCCTTGGACCTTCTAACTGACGATGAAACACAGAAATTGCAACGGAATTAAATTCAAAATGCACAATGCCGACTTAAGTAAAAGAGGACTGACACTCTCACTTTCTATGATTTAAATCTCTCCTGTGAGTCCAGTTTTAGATTCTGATGCTTCACTTCAGATTTACTGTATCCCTTGGACCTTCTTATTGACGATGAAACACAGAAATTGCATCCGAATTTAATACAAATGCCACAATGCAGACTTAAGTACCAGAGGACTGACACTCTCACTTTCTATGATTTGAACCTTTCCTCTGACTCCAGTTTTAGATTCCGATGCTTCACTTCAGGTTTACTGTATCCCTTGGACCTTCTTATTGACGATGAAACACAGAAATTGCACCCGAATTTAATACAAATGGCACAATGCCGACTTAAGTACAAGAGGACTGACACTCCCACTTTCTATGATTTGAACCTGTCCTGTCAGTCCAGTTTTAGATTCCGATGCTTCACTTCAGGTTAACTGTATCCCTTGGACCTTCTTATTGACGATGAAACACAGAAATTGCATCGGAATTAAATTCAAAACGCACAATGCTTCTTAAGTAAAAGTGGACTGACACTCTCACTTTCTATGATTTGAACTTCTACTGTGAGTCCAGTTTTAGATTCCGATGTTTAACTTCACGTTTACTGTATCCCTTCGACCTTCTTATTGACGATGAAACACAGAAATTGCATCGGAATTAAATTCAAAAATCACAATGCCGACATAAGTACAAGAGGACTGACACTCTAACTTTCTATGATTTGAACCTCTCCCGTGAGTCCAGTTTTAGATTCCGATGCTTCACTTCAGGTTTACTCTATCCCTTGGACCTTCTTATTGACGATGAAACACAGATATTGCATCCGAATTTAATACAAAGGCACAATGGCGACTTAAGTACAAGAGGACTGACACTCTCACTTTCTATGATTTGAACCTCTCCTGTGAGTCCAGTTTCAGATTCCGATGCTTCACTTCAGGTTTACTGTATACCTTGCACCTTCTTATTGACGATGAAACACAGAGATTGCATCGGAATTAAGTTCAAAATGCACTATGCCGACTTAAGTACAAGAGGACTGACACTCTAACTTTCTATGATTTGAACCACTCCTGTGAGTCCAGTCTTAGATTCCGATGCTTCACTTTATGTTTACTGTATCCCTTGGACCTTCTTATTGACGATGAAACATAGAAATTGCATCCGAATTTAATACAAATGGCACAATGCCGACATAAGTAAAAGAAGACTGACACTCTAAATTTCTATGATTTGAACCTCTCCTATGAGTCCAGTTTTAGATTCCGATGCTTCACTTCAGGTTTACTGTATCCCTTCGACTACTTATTGACGATGAAACACAGAAATTGCATCCGAATTTAATACAAATGTCACAATGCCGACTTAAGTACAAGAGGACTGACACTCTCAGTTTCTCTGATTTTAACCTCTCCTGCGAGTACAGTTTTAGATTCCGATGCTTCACTTCAGGTTTGCTGTATCCCTTGGACCTTCTTATTGACGATGAAACACAGAAAATGCATCGGAATTAAATTCAAAATGCACAATGCCGACTTAAGTAAAGGAGGACTGACACTCTCACTTTCTATGATTTAAATCTCTCCTGTGAGTCCAGTTTTAGATTCTGATACTTCACTTCAGGTTTACTGTATCCCTTGGACCTTCTTATTGACGATGAAACACAGAAATTGCATCCGAATTTAATACAAATGCCACAATGCTGACTTAAGTACCAGAGGACTGACACTCTCACTTTCTATGATTTGAACCTTTCCTGTGAGTCCAGTTTTAGATTCCGATGCTTCACTTCAGGTTTACTGTATCCCTTGGACCTTCTTATTGACGATGAAACACAGAAATTGCACCCGAATTTAATACAAATGGCACAATGCCGACTTAAGTACAAGAGGACTGACACTCTAACTTTCTATGATTTGAACCTCTCCCGTGTGTCCAGTTTTAGATTCCGATGCTTCACTTCAGGTTTACTGTATCCCTTGGACCTTCTTAGTGAGGATGAATCACAGAAATTACATCGGAATTAAATTGAAAAGGCACAATGCCGACTTAAGTAAAAGAGGACTGACACTCTCATTTTCTATGATTTGAACCTCTCCTGTGAGTCCAGTTTTAGATTCCGATGCTTCGCTTCAGGTTTACTGTATCCCTTGGACCATCTTATTTACGATGAAACACAGAAATTGCATCGGAATTAAATTCATAAGGCACAATGCCGACTTAAGTACAACATGACTGACACTCAAACTTTCTACGATTTGAACTTCTCCTCTGAGTCCGGTTTTAGATTCCGATGCTTCACTTCAGGTTTACTGTATCCCTTCGACCTTTTTATTGACGATGAAACACAGAGTTTGCATCCGAATTTAATACAAAAGGCACATTGCCGACTTAAGTACAAGAGGACTGACGCTCTAACTTTCTATGATTTGAACCTCTCCTGTGAGTCCAGTTTTAGATTCCGATGCTTCACTTCAGGTTTACTGTATCCCTTGGACCTTCATATAGACAATGAAACACAGAAATTGCATCCGAATGTAATACAAAAAGCACAATGGCGGCTTAAGAACAAGAGGACTGACACTGTCACTTTCTATGATTTGAACCTCTCCTGTGAGTCCAGTTTTAGATTCCGATGCTTCACTTCAGGTTCACTGTATCCCTTGGACCTTCTTATTGACGATGAAACACAGATATTGCTTCCGCACTTAATACAAATGGCACAATGCCGACTTAAGTACAAGAGGACCGACACTCTCACTTTCTCTGATTTGAACCTCTCCTGCGAGTCCAGTTTTAGATTCCGATGCTTCACTTCAGGTTTGCTGTATCCCTTGGACCTTCTTATTGAAGATGAAACACAGAAATTGCATCGCAATTAAATACAAAACGCACAATGCCGACTTAAGTAAAAGAGGACTGACACTCTCACTTTCTATGATTTGAACCTCTCCTGTGAGTCCAGTTTTAGATTCCGATGCTTCACCTCAGGTTTACTGTATCTGTTGGTCCTTCATATTGACGATGAAACACAGAAATTGCATCCGAATTTAATACAAATGTCACAATGCCGACTTAAGTACAAGAGGAATGACACTCTCACTTTCTCTGATTTTAACCTCTCCTGCGAGTACAGTTTTAGATTCCGATGCTTCACTTCAGGTCTGCTGTATCCCTTGGACCTTCTAACTGACGATGAAACACAGAGATTGCATCGGAATTAAATTCAAAATGCACAATGCCGACTTAAGTAAAAGAGGACTGACACTCTCACTTTCTATGATTTAAATCTCTCCTGTGAGACCAGTTTTAGATTCTGATGCTTCACTTCAGATTTACTGTATCCCTTGGACCTTCTTATTGACGATGAAACACAGAAATTGCATCCGAATTTAATACAAATGCCACAATGCAGACTTAAGTACCAGAGGACTGACACTCTCACTTTCTATGATTTGAACCTCTCCTGTGAGTCCAGTTTTAGACTCCGATGCTTCACTTTATGTTTACTGTATCCCTTGGACCTGCTTATTGACGATGAAACATAGAAATTGCATCCGAATTTAATACATATGGCACAATGCCGACATAAGTAAAAGAAGACTGACACTCTAAATTTCTATGATTTGAACCTCTCCTATAAGTCCAGCTTTAGATTCCGATGCTTCACTTCAGGATTACTGTATCCCTTGGACCTTCGTCTTGACTTTGAATCACAGGAATTGCATCCGAATTTAATACAAATGGCACAATGCCGACTTAAGTACAAGAGGACTGATACTCTCACTTTCTATGATTTGAACCTCTCCTGTGATCCGGTTTTAGATTCCGATGCTTCACTTCAGGTTTACTGTATCCCTTGGACCTTCTTATTGACGATGAAACACAGAAATTGCATCGGAATTAAATTCAAAACGCACAATGCTGCTTAAGTAAAAGTGGACTGACACTCTCACTTTCTATGATTTGAACTTCTCCTGTGAGTCCAGTTTTAGATTCCGATGCTTAACTTCAGGTTTACTGTATCCCTTGGACCTTCTTGTTGACGATGAAACACAGAAATTGCATCGGATAAAATTCAAAAATCACAATGCCGACTTAAGTACAAGAGGACTGACACTCTAACTTTCTATGATTTGAACCTCTCCCGTGTGTCCAGTTTTAGATTCCTATGCTTCACTTCAGGTTTACTGTATCCCTTGGACCTTCTTATTGACGACGAAACACAGATATTGCATCCGAATTTAATACAAAGGCACAATGGCGACTTAAGTACAAGTGGACTGACACTCTCACCTTCTATGATTTGAACCTCTCCTGTGAGTCCAGTTTCAGATTCCGATGCTTCACTTCAGGTTTACTGTATACCTTGCACCTTCTTATTGAAGATGAAACACAGAGATTGCATCGGAATTAAGTTCAAAATGCACAATGCCGACTTAAGTACAAGAGGACTGACACTCTAACTTTCTATGATTTGAACCTCTCCTGTGAGTCCAGTTTTAGACTCCGATGCTTCACTTTATGTTTACTGTATCCCTTGGACCTTCTTATTGACGATGAAACATAGAAATTGCATCCGAGTTTAATACAAATGGCACAATGCCGACATAAGTAAAAGAAGACTGACACTCTAAATTTCTATGATTTGAACCTTTCCTATAAGTCCAGTTTTAGATTCCGATGCTTCACTTCAGGTTTACTGTATCCCTTGGACCTTCTTATTGACGATGAAACACAGAAATTGCATCCGATTTTAATAAAAAAGGCACAATACCGACTTAAGTACAAGAGGAGTGACACTCTAACTTTCTATGATTTGAACCTCTCCTGTGAGACCAGTTTTAGATTCGGATGTTTCACTTCAGGTTTACTGTATCCCTTGGACCTTCGTCTTGACTTTGAATCACAGGAATTGCATCCGAATTTAATACAAATGGCACAATGCTGACTTAAGTACAAGAGGACTGATACTCTCACTTTCTATAATTTGAACCTCTCCTGTGATCCGATTGTAGATTCCGATGCTTCACTTCAGGTTAACTGTATCCCTTGGACCTTCTTATTGACGATGAAACACAGAAATTGCATCGGAATTAAATTCAAAACGCACAATGCTGCTTAAGTAAAAGTGGACTGACACTCTCACTTTCTATGATTTGAACTTCTCCTGTGAGTCCAGTTTTAGATTCCGATGCTTAACTTCAGGTTTACTGTATCCCTTGGACCTTCTTATTGACGATGAAACACAGAAATTGCATCGGAATTAAATTCAAAAATCACAATGCCGACTTAAGTACAAGAGGACTGACACTCTAACTTTCTATGACTTGAACCTCTCCCAGCGAGTCCAGTTTTAGATTCCGATGCTTCACTTTATGTTTACTGTATCCCTTGGACCTTCTTATTGACGATGAAACATAGAAATTGCATCCGAATTTAATACAAATGTCACAATGCCGACTTAAGTACAAGAGGACTGACACTCTCAGTTTCTCTGATTTTAACCTCTCCTGCGAGTACAGTTTTAGATTCCGATGCTTCACTTCAGGTTTGCTGTATCC
Organism: Schistocerca americana; assembly: GCF_021461395.2. Classification (NCBI taxonomy): domain Eukaryota; kingdom Metazoa; phylum Arthropoda; class Insecta; order Orthoptera; family Acrididae; genus Schistocerca; species Schistocerca americana. The sequence continues at coordinate 8,792,776 of NC_060128.1, read as the reverse complement.
CTTGGACCTTCTTATTGACGATGAAACACAGAAAATGCATCGGAATTAAATTCAAAATGCACAATGCCGACTTAAGTAAAGGAGGACTGACACTCTCACTTTCTATGATTTAAATCTCTCCTGTGAGTCCAGTTTTAGATTCTGATGCTTCACTTCAGGTTTACTGTATCCCTTGGACCTTCTTATTAACGATGAAACACAGAAATTGCATTCGAATTTAATACAAATGCCACAATGCTGACTTAAGTACCAGAGGACTGACACTCTCACTTTCTATGATTTGAACCTTTCCTGTCAGTCCAGTTTTAGATTCCGATGCTTCACTTCGGGTTAACTGTATCCCTTGGACTTTCTTATTGAAGATGAAACACAGAAATTGCATCGCAATTAAATTCAAAACGCACAATGCTTCTTAAGTAAAAGTGGACTGACACTCTCACTTTCTATGATTTGAACTTCTCCTTTGAGTCCAGTTTTAGATTCCGATGCATAACTTCAGGTTTACTGTATCCCTTGGACCTTCATATTGACGATGAAACACAGAAATTGCATCGGAATTAAATTCAAAAATCACAATGCCGACTTAAGTACAAGAGGACTGACACTCTAACTTTCTATGATTTGAAACTCTCCCGTGTGTCCAGTTTTAGATTCCGATGCTTCACTTCAGGTTTACTGTATCCCTTGGACCTTCTTATTGACGATGAAACACAGATATTGCATCCGAATTTAATACAAAGGCACAATGGCGACTTAAGTACAAGAGGACTGACACTCTCACCTTCTATGATTTGAACCTCTCCTGTGAGTCCAGTTTCAGATTCCTATGCTTCACTTCAGGTTTACTGTATACCTTGCACCTTCTTATTGACGATGAAACACAGAGATTGCATCGGAATTAAGTTCAAAATGCACAATGCCGACTTAAGTACAAGAGGACTGACACTCTAACTTTCTATGATTTGAACCTCACCTGTGAGTCCAGTTTTAGACTCCGATGCTTCACTTTATGTTTACTGTATCCCTTGGACCTTCTTATTGACGATGAAACATAGAAATTGCATCCGAATTTAATACAAATGGCACAATGCCGACATAAGTAAAAGAAGACTGACACTCTAAATTTCTATGATTTGAACCTCTCCTATAAGTCCAGTTTTAGATTCCGATGCTTCACTTCAGGTTTACTGTATCCCTTGGACCTTCATATTGACGATGAAACACAGAAATTGCATCCGAAATAAATACAAAAGGCACAATACCGACTTAAGTACAAGAGGAGTGACACTCTAACTTTCTATGATTTGAACCTCTCCTGTGAGACCAGTTTTAGATTCGGATGTTTCACTTCAGGTTTACTGTATCCCTTGGACCTTCGTCTTGACTTTGAATCACAGGAATTGCATCCGAATTTAATACAAATGGCACAATGCCGACTTAAGTACCAGAGGACTGATACTCTCACTTTCTATGATTTGAACCTCTCCTGTGATCCGGTTTTAGATTCCGATGCTTCACTTCAGGTTAACTGTATCCCTTGGACCTTCTTATTGACGATGAAACACAGATATTACATCCGAATTTAATACAAAGGCACAATGGCGACTTAAGTACAAAAGGACTTACACTCTCACCTTCTATGATTTGATCCTCTCCTGTGAGTCCAGTTTCAGATTCCGATGCTTCACTTCAGGTTTACTGTATACCTTGCGACTTCTTATTGACGATGAAACACTGAGATTGCATCGGAATTAAGTTCAAAATGCACAATGCCGACTTAAGCACAAGAGGACTGACACTCTAACTTTCTATGATTTGAACCTCTCCTGTGAGTCCAGTTTTAGACTCCGATGCTTCACTTTATGTTTATTGTATCCCTTGGACCTTCTTATTGGCGATGAAACATAGAAATTGCATCCAAATTTAATACAAATGGCACAATGCCGACATAAGTAAAAGAAGGCTGACACTTTAACTTTCTATGATTTGAACCTCTCCTGTGAGACCAGTTTTAGATTCGGATGTTTCACTTCAGGTTTACTGTATCCCTTGGACCTTCGTCTTGACTTTGAATCACAGGAATTGCATCCGAATTTAATACAAATGGCACAATGCCGACTTAAGTACAAGAGGACTGATACTCTCACTTTCTATTATTTGAACCTCTCCTGTGATCCGGTTTTAGATTCCGATGCTTCACTTCAGGTTAACTGTATCCCTTGGACCTTCTTATTGACGATGAAACACAGAAATTGCATCGGAATTAAATTCAAAACTCACAATGCTGCTTAAGTAAAAGTGGACTGACACTCTCACTTTCTATGATTTGAACTTCTCCTGTGAGTCCAGTTTTAGATTCCGATGCTTAACTTCAGGTTTACGGTATCCCTTGGACCTTCGTATTGACGATGAAACACAGAAATTGCATCGGAATTAAATTCAAAAATCACAATGCCGACTTAAGTACAAGAGGACTGACACTCTAACTTTCTATGATTTGAACCTCTCCCGTGAGTCCAGTTTCAGATTCCGATGCTTCACTTCAGGTTTACTGTATCCCTTGGACCTTCTTATTGACGATGAAACACAGATATTGCATCCGAATTTAATACAGAGGCACAATGGCGACTTAAGTACAAGAGGACTGACACTCTCACTTTCTATGATTTGAACCTCTCCTGTGAGTCCAGTATCAGATTCCGATGTTTCACTTCAGGTTTACTGTATACCTTGCACCTTCTTATTGACGATGAAACACAGAGATTGCATCGGAATTAAGTTCAAAATGCACAATGCCGACTTAAGTACAGGAGGACTGACACTCTAACTTCCTATGATTTGAACCTCTCCTGTGAGTCCAGTTTTAGATTCCGATGCTTCACTTTATGTTTACTGTAGTCCTTGGACCTTCTTATTGACGATGAAGCATAGAAATTGCATCCGAATTTAATACAAATGGCACAATGCCGACATAAGTAAATGAAGACTGACACTCTAAATTTCTATGATTTGAACCTCTCCTCTGAGTCCAGTTTTAGATTCCGATGCTTCACTTCAGGTTTACTGTATCCCTTGGACCTTCTTATTGACGATGAAACACAGATATTGCATCCGAATTTAATACAAAGGCACAATGGCGACTTAAGTACAAGAGGACTGACACTCTCACTTTCTATGATTTTAACCTCTCCTGTGAGTCCAGTTTCAGATTCCGATGCTTCACTTCAGGTTTACTGTATACCTTGCACCTTCTTATTGACGATGAAACACAGAGATTGCATCGGAATTAAGTTCAAAATGCACAATGCCGACTTAAGTACAAGAGGACTGACACTCTAACTTTCTATGATTTGAACCTCTCCTGTGAGTCCAGTCTTAGATTCCGATGCTTCACTTTATGTTTACTGTATCCCTTGGACCTTCTTATTGACGATGAAACATAGAAATTGCATCCGAATTTAATACAAATGGCACAATGCCGCCATAACTAAAAGAAGACTCACACTCTAAACTTCTATGATTTGAACCTCTCGTATGAGTCCAGTTTTAGATTCCGATGCTTCACTTCAGGTTTGCTGTATCCCTTGGATATTCTTATTGACGATGAAACACAGAAATTGCATCGGAATTAAATTCAAAATGCTCAATGCCGACTTAAGTAAAGGAGGACTGACACTCTCACTTTCTATGATTTAAATCTCTCTTGTGTGTCCAGTTTTAGATTCTGATGCTTCACTTCAGGTTTACTGTATCCCTTGGACCTTCTTATAGACGATGAAACACAGAAATTGCATCCGAATTTAACACAAATGCCACAATGCTGACTTAAGTACCAGAGGACTGACACTCCCAGTTTCTCTTATTTTAACCTCTCCTGCGAGTACAGTTTTAGATTCGGATGCTTCACTTCAGGTTTGCTGTATCCCTTGGACCTTCTTATTGACGATGAAACACAGAAAATGCATCGGAATTAAATTCAAAATGCACAATGCCGACTTAAGTAAAGGAGGACTGACACTCTCACTTTCTATGATTTGAACTTCTCCTGTGAGTCCAGTTTTAGATTAAGATGCTTAACTTCTGGTTTACTGTAGCCCTTGGACCTTCTTATTGACGATGAAACACAGAAATTGCATCGGAATTAGATTCAAAAATCACAATGCTGACTTAAGTACAAGAGGACTGACACTCTAACTTTCTATGATTTGAACCTCTCCCGTGAGTCCAGTTTTAGATTCCGATGCTTCACTTCAGGTTTACTGTATCCCTTGGACCTTCTTATTGACGATGAAACACAGATATTGCATCCGAATTTAATACAAAGGCACAATGGCGACTTAAGTACAAGAGGACTGACACTCTCACTTTCTATGATTTGAACTTCTCCTGTGAGTCCAGTTTCAGATTCCGATGCTTCACTTCAGGTTTACTGTATACCTTGCACCTTCTTATTGACGATGAAACACAGAGATTGCATCGGAATTAAGTTCAAAATGCACTATGCCGACTTAAGTACAAGAGAACTGACACTCTAACTTTCTATGATTTGAACCTCTCCTGTGAGTCCAGTCTTAGATTCCGATGCTTCACTTTATGTTTACTGTATCCCTTGGACCTTCTTATTGACGATGAAACATAGAAATTGTATCCGAATTCAATACAAATGGCACAATGCCGACATAAGTAAAAGAAGACTGACACTCTAAATTTCTATGATTTGAACCTCTCCTATGAGTCCAGTTTTAGATTCCGATGCTTCACTTCAGGTTTACTGTATCCCTTCGACCTACTTATTGACGATAAAACACAGAAATTGCATCCGAATTTAATACAAATGTCACAATGCCAACTTAAGTACAAGAGGACTGACACTCTCAGTTTCTCTGATTTTAACCTCTCCTGCGAGTACAGTTTTAGATTCCGATGCTTCACTTCAGGTTTGCTGTATCCCTTGGACCTTCTTATTGACGATGAAACACAGAAAATGCATCGGAATTAAATTCAAAATGCACAATGCCGACTTAAGTAAAGGAGGACTGACACTCTCACTTTCTATGATTTAAATCTCTCCTGTGAGTCCAGTTTTAGATTCTGATGCTTCACTTCAGGTTTACTGTATCCCTTGGACCTTCTTATTAACGATGAAACACAGAAATTGCATTCGAATTTAATACAAATGCCACAATGCTGACTTAAGTACCAGAGGACTGACACTCTCACTTTCTATGATTTGAACCTTTCCTGTCAGTCCAGTTTTAGATTCCGATGCTTCACTTCGGGTTAACTGTATCCCTTGGACTTTCTTATTGAAGATGAAACACAGAAATTGCATCGCAATTAAATTCAAAACGCACAATGCTTCTTAAGTAAAAGTGGACTGACACTCTCACTTTCTATGATTTGATCTTCTCCTTTGAGTCCAGTTTTAGATTCCGATGCTTAACTTCAGGTTTACTGTATCCCTTGGACCTTCATATTGACGATGAAACACAGAAATTGCATCGGAATTAAATTCAAAAATCACAATGCCGACTTAAGTACAAGAGGACTGACACTCTAACTTTCTATGATTTGAAACTCTCCCGTGTGTCCAGTTTTAGATTCCGATGCTTCACTTCAGGTTTACTGTATCCCTTGGACCTTCTTATTGACGATGAAACACAGATATTGCATCCGAATTTAATACAAAGGCACAATGGCGACTTAAGTACAAGAGGACTGACACTCTCACCTTCTATGATTTGAACCTCTCCTGTGAGTCCAGTTTCAGATTCCTATGCTTCACTTCAGGTTTACTGTATACCTTGCACCTTCTTATTGACGATGAAACACAGAGATTGCATCGGAATTAAGTTCAAAATGCACAATGACGACTTAAGTACAAGAGGACTGACACTCTAACTTTCTATGATTTGAACCTCTCCTGTGAGTCCAGTTTTAGACTCCGATGCTTCACTTTATGTTTACTGTATCCCTTGGACCTTCTTATTGACGATGAAACATAGAAATTGCATCCGAATTTAATACAAATGGCACAATGCCGACATAAGTAAAAGAAGACTGACACTCTAAATTTCTATGATTTGAACCTCTCCTATAAGTCCAGTTTTAGATTCCGATGCTTCACTTCAGGTTTACTGTATCCCTTGGACCTTCATATTGACGATGAAACACAGAAATTGCATCCGAAATAAATACAAAAGGCACAATACCGACTTAAGTACAAGAGGAGTGACACTCTAACTTTCTATGATTTGAACCTCTCCTGTGAGACCAGTTTTAGATTCGGATGTTTCACTTCAGGTTTACTGTATCCCTTGGACCTTCGTCTTGACTTTGAATCACAGGAATTGCATCCGAATTTAATACAAATGGCACAATGCCGACTTAAGTACCAGAGGACTGATACTCTCACTTTCTATGATTTGAACCTCTCCTGTGATCCGGTTTTAGATTCCGATGCTTCACTTCAGGTTAACTGTATCCCTTGGACCTTCTTATTGACGATGAAACACAGAAATTGCATCGGAATTAAATTCAAAACGCACAATGCTGCTTAAGTAAAAGTGGACTGACACACTCACTTTCAGTGATTCGAACTTCTCCTGTGAGTCCAGTTTTAGATTCCGATGCTTAACTTCAGGTTTACTGTATCCCTTGGACCTTCGTATTGACGATCTAACACAGAAATTGCATCGGAATAAAATTCAAAAATCACAATGCCGACTTAAGTACAAGAGGACTGACACTCTAACTTTCTATGATTTGAACCTCTCCCGTGTGTCCAGTTTTAGATTCCGATGCTTCACTTCAGGTTTACTGTATCCCTTGGACCTTCTTATTGACGATGAAACACAGATATTACATCCGAATTTAATACAAAGGCACAATGGCGACTTAAGTACAAGAGGACTGACACTCTCACCTTCTATGATTTGATCCTCTCCTGTGAGTCCAGTTTCAGATTCCGATGCTTCACTTCAGGTTTACTGTATACCTTGCGACTTCTTATTGACGATGAAACACTGAGATTGCATCGGAATTAAGTTCAAAATGCACAATGCCGACTTAAGCACAAGAGGACTGACACTCTAACTTTCTATGATTTGAACCTCTCCTGTGAGTCCAGTTTTAGACTCCGATGCTTCACTTTATGTTTATTGTATCCCTTGGACCTTCTTATTGGCGATGAAACATAGAAATTGCATCCAAATTTAATACAAATGGCACAATGCCGACATAAGTAAAAGAAGACTGACACTTTAACTTTCTATGATTTGAACCTCTCCTGTGAGACCAGTTTTAGATTCGGATGTTTCACTTCAGGTTTACTGTATCCCTTGGACCTTCGTCTTGACTTTGAATCACAGGAATTGCATCCGAATTTAATACAAATGGCACAGTGCCGACTTAAGTACAAGAGGAGTGATACTCTCACTTTCTATTATTTGCACCTCTCCTGTGATCCGGTTTTAGATTCCGATGCTTCACTTCAGGTTAACTGTATCCCTTGGACCTTCTTATTGACGATGAAACACAGAAATTGCATCGGAATTAAATTCAAAACGCACAATGCTGCTTAAGTAAAAGTGGACTGACACTCTCACTTTCTATGATTTGAACTTCTCCTGTGAGTCCAGTTTTAGATTCCGATGCTTAACTTCAGGTTTGCTGTATCCCTTGGACCTTCGTATTGACGATGAAACACAGAAATTGCATCGGAATTAAATTCAAAAATCACAATGCCGACTTAAGTACAAGAGGACTGACACTCTAACTTTCTATGATTTGAACCTCTCCCGTGAGTCCAGTTTCAGATTCCGATGCTTCACTTCAGGTTTACTGTATCCCTTGGACCTTCTTATTGACGATGAAACACAGATATTGCATCCGAATTTAATACAGAGGCACAATGGCGACTTAAGTACAAGAGGACTGACACTCTCACTTTCTATGATTTGAACCTCTCCTGTGAGTCCAGTATCAGATTCCGATGTTTCACTTCAGGTTTACTGTATGCCTTGCACCTTATTATTGACGATGAAACACAGAGATTGCATCGGAATTAAGTTCAAAATGCACAATGCCGTCTTAAGTACAGGAGGACTGACACTCTAACTTCCTATGATTTGAACCTCTCCTGTGAGTCCAGTTTTAGATTCCGATGCTTCACTTTATGTTTACTGTAGTCCTTGGACCTTCTTATTGACGATGAAGCATAGAAATTGCATCCGAATTTAATACAAATGGCACAATGCCGACATAAGTAAATGAAGACTGACACTCTAAATTTCTATGATTTGAACCTCTCCTCTGAGTCCAGTTTTAGATTCCGATGCTTCACTTCAGGTTTACTGTATCCCTTGGACCTTCTTATTGACGATGAAACACAGATATTGCATCCGAATTTAATACAAAGGCACAATGGCGACTTAAGTACAAGAGGACTGACACTCTCACTTTCTATGATTTTAACCTCTCCTGTGAGTCCAGTTTCAGATTCCGATGCTTCACTTCAGGTTTACTGTATACCTTGCACCTTCTTATTGACGATGAAACACAGAGATTGCATCGGAATTAAGTTCAAAATGCACAATGCCGACTTAAGTACAAGAGGACTGACACTCTAACTTTCTATGATTTGAACCTCTCCTGTGAGTCCAGTCTTAGATTCCGATGCTTCACTTTATGTTTACTGTATCCCTTGGACCTTCTTATTGACGATGAAACATAGAAATTGCATCCGAATTTAATACAAATGGCACAATGCCGCCATAACTAAAAGAAGACTCACACTCTAAATTTCTATGATTTGAACCTCTCGTATGAGTCCAGTTTTAGATTCCGATGCTTCACTTCAGGTTTGCTGTATCCCTTGGATATTCTTATTGACGATGAAACACAGAAATTGCATCGGAATTAAATTCAAAATGCACAATGCCGACTTAAGTAAAGGAGGACTAACACTCTCACTTTCTATGATTTAAATCTCTCTTGTGAGTCCAGTTTTAGATTCTGATGCTTCACTTCAGGTTTACTGTATCCCTTGGACCTTCTTATAGACGATGAAACACAGAAATTGCATCCGAATTTAACACAAATGCCACAATGCTGACTTAAGTACCAGAGGACTGACACTCTCACTTTCTATGATTTGAACCTTTCCTGTGAGTCCAGTTTTAGATTCCGATGCTTCACTTCAGGTTTACTGTATACCTTGCACCTTCTTATTGACGATGAAACACAGATATTGCATCGGAATTAAGTTCAAAATGCACAATGCCGACTTAAGTACAAGAGGAGTGACACTCTAACTTTCAATGATTTGAACCTCTCCTGTGAGTCCAGTTTTAGATTCGGATGTTTCACTTCAGATTTACTGTATCCCTTGGACCTTCGTATTGACTTTGCATCACAGGAATTGCATCCTAATTTAATACAAATGGCACAATGCCGACTTAAGTACAAGAGGACTGACACTCTCACTTTCTATGATTTGAACCTCTCCTGTGAGTCCGGTTTTAGATTCCGATGCTTCACTTCAGGTTTACTGCTTACCTTGCACCTTCTTATTGACGATGAAACATAGAAATTGCTTCGGAATTTAATACAAAAGGCACAATGCTGACTTAAATAAAAGAGGACTGTTACTCTAACTTTCTATGTTTGAACCTCTCCTGTGAGTCCAGTTTTAGATTCCGATGCTTCTCTTCAGGTTTACTGTATCCCTTGGACCTTCTAACTGACGATGAAGCACAGAAATTGCATTCGAATTTAATACAAAAGACACAATACCGACTTAAGTACAAGAGGAGTGACACTCTAACTATCTATGATTTGAACCTCTCCTGTGAGTCCAGTTTTAGATTCCGATGCTTCACTTCTGGTTTACTGTATCCCTTGGACCTTCTTATGGACAATGAAACACAGAAAAAGCATCGGGAATTAAATTCAAAAGGCACAATGCCGACTTAATTACAAGAGGACTGACATTCTAACTTTCTATGATTTGAACCTCTCCTAAGAGTCCAGTTTTAGATTCTGATGCTTCACTTAAGGTTTACTGTATCCCTTGGACCTTCTTATTGACGATGAAACACAGAGTTTGCATTCGAATTTAATACAAAGGGGACAATGCCGACTTAAGTACAAGAGGACTGACACTCTAACTTTCTATGATTTGAACCTCTCCTGTGATTCCAGTTTTAGATTCCGATGCTTCACTTCAGGTTTACTGTATCCCTTGGACCTTCTTATTGACGATGAAACACAGAAATTGCACCCGAATTTAATACAAAGGGCACAATGCCGACTTAAGTACAAGAGGACTGACACTCTAACTTGCTATGATTTGAACCTCTCCTGTGAGTCCAGTTTAAGATTCCGATGTTTCACTTCAGGTTTACTGTATACCTTGCACCTTCTTATTGACGATGAAACACAGAGATTGCATCGGAATTAAGTTCAAAATGCACAATGCCGACTTAAGTACAAGAGGACTGACACTCTCACTTTCTATGATTGGAACCTCTCCTGTGAGTCCAGTTTTAGATTCCGATGCTTCACGTCAGGTTTACTGTATCCCTTGGACCTTGTTATTGAAGATGAAACACAGAAAGTGTATCCGAATTTAATGCAAATGGCACAATGCCGCTTTAAGTACAAGAGGACTGACACTCTAACATTCTATGATTTGAATCTCTCCTGTGAGTCCAGTTTTAGATTCCGATGCTTCACTTCAGGTTTCCTGTATCCCTTGGACCTTCTTATTGAAGATGAAACACAGATATTGCATCGGAATTAAATTCAAAACGCACAATGCCGACTTAAGTAAAAGAGGACTAACACTCTCACTTTCTATGATTTTAACCTGTCCTATGAGTCTAGTTTTAACTTCTGATGCTTCGCTTCAGGTTTACTGTATCCCTTGGACCTTCTTACTGACGCAGAATCACAGAAATTGCATCCGATTTTAATACAAAAATCACAATGCCGACTTAAGTACAAGAGGACTGATACTCTAACTTTCTATGATTTGAACCTCTCCTGTGAGTCCAGTGTTAGATTCCGATGCTTCACTTCAGGTTTACTGAATCCCTTGGACCTTCTTATTGACGAGGAAACACAGAAATAGCATCCGAATGTAATACAAAAGGCACAATACCGACTTAAGTACAAGAGGAGAGACACTCTAACTTTCTATGATTTGAACCTCCCCTGTGAGTCCAGTTTTAGATTCTGATGCTTCACTCCAGGTTTACTGTATCCCTTGGACCTTCTTATTGACGATGAAACACAGAGTTTGCATTCGAATTTAATACAAAGGGCACAATGCCGACTTAAGTACAAGAGGACTGACACTTTCACTTTCTATGATTTGAAGATTTCCTGTGAGTCCAGTTCTAGATTCCGATGCTTCACTTCAGGTTTGCTGTATCCCTTGGACCTTCTTATTGACGATGAAACACAGAAATTGCACCCGAATTTAATACAAAGGGCACAATGCCGACTTAAGTACAAGAGGACTGACACTCTAACTTTCTATGAATTGAACCTCTCCTGTGAGTCCAGTTTCAGATTCCGATGTTTCATTTCAGGTTTACTGTATACTTTGCACCTTCTTATTGAAGATGAAACACAGAGATTGCATCGGAATTAAGTTCAAAATACACAATGCCGACTTAAGTACAAGAGGACTGACACTCTAACTTTCTATAATTTGAACCTCTCCTGTGAGTCCAGTTTTAGATTCCGATGCATCACGTCAGGTTCACTGTATCCCTTGGACCTTCTTATTGAAGATGAAACACAGATATTGCATCGGAATTAAATTCAAAACGCACAGTGCCGACTTAAGTAAAAGAGGACTAACACTCTCACTTTCTATGATTTTAACCTCTCCTGTGAGTCTAGTTTTAACTTCTGATGCTTCACTTCAGGTTTACTGTATCCCTTGGACCTTCTTATTGTCGCAGAATCACAGAAATTGCATCCGATTTTAATACAAAAATCACATGCCGACTTTAGTACAAGAGGACTGATACTCTAACTTTCTATGATTTGAACCTCTCCTGTGAGTCCAGTGTTAGATTCCGATGCTTCACTTCAGGTTCACTGTATCCCTTGGACCTTCTTATTGACGAGGAAACACAGAAATAGCATCCGAATGTAATACAAAAGGCACAATACCGACTTAAGTACAAGAGGAGAGACACTCTAACTCTCTATGATTTGAACCTCCCCTGTGAGTCCAGTTTTAGATTCTGATGCTTCACTCCAGGTTTACTGTATCCCTTCGACCTTCTTATTGACGAAGAATCACAGAAATTGCATACGATTTTAATACAAAAGTCACAATGCCGACTTAAGTACAATAGGACTGACGCTCTCACTTTCTATGATTGGAACCTCTCCTGTGAGTCCAGTTTTAGATTCCGATGCTTCAAGTCAGGTTTACTGTATCCCTTGGACCTTCTTATTGAAGATGAAACACAGAAAGTGCATCCGAATTTAATGCAAATGGCACAATGCCGCTTTAAGTACAAGAGGACTGACACTCTAACTTTCTATGATTTGAATCTCTCCTGTGAGTCCAGTTTTAGAATCCGATGCTTCACTTCAGGTTTACTGTATCCCTTGGACCTTCTTATTGACGATGAAACACAGAAATTGCATCCGAATTTAATACAAAAGGCACAATACCGACTTAAGTACAAGAGGAGTGACACTATATCTATGATTTGAATCTCTCCTGTGAGTCCAGTTTTAGATTCCGATGCTTCACTTCATGTTAACTGTATCCCTTGGACCATCTTATTGACGATGAAACACAGAAATTGCACCCAAATTTAATACAAATGGCACAATGCAGACTTAAGTACAAGAGGACTGACACTCTCACTTTCTATGATTTGAACCTGACCTGTCAGTCCAGTTTTAGATTCCGATGCTTCACTTCAGGTTAACTGTATCCCTTGGACCTTCTTATTGACGATGAAACACAGAAATTGCATCGAAATTAAATTCAAAACGCACAATGCTTCTTAAGTAAAAGTGGACTGACACTCTCACTTTCTATGATTTGAACTTCTCCCGTGAGTCCAGTTTTAGATTCCGATGCTTAACTTCAGGTTTACTATATCCCTTGGACCTTCTTATTGACGATGAAACACAGAAATTGCATCGGAAATAAATTCAAAAATCACAGTGCCGACTTAAGTACAAGAGGACTGACACTCTAATTTTTTATGATTTGAACCTCTCCCGTGAGTCCAGTTTTAGAATCCGATGCTTCACTTCAGGTTTACTGTATCCCTTGGACCTTCTTATTGACGATTAAACACAGATATTGCATCCAAATTTAATATAAAGGCACAATGGCGACTTAAGTACAAGAGGACTGACACTCTCACTTGCTATGATTTGAACCTCTCCTGTGAGTCCAGTTTCAGATTCCGATGCTTCACTTCAGGTTTACTGTATACCTTGCACCTTCTTATTGACGATGAAACACAGAGATTGCATCGGAATTAAGTTCACAATGCACAATGCAGACTTAAGTACAAGAGGAACGACACTCTAACCTTCTATGATTTGAACCTCTCCTGTGAGTCCAGTTTTAGATTCGGATGTTTCACTTCAGGTTTACTGTATCTCTTCGACCTTCGTATTGACTTTGAATCACAGGAATTGCATCCGAATTTAATAGAAATGGCACAATGCCGACTTAAGTGCAAGAGGACTGACACTCTCACTTTCTATGATTTGAACCTCTCCTGTGAGTCCGGTTTTAGATTCCGATGCTTTACTTCAGGTTTACTGTTTACCTTGCACCTTCTTATTGACGATGAAACATAGAAATTGCATCGGAATTTAATACAAAAGGCACAATGCTGACTTAAGTAAAAGAGGACCGGCACTCTAACTTTCTATGTTTGAACCTCTCCTGTGAGTCCAGTTTTAGATTCCGATGCTTCTCTTCAGGTTCACTGTATCCCTTGGACCTTCTAACTGACGATGAAGCACAGAAATTGCATCCGAATTTAATACAAAAGGCACAATACCGACTTAAGTACAAGAGGAGTGACACTCTAACTATCTATGATCTGAACCTCTCCTGTGAGTCCAGTTTTAGATTCCGATGCTTCACTTCAGGTTTACTGTATCACTTGGACCTTCTTATTGACAATGAAACACAGAAAAAGCATCGGGAATTAAATTCAAAAGGCACAATGCCGACTTAAGTACAAGAGGAAGGACATTCTAACTTTCTATGATTTGAACCTCTCCTAAGAGTCCAGTTTGAAATTCCGATGCTTCACTTAAAGTTTACTGTATCCCTTGGACCTTCTTATTGACGATGAAACACAGAGTTTGCATTCGAATTTAATACAATGGGCACAATGACGACTTAAGTACAAGAGGACTGACACTCTAACTTTCTATGATTTGAACCTCTCCTGTGAGTCCAGTTTTAGATTCCGATGCTTCACTTCAGGTTTACTGTATCCCTTGGACCTTCTTATTGACGATGAAACACAGAAATTGCATCCGAATTTAATACAAAAGGCACAATGGCGACTTAAGTACAAGAGGCCTGACACTTTCACTTTCTATGATTTGAAGATTTCCTGTGAGTCCAGTTTTAGATTCCGATGCATCACTTCAGGTTTACTGTATCCCTTGGACCTTCTTATTGACGATGAAACACAGAAATTGCACCCGAATTTAATACAAATATCACAATGCCGACTTAAGTACAAGAGGACTGACACTCTCACTTTCTATGATTTGAACCTTTCCTGTTAGTCCAGTTTTAAATTCCGATGCTTCTCTTCAGGTTTACTGTATCCCTTGGACCTTCTTATTGAAGATGAAACACAGATATTGCATCGGAATTAAATTCAAAACGCACAATGCCGACTTAAGTAAAAGAGGACTAACACTCTCACTTTCTATGATTTTAACCTGTCCTGTGAGTCTAGTTTTAACTTCTGATGCTTCCCTTCAGGTTTACTGTATCCCTTGGACCTTCTTGTTGACGAAGAATCACAGAAATTGCATACGGTTTTAATACAAAAGTCACAATGCCGACATAAGTACAAGAGGACTGACACTCTCACTTTCTATGATTGGAACCTCTCCTGTGAGTCCAGTTTTAGATTCCGATGCTTCACGTCAGGTTTACTGTATCCCTTGGACCTTCTTATTGAAGATGAAACACAGAAAGTGCATCCGAATTTAATGCAAATGGCACAATGCCGCTTTAAGTACAACAGGACTGACACTCTAGCTTTCTATGATTTGAATCTCTCCTGCGAGTCCAGTTTTAGATTCCGATGCTTCACTTCAGGTTTACTGTATCATTTGGACCTTCTTATTGACGATGAAACACAGAAATTGCATCCGAATTTAATACAAAAGGCACAATACTGACATAAGTACAAGAGGAGTGACACTATATCTATGATTTGAATCTCTCCTGTGAGTCCAGTTTTAGATTCCGATGCTTCACTTCAGGTTTACTGTATTCCGTTGACCTTCTTATTGAAGATGAAACACAGAAATTGGATCCGAATTTAATACAAATGGCACAAAGCCGACTTACGTGCAAGAGGACTGACACTCTAACTTTCTATGATTTGAACCTCTCCTCTGAGTCCAGTTTTAGATTCCGATCCTTCACTTCAGGTTTACTGTATCCCTTGGACCATCTTATTGACGATGAAACAGAGAAATCGCATCCGAATTTAATACAAATGGCACAATGCCGACATAAGTACAAGAGGTCTGACACTCTCACTTTCTATTTTTCGAACCTCTCCTGTGAGTCCAGTTTTAGATTCCGATGCTATACTTCAGGTTTACTGTATCCCTTGGACCTTCTTATTGACGATGAAACACAGAAATTGCATCCGAATTTAATACAAAAGGCACAATGGCGACTTAAGTACAAGAGGAGTGAGACTCTCACTTTCTATGATTTGAACCTCTTCTGTGAGTCCAGTCTCAGATTCCGATGCTTCACTTCAGGTTTACTGTATCCCTTGGACCTTCTTATTGACGATGAAACACAGAAATTGCATCCGAATTTAATACAAAAGGCACAATGGCGACTTAAGTACAAGAGGACTGAGACTCTCACTTTCTATGATTTGAACCTCTCCTGTGAGTCCAGTTTTAGATTCCGATGTTTCACTTCAGGATTACTGTATCCCTTGGACCTTCTTATTGACGAAGAATCACAGAAATTGCATCCGATTTTAATACAAGAATCACAATGCCGACTTAAGTACAAGAGGACTGATACTTTTACTTTCTATGATTTGAACCTCTCCTGTGAGTCCAGTTTTAGATTCCGATGCTTCACTTCAGGTTTACTGTATCCCTTGGACCTTCTTATTGACGACGAAACACAGAAATTGCATCCGAATTTAATACAAAAGGCACAATACCGATTTAAGTACAAGAGGAGTGACACTATATCTATGATTTGAATCTCTCCTGTGAGTCCAGTTTTAGATTCCGATGCTTCACTTCAGGTTAACTGTATCCCTTGGACCTTCTTATTGACGATGAAACACAGAAATTGCATCCGAATTTAATACAGATGGCACAATGCCGACATAAGTACAAGAGGACCGACACTCTCACTTTCTATGATTTGAACCTCTCCTGTGATTACAGTTTTAGATTCCGATACTTCACTTCAGGTTTACTGTATCCCTTGGACCTTCTGATTGACGATGAAACACAGAGTTTGCATCCGAATTTAATTCCAAAGGCACAATTCCGACTTAAGTACAAGAGGACTGACACTCTAACTTTCTATGATTTGAACCTCTCCTGTGAGTCCAGTTTCAGATTCCGATGCTTCACTTCAGGTTTACTGTATACCTTGCACCTTCTTATTGACAATGAAACACAGAAATAGCATCCGAATGTAATACAAAAGGCACAATACTGACTTAATTACAAGGGGAGTGACACTATATCCATGATTTGATTCTCTCCTGTGAGTCCAGTTTTCGATTCCGATGGTTCACTTCAGGTTTACTGTATCCCTTGGACCTTCTTATTGACGATGAAACACAGAAATAGCACCCGAATTTAATACAAACGGCACAATGGCGAATAAAGTACAAGAGGACTGACACTATCACTTTCTATGATTTGAATCTCTCCTGTGAGCCCAGTTATAGATTCTGGTGCTTCACTTCAGGTTTACTGTATGCCTTGCACCTTCTTATTGACGACGAAACACAGAAGTTGCATCGGAATTAAATTCAAAAGGCACCACGCCGACTTAGGTACAAGAGGACAGACACTCTAACTATCTATGTTTTGAACCTCTCCTGTGAGTCCAGTTTTAGATTCTGATGCTTCACTTCAGGTTCACTGTATCCCTTGGACCTTCTTATTGACGATGAAACACAGAGTTTGCATCCGAATTTAGTACAAAAGGCACAATGCCGACTTACGTGCAAGAGGACTGACACTCTAACTTTCTATGATTTGAACCTCTCCTGTGAGTCTAGTTTTAGATTCCGATACTTCACTTCAGGTTTACTGTATTCCGTAAACCTTCTTATTGAAGATGAAACACAGAAATTGGATCCGAATTTAATACAAATGGCACAAAGCCGACTTACGTGCAAGAGGACTGACACTCTAACTTTCTATGATTTGAACCTCTCCTGTGAGTCCAGTTTTAGATTCCAATGCTTCACTTCAGGTTTACTGTATCCCTTGGACCATCTTATTGACG
This sequence comes from Schistocerca americana, assembly GCF_021461395.2. Classification (NCBI taxonomy): domain Eukaryota; kingdom Metazoa; phylum Arthropoda; class Insecta; order Orthoptera; family Acrididae; genus Schistocerca; species Schistocerca americana. Next base: position 8,775,009 of record NC_060128.1, on the reverse strand, counting down.
ATGAAACACAGAAATTGCATCCGAATTTAACACAAATGGCACAATGCCGACTTAAGTACAAGAGGACTGACACTCTTACTCTCTATGATTCGAACCTCTCCTGTGAGGTCAGCTTTAGATTCGGATGCTTCACTTCAGGTTAACTGTATCCCTTGGACCTTCTTATTGACGAAAAAACACAGAAATTGTATCCGTATTTAATACAAATGGCACAATACCGACTTAAGTACAAGAGGAGTGACACTCTAACTTTCTATGATTTGAACCTCTCCTATGAGTCCAGTTTTAGATTCCGATGTTTCACTTCAGGTTTACTGTATCCCTTGGACCTTCTTATTGACTATGAATCACAGGAATTGCATCCGAATTTAATACAAATGCACAATGCCGACTTAAGTACAAGAGGTCTGACACTCTCATTTTCTATTTTTTGAACCGCTCCTGTGAGTCCAGTTTTAGATTCCGATGCTATACTTCAGGTTTACTGTATCCCTTGGACCTTCTTATTGACGATGAAACACAGAAATTGCATCCGAATTTAATACAAAAGGCACAATGGCGACTTAAGTACAAGAGGACTGAGACTCTCACTTTCTATGATTTGAACCTCTCCTGTGAGTCCAGTCTCAGATTCCGATGCTTCACTTCAGGTTTACTGTATACCTTGCACCTTCTTATTGACGATGAAACACAGAAGTTGCATCGGAATTAAATTCAAAAAGCACCACGCCGACATAAGTACAAGAGGACTGACACTGTAACTTTCTATGTTTTGAACGTCTCTTCTGAGTCCAGTTTTAGATTCCGATGCTTGACTTCAGGTTTACTGTATCCCTTGGACCTTCTTATTGACGATGAAACACAGAAATTGCATCCGAATTTAATACAAATGGCACAATGCCGACTTAAGTACAAGAGGACTGACACTCTTACTCTCTATGATTCGAACCTCTCCTGTGAGGTCAGTTTTAGATTCGGATGCTTCACTTCAGGTTAACTGTATCCCTTGGACCTTCTTATTGACGAAAAAACACAGAAATTGTATCCGTATTTAATACAAATGGCACAATACCGACTTAAGTACAAGAGGAGTGACACTCTAACTTTCTATTATTTGAACCTCTCCTGTGAGTCCAGTTTTAGATTCCGTTGTTTCACTTCAGGTATACTGTATCCCTTGGACCTTCTTATTGACGAAGAATCACAGAAATTGCATCCGATTTTAATACAAGAATCACAATGCCGACTTAGGTACAAGAGGACTGATAATTTTACTTTCTATGATTTGAACCTCTCCTGTGAGGCCAGTTTTAGATTCCGATGCTTCACTTCAGGTTTACTGTATCCCTTGGACCTTCTTATTGACGATGAAACACAGAAGTAGCATCCGAATTTAATACAAAAGGCACATTACCGACTTAAGTACAAGAGGAGTGACACTATATCTATGATTTCAATCTCTCCTGTGAGTCCAGTTTTAGATTCCGATGCTACACTTCATGTTTACTGTATCCCTTGGACCTCCTTACTGACGATGAAACACAGAAATTGCATCCGAATTTAATACAGATGGCACAATGCCGACTTAAGTACAACAGGACCGACACTCTCACTTTCTAAGATTTGAACCTCTCCTGTGAGTACAGTTTTAGATTCCGAGACTTCACTTCAGGTTTACTGTATCCCTTGGACCTTCTTATTGACGATGAAACACAGAAATTGCATCAGAATTAAATTCAAAAGGCACAATGCCGACTTAAGTAAAAGTGGACTGACACTCTCACTCTCTATGATTTGAACCTCTCCTGTGAGTCCAGTTTTAGATTCCGATGCTTCGCTTAAGGTTTACTGTATCCCTTGGACCATCGTATTGACGATGAAACACAGAAATTGCATCGGAATTAAATTCCAAATGCACAATGCCGACTTAAGTACAAGAGGACTCACACTCAAACTTTCTATGATTTGAACCTCTCCTGTGATTCCAGTTTTAGATTCCGATGCTTCACTTCAGGTTTACTGTATCCCTTGGACCTTCTTATTGACGATGAAACACAGAGTTTGCATCCGAATTTAATACCAAAGGCACAATTCCGACTTAAGTACAAGAAGACTGACACTCTAACTTTCTATGATTTGAACCTCTGCTGTGAGTCCAGTTTTAGATTCCGATGCTATACTTCAGGTTTACTGTATCCTTTGGACCTTCTTATTGACGATGAAACACAGAAATTGCATCCGAATTTAATACAAACGGCACAATGGCGACTAAAGTACAAGATGACTGACACTCTCACTTTCTATGATTTGAACCTCTCCTGTGAGCCCAGTTTTAGATTCTGGTGCTTCACTTCAGGTTTACTGTATACCTTGCACCTTCTTATTGACGATGAAACACAGAAGATGCATCGGAATTAAATTCAAAAGGCACCACGCCGACTTAAGTACAAGAGGACTGACACTCTAACTTTCTATGCTTTGAACCTCTCCTGTGAGTCCAGTTATAGATTCCGATGCTTTACTTCAGGTTTACTGTATTCCTTGGACCTTCTTATTGACGATGAAACACAGAGTTTGCATCCGAATTTAATACAAAAGGCACAATGCCGACTTACGTGCAAGAGGACTGACACTCTAACTTTCTATGATTTGAACCTCTCCTGTGAGTCTAGTTTTAGATTCCGATACTTCACTTCAGGTTTACTGTATCCCTTGGACCTTCTTATTGAAGATGAAAGACAGAAATTGTATCCGAATTTAATACAAATGGCACAATGCCGACTTAAGTACAAGAATACTGACACTCTCACTTTCTATGATTTGAACCTCTCCTGTGTGTCCAGTTATAGATTCCGATGTTTCACTTCAGGTTTACTGTATCCCTTGGACCTTCTTATTGACTCTGGATCACAGGAATTGCATCCGAATTTAATACAAATGGCACGATGCCGACTTAAGTACAAGAGGTCTGACACTCTCACTTTCTATGATTTGAACCTCTCCTGTGAGTCCAGTTTTAGATTCCGATGCTATACCTCAGGTTTACTGTATCCCTTGGACCTTCTTATTGACGATGAAACACAGAAATTGCATCCGAATTTAATACAAAAGGCACAATGGCGACATATGTACAAGAGGACTGAGACTCTCACTTTCTATGATTTGAACCTCTCCTGTGAGTCCAGTTTGAGATTCCGATGCTTCACTTCAGGTTTACTGTATACCTTGCACCTTCTTATTGACGATGAAACACAGAAGTTGCATCGGAATTAAATTCAAAAAGCACCACGTCGACATAAGTACAAGAGGACTGACACTCTAATTTTCTATGATTTGAACGTCTCCTGTGAGTCCAGTTTTAGATTCCGATGCTTCACTTCATGTTTACTGTGTCCCTTGGACCTTCTTATTGACGATGGAACACAGAAATTGCATCCGAATTTAATACAAAAGGCACAATGCCGACTTAAGTACAAGAGGACTGATACTCTTACTCTCTATGATTCGATCCTCTCCTGTGAGGTCAGTTTTAGATTCGGATGCTTCACTTCAGGTTAACTGTATCCCTTTGACCTTCTTATTGACGAAAAAACACAGAAATTGTATTCGTATTTAATACAAATGGCAAAATACCGACTTAAGTACAAGAGGAATGACACTCTAACTTTCTACGATTTGAACCTCTCCTGTGAGTCCAGTTTTAGGTTCCGATGTTTCACTTCAGGTTTACTGTATCCCTTGGACCTTCTTATTGACTATGAATCACAGGAATTGCATTCGAATCTAATACAAAAGGCACAATGCCGACTTAAGTGCAAGAGGACTGACACTCTCACTTTCTATGATTTGAACCTCTCCTCTTAGTCCAGTTTTAGATTCCGATGCTTCACTTCAGGTTTACTGTATTCTTGGACCTTCTTATTGACGATGAAACACAGATATTGCATCGGAATTAAATTCAAAACGCACAATGCTGCTTAAGTAAAAGTGGACTGACTCTCTCACTTTCTATGATTTGAACCTCTCCTGTGACTCCAGTTTTAGATCCTGATGCTTAACTTCAGGTTTACTGTATCCCTTGGACCTTCTTATTGACGATGAAACACAGAAATTGCATCGGAATTAAATTCAAAAATCACAGTGCCGTCTTAAGTACAAGAGGACTGACGCTCTATCTTTCTATGATTTGAACCTCTCCCGTGAGTCCAGTTTTAGATTCCGATGTTTCACTTCATATTCACTGTATCCCTTGGCCCTTCTTATTGACGATTTAACACAGAAATTGCATCCGAATTTAATTCAAAAGGCACAATACCGACTTAAGTACAAGAGGAGTGACACTCTAACTTTCTATGATTTGAACCTCTCCTGTGAGTCCAGTTTTAGATTCCGATGTTTCTCTTCAGGTTTACTGTATCCCTTGGACCTTCTTATTGACTATGAATCACAGGAATTGCAACCGAATTTAATACAAATGGCACAATGCCGACTTAAGTACAAGAGGTCTGACACTCTCATTTTCTATTTTTTGAACCGCTCCTGTGAGTCCAGTTTTAGATTCAGATGCTATACTTCAGGTTTACTGTATCCCTTGGACCTTCTTATTGACGATGAAACACAGAAATTGCATCCGAACTTAATACAAAAGGCACAATGGCGACTTAAGTACAAGAGGACTGAGACTCTCACTTTCTATGATTTGAACCTCTCCTGTGAGTCCAGTCTCAGATTCCGATGCTTCACTTCAGGTTTACTGTATACCTTGCACCTTCTTATTGACGATGAAACACAGAAGTTGCATCGGAATTAAATTCAAAATGCACCACGCCGACATAAGTACAAGAGGACTGACACTGTAACTTTCTATGATTTGAACGTCTCTTCTGAGTCCAGTTATAGATTCCGATGCTTCACTTCAGGTTTACTGTATCCCTTGGACCTTCTTATTGACGATGAAACACAGAAATTGCATCCGAATTTAATACAAATGGCACAACGCCGACTTAAGTACAAGAGGACTGACACTCTTACTCTCTATGATTCGAACCTCTCCTGTGAGGTCAGTTTTAGATTCGGATGCTTCACTTCAGGTTAACTGTATCCGTTGGACCTTCTTATTGACGAAAAAACACAGAAATTGTATCCGTATTTAATACAAATGGCACAATACCGACTTAAGTACAAGAGGAGTGACACTCTAACTTTCTATTATTTGAACCTCTCCTGTGAGTCCAGTTTTAGATTCCGATGTTACACTTCAGGTATACTGTATCCCTTGGACCTTCTTATTGACGAAGAATCACAGAAATTGCATCCGATTTTAATACAAGAATCACAATGCCGACTTAGGTACAAGAGGACTGATACTTTTACTTTCTATGATTTGAACCTCTCCGGTGAGTCCAGTTTTAGATTCCGATGCTTCACTTCAGGTTTACTGTATCCCTTGGACCTTCTTATTGACGATGAAACACAGAAATTGCACCCGAATTTAATACAAAAGGCAAAATACCGACTTAAGTACAAGAGGAGTGACACTATATCTATGATTTGAATCTCTCCTGTGAGTCCATTTTTAGATTCCGATGCTTCACTTCAGGTTTACTGTATCCCTTGGACCTTCTTATTGGCGATGGAACACAGAAATTGCATCCGAATTTCATACAGATGGCACAATGCCGAAATAAGTACAAGAGGGCCGACACTCTCACTTTCCATGATTTGAACCTCTCCTGTGAGTACAGTTTTAGATTCCGATACTTCACTTCAGGTTTACTGTATCCCTTGGACCTTCTTATTGACTATGAAACACAGAAATTGCATCAGAATTTAATTCAAAAGGCACAATGCCGACTTAAGTAAAAGTGGACTGACACTCTCACTCTCTATGATTTGAACCTCTCCTGTGAGTCCAGTTTTAGATTCCGATGCTTCGCTTAAGGTTTACTGTATCCCTTGGACCATCTTATTGAAGATGAAACACAGAAATTGCATCGGAATTAAATTCAAAAGGCACAATGCCGACTTAAGTACAAGAGGACTGGCACTCTCACTTTCTATGATTTGAACCTCTCCTGTGATTCCAGTTTTAGATTCTGATGCTTCACTTCAGGTTTACTGTATCCCTTGGACCTTCTGATTGATGATGAAACACAGAAATTGCTCCCGAATCTCATACAAAAGGTACAAAGGCGACTTAAGTACTAGAGGACTGACACTCTCACTTTCTATGATTTGAATCTCTCCTGTGAGTCCAGTTTTAGATTCGGATGTTTCACTTCAGGTTTACTGTATCCCTTGGACCTTCTAACTGACGATGAAACACAGAAATTGCATCCGAATTTAATACAAAAAGCACAATACCGACTTAAGTACAAGAGGAGTGACACTCTAACTATCTATGATTAGAATCTCTCCTGTGAGTCCAGTTTTAGATTCCGATGCTTCACTTCAGGTTAACTGTATCCCTTGGACCTTCTTATTGACAATGAAACACAGAAAAAACATCGGGAATTAAATTCAAAAGGCACAATGCCGACTTAAGTACAAGAGGACTGACATCCTAACTTTCTATGATTAGAACCTCTCCTAAGAGACCAGTTTTAGATTCCGATGCTTCACTTAAGGTTTACTGTATCCCTTGGACCTTCTTATTGACGATGAAACACAGAGTTTGCATTCGAATTTAATACAAAGGGCACAATGCCGACTTAAGTACAAGAGGACTGACACTCTAACTTTCTATGATTTGAACCTCTCGTGTGAGTCCAGTTTTAGATTCCGATGCTTCACTTCAGGTTTACTGTATCCCTTGGACCTTCTTATTGACGATGAAACACAGAAATTGCATCCGAATTTAATACAAAAGGCACAATGGCGGCTTAAGTACAAGAGTTCTGACACTTTCACTTTCTATGATTTGAACCTTTCCTGTGAGTCCAGTTTTAGATTCCGATGCTTCACTTCAGGTTTACTGTATCCCTTGGACCTTCTTATTGACGATGAAACACAGAAATTGCACCCGAATTTAATACAAATGGCACAATGCCGACTTAAGTACAAGAGAACTGACACTCTCACTTTCTATGATTTGAACCTCTCCTGTTAGTCCAGTTTAAGATTCCGATGCTTCACTTCAGGTTTACTGTATCCCTTGGACCTTCTTATTGACGATGAAACACAGAAGTAGCATCCGAATTTAATACAAAAGGCACATTACCGACTTAAGTACAAGAGGAGTGACACTATATCTATGATTTCAATCTCTCCTGTGAGTCCAGTTTTAGATTCCGATGCTACACTTCATGTTTACTGTATCCCTTGGACCTTCTTACTGACGATGAAACACAGAAATTGCATCCGAATTTAATACAGTTGGCACAATGCCGACTTAAGTACAACAGGACCGACACTCTCACTTTCTATCATTTGAACCTCTCCTGTGATTACAGTTTTAGATTCCGATACTTCACTTCAGGTTTACTGTATCCCCTGGACCTTCTTATTGACGACGAAACACAGAAATTGCATCAGAATTAAATTCAAAAGGGACAATGCCGACTTCAGTAAAAGTGGACTGACACTCTCACTCTCTATGATTTGAACCTCTCCTGTGAGTCCAGTTTTAGATTCCGATGCTTCGCTTAAGGTTTACTGTATCCCTTGGACCATCTTATTGACGATGAAACACAGAAATTGCATCGGAATTAAATTCAAAAGGCACAATGCCGACTTAAGTACAAGAGGACTGACACTCAAACTTTCTATGATTTGAACCTCTCCTGTGATTCCAGTTTTAGATTCCGATGTTTCACTTCAGGTTAACTGTATCCCTTGGCCCTTCTGATTGACGATGAAACACAGAGTTTGCATCCGAATTTAATACCAAAGGCACAATTCCGACTTAAGTACAAGAGGACTGACACTCTAACTTTCTACGATTTGAACCCCTCCTGTGAGGTCAGTTTCAGATTCCGATGCTTCACTTCAGGTTTACTGTATACCTTGCACCTTCGTATTGACAATGAAACACAGAAATAGCATCCGATTTTAATACAAAAGTCACAATGCCGACTTAAGTACAAGAGGACTGACACTATCACTTTCTATGATTGGAACCTCTCCTGTGAGTCCAGTTTTAGATTCCGATGCTTCACTTCAGGTTTACTGTATCCCTTGGACCTTCTTATTGACGATGAAACACAGAAATTGCATCCGAATTTAATACAAAAGGCACAATACCGACTTAAGTACAAGAGGAGTGACACTCTAACTTTCTATGATTTGAACCTCTCCTGTGAGTCCAGTTTTAGATTCCGATGTTTCACTTCAGGTTTACTGTATCCCTTGGACCTTCTTATTGACTATGAATCACAGGAATTGCAACCGAATTTAATACAAATGGCACAATGCCGACTTAAGTACAAGAGGTCTGACACTCTCATTTTCTATTTTTTGAACCGCTCCTGTGAGTCCAGTTTTAGATTCAGATGCTATACTTCAGGTTTACTGTATCCCTTGGACCTTCTTATTGACGATGAAACACAGAAATTGCATCCGAACTTAATACAAAAGGCACAATGGCGACTTAAGTACAAGAGGACTGAGACTCTCACTTTCTATGATTTGAACCTCTCCTGTGAGTCCAGTCTCAGATTCCGATGCTTCACTTCAGGTTTACTGTATACCTTGCACCTTCTTATTGACGATGAAACACAGAAGTTGCATCGGAATTAAATTCAAAATGCACCACGCCGACATAAGTACAAGAGGACTGACACTGTAACTTTCTATGATTTGAACGTCTCTTCTGAGTCCAGTTATAGATTCCGATGCTTCACTTCAGGTTTACTGTATCCCTTGGACCTTCTTATTGACGATGAAACACAGAAATTGCATCCGAATTTAATACAAATGGCACAACGCCGACTTAAGTACAAGAGGACTGACACTCTTACTCTCTATGATTCGAACCTCTCCTGTGAGGTCAGTTTTAGATTCGGATGCTTCACTTCAGGTTAACTGTATCCGTTGGACCTTCTTATTGACGAAAAAACACAGAAATTGTATCCGTATTTAATACAAATGGCACAATACCGACTTAAGTACAAGAGGAGTGACACTCTAACTTTCTATTATTTGAACCTCTCCTGTGAGTCCAGTTTTAGATTCCGATGTTACACTTCAGGTATACTGTATCCCTTGGACCTTCTTATTGACGAAGAATCACAGAAATTGCATCCGATTTTAATACAAGAATCACAATGCCGACTTAGGTACAAGAGGACTGATACTTTTACTTTCTATGATTTGAACCTCTCCGGTGAGTCCAGTTTTAGATTCCGATGCTTCACTTCAGGTTTACTGTATCCCTTGGACCTTCTTATTGACGATGAAACACAGAAATTGCACCCGAATTTAATACAAAAGGCAAAATACCGACTTAAGTACAAGAGGAGTGACACTATATCTATGATTTGAATCTCTCCTGTGAGTCCATTTTTAGATTCCGATGCTTCACTTCAGGTTTACTGTATCCCTTGGACCTTCTTATTGGCGATGGAACACAGAAATTGCATCCGAATTTCATACAGATGGCACAATGCCGAAATAAGTACAAGAGGGCCGACACTCTCACTTTCCATGATTTGAACCTCTCCTGTGAGTACAGTTTTAGATTCCGATACTTCACTTCAGGTTTACTGTATCCCTTGGACCTTCTTATTGACTATGAAACACAGAAATTGCATCAGAATTTAATTCAAAAGGCACAATGCCGACTTAAGTAAAAGTGGACTGACACTCTCACTCTCTATGATTTGAACCTCTCCTGTGAGTCCAGTTTTAGATTCCGATGCTTCGCTTAAGGTTTACTGTATCCCTTGGACCATCTTATTGAAGATGAAACACAGAAATTGCATCGGAATTAAATTCAAAAGGCACAATGCCGACTTAAGTACAAGAGGACTGGCACTCTCACTTTCTATGATTTGAACCTCTCCTGTGATTCCAGTTTTAGATTCTGATGCTTCACTTCAGGTTTACTGTATCCCTTGGACCTTCTGATTGATGATGAAACACAGAAATTGCTCCCGAATCTAATACAAAAGGTACAAAGGCGACTTAAGTACTAGAGGACTGACACTCTCACTTTCTATGATTTGAATCTCTCCTGTGAGTCCAGTTTTAGATTCGGATGTTTCACTTCAGGTTTACTGTATCCCTTGGACCTTCTAACTGACGATGAAACACAGAAATTGCATCCGAATTTAATACAAAAAGCACAATACCGACTTAAGTACAAGAGGAGTGACACTCTAACTATCTATGATTAGAATCTCTCCTGTGAGTCCAGTTTTAGATTCCGATGCTTCACTTCAGGTTAACTGTATCCCTTGGACCTTCTTATTGACAATGAAACACAGAAAAAACATCGGGAATTAAATTCAAAAGGCACAATGCCGACTTAAGTACAAGAGGACTGACATCCTAACTTTCTATGATTAGAACCTCTCCTAAGAGACCAGTTTTAGATTCCGATGCTTCACTTAAGGTTTACTGTATCCCTTGGACCTTCTTATTGACGATGAAACACAGAGTTTGCATTCGAATTTAATACAAAGGGCACAATGCCGACTTAAGTACAAGAGGACTGACACTCTAACTTTCTATGATTTGAACCTCTCGTGTGAGTCCAGTTTTAGATTCCGATGCTTCACTTCAGGTTTACTGTATCCCTTGGACCTTCTTATTGACGATGAAACACAGAAATTGCATCCGAATTTAATACAAAAGGCACAATGGCGGCTTAAGTACAAGAGGACTGACACTTTCACTTTCTATGATTTGAACCTTTCCTGTGAGTCCAGTTTTAGATTCCGATGCTTCACTTCAGGTTTACTGTATCCCTTGGACCTTCTTATTGACGATGAAACACAGAAATTGCACCCGAATTTAATACAAATGGCACAATGCCGACTTAAGTACAAGAGAACTGACACTCTCACTTTCTATGATTTGAACCTCTCCTGTTAGTCCAGTTTAAGATTCCGATGCTTCACTTCAGGTTTACTGTATCCCTTGGACCTTCTTATTGACGATGAAACACAGAAGTAGCATCCGAATTTAATACAAAAGGCACATTACCGACTTAAGTACAAGAGGAGTGACACTATATCTATGATTTCAATCTCTCCTGTGAGTCCAGTTTTAGATTCCGATGCTACACTTCATGTTTACTGTATCCCTTGGACCTTCTTACTGACGATGAAACACAGAAATTGCATCCGAATTTAATACAGTTGGCACAATGCCGACTTAAGTACAACAGGACCGACACTCTCACTTTCTATCATTTGAACCTCTCCTGTGATTACAGTTTTAGATTCCGATACTTCACTTCAGGTTTACTGTATCCCTTGGACCTTCTTATTGACGACGAAACACAGAAATTGCATCAGAATTAAATTCAAAAGGGACAATGCCGACTTCAGTAAAAGTGGACTGACACTCTCACTCTCTATGATTTGAACCTCTCCTGTGAGTCCAGTTTTAGATTCCGATGCTTCGCTTAAGGTTTACTGTATCCCTTGGACCATCTTATTGACGATGAAACACAGAAATTGCATCGGAATTAAATTCAAAAGGCACAATGCCGACTTAAGTACAAGAGGACTGACACTCAAACTTTCTATGATTTGAACCTCTCCTGTGATTCCAGTTTTAGATTCCGATGTTTCACTTCAGGTTAACTGTATCCCTTGGCCCTTCTGATTGACGATGAAACACAGAGTTTGCATCCGAATTTAATACCAAAGGCACAATTCCGACTTAAGTACAAGAGGACTGACACTCTAACTTTCTATGATTTGAACCCCTCCTGTGAGGTCAGTTTCAGATTCCGATGCTTCACTTCAGGTTTACTGTATACCTTGCACCTTCTTATTGACAATGAAACACAGAAATAGCATCCGATTTTAATACAAAAGTCACAATGCCGACTTAAGTACAAGAGGACTGACACTATCACTTTCTATGATTGGAACCTCTCCTGTGAGTCCAGTTTTAGATTCCGATGCTTCACTTCAGGTTTACTGTATCCCTTGGACCTTCTTATTGACGATGAAACACAGAAATTGCATCCGAATTTAATACAAAAGGCACAATACCGACCTAAGTACAAGAGGAGTGACACTATATCTATGATTTGAATCTCTCCTGTGAGTCCATTTTTAGATTCCGATGCTTCACTTCAGGTTTACTGTATCCCTTGGACCTTCTTATTGGCGATGGAACACAGAAATTGCATCCGAATTTCATACAGATGGCACAATGCCGAAATAAGTGCAAGAGGGCCGACACTCTCACTTTCCATGATTTGAACCTCTCCTGTGAGTACAGTTTTAGATTCCGATACTTCACTTCAGGTTTACTGTATCCCTTGGTCCTTCTTATTGACTATGAAACACAGAAATTGCATCAGAATTTAATTCAAAAGGCACAATGCCGACTTAAGTGAAAGTGGACTGACATTCTCACTCTCTATGATTTGAACCTCTCCTGTGAGTCCAGTTTTAGATTCCGATGCTTCGCTTAAGGTTTACTGTATCCCTTGGACCATCTTATTGAAGATGAAACACAGAAATTGCATCGGAATTAAATTCAAAAGGCACAATGCCGACTTAAGTACAAGAGGACTGGCACTCTCACTTTCTATGATTTGAACCCCTCCTGTGATTCCAGTTTTAGATTCCGATGCTTCACTTCAGGTTTACTGTATCCCTTGGACCTTCTTATTGACGATGAAACACAGAAATTGCTCCCGAATCTAATACAAAAGGTACAAAGGCGACTGAAGTACTAGAGGACTGACACTCTCACTTTCTATGATTTGAATCTCTCCTGTGAGTCCAGTTTTAGATTCGGATGTTTCACTTCAGGTTTACTGTATCCCTTGGACCTTCTAACTGACGATGAAACACAGAAATTGCATCCGAATTTAATACAAAAGGCACAATACCGACTTAAGTACAAGAGGAGTGACACTCTAACTATCTATGATTAGAATCTCTCCTGTGAGTCCAGTTTTAGATTCCGATGCTTCACTTCAGGTTTACTGTATCCCTTGGACCTTCTTATTGACAATGAAACACAGAAAAAGCATCGGGAATTAAATTCAAAAGGCACAATGCCGACTTAAGTACAAGAGGACTGGCACTCTCACTTTCTATGATTTGAACCTCTCCTGTGATTCCAGTTTTAGATTCCGATGCTTCACTTCAGGTTTACTGTATCCCTTGGACCTTCTTATTGACGATGAAACACAGAAATTGCTCCCGAATCTAATACAAAAGGTACAAAGGCGACTTAAGTACTAGAGGACTGACACTCTCACTTTCTATGATTTGAATCTCTCCTGTGAGTCCAGTTTTAGATTCGGATGTTTCACTTCAGGTTTACTGTATCCCTTGGACCTTCTAACTGACGATGAAACACAGAAATTGCATCCGAATTTAATACAAAAGGCACAATACCGACTTAAGTACAAGAGGAGTGACACTCTAACTATCTATGATTAGAATCTCTCCTGTGAGTCCAGTTTTAGATTCCGATGCTTCACTTCAGGTTTACTGTATCCCTTGGACCTTCTTATTGACAATGAAACACAGAAAAAGCATCGGGAATTAAATTCAAAAGGCACAATGCCGACTTAAGTACAAGAGGACTGACACTCTAACTTTCTATGATTTGAACCTCTCGTGTGAGTCCAGTTTTAGATTCCGATGCTTCACTTCAGGTTTACTGTATCCCTTGGACCTTCTTATTGACGATGAAACACAGAAATTGCATCCGAATTTAATACAAAAGGCACAATGGCGGCTTAAGTACAAGAGGACTGACACTTTCACTTTCTATGATTTGAACCTTTCCTGTGAGTCCAGTTTTAGATTCCGATGCTTCACTTCAGGTTTACTGTATCCCTTGGACCTTCTTATTGACGATGAAACACAGAAATTGCACCCGAATTTAATACAAATGGCACAATGCCGACTTAAGTACAAGAGAACTGACACTCTCACTTTCTATGATTTGAACCTCTCCTGTTAGTCCAGTTTTAGATTCCGATGCTTCACTTCAGGTTTACTGTATCCCTTGGACCTTCTTATTGACGATGAAACACAGAAGTAGCATCCGAATTTAATACAAAAGGCACATTACCGACTTAAGTACAAGAGGAGTGACTATATCAATGATTTCAATCTCTCCTGTGAGTCCAGTTCTAGATTCCAATGCTACACTTCATGTTTACTGTATCACCTTGGACCTTCTTACTGACGATGAAACACAGAAATTGCATCCGAATTTAATACAGATGGCACAATGCCGACTTAAGTACAACAGGACCGACACTCTCACTCTCTATGATTTGAACCTCTCCTGTGAGTCCAGTTTTAGATTCCGATGCTTCGCTTAAGGTTTACTGTATCCCTTGGACCATCTTATTGACGATGAAACACAGAAATTGCATCGGAATTAAATTCAAAAGGCACAATGCCGACTTAAGTACAAGAGGACTCACACTCAAACTTTCTATGATTTGAACCTCTCCTGTGATTCCAGTTTTAGATTCCGATGCTTCACTTCAGTTTTACTGTATCCCTTGGACCTTCTTATTGACGATGAAACACAGAGTTTGCATCCGAATTTAATACCAAAGGCACAATTCCGACTTAAGTACAAGAAGACTGACACTCTAACTTTCTATGATTTGAACCTCTGCTGTGAGTCCAGTTTTAGATTCCGATGCTATACTTCAGGTTTACTGTATCCCTTGGACCTTCTTATTGACGATGAAACACAGAAATTGCATCCGAATTTAATACAAACGGCACAATGGCGACTAAAGTACAAGAGGACTGACACTCTCACTTTCTATGATTTGAACCTCTCCTGTGAGCCCAGTTTTAGATTCTGGTGCTTCACTTCAGGTTTACTGTATACCTTGCACCTTCTAATTGACGATGAAACACAGAAGATGCATCGGAATTAAATTCAAAAGGCACCACGCCGACTTAAGTACAAGAGGACTGACACTCTAACTTTCTATGCTTTGAACCTCTCTTGTGAGTCCCGTTTTAGATTCCGATGCTTTACTTCAGGTTTACTGTATCCCTTGGAAGTTCTTATTGACGATGAAACACAGAGTTTGCATCCGAATTTAATACAAAAGGCACAATGCCGACTTACGTGCAAGAGGACTGACACTCTAACTTTCTATGATTTGAACCTCTCCTGTGAGTCTAGTTTTAGATTCCGATGCTTCACTTCAGGTTTACTGTATAGCTTGGACCTTCTTATTGAAGATGAAAGACAGAAATTGTATCCGAATTTATTACAAATGGCACAATGCCGACTTAAGTACAAGAGGACTGACACTCTCACTTTCTATGATTTGAACCTCTCCTGTGAGTCCAGTTATAGATTCCGATGTTTCACTTCAGGTTTACTGTATCCCTTGGACCTTCTTATTGACTCTGGATCACAGGAATTGCATCCGAATTTAATACAAATGGCACAATGCCGACTTAAGTACAAGAGGTCTGACACTCTCACTTTCTATGATTTGAACCTCTCCTGTGAGTCCAGTTTTAGATTCCGATGCTATACCTCAGGTTTACTGTATCCCTTGGACCTTCTTATTGACGATGAAACACAAAAATTGCATCCGAATTTAATACAAAAGGCACAATGGCGACATATGTACAAGAGGACTGAGACTCTCACTTTCTATGATTTGAACCTCTGCTGTGAGTCCAGTTTTAGATTCCGATGCTATACTTCAGGTTTACTGTATCCCTTGGACCTTCTTATTGACGATGAAACACAGAAATTGCATCCGAATTTAATACAAACGGCACAATGGCGACTAAAGTACAAGAGGACTGACACTCTCACTTTCTATGATTTGAACCTCTCCTGTGAGTCCAGTTTGAGATTCCGATGCTTCACTTCAGGTTTACTGTATCCCTTGGACCTTCTTATTGACGATGAAACACAGAAATTGCATCGGAATTAAATTCAAAAATCACAGTGCCGTCTTAAGTACAAGAGGACTGACGCTCTATCTTTCTATGATTTGAACCTCTCCCGTGAGTCCAGTTTTAGATTCCGATGCTTCACTTCATATTCACTGTATCCCTTGGCCCTTCTTATTGACGATTTAACACAGAAATTGCATCCGAATTTAATTCAAAAGGCACAATACCGACTTAAGTACAAGAGGAGTGACACTATATCTATGATTTGAATCTCTCCTGTGAGTCCAGTTTTAGATTCCGATGCTTCACTCCAGGATTACTGTATCCCTTGGACCTTCTTATTGACGATGAAACACAGAAATTGCATCGGAATTAAATTCAAATCGCACAATGCTGCTTAAGTAAAAGTGGACTGACTCTCTCACTTTCTATGAATTGAACCTCTCCTGTGAGTCCAGTTTTAGATTCTGATGCTTAACTTCAGGTTTACTGTATCCCTTGAACCTTCTTATTGACAATGTAACACAGAAATTGCATCGGAATTAAATTCAAAAGGCACAATGCCGACTTAAGTAAAAGAGGACTGGCACTCTCACTCTCTATGATTTGAACCTCTCCTGTGAGTCCAGTTTTCGATTCCGGTGCTTCACTTCAGGTTTACTGTATACCTTGCACCTTCTTATTGACGATGAAACACAGAAGTTGCATCGGAATTAAATTCAAAAGGCACCACGCCGACTTAAGTACAAGAGGACTGACACTCCAACTTTCTATGTTTGGAGCCTCTCCTGTGAGCCCCTTTTTAGATTCCGATGATTCACTTCAGGTTTACTGTATCCCTTGGACCTTCTTATTGACGATGAAACACAGAGTTTGCATCCGAATTTAATAGAAAAGGCACAATGCCGACTAACGTGCAAGAGGACTGACACTCTAACTTTCTATGATTTGAACCTCTCCTGTGAATCCAGTTTTAGATTCCGATGCTTTACTTCAGGTTTACTGTATCCCTTGGACCTTCTTATTGACGATGAAACACAGAAATTGCATCCGAATTTAATACAAAAGGCACAATGGCGACTTAAGTACAAGAGGACTGACACTCTCACTTTCTATGATTTGAACTTCTCCCGTGAGTCCAGTTTTAGATTCCGATGCTTCACTTCAGATTTACTGTATCCCTTGGACCTTCTTATTGACGATGAAACACAGAAATTGCATCCGAAATTAATACAAAAGGCACAATACCGACTTAAGTACAAGAGGAGTGACACTATATCTATGATTTGAATCTCTCCTGTGAGTCCAGTTTTAGATTCCGATGCTTCACTTCAGGTTTACTGTATCCCTTGGACCTTCTTATTGACGATGATACACAGAAATTGCATCGGAATTAAATTCAAAAGGCACAATGCCGACTTAAGTACAAGAGGTCTGACACTCAAACTTTCGATGATTTGAACCTCTCCTGTGATTCCAGTTTTAGATTCCGATGCTTCACTTCAGGTTTACTGTATCCCTTGGACCTTCTTATTGACGATGAAACACAGAGTTTGCATCCGAATTTAATACAAAAGGCACAATGCCGACTTACGTGCAAGAGGACTGACACTCTAACTTTCTATGATTTGAACATCTCTTGTGAGTCTAGTTTTAGATTCCGATGCTTCACTTCAGGTTTACTGTGTCCCTTGGACCTTCTTATTGACGATGAAACACAGAAATTGCATCCGAATTTAATACAAAAGGCATAATGCCTACTTAAGTACAAGAGGACTACCACTCTAACTTTCTATGATTTGAACCTCTCCTGTGAGTGCAGTTTTAGATTCCGGTGCTTCACTTCAGGTTTACTGTATACCTTGCACCTTCTTATTGACGATGAAACACAGAAGTTGCATCGGAATTAAATTCAAAAGGCACCACGCCGACTTAAGTGCAGGAGGACTGACACTCCAACTTTCTATGTTTTGAACCTCTCCTGTGAGTCCATTTTTAGATTCCGATGCTTCACTTCAGGTTTACTGTATCCCTTGGACCTTCTTATTGACGATGAAACACAGAGTTTGCATCCGAATTTAATACAAAAGGCACAATGCCGACTTACGTGCAAGAGGACTGACACTCTCACTCTCTATGATTTGAACCTCTCCTGTGAGTCCAGTTTTAGATTCTGATGCTTCGCTTAAGGTTTACTGTATCCCTTGGACCATCTTATTGACGATGATACACAGAAATTGCATCGGAATTAAACTCAAAAGGCACAATGCCGATGTAAGTACAAGAGGTCTGACACTCAAACTTTCTATGATTTGAACCTCTCCTGTGATTCCAGTTTTAGATTCCGATGCTTCACTTCAGGTTTACTGTATGCCTTGGACCTTCTTATTGACGATGTAACATAGAGTTTGCATCCGAATTTAATACAAAAAGCACAATGCCGACTTACGTGCAAGAGGACTGACACTCTAACTTTCTATGATTTGAACCTCTCCTGTGGGTCTCGTTTTAGATTCCGATGCTTCACTTCAGGTTTATTGTATCCCTTGGACCTTCTTATTGAAGATGAAACACAGAAATTGCATCCGAATTTAATACAAATGGCACTATGCCAACTTAAGTACAAGATTACTGACACTCTCACTTTCTATGATTTGAACCTCTCCTGTGAGTCCAGTTTTAGATTCCAATGCTTCACTTCAGGTTTACTGTATCCCTTGGACCTTCTTATTGACGATGAAACACAGAAGTTGCATCGGAAATAAATTCAAAAGGCACCACGCTGACTTAAGTACAAGAGGACTGACACTCTAAATTTCTATGTTTTGAACCTCTCCTGTGAGTCCATTTTTAGATTCCGATGCTTCACTTCAGGTTTGCTGTATCCTTTGCACCTTCTTATTGACGATGAAACACAGAGTTTGCATCCGAATTTAATACAAAAGGCACAATGCCGACTTACGTGCAAGAGGACTGACACTCTAACTTTCTATGATTTGTCCCTCTCTTGTGAGTCTAGTTTTAGATTCCGATGCTTCACTTCAGATTTACTGTGTCCCTTGGACCTTTTGATTGACGATGAAACACAGAAAATGCATCCGAATTTAATCCAAAAGGCACAATACAGACTTAAGTACAAGAGGAGTGACACTCTAACTTTCTATGATTTGAACCTCTCCTGTGAGTCCAGTTTTAGATTCCGATGCTTCACTTCAAGTTTACTGTATACCTTGCACCTTCTTATCGACGATGAAACACAGAAGTTGCATAGGAATTATATTCAAAAGGAACCACGCCGAATTAAGTACAAGAGGACTGACACTCCAACTTTCTATGATTTGAACCTATCCTGTGAGTCCAGTTTTAGATTCCGATGCTTCACTTCAGGTTTACAGTATCCCTTGGACCTTCTTATTGACGATGGAACACAGAAATTGCATCCGAATTTAATCCAAGAGGCACAATACCGAATTAAGTACAAGAGGACTGACACTCAAACTTTCTATGATTTGAACCTCTCCTGTGGGTCCAGTTTTCGATTCCGATGCTTCACTTCAGGTTTGCCGTATACCTTGGACTTTCATATTAACGATGAAACACAGAAATTGCATCCAAATTTAATACAAATGACCCAATGCCGACTTAAGTACAAGAGGACCGACACTCTCACTTTCTATGATTTGAACATCTCCTGCGAGTCCAGTTTTAGATGCCGATGCTTCACTTCAGGTTTGCTGTATCCCTTGGACCTTCTTATTGACGATGAAACACAGTTATTGCATCGGAATTAAATTCGAAAGGCACAATGCCGACTTAAGTACAAGAGGACTGACACTCAAAATTTCTATGATTTGAACCTCTCCTGTGGGTCCAGTTTTCGATTCCGATGCTTCACTTCAAGTTTACTGTATCCCTTGGACCTTCTCATTGACGATGAAACACAGAGTTTGCATCCGAATTTAATACAAAAGGCACAATGGCGACTTAAGTACAAGAGTACTGAGACTTTCACTTTCTATGATTTCAACCTCTCCTGTGAGTCCAGTTTCAGATTCCGATGCTTCACTTCAGTTTACTGTATACCTTGCACCTTCTTATTGACGATGGAAACACAGAAGTTGCATCGGAAGTAAATTCAAAAGGCATTACGCCGACATAAGTACAAGAGGACTGACACTCTAACTTTCTATGATTTGAACCTCTCCTGTGAGTCCAGTTTTAGATTCCGATGCTTCACTTCAGGTTTACTGTATGCCTTGGACCTTTTGATTGACGATGAAACACAGAAAATGCATCCGAATTTAATCCAAAAGGCACAATACCGACTTAAGTACAAGAGGAGTGACACTCTAACTTTCTATGATTTGAACCTCTCCTGTGAGTCCAGTTTTAGATTCCGATGCTTCACTTCAGGTTTACTGTATACCTTGCACCTTCTTATCGACGATGAAACACAGAAGTTGCATGGGAATTATATTCAAAAGGAACCACGCCGAATTAAGTACAAGACGACTGACACTCCAACTTTCTGTGATTTGAACCTATCCTGTGAGTCCAGTTTTAGATTGCGATGTTTCACTTCAGGTTTACTGTATCCCTTGGTCCTTCTTATTGACGATGAAACACAGGGTATGCATCCGAATTTAATACAAAAGGCACAATGCCGACTTAAGTGCAAGAGGACTGACACTCTCACTTTCTATGATTTGAACATCTCCTGTCAGTCCAGTTTTAGATTCCGATGCTTCACTTCAGGTTTACTGTATCCCTTGGACCTTCGTATTGACGATGAAACACAGAAATTGCATCCGAATTTAATCCAAGAGGCACAATACCGACTTAAGTACAAGAGGACTGACACTCTAACTTTCTATGATTTGAACCTCTCCTGTGGGTCCAGTTTTCGATTCCGATGCTTCACTTCAGGTTTACTGTATGCCTTGGACCTTCTTATTGACGATGAAACACAGAGTTTGCATCCGAATTTAATACAAAAGGCACAATGCCGACTTAAGTACAAGAGGACTACCACTCTAACTTTCTATGATTTGAACCTCTCCTGTGAGTCCAGTTTTAGATTCCGGTGCTTCACTTCAGGTTTACTGTATACCTTGCACCTTCTTATTGACGATGAAACACAGAAGTTGCATCGGAATTAAATTCAAAAGGCACCACGCCGACTTAATTACAAGAGGACTGACACTCCAACTTTCTATGTTTTTACCTCTCCTGTGAGTCCATTTTTAGATTCCGATGCTTCACTTCAGGTTTACTGTATCCCTTGGACCTTCTTATTGACGATGAAACACAGAGTTGGCATCCGAATTTAATACAAAAGGCACAATGCCGACTTACGTGCAAGAGGACTGACACTCTAACTTTCTATGATTTGAACCTCTCCTGTGAGTCCAGTTTTAGATTCCGATGCTTTACTTCAGGTTTACTGTATCCCTTGGACCTTCTTATTTACGATGAAACACAGAAATTGCATCCGTATTTAATACAAAAGGCACAATGGCGACTTAAGTACAAGAGGACTGACACTCTCACTTTCTATGATTTGAACTTCTCCCGTGAGTCCAGTTTTAGATTCCGATGCTTCACTTCAGATTTACTGTATCCCTTGGACCTTCTTATTGACGATAAAACACAGAAATTGCATCCGAATTTAATACAAAAGGCACAATACCGACTTAAGTACAAGAGGAGTGACACTATATCTATGATTTGAATCTCTCCTGTGAGTCCACTTTTAGATTCCGATGCTTCACTTCATGTTTACTGTATGCCTTGGACCTTCTTATTGACGATGAAACACAGAGTTTGCATCCGAATTTAATACAAAAGGCATAATGCCGACTTAAGCACAAGAGGACTACCACTCTAACTTTCTATGATTTGAACCTCTCCTGTGATTCCAGTTTTAGATTCCGATGCTTCACTTCAAGTTTACTGTATCCCTTGGACCTTCTCATTGACGATGAAACACAGAGTTTGCATCCGAATTTAATACAAAAGGCACAATGGCGACTTAAGTACAAGAGTACTGAGACTTTCACTTTCTATGATTTCAACCTCTCCTGCGAGTCCAGTTTCAGATTCCGATGCTTCACTTCAGTTTACTGTATACCTTGCACCTTCTTATTGACGATGGAAACACAGAAGTTGCATCGGAAGTAAATTCAAAAGGCACCACGCCGACATAAGTACAAGAGGACTGACACTCTAACTTTCTATGATTTGAACCTCTCCTGTGAGTCCAGTTTTAGATTCCGATGCTTCACTTCAGGTTTACTGTATGCCTTGGACCTTTTGATTGACGATGAAACACAGAAAATGCATCCGAATTTAATCCAAAAATCACAATACCGACTTAAGTACAAGAGGAGTGACACTCTAACTTTCTATGATTTGAACCTCTCCTGTGAGTCTAGTTTTAGATTCCGATGCTTCACTTCAGGTTTACTGTATACCTTGCACCTTCTTATCGACGATGAAACACAGAAGTTGCATGGGAATTATATTCAAAAGGAACCACGCCGAATTAAGTACAAGAGGACTGACACTCCAACTTTCTGTGATTTGAACCTATCCTGTGAGTCCAGTTTTAGATTGCGATGTTTCACTTCAGGTTTACTGTATCCCTTGGTCCTTCTTATTGACGATGAAACACAGGGTATGCATCCGAATTTAATACAAAAGGCACAATACCGACTTAAGTACAAGAGGAGTGACACTATATCTATGATTTGAATCTCTCCTGTGAGTCCACTTTTAGATTCCGATGCTTCACTTCAGGTTAACTGTATGCCTTGGACCTTCTTATTGACGATGAAACACAGAGTTTGCATCCGAATTTAATACAAAAGGCATAATGCCGACTTAAGTACAAGAGGACTACCACTCTAACTTTCTATGATTTGAACCTCTCCTGTGATTCCAGTTTTAGATTCCGATGCTTCACTTCAGGTTTACTGTATCCCTTGGACCTTCTTATTGACGATGAAACACAGAGTTTTCATCCGAATTTAATACAAAAGGCACAATGCCGACTTACGTGCAAGAGGACTGACACTTTAAATTTCTATGATTTGAACCTCTCCTGTGGGTCTCGTTTTAGATTCCGATGCTTCACTTCAGGTTTATTGTATCCCTTGGACCTTCTTATTGAAGATGAAACACAGAAATTGCATCCTAATTTAATACAAATGGCACTATGCCAACTTAAGTACAAGAGGACTGACACTCTCACTTTCTATGATTTGAACCTCTCCTGTGAGTCCAGTTTTAGATTCCAATGCTTCACTTCAGGTTTGCTGTATCCTTTGCACGTTCTTATTGACGATGAAACACAGAGTTTGCATCCGAATTTAATACAAAAGGCACAATGCCGACTTACGTGCAAGAGGACTGACACTCTAACTTTCTATGATTTGTACCTCTCTTGTGAGTCTAGTTTTAGATTCCGATGCTTCACTTCAGGTTTACTGTGTCCCTTGGACCCTCTTATTGACGATGAAACACAGAAATTGCATCCGAATTTAATACAAAAGGCACAATGGCGACTTAAGTACAAGAGGACTGACACTCTCACTTTCTATGATTTGAACCTCTCCTGTGAGTCCAGTTTTAGATTCCGATGCTTCACTTCAGGTTTACTGTATCCCTAGGACCTTCTTGTTGACGATGAAACACAGGGTTTGCATCCGAATTTAATACAAAAGGCACAATGCCGACTTAAGTGCAAGAGGACTGACACTCTCACTTTCTATGATTTGAACCTCTCCTGTCAGTCCAGTTTTAGATTCCGATGCTTCACTTCAGGCTTACTGTATCCCTTGGACCTTCTTATTGACGATGAAACACAGAAATTGCATCTGAATTTAATCCAAAAGGCACAATACCGAATTAAGTACAAGAGGACTGACACTCAAACTTTCTATCATTTGAACCTCTCCTGTGGGTCCAGTTTTCGATTCCGATGCTTCACTTCAGGTTTGCTGTATACCTTGGACTTTCTTATTAACGATGAAACACAGAAATTGCATTCGAATTTAATACAAATGACCCAATGCCGACTTAAGAACAAGAGGACCGACACTCTCACTTTCTATGATTTGAACATCTCCTGCGAGTCCAGTTTTAGATGCCGATGCTTCACTTCAGGTTTGCTGTATCCCTTGGACCTTCTTATTGACGATGTAACACAGTTATTGGATCGGAATTAAATTCAAAAGGCACATTGCCGACTTAAGTACAAGAGGACTGACACTCAAAATTTCTATGATTTGAACCTCTCCTGTGGGTCCAGTTTTCGATTCCGATGCTTCACTTCATGTTTACTGTATCCCTTGGACCTTCTTATTGACGATGAAACACAGAGTTTGCATCCGAATTTAATACAAAAGGCACAATGGCGACTTAAGTACAAGAGTACTGAGACTTTCACTTTGTATGATTTCAACCTCTCCTGTGAGTCCAGTTTCAGATTCCGATGCTTCACTTCAGTTTACTGTATACCTTGCACCTTCTTATTGACGATGGAAACACAGAAGTTGCATCGGAAATAAATTCAAAAGGCACCACGCCGACATAAGTACAAGAGGACTGACACTTTAACTTTCTATGATTTGAACCTCTCCTGTGAGTCCAGTTTTAGATTCCGATGTTTCACTTCAGGTTTACTGTATGCCTTGGACCTTTTGATTGACGATGAAACACAGAAAATGCATCCGAATTTAATCCAAAAGGCACAATACCGACTTAAGTACAAGAGGAGTGACACTCTAACTTTCTATGATTTGAACCTCTCCTGTGAGTCCAGTTTTAGATCCCGATGCTTTACTTCAGGTTAAGTGTGTCCCTTGGACCATCTTATTGACGATGAAACACAGAAATTGCATCCGAATTTAATACAAAAGGCACAATGGTGACTTAAGTACAAGAGGACTGACACTCTCACTTTCTATGATTTGAACCTCTCCTGTGAGTCCAGTTTTAGATTCCGATGCTTCACTTCAGGTTTACTGTATACCTTGCACCTTCTTATCGACGATGAAACACAGAAGTTGCATGGGAATTATATTCAAAAGGAACCACGCCGAATTAAGTACAAGAGGACTGACACTCTAACTTTCTATGATTTGAACCTATCCTGTGAGTCCAGTTTTGGATTGCGATGCTTCACTTCAGGTTTACTGTATCCGTTGGTCCTTCTTATTGACGATGAAACACAGGGTATGCATCCGCATTTAATACAAAAGGCACAATGCCGACCTAAGTGCAAGAGGACTGACACTCTCAATTTCTATGATTTGAACATCTCCATTCAGTCCAGTTTTAGATTCCGATGCTTCACTTCAGGTTTACTGTATCCCTTGGACCTTCGTATTGACGATGAAACACAGAAATTGCATCCGAATTTAATCCAAAAGGCACAATACCGACTTAAGTACAAGAGGACTGACACTCTAACTTTCTATGATTTGAACCTCTCCTGTGGGTCCAGTTTTCGATTCCGATGCTTCACTTCAGGTTTACTGTATGCCTTGGACCTTCTTATTGACGATGAAACACAGAGTCTGCATCCCAATTTAATACAAAAGGCACAATGCCGACTTAAGTACAAGAGGACTACCACTCTAACTTTCTATGATTTGAACCTCTCCTGTGAGTCCACTTTTAGATTCCGATGCTTCACTTCAGGTTTACTGTATCCCTTGGACCTTCTTATTGACGATGAAACACAGATATTGCATCCGAATTTAATACAAAAGGCACAATAGCGACTTAAGTACAAGAGTACTGAGACTCTCACTTTCTATGATTTGAACCTCTCCTGTGAGTCCAGTTTCAAATTCCGATGCTTCACTTCAGGTTTACTGTATACCTTGCACCTTCTTATTGACGATGAAACACAGAAGTTGCATCGGATTTAAATTCAAAAGGCACCACGCCTACATAAGTACAAGAGGACTGACACTCTAACTTTCTATGATTAGAACCTCTCCAGTGAGTCCAGTTTTAATTTCCGATGATTCACTTCAGGTTTACTGTATGCCTTGGACCTTTTTATTGACGATGAAACACAGAAAATGCATCCGAATTTAATCCAAAAGGCACAATACCGACTTAAGTACAAGAGGACTGACAATCTCACTTTCTATGATTTGAATCTTTCCTGTGAGTCCAGTTTTAGATTCCGATGCCTTACTTCAGGTTTACTGTATCCCCTCGACCTTCTTATTGACGATGAAACACAGAAATTGCACCCGAATTTGATACAAATGGCACAATGCCGACTTAAGTACAACAGGACTGACACTCTCACTTTCTATGATTTGAACCTCTCCTGTTAGTCCAGTTTTAGTTTCCGATGCTTCAGTTCAGGTTTACTGTATCCCTTGCACCTTCTTATTGAAGATGAAAGACAGAAATTGTATCCGAATTTAATACAAATGGCACAATGCCGACCAAAGTACAATAGGACTGATACTCTAACTTTCTATGATTTGAACCTCTCCTGTGAGTCCAGTTTTAGGTTCCGATGCTTCACTTCAGGTTTACTGTATCCCTTGGACCTTCTTATTGACGAGGAAACACAGAAATAACATCCGAATTTAATACAAAAGGCACAATACCGACTTAAGTACAAGAGGAGAGACACTCTAACTCTCTATGATTTGAACCTCTCCTGTGAGTCCAGTTTTTGATTCTGATGCTTCACTTCAGGTTTACTGTATCCTTGGACCTTCTTATTGACGATGAATCACAGAAATTGCATCCGATTTTAATACAATAGTCACAATGCCGCCTTAAGTACAAGAGGACTGACACTCTCACTTTCTATGATTGGAACCTCTCCTGTGAGTCCAGTTTTAGAATCCGATGCTTCACTTCAGGTTTACTGTATCCCTTGGACCTTCTTATTGAAGATGAAACACAGAAAGTGCATCCGAATTTAATACAAATAGCACAATGCCGACTTAAGTACAAGAGGACTGACACTCTCACTTTCCATGATTTGAACCTCTCCTATGAGTCCGGTTTTAGATTCCGATGCTTCACTTCAGGTTTACTGTATATCTTGCACCTTCTTATTGACGATGAAACATAGAAATTGCATCGGAAGTTAATAAAAAAGGCACAATGATGACTTAAGTAAAAGAGGACTGACACTCTAACTTTCTATGATTTGAACCTCTCCTGTGAGTCCAGTTTTAGATTCCGATGCTTCACTTCAGGTTTACTGTATCCCTTGGACCTTCTTATTGACGATGAAACACAGAAATTGCATCCGAATTTAATACAGATGGCACAATGCCGATTTAAGTACAAGAGGACCAACACTCTCAATTTCTATGATTTGGACCTCTCCTGTGAGTCCAGTTTCAGATTCCGATGCTTCGCTTAAAGTTTACTGTATCCCTGGGACCATCTTATTGTCGATGAAACATAGAAATTGCATCGGAATTAAATTCAAAAGGCACAATGCCGACTTAAGTACAAGAGGACTGACACTCAAACTTTCTATAATTTGAACCTCTCCTGTGATTCCAGTTTTAGAATCCGATGCTTCACTTCAGGTTTACTGTATCCCTTGGACCATCTTATTGACGATGAAACACAGAGTTTGCATCCGAATATAATACAAAAGGCACAATTCCGACTTAAGTTCAAGAGGACTGACACTCTATCTTTCTATGATTAGAACCTCTCCTGTGTGTCCAGTTTTCGATTCCGATGCTATACTTCAGGTTTACTGTATCCCTTGGACCTTCTTATTGACGATGAAACACAGAAATTGCATCTGAATTTAGTACAAATGGCACAATGGCGACTTAAGTACAAGAGGACTGACACTCTAACTATCTATGATTTGAATCTCTCCTGTCAGTCCAGTTTTAGATTCCGATGCTTCACTTCAGGCTTACTGTATCCCTTGGACCTTCTTATTGACGATGAAACACAGAAATTGCATCTGAATTTAATCCAAAAGGCACAATACCGAATTAAGTACAAGAGGACTGACACTCAAACTTTCTATCATTTGAACCTCTCCTGTGGGTCCAGTTTTCGATTCCGATGCTTCACTTCAGGTTTGCTGTATACCTTGGAGTTTCTTATTAACGATGAAACACAGAAATTGCATCCGAATTTAATACAAATGACCCAATGCCGACTTAAGAACAAGAGGACCGACACTCTCACTTTCTATGATTTGAACATCTCCTGCGAGTCCAGTTTTAGATGCCGATGCTTCACTTCAGGTTTGCTGTATCCCTTGGACCTTCTTATTGACGATGTAACACAGTTATTGGATCGGAATTAAATTCAAAAGGCACATTGCCGACTTAAGTACAAGAGGACTGACACTCAAAATTTCTATGATTTGAACCTCTCCTGTGGGTCCAGTTTTCGATTCCGATGCTTCACTTCAAGTTTACTGTATCCCTTGGACCTTCTTATTGACGATGAAACACAGAGTTTGCATCCGAATTTAATACAAAAGGCACAATGGCGACTTAAGTACAAGAGTACTGAGACTTTCACTTTGTATGATTTCAACCTCTCCTGTGAGTCCAGTTTCAGATTCCGATGCTTCACTTCAGTTTACTGTATACCTTGCACCTTCTTATTGACGATGGAAACACAGAAGTTGCATCGGAAATAAATTCAAAAGGCACCACGCCGACATAAGTACAAGAGGACTGACACTTTAACTTTCTATGATTTGAACCTCTCCTGTGAGTCCAGTTTTAGATTCCGATGCTTCACTTCAGGTTTACTGTATGCCTTGGACCATTTGATTGACGATGAAACACAGAAAATGCATCCGAATTTAATCCAAAAGGCACAATACCGACTTAAGTACAAGAGGAGTGACACTCTAACTTTCTATGATTTGAACCTCTCCTGTGAGTCCAGTTTTAGATCCCGATGCTTTACTTCAGGTTAAGTGTGTCCCTTGGACCATCTTATTGACGATGAAACACAGAAATTGCATCCGAATTTAATACAAAAGGCACAATGGTGACTTAAGTACAAGAGGACTGACACTCTCACTTTCTATGATTTGAACCTCTCCTGTGAGTCCAGTTTTAGATTCCGATGCTTCACTTCAGGTTTACTGTATACCTTGCACCTTCTTATCGACGATGAAACACAGAAGTTGCATGGGAATTATATTCAAAAGGAACCACGCCGAATTAAGTACAAGAGGACTGACACTCTAACTTTCTATGATTTGAACCTATCCTGTGAGTCCAGTTTTGGATTGCGATGCTTCACTTCAGGTTTACTGTATCCGTTGGTCCTTCTTATTGACGATGAAACACAGGGTATGCATCCGCATTTAATACAAAAGGCACAATGCCGACCTAAGTGCAAGAGGACTGACACTCTCAATTTCTATGATTTGAACATCTCCATTCAGTCCAGTTTTAGATTCCGATGCTTCACTTCAGGTTTACTGTATCCCTTGGACCTTCGTATTGACGATGAAACACAGAAATTGCATCCGAATTTAATCCAAAAGGCACAATACCGACTTAAGTACAAGAGGACTGACACTCTAACTTTCTATGATTTGAACCTCTCCTGTGGGTCCAGTTTTCGATTCCGATGCTTCACTTCAGGTTTACTGTATGCCTTGGACCTTCTTATTGACGATGAAACACAGAGTCTGCATCCCAATTTAATACAAAAGGCACAATGCCGACTTAAGTACAAGAGGACTACCACTCTAACTTTCTATGATTTGAACCTCTCCTGTGAGTCCACTTTTAGATTCCGATGCTTCACTTCAGGTTTACTGTATCCCTTGGACCTTCTTATTGACGATGAAACACAGATATTGCATCCGAATTTAATACAAAAGGCACAATAGCGACTTGAGTACAAGAGTACTGAGACTCTCACTTTCTATGATTTGAACCTCTCCTGTGAGTCCAGTTTCAAATTCCGATGCTTCACTTCAGGTTTACTGTATACCTTGCACCTTCTTATTGACGATGAAACACAGAAGTTGCATCGGATTTAAATTCAAAAGGCACCACGCCTACATAAGTACAAGAGGACTGACACTCTAACTTTCTATGATTAGAACCTCTCCAGTGAGTCCAGTTTTAGATTCCGATGATTCACTTCAGGTTTACTGTATGCCTTGGACCTTTTTATTGACGATGAAACACAGAAAATGCATCCGAATTTAATCCAAAAGGCACAATACCGACTTAAGTACAAGAGGACTGACAATCTCACTTTCTATGATTTGAATCTTTCCTGTGAGTCCAGTTTTAGATTCCGATGCCTTACTTCAGGTTTACTGTATCCCCTCGACCTTCTTATTGACGATGAAACACAGAAATTGCACCCGAATTTGATACAAATGGCACAATGCCGACTTAAGTACAACAGGACTGACACTCTCACTTTCTATGATTTGAACCTCTCCTGTTAGTCCAGTTTTAGTTTCCGATGCTTCAGTTCAGATTTACTGTATCCCTTGCACCTTCTTATTGAAGATGAAAGACAGAAATTGTATCCGAATTTAATACAAATGGCACAATGCCGACCAAAGTACAAGAGGACTGATACTCTAACTTTCTATGATTTGAACCTCTCCTGTGAGTCCAGTTTTAGGTTCCGATGCTTCACTTCAGGTTTACTGTATCCCTTGGACCTTCTTATTGACGAGGAAACACAGAAATAACATCCGAATTTAATACAAAAGGCACAATACCGACTTAAGTACAAGAGGAGAGACACTCTAACTCTCTATGATTTGAACCTCTCCTGTGAGTCCAGTTTTTGATTCTGATGCTTCACTTCAGGTTTACTGTATCCTTGGACCTTCTTATTGACGATGAATCACAGAAATTGCATCCGATTTTAATACAATAGTCACAATGCCGCCTTAAGTACAAGAGGACTGACACTCTCACTTTCTATGATTGGAACCTCTCCTGTGAGTCCAGTTTTAGAATCCGATGCTTCACTTCAGGTTTACTGTATCCCTTGGACCTTCTTATTGAAGATGAAACACAGAAAGTGCATCCGAATTTAATACAAATAGCACAATGCCGACTTAAGTACAAGAGGACTGACACTCTCACTTTCCATGATTTGAACCTCTCCTATGAGTCCGGTTTTAGATTCCGATGCTTCACTTCAGGTTTACTGTATATCTTGCACCTTCTTATTGACGATGAAACATAGAAATTGCATCGGAAGTTAATAAAAAAGGCACAATGATGACTTAAGTAAAAGAGGACTGACACTCTAACTTTCTATGATTTGAACCTCTCCTGTGAGTCCAGTTTTAGATTCCGATGCTTCACTTCAGGTTTACTGTATCCCTTGGACCTTCTTATTGACGATGAAACACAGAAATTGCATCCGAATTTAATACAGATGGCACAATGCCGATTTAAGTACAAGAGGACCAACACTCTCAATTTCTATGATTTGAACCTCTCCTGTGAGTCCAGTTTCAGATTCCGATGCTTCGCTTAAAGTTTACTGTATCCCTGGGACCATCTTATTGTCGATGAAACATAGAAATTGCATCGGAATTAAATTCAAAAGGCACAATGCCGACTTAAGTACAAGAGGACTGACACTCAAACTTTCTATAATTTGAACCTCTCCTGTGATTCCAGTTTTAGAATCCGATGCTTCACTTCAGGTTTACTGTATCCCTTGGACCATCTTATTGACGATGAAACACAGAGTTTGCATCCGAATATAATACAAAAGGCACAATTCCGACTTAAGTTCAAGAGGACTGACACTCTATCTTTCTATGATTAGAACCTCTCCTGTGAGTCCAGTTTTCGATTCCGATGCTATACTTCAGGTTTACTGTATCCCTTGGACCTTCTTATTGACGATGAAACACAGAAATTGCATCCGAATTTAATACAAAAGGCACAATACCGACTTAAGTACAAGAGGACTGACACTCTAACTATCTATGATTTGAATCTCTCCTGTGAGTCCAGTTTTAGGTTCTGATGCTTCACTTCAGGTTTACTGTATCCCTTGGACCTTCTTATTGACGATGAAACACAGAAATTGCATCTGAATTTAGTACAAATGGCACAATGGCGACTTAAGTACAAGAGGACTGACACTCTAACTATCTATGATTTGAATCTCTCCTGTCAGTCCAGTTTTAGATTCCGATGCTTCACTTCAGGCTTACTGTATCCCTTGGACCTTCTTATTGACGATGAAACACAGAAATTGCATCTGAATTTAATCCAAAAGGCACAATACCGAATTAAGTACAAGAGGACTGACACTCAGACTTTCTATCATTTGAACCTCTCCTGTGGGTCCAGTTTTCGATTCCGATGCTTCACTTCAGGTTTGCTGTATACCTTGGACTTTCTTATTAACGATGAAACACAGAAATTGCATCCGAATTTAATACAAATGACCCAATGCCGACTTAAGAACAAGAGGACCGACACTCTCACTTTCTATGATTTGAACATCTCCTGCGAGTCCAGTTTTAGATGCCGATGCTTCACTTCAGGTTTGCTGTATCCCTTGGACCTTCTTATTGACGATGTAACACAGTTATTGGATCGGAATTAAATTCAAAAGGCACATTGCCGACTTAAGTACAAGAGGACTGACACTCAAAATTTCTATGATTTGAACCTCTTCTGTGGGTCCAGTTTTCGATTCCGATGCTTCACTTCAAGTTTACTGTATCCCTTGGACCTTCTTATTGACGATGAAACACAGAGTTTGCATCCGAATTTAATACAAAAGGCACAATGGCGACTTAAGTACAAGAGTACTGAGACTTTCACTTTGTATGATTTCAACCTCTCCTGTGAGTCCAGTTTCAGATTCCGATGCTTCACTTCAGTTTACTGTATACCTTGCACCTTCTTATTGACGATGGAAACACAGAAGTTGCATCGGAAATAAATTCAAAAGGCACCACGCCGACATAAGTACAAGAGGACTGACACTTTAACTTTCTATGATTTGAACCGCTCCTGTGAGTCCAGTTTTAGATTCCGATGCTTCACTTCAGGTTTACTGTATGCCTTGGACCTTTTGATTGACGATGAAACACAGAAAATGCATCCGAATTTAATCCAAAAGGCACAATACCGACTTAAGTACAAGAGGAGTGACACTCTAACTTTCTATGATTTGAACCTCTCCTGTGAGTCCAGTTTTAGATCCCGATGCTTTACTTCAGGTTAAGTGTGTCCCTTGGACCATCTTATTGACGATGAAACACAGAAATTGCATCCGAATTTAATACAAAAGGCACAATGGTGACTTAAGTACATGAGGACTGACACTCTCACTTTCTATGATTTGAACCTCTCCTGTGAGTCCAGTTTTAGATTCCGATGCTTCACTTCAGGTTTACTGTATACCTTGCACCTTCTTATCGACGATGAAACACAGAAGTTGCATGGGAATTATATTCAAAAGGAACCACGCCGAATTAAGTACAAGAGGACTGACACTCTAACTTTCTATGATTTGAACCTATCCTGTGAGTCCAGTTTTGGATTGCGATGCTTCACTTCAGGTTTACTGTATCCGTTGGTCCTTCTTATTGACGATGAAACACAGGGTATGCATCCGCATTTAATACAAAAGGCACAATGCCGACCTAAGTGCAAGAGGACTGACACTCTCAATTTCTATGATTTGAACATCTCCATTCAGTCCAGTTTTAGATTCCGATGCTTCACTTCAGGTTTACTGTATCCCTAGGACCTTCGTATTGACGATGAAACACAGAAATTGCATCCGAATTTAATCCAAAAGGCACAATACCGACTTAAGTACAAGAGGACTGACACTCTAACTTTCTATGATTTGAACCTCTCCTGTGGGTCCAGTTTTCGATTCCGATGCTTCACTTCAGGTTTACTGTATGCCTTGGACCTTCTTATTGACCATGAAACACAGAGTCTGCATCCCAATTTAATACAAAAGGCACAATGCCGACTTAAGTACAAGAGGACTACCACTCTAACTTTCTATGATTTGAACCTCTCCTGTGAGTCCACTTTTAGATTCCGATGCTTCACTTCAGGTTTACTGTATCCCTTGGACCTTCTTATTGACGATGAAACACAGATATTGCATCCGAATTTAATACAAAAGGCACAATAGCGACTTAAGTACAAGAGTACTGAGACTCTCACTTTCTATGATTTGAACCACTCCTGTGAGTCCAGTTTCAAATTCCGATGCTTCACTTCAGGTTTACTGTATACCTTGCACCTTCTTATTGACGATGAAACACAGAAGTTGCATCGGATTTAAATTCAAAAGGCACCACGCCTACATAAGTACAAGAGGACTGACACTCTAACTTTCTATGATTAGAACCTCTCCAGTGAGTCCAGTTTTAGATTCCGATGATTCACTTCAGGTTTACTGTATGCCTTGGACCTTTTTATTGACGATGAAACACAGAAAATGCATCCGAATTTAATCCAAAAGGCACAATACCGACTTAAGTACAAGAGGACTGACAATCTCACTTTCTATGATTTGAATCTTTCCTGTGAGTCCAGTTTTAGATTCCGATGCCTTACTTCAGGTTTACTGTATCCCCTCGACCTTCTTATTGACGATGAAACACAGAAATTGCACCCGAATTTAATACAAATGGCACAATGCCGACTTAAGTACAACAGGACTGACACTCTCACTTTCTATGATTTGAACCTCTCCTGTTAGTCCAGTTTTAGTTTCCGATGCTTCAGTTCAGGTTTACTGTATCCCTTGCACCTTCTTATTGAAGATGAAAGACAGAAATTGTATCCGAATTTAATACAAATGGCACAATGCCGACCAAAGTACAAGAGGACTGATACTCTAACTTTCTATGATTTGAACCTCTCCTGTGAGTCCAGTTTTAGGTTCCGATGCTTCACTTCAGGTTTACTGTATCCCTTGGACCTTCTTATTGACGAGGAAACACAGAAATAACATCCGAATTTAATACAAAAGGCACAATACCGACTTAAGTACAAGAGGAGAGACACTCTAACTCTCTATGATTTGAACCTCTCCTGTGAGTCCAGTTTTTGATTCTGATGCTTCACTTCAGGTTTACTGTATCCTTGGACCTTCTTATTGACGATGAATCACAGAAATTGCATCCGATTTTAATACAATAGTCACAATGCCGCCTTAAGTACAAGAGGACTGACACTCTCACTTTCTATGATTGGAACCTCTCCTGTGAGTCCAGTTTTAGAATCCGATGCTTCACTTCAGGTTTACTGTATCCCTTGGACCTTCTTATTGAAGATGAAACACAGAAAGTGCATCCGAATTTAATACAAATAGCACAATGCCGACTTAAGTACAAGAGGACTGACACTCTCACTTTCCATGATTTGAACCTCTCCTATGAGTCCGGTTTTAGATTCCGATGCTTCACTTCAGGTTTACTGTATATCTTGCACCTTCTTATTGACGATGAAACATAGAAATTGCATCGGAAGTTAATAAAAAAGGCACAATGATGACTTAAGTAAAAGAGGACTGACACTCTAACTTTCTATGATTTGAACCTCTCCTGTGAGTCCAGTTTTAGATTCCGATGCTTCACTTCAGGTTTACTGTATCCCTTGGACCTTCTTATTGACGATGAAACACAGAAATTGCATCCGAATTTAATACAGATGGCACAATGCCGATTTAAGTACAAGAGGACCAACACTCTCAATTTCTATGATTTGAACCTCTCCTGTGAGTCCAGTTTCAGATTCCGATGCTTCGCTTAAAGTTTACTGTATCCCTGGGACCATCTTATTGTCGATGAAACATAGAAATTGCATCGGAATTAAATTCAAAAGGCACAATGCCGACTTAAGTACAAGAGGACTGACACTCAAACTTTCTATAATTTGAACCTCTCCTGTGATTCCAGTTTTAGAATCCGATGCTTCACTTCAGGTTTACTGTATCCCTTGGACCATCTTATTGACGATGAAACACAGAGTTTGCATCCGAATATAATACAAAAGGCACAATTCCGACTTAAGTTCAAGAGGACTGACACTCTATCTTTCTATGATTAGAACCTCTCCTGTGAGTCCAGTTTTCGATTCCGATGCTATACTTCAGGTTTACTGTATCCCTTGGACCTTCTTATTGACGATGAAACACAGAAATTGCATCCGAATTTAATACAAAAGGCACAATACCGACTTAAGTACAAGAGGACTGACACTCTAACTATCTATGATTTGAATCTCTCCTGTGAGTCCAGTTTTAGGTTCTGATGCTTCACTTCAGGTTTACTGTATCCCTTGGACCTTCTTATTGACGATGAAACACAGAAATTGCATCTGAATTTAGTACAAATGGCACAATGGCGACTTAAGTACAAGAGGACTGACACTCTAACTATCTATGATTTGAATCTCTCCTGTGAGTCAAGTTTTAGGTTCCGATGCTTCACGTCAGGTTTACGGTATCCCTTGGACCTTCTTATTGACGATGAAACACAGAAATTATATCCGTATTTAATACAAAAGGCACAATACCGACTTCAGTACAAGAGGACTGACACTCTAACTATCTATGATTTGAATCTCTCCTGAGAGTCCAGTTTTAGGTTCCGATGATTCACTTCAGGTTTATTGTATCCCTTGGACCTTCTTATTGACGATGAAACACAGAAATTGCATCCGAATTTTATACAAATGGCACAATGGCGACTTAAGTACAAGAGGACTGAGACTCTCACTTTCTATGATTTGAACCTCTCCTGTGAGTCCAGTTTCAGATTCCAATGCTACACTTCAGGTAACTGTATACCTTGCACCTTCTTATTGACGATGAAACACAGAAGTTGCATCGGAATTAAATTCAAATCGCACCACGCCGACATAAGTAGAAGAGGACTGACACTCTAACTTTCTATGTTTTGAACCTCTCCTGTGAGTCCAGTTTTAGATTCCGATGCTTCACTTCAGGTTTACTGTATCCCTTGGACCTTATTATTGACGATGAAACATAGAGTTTGCATCCGAATTTAATACAAAAGGCACAATGCCAACTTACGTGCAAGAGGACTGACACTCTAACTTTCTATGATTTGAACGTCTCCTGTGAGTCTAGTTTTAGATTCTGATGCTTCACTTCAGGTTTACTGTATCCCTTGGAACTTCTTATTGAAGATGAAACACAGAAATTGCATCCGAATTTAATACAAATGGCACAATGCCGACTTAAGTACTAGAAAACTGACTCTTCTTACTGTCAATGTTTTGAACCATTCCTGTGACACTAGTTGAAGATTCCGATGCTTCACTTCAGGTTATTTTATCCCTCTGACCTTCTTATTGACGATGAAACACTGAAATTGCAGCGTAATTAAATACAAATGGCACAATGCCGACTTAAGTACAAGAAAACTGACTCTTCTTACTCTCTATGTATTGAACCATTCTTGTGACACTAGTTATAGATTCCGATTCTTCACTTCAGGTTCACTGCATCCCACTGTCCTTCTTATTGACGATGAAACACAGAAATTGCATCGGAATTAAATACAAAAGGCACAATGCCGACTTAAGTACAAGATAACTGACTCTTCTTACTGTATATGACTTGAACCATTCCTGTTACACTAGTTATAGATTGCGATACTTCACTTCAGCTTTACTGTATCCCTCTGACCTTCATATTGACGATGAAACACAGAAATTGCATCGGAATTATATACGAAAGGCACAATGCCGACTTAAGTATAAGAAAACTGACTCTTCTTACTGTCTACGCATTGAACCGTTTCGGTGACACTAGTTATCGATTCCACT
Organism: Schistocerca americana; assembly: GCF_021461395.2. Taxonomy (NCBI): domain Eukaryota; kingdom Metazoa; phylum Arthropoda; class Insecta; order Orthoptera; family Acrididae; genus Schistocerca; species Schistocerca americana. The sequence continues at coordinate 8,737,139 of NC_060128.1, read as the reverse complement.
GCTTCACTTCAGGTTTTCTGTATACCTGTGACCTTCTTGTTGACGATGAAACACAGAAATTGCATCGGAATTGAATACAAAAGGCACAATGCCGACATAAGTACAAGTAAACTGACTCATCTTACTGTCTATGATTTGAACCATTCCTGTTACACTAGTTATAGATTCCGATGTTACACTTCAGGTTTACTGTATCTCTTTGTCCTTCGTATGGACGATGACACGGAGAAATTGCATCGGAATTAAATACAAAAAGCACAATGCCGACTTAAGTACAAGAAAACTGACTCTTCTTACTGTCAATGTGTTGAACCATTCCTGTGACACTAGTTATAGATTCCGATGCTTTACCTCAGGTTATTTTATCCCTCTGACCTTCTTATTGACCATGAAACACTGAAATTGCAGCGTAATTAAATACAAATGGCACAATGCCGACTTAAGTACAAGAAAACTGACTCTTCTTACTCTCTATGTATTGAACCATTCTTGTGACACTAGTTATAGACTCCGATTCTTCACTTCAGGTTCACTGCATCCCACTGTCCTTCTTATTGACGATGAAACACAGAAATTGCATCGGAATTAAATACAAAAGGCACAATGCCGACTTAAGTACAAGAAAACTGACTCTTCTTACTGTATATGACTTGAACCATTCCTGTTACACTAGTTATAGATTGCGATACTTCTCTTCAGCTTTACTGTATCCCTCTGACCTTCATATTGACGATGAAACACAGAAATTGCATCGGAATTATATACGAAAAGCACGATGCCGACTTAAGTATAAGAAAACTGACTCTTCTTACTGTCTATGCATTGAACCGTTTCGGTGACACTAGTTATCGATTCCAATGCTTCACTTCAGGTTTTCTGTATACCTGTGACCTTCTTGTTGACGATGAAACACAGAAATTGCATCGGAATTGAATACAAAAGGCACAATGACGACATAAGTACAAGAAAACTGACTCTTCTTACTATCCATGTTTTGAACCATTCCTGTGACACTAGTTATAGATTCCGATGCTTCACTTCAGGTTTACTGTATCCCTCTGACCTTCTTATTGACGATGAAACACGGAAATTGCATCGGAATTAAATACAAAAGGCACAATGCCGACATAAGTACTAGATGACTGACTCTTCCTACTGTCTATGCTTTGAACCATTTCTGTGACACTAGTTATAGATTCCGATGCTTCACTTCAGGTTTACTGTATCCCTCTGACCTTCTTATTGACGATGAAACACAGAAATTGCAGCGGAATTAAATACAAAAGGCTCAATGCCGACTCAAGTACAAGGAGACCGGCTCTTCTTACTGTCTATGTTTTGAACCATTCCTGTGACACTAGTTATAGATTCCGATGCTTCACTTCAGGTTGACTGTATACCTGTGACCTTATTGTTGACGATGAAACACAGAAATTGCATCGGAATGCAAACAAAAGGCACAATGCCGACTTAAGTACAAGTAAACTGACTCTTCTTACTGTCTATGTTTTGAACCATTCGTGTGACACTAGTTATAGATTCCGATGCTTCACTTCAACTTTACTGTAAACCTCTGACCGTCTAATTGACGAAGTAGCACAGAAATTGCATCGGAATTAAATACAAAAGGCTCAATGCCGACTCAAGTACAAGAAGACTGGCTCTTCTTACTGTCTATGCTTTGAACTATTCCTGTGACACTAGTTACAGATTCCGATGCTTAACTTCAGGTTTACTGTATCCCACTGCTCTTCTTATTGACGATGAAACACTGAAATTGTAGCGTAATTAAATACAAATGGCACAATGCCGACTTAAGTACAAGAAAACTGACTCTTCTTACTCTCTATGTATTGAACCATTCTTGTGACACTAGTTATACATTCCGGTTCTTCACTTCAGGTTCATTGTATCCCACTGTCCTTCTTATTGACGATGAAACACAGAAATTGCATCCGAATTAAATACAAAAGGCACAATGCCGACTTAAGTACAAGAAAACTGACTCTTCTTACTGTATATGACTTGAACCAATCCTGTTACACTAGTTATAGATTGCGATACTTCACTTCAGGTTTACTGTATCCCTCTGACCTTCATATTGACGATGAAACACAGAAATTGCATCGGAATTAAATACGAAACGCACAATGCCGACTTAAGTATAAGAAAACTGACTCTTCTTACTGTCTATGCATTGAACCATTCCGGTGACACTAGTTATCGATTCCAATGCTTCACTTCAGGTTTACTGTATACCTGTGACCTTATTGTTGACGATGAAACACAGAAATTGCTTCGGAATTGAATACAAAAGGCACAATGCCGACTTAAGTACTAGATGACTGACTCTTCCTACTGTCTATGCTTTGAACCATTTCTGTGTCACTAGGTATAGATTCCGATGCTTCACTTCAGGTTTACTGTATCCCTCTGACCTTCTTATTGACGATGAAACACAGATATTGCATTGGAATTAAATACAAAAGGCTCAATGCCGACTCAAGTACAAGAGGACTGGCTCTTCTTACTGTCTATGTTTTGAACCATTCGTGTGACACTAGTTATAGATTCCGATGCTTCACTTCAGGTTTACTGTATCCCTCTGCTCTTCTTATTGACGATGAAACACAGATATTGCATCGGAATTAAATACAAAAGGCACAATTCCGACTTAAGTACAAGAAGAATGACTCTTCTTGCTGTCTATGTTTTGAACCATTCCTGTGACACTAGTTATAGATTCCCATGCTTCACTTCAGGTTTACTGTATCCCTCTGCCCTTCTTATTGACGATGAAACACGGAAATTGCATCGGAATTAAATACAGAAGGCACAATGCCGACTTAAGTACTAGATGACTGACTCTTCCTACTGTCTATGCTTTGAACCATTTCTGTGACACTAGTTATAGATTCCGATGCTTCACTTCAGGTTTACTGTATCCCTCTGACCTTCTTATTGACGATGAAACACAGAAATTGCATTGGAATTAAATACAAAAGGCTCAATGCCGACTCAAGTACAAGAAGACTGGCTCTCCTTACTGTCTATGTTTTGAACCATTCGTGTTACACTAGTTATAGATTCCGATGCTTCACTTCAGGTTTACTGTATCCCTCTGCTCTTCTTATTGACGATGAAACACAGAAATTGCATCGGAATTAAATACAAAAGGCACAATGCCGACTTAAGTACAAGAAATTTGACTCTTCTTACTGTCTATGCCTTGAACCATTCCTGTGACACTAGTTATAGATTCCGATGCTTCACTTCAGGTTTACTGTGACCCCCTGACCCTCTTATTGACGAAGAAACACAGAAATTGCATCGGAATGAAATACAAAACGCAAAATGTCAACATAAGTGCAAGAAAAACGGTCTCTTCTTACTGTCTATGCTTTGAACCATTCCCGTGACACTAGTTATAGATTCCGATGCTTCACTTTAGGTTACTGTATCCCACTGACCTTCTTATTGACGATGAAACACAGAAATTGCATCGGAATACAAACAAAAGGCACAATGCTGACTTAAGTACAAGTAAACTGACTCTTCTTACTGTCTATGTTTTGAACCATTCCTGTGACACTTGTTATAGATTCCGATGCTTCACTTCAAGTTTACTGTAACCCTCTGACCGTCTTATTGGCGGAGGAACACAGAAATTGCATCGGAATTAAATACAAAAGGCACAATGCCGACTTAAGTACAAGAAAACTGACTCTTCTTACTGTATATGACTTGAACCATTCCTGTTACACTAGTTATAGATTGCGAAGCTTCACTTCAGGTTTACTGTATCCCTCTGACCTTCATATTGACGATGAAACACAGAAATTGCATCGGAATTATATACGAAAGGCACAATGCCGACTTAAGTACAAGAAAACTGACTCTTCTTACTGTCTATGTTTTGAACCATTCCTGTGACACTAGTTATAGATTCCGATGCTTCACTTCAGGTTTACTGTATCCCTCTGCTCTTCTTATTGACGATGAAACACAGATATTGCATTGGAATTAAATACAAAAGGCACAATGCCGACTTAAGTACAAGAAGAATGACTCTTCTTGCTGTCTATGTTTTGAACCATTCCTGTGACACTAGTTATAGATTCCGATGCTTCACTTCCGGTTTACTGTATCCCTCTGACCTTCTTATTGGCGATGAAACACAGAAATTGCATCGGAATTAAATACAAAAGGCACAATGCCGACTTAAGTACAAGAAATTTGACTCTTCTTACTGTCTATGATTTGAACCATTCCTGTGACACTAGTTATAGATTCCGATGCTTCACTTCAGGTTTACTGTGTCCCTCTGGCCCTCTTATTGACGAAGAAACACAGAAATTGCATCGGAATGAAATACAAAACGCATAATGGCAACATAAGTGCAAGAAAAACGGTCTCTTCTTACTGTCTATGCTTTGAACCATTCCCGTGACACTAGTTATAGATTCCGATGCTTCACTTCAGGTTACTGTATCCCACTGACCTTCTTATTGACGATGAAACACAGAAATTGCATCGGAATACAAACAAAAGGCACAATGCTGACTTAAGTACAAGTAAACTGACTCTTCTTACTGTCTAAGTTTTGAACCATTCCTGTGACACTAGTTATAGATTCCGATGCTTCACTTCCGGTTTACTGTATCCCTCTGACCTTCTTATTGGCGATGAAACACAGAAATTGCATCGGAATTAAATACAAAAGGCACAATGCCGACTTAAGTACAAGAAATTTGACTCTTCTTACTGTCTATGATTTGAACCATTCCTGTGACACTAGTTATAGATTCCGATGCTTCACTTCAGGTTTACTGTGTCCCTCTGACCCTCTTATTGACGAAGAAACACAGAAATTGCATCGGAATGAAATACAAAACGCAAAATGGCAACATAAGTGCAAGAAAAACGGTCTCTTCTTACTGTCTATGCTTTGAACCATTCCCGTGACACTAGTTATAGATTCCGATGCTTCACTTCAGGTTACTGTATCCCACTGACCTTCTTATTGACGATGAAACACAGAAATTGCATCGGAATACAAACAAAAGGCACAATGCTGACTTAAGTACAAGTAAACTGACTCTTCTTACTGTCTATGTTTTGAACCATTCCTGTGACACTTGTTATAGATTCCGATGCTTCACTTCAAGTTTACTGTATCCCTCTGACCGTCTTATTGGCGGAGGAACACAGAAATGGCATCGGAATTAAATACAAAAGGCACAATGCCGACTCAAGTACAAGAAAACTGACTCTTCTTACTGTATATGACTTGAACCATCCCTGTTACACTAGTTATAGATTGCGAAGCTTCACTTCAGGTTTACTGTATCCCTCTGACCTTCTTATTGACGATGAAACACAGAAATTGCATTGGAATTAAATACAAAAGGCTCAATGCCGACTCAAGTACAAGAAGACTGGCTCTCCTTACTGTCTATGTTTTGAACCATCCCTGTTACACTAGTTATAGATTGCGAAGCTTCACTTCAGGTTTACTGTATCCCTCTGACCTTCATATTGACGATGAAACACAGAAATTGCATCGGAATTATATACGAAAGGCACAATGCCGACTTAAGTACAAGAAAACTGTCTCTTCTTACTGTCTATGTTTTGAACCATTCCTGTGACACTAGTTATAGATTCCGATGCTTCACTTCAGGATATTGTGTCCCTCTGACCATCTTATTGACGATGAAACACTGAAATTGCAGCGGAATTAAATACAAATGGCACAATGCCGACTTAAGTAAAGAAAACTGACTCTTCTTACTCTCTATGTTTTGAGTCATTCCTGTGACACTAGTTATAGATTCCGTTTCTTCACGTCAGGTTTACTGTATCCCTCTGTCCTTCTTATTGACGATGAAACACAGAAATTGCATCGGAATTAAATACGAAAGGCACAATGCCGACTTAAGTACAAGAAAACTGATTCTTCTTACTGTCTATGATTTGAACCATTCCTGTGACAATAGTTACAGATTCAGATGTTTCACTTCAGGTTTACTGTATCCCTCTGACCTTCTTATTGGCGATGAAACACAGATGTTGCATCGGAATTAAATACCAAAGGCACAATGCCGAGTTAAGTACAAGAAAACTGACGCTTCTTACTGTTTATGCTTTGAACCATTCCAGTGACACTGGTTACAGATTCCGATGCTTCACTTCATGTTTACTGTATCCCTGTGACCGTCTAATCGACGATGAAACACAGAAATTGCATCGGAATTAAATACTAAAGGCACAATGCCGACTTAAGTACAAGAAAACTGACACTTCTTACTGACTATGTTTTGAACCATTCCTGTGGTACTAGTTATAGATTCCGATGCTTCACTTCAGGTTTACTGTAACCCTCTGACCGTCTTATTGACGAAGTAACACAGAAATTGCATCGGAATTAAATACAAAAGGCACAATGCTGACTTAAGTACAAGAAGACTGATTCTTCTTACTGTCTATGCTTTGAACCATTCCTGTGACACTTGTTATAGATTCCGATGCTTCACTCCCGGTTTTCTGTATCCCTCTGACCTTCTTATTGACGATGAAACACATAAATTGCATCGGAATTAAATACAAAAGGCACAATGCCGACTTAAGTACAAGAAAATTGACTCTTCTTACTGTCTGTGTTTTGAACCATTCCTGTGACACTAGTTATAGATTCCGATGCTTCACTTCAGGTTTACTGTATCCCTCTGACCTTCTTATTGTCGATGAAACACAGAAATTGCATCGGAATGAAATACGAAACGCACAATGCCAACTTAAGTGCAAGTAAACTGACTCTTCTTACTGTCTATGATTTGAACCATTCCTGTGACACTAGTTATAGATTCCGATGCTTCACTTCAGGTTTACTGTATCCCTCTGACCTTCCTATTGACGATAAAACACAGAAATTGCATCGGAATTAAATACAAAAAAACAATGCCGAATTAAGTACAAGTAAACTGACTCTTCTTACTGTCTATGTTATGAACTATTCCTGTGACACTAGTTATAGATTCCGATGATTCACTTCAGGTTTACTGTATCCCTCTGACCTTCTTATTGACGATGAAACACAGAAATTGCATCGGAATTAAATACAGAAGTCACAATGCCCACTTAAGTACAAGAAAACTGACTCTTCTTACTGTCTATGTCTTGAACCATTCCTGTGACACTAGTTATAGATTCCGATGCTTCACTTCCAGTTTACTGTATCCCTCTGACCTTCTTATTGGCGATGAAACACAGAAATTGCATCGGAATTAAATACAAAAGGCACAATGCCGACTTAAGTACAAGAAATTTGACTCTTCTTACTGTCTATGATTTGAACCATTCCTGTGACACTAGTTATAGATTCCGATGCTTCACTTCAGGTTTACTGTGTCCCTCTGATCCTCTTATTGACGAAGAAACACAGAAATTGCATCGGAATTAAATACAAGAGGCACAATGCCGACTTAAGTACTAGAAGACTGACTCTTCCTACTGTCTATGTTTTGAACCATTTCTGTGACACTAGTTATAGATTCCGATGCTTCACTTCGGGTTTACTGTATCCGTCTGACCTTCTTATTGACGATGAAACACAGAAATTGCATCGGAATGAAATACAAAACGCACAATGCCAACTTAAGTGCAAGTAAACTGACTCTTCTTACTGTCTATGATTTGAACCATTCCTGTTACACTAGTTATAGATTGCGATGCTTCACTTCAAGTTTACTGTATCCCACTGACCTTCATGTTGACGATGAAACACAGAAATTTCATCGGAATTAAATACAAAAGGCACAATGCCGACTTAAGTACAAGAAAACTGATTCTTCTTACTGTCTATGATTTGAACCATTCCTGTGACAATAGTTACAGATTCAGATGTTTCACTTCAGGTTTACTGTATCCCTCTGACCTTCTTATTGACGATGAAACACAGATGTTGCATCGGAATTAAATACCAAAGGCACAATGCCGAGTTAAGTACAAGAAAACTGACGCTTCTTACTGTTTATGCTTTGAACCATTCCCGTGACACTGGTTATAGATTCCGATGCTTCACTTCAGGTTTACTGTATCCCTCTGACCTTCTTATTGGCGATGAAACACAGAAATTTCATCGGCATTAAATACAAAAGGCACAATGCTGACTTACGTACAAGAAAACTGACCCTTCTTACTGTCTATGTTTTGAACTACTCCTGTGAAAATAGTTACAGATTCAGATGCTTCACTTCAGGTGTACTGTATCCCTCTGACCTTCTTATTTACGAAGAAACACAGAAATTGCATCGGAATTAAATACAAGAGGCACAATGCCGACTTAAGTACTAGAAGACTGACTCTTCCTACTGTCTATGTTTTGAACCATTTCTGTGACACTAGTTATAGATTCCGATGCTTCACTTCGGGTTTACTGTATCCGTCTGACTTTCTTATTGACGATGAAACACAGAAATTGCGTCGGAATGAAATACAAAACGCACAATGCCAACTTAAGTGCAAGTAAACTGACTCTTCTTACTGTCTATGATTTGAACCATTCCTGTTACACTAGTTATAGATTGCGATGCTTCACTTCAAGTTTACTGTATCCCACTGACCTTCATGTTGACGATGAAACACAGAAATTTCATCGGAATTAAATACAAAAGGCACAATGCCGACTTAAGTACAAGAAAACTGATTCTTCTTACTGTCTATGATTTGAACCATTCCTGTGACAATAGTTACAGATTCAGATGTTTCACTTCAGGTTTACTGTATCCCTCTGACCTTCTTATTGACGATGAAACACAGATGTTGCATCGGAATTAAATACCAAAGGCACAATGCCGAGTTAAGTACAAGAAAACTGACGCTTCTTACTGTTTATGCTTTGAACCATTCCCGTGACACTGGTTATAGATTCCGATGCTTCACTTCAGGTTTACTGTATCCCTGTGACCGTCTAATCGACGATGAAACACAGAAATTGCATCGGAATTAAATACTAAAGGCACAATGCCGAGTTAAGTACAAGAAAACTGACTCTTCTTACTGTCTATGTTTTGAACCATTCCTGTGGGACTAGTTATAGATTCCGATGCTTCACTTCAGGTTTACTGTAACCCTCTGACCGTCTTATTGACGAAGTAACACAGAAATTGCATCGGAATTAAATACAAAAGGCACAATGCTGACTTAAGTACAAGAAGACTGACTCTTCTTACTGTCTATGCTTTGAACCATTCCTGTGACACTTGTTATAGATTCCGATGCTACACTTCCGGTTTACTGTATCCCTCTGACCTTCTTATTGACGATGAAACACAGAAATTGCATCGGAATTAAATACAAAAGGCACAATGCCGACTTAAGTACAAGAAAATTGACTCTGCTTACTGTCTGTGTTTTGAACCATTCCTGTGACACTAGTTATAGATTCCGATGCTTCACTTCAGGTTTACTGTATCCCTCTGACCTCCTTATTGACGATGAAACACAGAAATTGCATCGGAATGAAATACGAAACGCACAATGCCAACTTAAGTGCAAGTAAACTGACTCTTCTTACTAACTATGATTTGAACCATTCCTGTGACACTAGTTATAGATTCCGATGCTTCACTTCAGGTTTACTGTATCCCTCTGACCTTCCTATTGACGATAGAACACAGAAATTGCATCGGAATTAAATACAAAAAACACAATGCCGAATTAAGTACAAGTAAACTGACTCTTCTTACTGTCTATGTTATGAACTATTCCTGTGACACTAGTTATAGATTCCGATGATTCACTTCAGGTTTACTGTATCCCTCTGACCTTCTTATTGACGATGAAACACATAAATTGCATCGGAATTAAATACAAAAGGCACAATGCCGACTTAAGTACAAGAAAATTGACTCTTCTTACTGTCTGTGTTTTGAACCATTCCTGTGACACTAGTTATAGATTCCGATGCTTCACTTCAGGTTTACTGTATCCCTCTGACCTTCTTATTGACGATGAAACACAGATGTTGCATCGGAATTAAATACCAAAGGCACAATGCCGAGTTAAGTACAAGAAAACTGACGCTTCTTACTGTTTATGTTTTGAACCATTCCAGTGACACTGGTTACAGATTCCGATGCTTCACTTCATGTTTACTGTATCCCTGTGACCGTCTAATCGACGATGAAACACAGAAATTGCATCGGAATTAAATACTAAAGGCACAATGCCGAATTAAGTACAAGAAAACTGACACTTCTTACTGACTATGTTTTGAACCATTCCTGTGGTACTAGTTATAGATTCCGATGCTTCACTTCAGGTTTACTGTAACCCTCTGACCGTCTTATTGACGAAGTAACACAGAAATTGCATCGGAATTAAATACAAAAGGCACAATGCTGACTTAAGTACAAGAAGACTGATTCTTCTTACTGTCTATGCTTTGAACCATTCCTGTGACACTTGTTATAGATTCCGATGCTTCACTTCCGGTTTACTGTATCCCTCTGACCTTCTTATTGACGATGAAACACATAAATTGCATCGGAATTAAATACAAAAGGCACAATGCCGACTTAAGTGCAAGTAAACTGACTCTTCTTACTGTCTATGATTTGAACCATTCCTGTGACACTAGTTATAGATTCCGATGCTTCACTTCAGGTTTACTGTATCCCTCTGACCTTCCTATTGACGATAAAACACAGATATTGCATCGGAATTAAATACAAAAAAACAATGCCGAATTAAGTACAAGTAAACTGACTCTTCTTACTGTCTATGTTATGAACTATTCCTGTGACACTAGTTATAGATTCCGATGATTCACTTCAGGTTTACTGTATCCCTCTGACCTTCTTATTGACGATGAAACACAGAAATTGCATCGGAATTAAATACAGAAGTCACAATGCCCACTTAAGTACAAGAAAACTGACTCTTCTTACTGTCTATGTCTTGAACCATTCCTGTGACACTAGTTATAGATTCCGATGCTTCACTTCCAGTTTACTGTATCCCTCTGACCTTCTTATTGGCGATGAAACACAGAAATTGCATCGGAATTAAATACAAAAGGCACAATGCCGACTTAAGTACAAGAAATTTGACTCTTCTTACTGTCTATGATTTGAACCATTCCTGTGACACTAGTTATAGATTCCGATGCTTCACTTCAGGTTTACTGTGTCCCTCTGACCCTCTTATTGACGAAGAAACACAGAAATTGCATCGGAATTAAATACAAGAGGCACAATGCCGACTTAAGTACTAGAAGACTGACTCTTCCTACTGTCTATGTTTTGAACCATTTCTGTGACACTAGTTATAGATTCCGATGCTTCACTTCGGGTTTACTGTATCCGTCTGACCTTCTTATTGACGATGAAACACAGAAATTGCATCGGAATGAAATACAAAACGCACAATGCCAACTTAAGTGCAAGTAAACTGACTCTTCTTACTGTCTATGATTTGAACCATTCCTGTTACACTAGTTATAGATTGCGATGCTTCACTTCAAGTTTACTGTATCCCACTGACCTTCATGTTGACGATGAAACACAGAAATTTCATCGGAATTAAATACAAAAGGCACAATGCCGACTTAAGTACAAGAAAACTGATTCTTCTTACTGTCTATGATTTGAACCATTCCTGTGACAATAGTTACAGATTCAGATGTTTCACTTCAGGTTTACTGTATCCCTCTGACCTTCTTATTGACGATGAAACACAGATGTTGCATCGGAATTAAATACCAAAGGCACAATGCCGAGTTAAGTACAAGAAAACTGACGCTTCTTACTGTTTATGCTTTGAACCATTCCCGTGACACTGGTTATAGATTCCGATGCTTCACTTCAGGTTTACTGTATCCCTCTGACCTTCTTATTGGCGATGAAACACAGAAATTTCATCGGCATTAAATACAAAAGGCACAATGCTGACTTACGTACAAGAAAACTGACCCTTCTTACTGTCTATGTTTTGAACTACTCCTGTGAAAATAGTTACAGATTCAGATGCTTCACTTCAGGTGTACTGTATCCCTCTGACCTTCTTATTTACGAAGAAACACAGAAATTGCATCGGAATTAAATACAAGAGGCACAATGCCGACTTAAGTACTAGAAGACTGACTCTTCCTACTGTCTATGTTTTGAACCATTTCTGTGACACTAGTTATAGATTCCGATGCTTCACTTCGGGTTTACTGTATCCGTCTGACCTTCTTATTGACGATGAAACACAGAAATTGCGTCGGAATGAAATACAAAACGCACAATGCCAACTTAAGTGCAAGTAAACTGACTCTTCTTACTGTCTATGATTTGAACCATTCCTGTTACACTAGTTATAGATTGCGATGCTTCACTTCAAGTTTACTGTATCCCACTGACCTTCATGTTGACGATGCAACACAGAAATTTCATCGGAATTAAATACAAAAGGCACAATGCCGACTTAAGTACAAGAAAACTGATTCTTCTTACTGTCTATGATTTGAACCATTCCTGTGACAATAGTTACAGATTCAGATGTTTCACTTCAGGTTTACTGTATCCCTCTGACCTTCTTATTGACGATGAAACACAGATGTTGCATCGGAATTAAATACCAAAGGCACAATGCCGAGTTAAGTACAAGAAAACTGACGCTTCTTACTGTTTATGCTTTGAACCATTCCCGTGACACTGGTTATAGATTCCGATGCTTCACTTCAGGTTTACTGTATCCCTGTGACCGTCTAATCGACGATGAAACACAGAAATTGCATCGGAATTAAATACTACAGGCACAATGCTGAGTTAAGTACAAGAAAACTGACTCTTCTTACTGTCTATGTTTTGAACCATTCCTGTGGGACTAGTTATAGATTCCGATGCTTCACTTCAGGTTTACTGTAACCCTCTGACCGTCTTATTGACGAAGTAACACAGAAATTGCATCGGAATTAAATACAAAAGGCACAATGCTGACTTAAGTACAAGAAGACTGACTCTTCTTACTGTCTATGCTTTGAACCATTCCTGTGACACTTGTTATAGATTCCGATGCTACACTTCCGGTTTACTGTATCCCTCTGACCTTCTTATTGACGATGAAACACAGAAATTGCATCGGAATTAAATACAAAAGGCACAATGCCGACTTAAGTACAAGAAAATTGACTCTGCTTACTGTCTGTGTTTTAAACCATTCCTGTGACACTAGTTATAGATTCCGATGCTTCACTTCAGGTTTACTGTATCCCTCTGACCTCCTTATTGACGATGAAACACAGAAATTGCATCGGAATGAAATACGAAACGCACAATGCCAACTTAAGTGCAAGTAAACTGACTCTTCTTACTAACTATGATTTGAACCATTCCTGTGACACTAGTTATAGATTCCGATGCTTCACTTCAGGTTTACTGTATCCCTCTGACCTTCCTATTGACGATAGAACACAGAAATTGCATCGGAATTAAATACAAAAAACACAATGCCGAATTAAGTACAAGTAAACTGACTCTTCTTACTGTCTATGTTATGAACTATTCCTGTGACACTAGTTATAGATTCCGATGATTCACTTCAGGTTTACTGTATCCCTCTGACCTTCTTATTGACGATGAAACACAGAAATTGCATCGGAATTAAATACAGAAGTCACAATGCCAACTTATGTACAAGAAAACTGACTCTTCGTACTGTCTATGTCTTGAACCATTCCTGTGACACTAGTTATAGATTCCGATGCTTCACTTCAAGTTTACTGTATCCCTCTGACTTCTTATTGACGATGAATCACAGAAAATTCATCGGCATTAAATACAAAAGGCACAATGCTGACTTACGTACAAGAAAACTGACCCTTCTTACTGTCTATGTTTTGAACTATTCCTGTGAAAATAGTTACAGATTCAGATGCTTCACTTCAGGTGTACTGTATCCCTCTGACCTTCTTATTTACGAAGAAACACAGAAATTGCATCGGAATTAAATACTAGAGGCACAATGCCGACTTAAGTACTAGAAGACTGACTCTTCCTACTGTCTATGTTTTGAACCACATCTGTGACACTAGTTATAGATTCCGATGATTCACTTCGGGTTTACTGTATCCGTCTGACCTTCTTATCGACGATGAAACACAGAAATTGCATCGGAATGAAATACAAAACGCACAATGCCAACTTAAGTGCAAGTAAACTGACTCTTCTTACTGTCTATGATTTGAACCATTCCTGTGACACTAGTTATAGATTCCAATGCTTCACTTCAGGTTTACTGTATCCCTCTGACCTTCCTATTGACGATAAAACACAGAAATTGAATCGGAATTAAATACAAAATTCATAATGCCGAATTAAGTACAAGTAAACTGACTCTTCTTACTGCCTATGTTACGAACTATTCCTGTGACACTAGTTATAGATTCCGATGCTTCACTTCAGGTTCACTGTATCCCTCTGACCTTCTTATTGACGATGAAACACAGAAATTGCATCGGAATTAAATACAGAAGTCACAATGCCCACTTAAGTTCAAGAAAACTGACTCTTCTTACTGTCTATGTCTTGAACCATTCCTGTGACACTAGTTATAGATTCCGATGCTTCACTTCAAGTTTACTGTATCCCTCTGACCTTCTTATTGACGAGGAAACACAGAAATTTCATCGGCATTAAATACAAAAGGCACAATGCTGACTTACGTACAAGAAAACTGACTCTTCTTACTGTCTATGTTTTGAACTATTCCTGTGACACTAGTTATAGATTCCGATGCTTCACTTCAGGTTTACTGTATCACTCTGACCTTCTTATAGACGATGAAACACAGAAGTTGCATCGGAAATGAATACAAAATTCACAATGCCGAGTTAAGTACAAGAAAACTGACGCTTCTTACTGTTTATGCTTTGAACCATTCCAGTGACACTAGATATAGATTCCGATGCTTCACTTCAGGTTTACTGTATCCCTGTGACCGTCTAATTGACGATGACACACAGAAATTGCATCGGAATTAAATAATAAAGGCACAATGCCGACTTAAGTACAAGAAAACTGACTCTTCTTGCTGTCTATAATTTGAACCATTCCTGTGGCACTAGTTATAGATTCCGATGCTTCACTTCAGGTTTACTGTAACCTTCTGACCGTCTTATTGACGAAGTAACACAGAAATTGCATCGGAATTAAATACAAAAGGCACAATGCCGACTGAAGTACAAGAAAACTGACGCTTCATATTGTATATGCCTTGAACCATTCCTGTTACACTAGTTATAGATTGCGATGCTTCACTTCAGGTTTACTGTATCCCTCTGACCTTCATATTGACGATGGAACACAGAAATTGCATCGGAATTAAATACAAAAGGCACAATGCCGACTTAAGTACAAGAAAACTGACTCTTCTTACTGTCTATGATTTGAACCATTCCTGTGATAATAGTTACAGATTCCGATGCTTCACTACAGGTTTACTGTATCCCTCTGACCTTCTTATTGACGATCAAACACAGAAGTTGCATCGGAATTAAATACAAAAGGCACAAGGCCGACTTAAGTACAAGAGAATTGACTCTTCTTACTGTCTATGTTTTGAACCATTCCTGTGACACTAGTTAAAGATTCCGATGCTTCACTTCAGGTTTACTGTATCCCTCTGACCTTCTTATTGACGATGAAACACAGAATTTGCATCGGAATGAAATACAAAACGCACAATGCCAACTTAAGTGCAAGTAAACTGACTCTTCTTACTGTCTATGTTTTGAACTATTCCTGTGACACTAGTTATAGATTCCGATGCTTCACTTCAGGTTTACTGTATCACTCTGACCTTCTTATTGACGATGAAACACAGAAATTGCATCGGAATTAAATACAGATGTCACAATGCCCACTTAAGTACAAGAAAACTGACTCTTCTTACTGTCTATGTCTTGAACCATTCCTGTGACACTAGTTATAGATTCAGATGCTTCACTTCAAGTTTATTGTATCCCTCTGACCTTCTTATTGACGATGAAACACAGAAATTTCATCGGCATTAAATACAAAAGGCACAATGCTGACTTACGTACAAGAAAACTGACTCTTCTTACTGTCTATGTTTTGAACTATTCCTGTGACACTAGTTATAGATTCCGATGCTTCACTTCAGGTTTACTGTATCACTCTGACCTTCTTATTGACGATGAAACACAGAAATTGCATCGTAATTAAATACAAAATGCACAATGCCGACTTAAGTACAAGTAAACTGACTCTTCATACTGTCTATGATTTGAACCATTCCTGTGACACTAGTTATAGATTCCGATGCTTCACTCAGGTTTACTGTAATCCTCTGACCTTCGTATTGTCGATGACACACAGAAATTGCATCGGAATTAAATACAAAAGGCACAATGCCGACTTAAGTACAAGAAGACTGACTCTTCCTACTGTCTATGTTTTGAACCATTTCTGTGACACTAGTTATAGATTCCGATGCTTCACTTCAGGTTTACTGTATCCCTCTGACCTTCTAATGGACGATGAAACACAGAAATTGCATCGGAATTAAATACAAAAGGCACAATGCCGACTTAAGTACAAAAAGAGTGACTCTTCTTACTCTCGATGTTTTGAACCATTCCTGTGACACTAGTTATAGATTCCGATGCTTCACTTCAGGTTTCCTGTATTCCTCTGACCTTCTTATTGACGATGAAGCACAGAAATTGCGTCGGATTTAAATACAAAAGGCACAATGCCAACTTAAGTACAAGAAAACTGACTTTTCTTAACGTCTATGTTCTAAACCATTCCTGTGACACTAGTTATAGATTCAGATGCTTCACTTCAGGTTTACTGAATCCCTCTGACCGTCTTATAGACGATGAAACACAGAAATGGCATTCGAATTAAATACAAAAGGCACAATGCCGACTCAAGTACAAGAAGACTGGCTCTTCTTACTGTCTATGTTTTGAACCATTCCTGTGACAATAGTTACAAATACCGATGCTTCACTTCAGGTTTACTGTATCCCTCGGACCTTCTTATTGACGATGAAACACAGAAGTTGCATCGGAATTACATACAAATGGCACAATGCCGACTTAAGTACAAGAAAACTGACGCTTCTTACTGTTTATGTTTTGAACCATTCCTGTGACACTAGTTATAGATTCCGATGCTTCACTTCAGGTTTACTGTATCCCTCTGACCTTCTTATTGACGATGAAACACAGAAGTTGCATCGGAATTAAATACATAAGGCACAATGACGACTTATGTACAAGAAGACTGACTCGTCTCTCTGTCTATGTTTTGAACCATTCGTGAGACACTAGTTATGGATTCCGATGCTTCACTTCAGGTTTACTGTATCCCTCTGACCTTCTAATTCACGATGAAACACAGAAATTGCATTGGAATTAAATACAAAAGGGACAATGCCGACTTAGGTACAAGAAGACTGATTTTTCCTACTGTCTATGTTTTCAACCATTTCTGTGACACTAGTTATAGATTCCGATGCTTCACTTCAGGTTTACTGTATCCCTCTGACCTTCTAATGGACGATGAAACACAGAAATTGCATCGGAATTAAATACAAAAGACACAATGCCGACTTAAGTACAAAAAGAGTGACTCTTCTTACTCTCGATGTTTTGAACCATTTCTTAGACACTAGTTATAGATTCCGATGCTTCACTTCAGGTTTCCTGTATCCCTCTGACCTTCTTATTGACGATGAAGCACAGAAATTGCATCGGATTTAAATACAAAAGGCACAATGCCGACTTAAGTACAAGAAAACTGACTTTTCTTAATGTCTATGTTTTAAACCATTCCTGTGACACTAGTTGTAGATTCAGATGCTTCACTTCGGTTTACTGAATCCCTCTGACCGTCTTATTGACGATGAAACATAGCAATTGCATTCGAATTAAATACAAAAGGCACAATGCCGACTCAAGTACAAGAAGACTGGCTCTTCTTACTGTCTATTATGTTGAACAATTCCTGTGACACCAGTCATAGTGTCCGATGCTTCACTACAGGTTCACTGTATCCCTCTGACCTTCACATTGACGATGAAACACAGAAATTGCATCGGAATTATATACAAAAGGCACAATACCGACTTAAGTACGAGAAGACTGACTCTTCTTATGGTCTATGTTTTGAACCATTCCAGTGACACTAGTTAAGGATTCCGATGCTTCACTTCAGGTTTACTGTATCACTCTGACCTTATTATTGACAATGAAACACAGAAATTGCATCGGAATTGAATACAAAAGGCACAATACCGACTTAAGTACTAGAAGATTGACTCTTCTTACTGTCTATGTTTTGAACCATTCCTGTGACACTACTTATAGATTCCGATGCTTCACTTCAGGTTTATTGTATCCCTCTGACCTTCTTGTTTACGATGAAACACAGAAATTGCATCGGAATTAAATACAAATGGCACAATGCCGGCTCAAGTACAAGAAGACTGGCTCTTCATACTGTCTATGTTTTGAACCATTTCTGTGACACTAGTTATAGATTCCGATGCTGCACTTAAGGTTTGCTGTATCCCTCTGACCTTTTTATTGACGATGAAACACAGAAATTGCATCGGTATTGAATACAAAAGGCACAATGCCGACTTAAGTACTAGAAGATTGACTCTTCTTAATGTCTATGTTTTGAACCATTCCTGTGACCCTACTTATAGATTCCGATGCTTCACATCAGGTGTATTGTATCCCTCTGACCTTCTTATTTACGATGAAACACAGAAATTGCATCGGAATTAAATACAAAAGGCACAATGCCGACTCAAGTACAAGAAGACTATCTCTTCATACTGTCTATGTTTTGAACCATTCCTGTGACACTAGTTTTAGATTCCGATGCTTCACTTCAGGTTTACTGTATCCCTTGGACCTTTTTATTGACGACGAAACACAGAAATTGCATCCGAATATAATACAAAAGGCACAATGCCAACTTAAGGACAAGAGGACTGACACTCTCACTTTGTATGATTTGAACCTCTCCTGTGAGTCCAGTTTTAGATTCCGATGCTTCACTTCAGGTTTACTGTATACCTTGCACCGTCTTATTGACGATGAAACACAGAAATTGCATCCAAATTTAATACAAAAGACACAATGCCGACTTAAGTACAAGAGGACTGACACTCAAACTCTCTATGATTTGAACCCCTCCTGTGATTCCAGTTTTAGATTCCGATGCTTCACTTCAGGTTTACTGTATCCTTTGGACCTTCTTATTGACGATGAAACACAGAGTTTGCATCCGAATATAATACAAAAGGCACAATTCCAACTTAAGTACAAGAGGACTGACACTCTAACTTTCTATGATTTGAACCTCTCCTGTGAGTCCAGTTTTAGATTCCGATGGTATACTTCAGGTTTACTGTATCCCTTGGTCCTCCTTATTGACGATGAAACACAGAAATTGCATCCGAAATTAATACAAACGGCACAATGGCGACTAAAGAACAAGAGGACTGACACTCTTACTTTCTATGATTTGAACCTCTCCTGTGAGCCCAGTTTTAGATTCCGGTGCTTCACTTCAGGTTTACTGAATACCTTGCACCTTCTTATTGACGATGAAACACAGAAGTTGCATCGGAATTAAATTCAAAAGGCACCACGCCGACATAAGTACAAGAGGACTAAAAAACTCTTACTTTCTATGATTCGAGCCTCTCCTGTGAGGTCAGTTTTAGATTCGGATGCTTCACTTTAGGTTAACTGTATCCCTTGGACCTTCTTATTGACGAAAAAACACAGAAATTGCATCCGTATTTAATACAAGTGGCACAATACCGACTTAAGTACAAAAGGAGTGCCACTCTAACTTTCTATGATTTGAACCTCGCCTGTGAGTCCAGTTTTAGATTCCGATGTTTCACTTCAGGTTTACTGTATCCCTTGGACCTTCTTATTGACTATGAAACTCAGGAATTCCATCCGAATTTAATACAAATGGCACAATGCCGATTTAAGTACAAGAGGACTGACACTCTCACTTTCTATGATTTTAACCTCTCCTGTGAATCCAGTTTTAGATTCTGATGCCTCACTTCAGGTTTACTGTATACCTTGCACCTCCTTATTGACGATTAAACACAGAAATTGCATCGGAATTAAATTTAAAAGGCACAATGCCGACTTAAGTACAAGAGGACTGACACTCTAACTTTCTATGATTGGAACCTCTCCTGTGAGTACAGTTTTAGATTCCGATGCCTGACTTCAGGTTTACTGTATCCCTTGGACCGTCTTATTGACGATGAAACACAGAAATTGCAACCGAATTTTATACAAATGGCACAATGCCGACTTATGTACAAGAGGACTGACACTCTCACTTTCTATGATTTGAACCTCTCCTGTGAGTCCAGTTTTAGATTCCGATGCTTCACTTCATGTTTACTGTATCCCTTGAGACCTTCTTATCGGCGATGAAACACAGAAATTGCATCCGCATTTAATACAAATGGCACATTGCCGACTTAAGTACAAGAGCACTGACACTTTCACTTTCTATGATTTGAACCTCTCCTGTGAGTCCAGTTTTAGATTCCGATGCTTCACTTCAGATTTACTGTATCCCTTGGACCGTCTTATTGACGATGAAACACAGAAATTGCATCCGAATTTAATACAAAAATCACAATGGCGACTTAAGTGCAAGAGGACTGACACACTCACTCCCTATGATTTGAACCTCTCCTGTGAGGCCAGTTTTAGATTCCGATTCTTCAGGTTTACTGTATACCTTGCACCTTCTTATTGACGATGAAACACAGAAATTGCATCCGAATTATAATACAAAAGGCACAATACCGACTCAAGTACGAGAGAAGTGACACTCTCACTTTCTCTGATCTGAACCTCTCCAGTGAGTCCAGTTTTAGATTCCGATTCTTCAGGTTTACTGTATCCCTTGGACCTTCTTATTGACGACGAAACACAGAAATTGCATCCGAATTTAATACAAAAGGCACAATGCCGACTTAAGTACACGAGGACTGACATTCTAACTTCTATGATTTGAACCTCTTCTGTGAGCCCAGTTTTACATTCCAATGCTTCACTTCAGGTTTACTGTATCCCTTGGATCTTCTTATTGACGATGAAACACAGAGTTTGCATCCGAATTTAATACAAAAGGCCCAATACCGACTCAAGTACAAGAGGAGTGACACACTAACTTTCTATGATTTGACCTCTCCTGTGAGTCCAGTTTTAGATTCCGATGCTTCACATAAGGCTTACTGTATCCCTTGGACCTTCTTATTGACGATGATACACAGAAATTGCATCCGAATTTAATACAAAAGGCACAATACCGACTTGAGTACAAGCGGAGTGACACTTTAACTTTCTATTATTTGAATCTCTCCTGTGGGACCAGTTTTAGATTCCGATGCTTCACTTCAGGTTTATTGTATCCCTTAGACCTTCTTATTGACGATGAAACACAGAAATTGCATCCGAATTTAATACAAATGGCACAATGCCGGCTTAAGTACAAGAGGACTGACACTCTCACTTTCTGTGATTTGAACCTCTCCTGTGAGTCCAGTTTTAGATTCCGATGCTTCACTTCAGGTTTACTGTATATCTTGCACCTCCTTATTGACGATGAAACACAGAAATTGCATCGGAATTAAATTCAAAAGGCACAATGCCGACTTAAGTACAAGAGGACTGACACTCTAACTTTCTGTGATTGGAACCCCTCCTGTGAGTCCAGTTTTAGATTCCGATGCCTCACTTTGGGTTTACTGTATCCCTTGGACCTTCTTATTGACGATGAAACACAGAAATTCCAACCGAATTTAATACAAATGGCACAATGCCGACTTAAGTACAAGAGGACTGACACTCTCACTTTCTATGATTTGAACCTCTCCTGTGAGTCCAGCTTTAGATTCCGATGCTTCACTTAATGTTTACTGTATCCCTTGAGACCTTATCGGCGATGAAACACAGAAATTGCATCCGCATTCATTACAAATGGCACATTGCCGACTTAACTACAAGAGGACTGACACTCTCACTTTCTGTGATTTGAACCTCTCCTGTGAGTCCAGTTTTAGATTCCGATGCTTCACTTCAGGTTTACTGTATACTTTGCACCTCCCTATTGACGATGAAACACAGAAATTGCACCGCAATTAAATTCAAAAGGCACAATGCCGACTTAAGTACAATACGACTGACACTCTAACTTTCTATGATTTGAACCTCTACTGTGAGGCCAATTTTAGATTCCGATGCTTCACTTCATGTTTACTGTACCTCTTGGAACTTCATATTGACGATGAAACGCAGAAATTGCATCAGAATTTAATACCATAGGCACAATACCGACTTAAGTACAAAAGGAGTGACACTCTAACTTTCTATGATTTGACCTCTCCTGTGAGTCCAGTATTAGATTCCGATGCTTCACTTCAGGTTAACTGTGTCCCTTGGACCTTCTTATTGACGATGAAACACAGAAATTGAATCCGAATTTATTACAGATGGCACAATGCCGACTTAAGTACAAGAGGACCGACACTCTCACTTTCTATGATTTGAACCTCTCCTGTGTGTACAGTTTTAGATTCCGATACTTCACTTCAGGTTTACTGTATCCCTTGGACCTTCTTATTGACGATGAAACACAGAATTGCATCGGAATTAAATTCAAAAGCCACAATGACGACTTCAGTAAAAGAGGACTGACACTCTCACTCTCTATGATTTGAACCTCTCCTGTGAGTCCAGTTTTAGATTCCGATGCTTCACTTCAGTTTACTGTACCACTTGGACCGTCTTATTGACGATGAAACACAGAAATTGCATCCGAATTTAATACAAAAATCACAATGGCGACTTAAGTGCAAGAGGACTGACACTCTCACTCCCAATGATTTGAACCTCTCCTGTGAGTCCAGTTATAGATTCCGATGCTTCACTTCAGGTTTACTGTATACCTTGCACCTTCTTATTGACGATGAAACACAGAAATTGCACCGGAATTAAATTCAAAAGGCACAATGCCGACTTAAGTACAAGACGACTGACACTCTAACTTTCTTTGATTTGAACCTCTCCTATGAGGCCAGTTTTAGATTCCGATTCTTCAGGTTTACTGTATACCTTGCACCTTCTTATTGACGATGAAACACAGAAATTGCATCCGAATTTAATACAAAAGGAACAATACCGACCCAAGTACAAGAGGAGTGACACTCTCACTTTCTGTGATTTGAACCTCTCCTGTGAGTCCAGTTTTAGATTCCGATTCTTCAGGTTTACTGTATACCTTGCACCTTCTTATTGACGATGAAACACAGAAATTGCATCCGAATTTAATACAAAAGGCACAATGCCGACTTAAGTACAAGAGGACTGACATTCTAACTTATATGATTTGAACCCCTCCTGTGAGCCCAGTTTTAGATTCCGATGCTTCACTTCAGATTTACTGTATCCCTGGGACCTTCTTATTGACGATGAAACACAGAGTTTGCATCCGAATATAAAACAAAAAGCACAATACCGACTCAAGTACAAGAGGAGTGACACTCTAACTTTCTATGATTTGACCTCTCCTGTGAGTCCAGTTTTAGAATCCGATGATTCACTTCAGGTTTACTGTATCCCTTGGACCTTCTTATTGCCGATGAAGCACAAATATTGCATCCGAATTTAATACAATTGGCACAATGCCGACTTAAGTACAAACGGAGTGACACTCTAACTTTCTATGATTTGAACCTCTCCTGTGAGTCCAGTTTTAGATTCCGATGTTTCACTTAAGGTTTACTGTATCCCTTGGACCTTCTTATTGACGATGAAACGCAGAAATTGCATCCGAATTTCATACAAAAGGCACAATGCCGACTTAAGTACATAAGGACTGACATTCTAACTTCTATTATTTGAACCTCTCCTGTGAGCCCAGTTTTAGATTCCGATTCTTCAGGTTTACTGTATACCTTGCACCTTCTTATTGACGATGAAACACAGAAATTGCATCCGAATTATAATACAAAAGGCACAATACCGACTCAAGAACGAGAGGAGTGACACTCTCACTTTCTGTGATCTGAACCTCTCCTGTGAGTCCAGTTTTAGATTCCGATTCTTCAGGTTTACTGTATACCTTGCACCTTCTTATTGACGATGAAACACAGAAATTGCATCCGAATTTAATACAAAAGGCACAATGCCGACTTAAGTACATGAGGACTGACATTCTAACTTCTATGATTTGTACCTCTCCTGTGAGTCCAGTTTTAGATTCCGATGCTTCACTTCAGGTTTACTGTACCCCTTGGACCGTCTTATTGACGATGAAACACAGAAATTGCATCCGAATTTAATACAAAAATCACAATGGCGACTTAAGTGCAAGAGGACTGACACTCTCACTCCCAATGATTTGAACCTCTCCTGTGAGTCAAGTTATAGATTCCGATGCTTCGCTTCAGGTTTACTGTATACCTTGCACCTTCTTATTGACGATGAAACACAGAAATTGCACCGGAATTAAATTCAAAAGGCACAATGCCGACTTAAGTACAAGAGGACTGACACTCTAACTTTCTTTGATTTGAACCTCTCCTATGAGGCCAGTTTTAGATTCCGATTCTTCAGGTTTACTGTATACCTTGCACCTTCTTATTGACGATGAAACACAGAAATTGCATCCGAATTTAATACAAAAGGAACAATACCGACCCAAGTACAAGAGGAGTGACACTCTCACTTTCTGTGATTTGAACCTCTCCTGTGAGTCTAGTTTTAGATTCCGATTCTTCAGGTTTACTGTATACCTTGCACCTTCTTATTGACGATGAAACACAGAAATTGCATCAGAATTTAATACAAAAGGCACAATGCCGACTTAAGTACAAGAGGACTGACATTCTAACTTCTATGATTTGAACCCCTCCTGTGAGCCCAGTTTTAGATTCCGATGCTTCACTTCAGGTTTACTGTATCCCTGGGACCTTCTTATTGACGATGAAACACAGAGTTTGCATCCGAATTTAAAACAAGAGGCACAATACCGACTCAAGTACAAGAGGAGTGACACTCTAACTTTGTATGATTTGACCTCTCCTGTGAGTCCAGTTTTAGATTCCGATGATTCACTTCAGGTCTACTGTATCCCTTGGACCTTCTTATTGCCGATGAAACACAAATATTGCATCCGAATTTAATACAATTGGCACAATGCCGACTTAAGCACAAGCGGAGTGACACTCTAACTTTCTATGATTTGAACCTCTCCTGTGAGTCCAGTTTTAGATTCCGATGTTTCACTTAAGGTTTACTGTATCCCTTGGACCTTCTTATTGACGATGAAACACAGAAATTGCATCCGAATTTAATACAAAAGGCACAATGCCGACTTAAGTACATGAGGACTGACATTCTAACTTTTATGATTTGAACCTCTCCTATGAGCCCAGTTTTAGATTCCGTTTCTTCAGGTTTACTGTATACCTTGCACCTTCTTATTGACGATGAAACACAGAAATTGCATCCGAATTATAATACAAAAGGCACAATACCGACTCAAGTACGAGAGGAGTGACACTCTCACTTTCTGTGATCTGAACCTCTCCTGTGAGTCCAGTTTTAGATTCCGATTCTTCAGGTTTACTGTATACCTTGCACCTTCTTATGGACGATGAAACACAGAAATTTCATCCGAATTTAATACAAAAGGCACAATGCCGACTTAAGTACATGAGGACTGACATTCTAACTTCTATGATTTGAACCTCTCCTGTGAGCCCAGTTTTAGATTCCAATGCTTTACTTCAGGTTAACTGTATACCTTGGATCTTCTTATTGACGATGAAACACAGAGTTTGCATCCGAATTTGATACAAAAGGCCCAATACCGACTCAAGTACAAGAGGAGTGACACTCTAACTTTCTATGATTTGACCTCTCCTGTGAGTCCAGTTTTAGATTCCGATGCTTCACATAAGGCTTACTGTATCCCTTGGACCTTCTTATTGACGATGAAACACAGAAATTGCATCCGAATTTAATACAAAAGGCACAATACCGACTTAAGTACAAGCGGAGTGACACTTTAACTTTCTATTACCTGAATCTCTCCTGTGGGTCCAGTTTTAGATTCCGATGCTTCACTTCAGGTTTATTGTATCCCTTAGACCTTCTTATTGACGATGAAACACAGAAATTGCATCCGAATTTAATACAAATGGCACAATGCCGGCTTAAGTACAAGAGGACTGACACTCTCACTTTCTGTGATTTGAACCTCTCCTGTGAGTCCAGTTTTAGATTCCGATGCTTCACTTCAGGTTTACTGTATATCTTGCACCTCCTTATTGACGATGAAACACAGAAATTGCATCGGAATTAAATTCAAAAGGCACAATGCCGACTTAAGTACAAGAGGACTGACACTCTAACTTTCTGTGATTGGAACCCCTCCTGTGAGTCCAGTTTTAGATTCCGATGCCTCACTTTGGGTTTACTGTATCCCTTGGACCTTCTTATTGACGATGAAACACAGAAATTCCAACCGAATTTAATACAAATGGCACAATGCCGACTTAAGTACAAGAGGACTGACACTCTCACTTTCTATGATTTGAACCTCTCCTGTGAGTCCAGCTTTAGATTCCGATGCTTCACTTAATGTTTACTGTATCCCTTGAGACCTTATCGGCGATGAAACACAGAAATTCCAACCGAATTTAATACAAATGGCACAATGCCGACTTAAGTACAAGAGGACTGACACTCTAACTTTCTATGATTTGACCTCTCCTGTGAGTCCAGTATTAGATTCCGATGCTTCACTTCAGGTTAACTGTGTCCCTTGGACCTTCTTATTGACGATGAAACACAGAAATTGAATCCGAATTTATTACAGATGGCACAATGCCGACTTAAGTACAAGAGGACCGACACTCTCACTTTCTATGATTTGAACCTCTCCTGTGTGTACAGTTTTAGATTCCGATACTTCACTTCAGGTTTACTGTATCCCTTGGACCTTCTTATTGACGATGAAACACAGAATTGCATCGGAATTAAATTCAAACGGCACAATGCCGACTTAAGTAAAAGAGGACTGACACTCTCACTCTCTATGATTTGAACCTCTCCTGTGAGTCCAGTTTAAGATTCCGATGCTTCGCTTAAGGTTTACTGTATCCCTTGGACCATCTTATTGACGATGAAACACAGAAATTGCATCGGAATTAAATTCAAAAGGCACAATGCCGACTTAAGTACAAGAGGACTGACACTCAAACTTTCTATGATTTGAACCTCTCCTGTGATTCCAGTTTTAGATTCCAATGCTTCACTTCAGGTTTACTGTATCCCTTGGACCTTCTTATTGACGATGAAACACAGTAATTGCAACCGAATTTAATACAAATGGCACAATGCCGACTTAACTACAAGAGGACTGAGACTCTCACTTTCTATGATTTGAACCTCTCCTGTGAGTCCAGTTTCAGATTCCGATGCTTCACTTCAGGTTTACTGTATACCTTGCACCTTCTTATTGACGATGAAACACAGAAGTTGCATCGGAATTAAATTCAAAAGGCACAATGCCGACTTAAGTACAAGAGGACTGACACTCTAACTTTCTATGACTTCAACCTCTCCTGGGAGTTCAGTTTTAGATTCCGATGCTTCACTTCAGGTTTACTGTATCCCTTGGACCTTTTTATTGACGAAAAAACACAAAAATTGCATCCGTATTTAATACAAGAGGCACAATAGCGACTTAAGTACAAGAGGAGTGACACTAACTTTCTATGATTTGAACCTCTCCTGTGAGTCCAGTTTTAGATTCCGATGTTTCACTTCAGGTTTACTGTATCCCTTGGACCTTCTTATTGACTATGAATCACAGGAATTGCATCCGAATTTAATACAAATGGTACAATGCCGATTTAAGTACAACAGGACTGACACTCTCACTTTCTATGATTTGAACCTCTCCTGTGAGTCCAGTTTTAGATTCCGATGCTTCACTTCAGGTTTACTGTATACCTTGCACCTCCTTATTGTCGATTAAACACAGATATTGCATCGGAATTAAGTTTAAAAGGCACAATGCCGACTTAAGTACAAGAGGACTGACACTCTAACTTACTGTGATTGGAACCTCTCCTGTGAGTCCAGTTTTAAATTCCAATGCCTCACTTCAGGTTTACTGTATCCCTTGGACCTTCTTATTGACGATGAAACACAGAAATTGCAACCGAATTTAATACAAATGGCACAATGCCGACTTAACTACAAGAGGACTGACACTCTCACTTTCTATGATTTGAACCTCTCCTGTAAGTCCAGTTTTAGATTCCGATGCTTCACTTCATGTTTACTATATCCCTTGAGACCTTCTTATTGGCGATGAAACACAGAAATTGCATCCGCATTTAATACAAATGGCACATTGCCGACTTAAGTACAAGAGCACTGACACTTACTTTTTCTATGATTTGAACCTCTCCTGTGAGTTCAGTTTTAGATTCCGATGCTTCACTTCAGGTTTACTGTATACCTTGCACCTTCTTATTGCCGATGAAACACAGAAATTGCACCGGAATTAAATTCAAAAGGCACAATGCCGACTTAAGTACAAGACAACTGACACTCTAACTTTCTATGATTTGAACCTCTCCTGTGAGGCCAGTTTTAGATTCCGATTCTTCAGGTTTACTGTATACCTTGCATCTTCTTATTGACGATGAAACACTGAAATTGCATCCGAATTTAATACAAAAAGGAACAATACCGACTCAAGTACAAGAGGAGTGACACTCTCACTTTCTGTGATTTGAACCTCTCCTGTGAGTCCAGTTTTAGATTCCGATTCTTCAGGTTTACTGTATACCTTGCACCTTCTTATTGACGATGAAACACAGAAATTGCATCCGAATTTAATACAAAAGGCACAATGCCGACTTAAGTACAAGAGGACTGACATTCTAACTTCTATGATTTGAACCCCTCCTGTGAGCCCAGTTTTAGAATCCGATGCTTCACTTTAGGTTTACTGTATTCCTGGGACCTTCTTATTGACGATGAAACACAGAGTTTGCATCCGAATTTAAAACAAAAGGCACAATACCGACTCAAGTACAAGAGGAGTGACACTCTAACTTTCTATGATTTGACCTCTCCTGTGAGTCCAGTTTTAGATTCCGATGATTCACTTCAGGTTTACTGTATCCCTTGGACCTTCTTATTGCCGATGAAACACAAATATTGCATCCGAATTTAATACAATTGGCACAATGCCGACTTAAGTACAAGCGGAGTGACACTCTAACTTTCTATGATTTGAACCTCTCCTGTGAGTCCAGTTTTAGATTCCGATGTTTCACTTAAGGTTTACTGTATCCCTTGGACCTTCTTATTGACGATGAAACACAGAAATTGCATCCGAATTTAATACAAAAGGCACAATACCGACTTAAGTACAAGCGGAGTGACACTCTAACTTTCTATGATTTGAACCTCTCCTGTGAGTCCAGTTTTAGATTCCGATGCTTCACTTCAGGTTTACTGTATCGCTTGATCCTTTTTGTTGACGATGAAAGACAGAAATTGCATCCGAATTTAATACAAAAGGCACAATGGCAACTTAAGTACAAGTGGACTGACACTCTCACTTTCTATAATTTGAACATCTCCTGTGAGTCCAGTTTCAGATTCCGATGCTTCATTTCAGGTTTACTGTATACCTTGCTCCCTCTTATTGACGATGAAACACAGAAATTGCATCGGAATTAAATTCAAAAGGCACAATGCCGACTTAATTACAAGATGACTGACACTCTCACTTTCTATGATTTGAACCTCTCCTGTGAGTCCAGTTTTAGATTCCGATGCTTCACTTCAGATTTACTGTATCCCTTGGACCTTCTTAGTGACGATGAAACACAGAAATTGCATCCGAATTTAATACAAAATGCACAATGCCGACTTAAGTAAAAGAGGACTGACACTCTAATATTCTATGATTTGAACCTCTCCTGTGAGTCCAGTTTTAGATTCCGATGCTTCACATAAGGCTAACTGTATCCCTTGGACCTTCTTATTGACGATGAAACACAGAAATTCCAACCGAATTTAATACAAAAGGCACAATACCGACTTAAGTACAAGCGGAGTGACACTTTAATTTTCTATTATTTGAATCTCTCCTGTGGGTCCAGTTTTAGATTTCGATGCTTCACTTCAGGTTTACTGTATCCCTTAGACCTTCTTATTGACGATGAAACACAGAAATTGCATCCAAATTTAATACAAATGGCACAATGACGGATTAAGTACAAGAGGACTGACACTCTCACTTTCTATGATTTGAACCTCTCCTGTGAGTCCAGTTTTAGATTCCGATGCTTCACTTCAGGTATACTGTATACCTCGCACCTCCTTATTGATGATGAAACACAGAAATTGCATCGGAATTAAATTCAAAAGGCACAATGCCGACTTAAGTACAAGAGGACTGACACTCTTACTTTCTATGATTGGAACCTCTCCTGTGAGTCCAGTTTTGGATTCCGATGCCTCACTTTAGGTTTACTGTATCCCTTGGACCTTCTTATTGACGATGAAACACAGAAATTGCAACCGAATTTAATACAAATGGCACAATGCCGACTTAAGTACAAGAGTACTGACACTCTCACTTTCTATGATTTGAACCTCTCCTGTGAGTCCAGTTTTAGATTCCGATGCATCACTTCATGTTTACTGTATCCCTTGAGACCTTCTTATCTTCGATGAAACACAGAAATTGCATCCGCATTTAATACAAATGGCACATTGCCGACTTATGTACAACAGCACTGACACTCTCACTTCCTATGATTTGAACCTCTCCTGTGAGTTCAGTTGTAGATTCCGATGCTTCACTTCACGTTTACTGTATACCTTGCACCTTCTTATTGACGATGAAACACAGAAATTGCACCGCAATTAAATTCAAAAGGCACAATGCCAACTTAAGTACAAGACGACTGACACTCTAACTTTCTATGATTTGAACCTCTCCTGTGAGGCCAATTTTAGATTCCGATGCTTCACTTCATGTTTACTGTACCTCTTGGACCTTCTTATTGACGATGAATCGTAGAAATTGCATCCGAATTTAATACCATAGGCACAATACCGACTTAAGTACAAGAGGAGTGACACTCTAACCTTCTATGATTTGACCTCTCCCGTGAGTCCAGTTTTAGATTCCGATGCTTCACTTCAGGTTTACTGTATCCCTTGGACCTTCTTATGGACGATGAAACACAGAAATTGCATCCGAATTTAATACAAATAGCACAATGGCGAGTTAAGTACAAGAGGACTGAGACTCTCACTTTCTATGATTTGAACCTCTCCTGTGAGTCCAGTTTCAGATTCCGATGCTTCACTTCAGGTTTACTGTATACCTTGCACCTTCTTATTGACGATGAAACACAGAAGTTGCATCAGAATTAAATTCAAAACGCAACACGCCGCCATAAGTACAAGAGGACTGACACTCTAACTTTCTATGACTTGAACCTCTCCTGGGAGTTCAGTTTTAGATTCCGATGCTTCGCTTCAGGTTTACTGTATCCCTTGGACCTTTTTATTGACGATGAAACACAGAAATTGCATCCGAATTTAATACAAAAGGCACAATACCGACTTAAGTACAAGAGGAGTGACACTCTAACTCTCTATGATTTGAACCTGTCTTGTGAGTCCAGTTTTAGATTCTGATGCTTCACTTCAGGTTTACTGCATTCCTTGGACCTTCTTATTGACGATGAAACACAGAAATTGCATCTGAATTTAATACAAAAGGCACAATGCCAACTTAAGAACAAGAGGACTGACACTCTCACTTTGTATGATTTGAACCTCTCCTGTGAGTCCAGTTTTAGATTCCGATGCTTCACTTGAGGTTTACTGTATATCTTGCACCGTCTTATTGACAATGAAACACAGAAATTGCATCTGAATATAATACAAACATCACAATGCCGACTTAAGTACAAGAGGACTGACACTCTCACTTTCTATGATTTGAACCTCTACTGTGAGTCTAGTTTTAGAATCCGATGTTTCACTTCAGGTTTACTGTATCCCTTGGTTCTTCGTATTGACGATGAAACACAGAGTTTGCATCCGAATTTAATATAATAGGCACAATGCCGACATAAGTACAAGAGGACCGACACTCTATGTTTCTATGATTTGAACCTCTCCTGTGAGTCCAGTTTAAGATTCCGATGCTTCACTTCAGGTTTACTGTATACCTTGCACCTTCTTATTGACGATGAAACACAGAAATTGCATCCGAATTAAATACAAAAGGCACAATGCCGACTTAAGTACAAGAGGACTGACACTCTCACTTACTATGATTTGAACCTCTACTGTGAGTTCAGTTTAGAATCTGATGCTTCACTTCAGGTTTACTGTATCCCTTGGACCTTCTTATTGACGATTAAACACAGAGTTTGCATCCGACTTTAATACAAAAGGCACAATGCCGACTTAAGTGCAAGAGGACTGACACTGTAAATTTCTATGATTTGAACCTCTCCTGTGAGTCTAGTTTTAGATTCCGATGCTTCACTTCACGTTTACTGTATCCCTTGGAACTTGTTATTGACTATGAACCACAGAAATTGAATCGCAATTAAATAGAAATCCACAATGCCGACTTAAGTGAAAGAGGACTGACACTCTAATATTCTATGTTTTGAACCTCTCCTGTGAGTCCAGTTTTAGATTCCGATGCTTCACATAAGGTTTACTGTATCCCTTGAACCTTCTTATTGACGATGAAACACAGAAATTGCATCCGAATTTAATACAAAAGGCACAATACCGACTTAAGTACAAGCGGAGTGACACTCTAAATTTCTATGATTTGAATCTCTCCTGTGGGTCCAGTTTTAGATTCCGATGCTTCACTTCAGGTTTACTGTATCCCTTGGACCTTCTTATTGACGATGAAACACAGAAATATCATCCGAATTTAATACAAATGGCACAATGCTGGCTTAAGTACAAGAGGACTGACACTCTCACTTTCTATGATTAGAACCTCTCCTCTGAGTCCAGTTTTAGAATCCGATGCTTCACTTCAGGTTTACTGTATCCCTTGGACCTTCTTATTGACGATGAAACACAGAAATTGCATCCGAATTTTATACAAATGGCACAATGCCGACTTATGTACAAGAGGACTGACACTCACACTTTCTATGGTTTGAACCTTTCCTGTGAGTGCAGTTTTAGATTCAGATGCTTCACTTCAAGTTTACTGTATCTCTTGGACCTTCTTATTGACGATGAAACACAGAAATTGCATCCGAATTTAATGCAAATGGCATAATGCCGCCTTAATTACAAGATGACAGATACTCTCACTTTCTATGATTTGAACCTATCCTGTGAGTCCAGTTTTAGATTCCGATGTTTCACTTAAGGTTTACTGTATACCTTGCACCTTCTTATTGACGATGAAACACAGAAATTGCATCGGAATTAAATTCAAAAGGCACAATGCCGACTTAAGTACAAGAGGACTGACACTCTAACTCTCTATGATTGGAACCTCTCCTGTGAGTCCAGATTTATATTCCGATGCTTCACTACAGGTTTACTGTATCCCTTGGACCTATTTTTGACGATGAAACACAGAAATTGCATCCGAATTTAATACAAAAGGCACAAAGCCGACTTAAGTACAAGAGGACTGACACTCTCACTTTCTATAATTTGAACATCTCCTGTGAGTCCAGTTTTAGATTCCGATGCTTCACTTCATGTTTACTGTATCCTTTGAGACCTTCTTATCGGCGATGAAACACAGAAATTGCATCCGCATTTAATACAAATGGCACATTGCCGACTAAAGTACAAGAGCACTGACACTTTCACTTTCTATGATTTGAACCTCTCCTGTGAGTTCAGTTTTAGATTCCGATGCTTCACTTCAGGTTTACTGTATACCTTGCACCTTCTTATTGACGATGAAACACAGAGTTTGCATCTGAATTTAATACAAAAAGGCACAATGCCGACTTAAGTACAAGAGGACTGACACACTAAATTTCTATGATTTGAACCTCCCTGTGAGTCCAGTTTTAGATTCCGATGCTTCACTTCAGGTTTACTGTGTCCCTTGGACCGTCTTATTGACGATGAAACACAGAAATTGCATCCGAATTTTATACAAAAATCAAAATGGCGACTTAAGTGCAAGAGGACTGACACTCTAACTCCCTATGATTTGAACCTCTCCTGTGAGTCCAGTTTTAGATTCCGATGCTTCACTTCAGGTTTACTGTATACCTTGCACTTTCTTATTGACGATGAAACACTGAAATTGCACCGGAATTAAATTCAAAAGGCACAATGCCGACTTAAGTACAAGACGACTGACACTCTAACTTTCTATGATTTGAACCTCTCCTGTGAGGCCAGTTTTTGATTCCGATGCTTCACTTCATGTTTACTGTATCTCTTGGACCTTCTTATTGACGATGAAACGCAGAAATTGCATCCAAATTTAATACAAAAGGCACAATACCGACTTAAGTACAAAAGGAGTGACACTCTAACTTTCTATGATTTGACCTCTCCAGTGAGTCCAGTTTTAGATTCTGATGCTTCACTTCAGGTTTACTGTATCCCTTTGACCTTCTTGTTGACGATGAAACACAGAAATTGCATCCGAATTTAATACAAATAGCACAATGCCGACTTAAGTACAAGAGGACTGACACTCTCACTTTCTATGATTTGAACCTCTCCTGTGAGTCCAGTTTTAGATTCCAATTCTTCAGGATTACTGTATACCTTGCACCTTCTTATTGACGATGAAACACAGAAATTGCATCCGTATTTAATACAAAAGGCACAATGCCGACTTAAGTACAAGAGGACTGACATTCTAACTTTCTCTGATTTGAACCTCTCCTGTGAGCTCAGTTTTAGATTCCGATGCTTCACTTCAGGTTTACTGTATCCCTTGGACTTTCTTATTGACGATGAAACACAGAGTTTGCATCCGAATTTAATACAAAAGTCACAATACCGACTCAAGAACAAGAGGAGTGACACTCAAACGTTCTATGATTTGACCTCTCCTGTGAGTCCAGTTTTAGATTCCGATGATTCACTTCAGGTTTACTGTATC
Organism: Schistocerca americana; assembly: GCF_021461395.2. Lineage (NCBI taxonomy): Eukaryota > Metazoa > Arthropoda > Insecta > Orthoptera > Acrididae > Schistocerca > Schistocerca americana. Next base: position 8,701,875 of record NC_060128.1, on the reverse strand, counting down.
CCTTGGACTTTCTTATTGACGATGAAACAAAGAAATTGCATCCGAATTTAATACAAATGGCACAATGCCGACTTAAGTACAAGAGGACTGACACTCACACTTTCTACGGTTTGAACCATTCCTGTGAGTCCAGTTTTAGATTTCGATGTTTCACTTCAGGTTTACTGTATACCTTGCACCTCCTTATTGACGATGGAACACAGAAATTGCATCGGAACTAAATTCAAAAGGCACAATGCCGACTTAAGTACAAGAGGACTGACACTCTAAATTTCTATGATTTGAACCTCTCCTGTGAGTCCAGTTTTAGATTCCGATGCTTCACTTCAGGTTTACTATATCGCTTGGACCTCCTTGTTGACGATGAAAGACAGAAATTGCATTCGAATTTAATACAAAAGGCACAATGGCGACTTAAGTACAAGTGGACTGACACTCTCACATTCTATGATCTGAACCTCTCCTGAGAGTCCGGTGTTAGATTCCGATGCTTCACTTCAGGTTTACTGTATACCTTGCACCTTCTTATTGACGATGAAACACAGAGATTGCATCGGATTTAAATTCAAAAGGCACAATGCCGACTTAAGTACAAGAGGACTGACACTCTCACTTTCTATGATTTGAAACTCTCCTGTGAGTCCAGTTTTAGATTCCGATGCTTCACTTCAGGTTTACTGAATCCCTTGGACCTTCTTAGTGACGATGAAACACAGAAATTGCATCCGAATATAATTCAAAATGCACAATGCCGTCTTAAGTAAAAGAGGACTGACACTCTAGTGTTCTATGATTTGAACCTCTCCTGTGAGTCCAGTTTTAGATTCCGATGCTTCACATAAGGCTTACTGTACCCCTTGGACCTTCTTATTGACGATGAAACGCAGAAATTGCATCCGAATTTAATACAAAAGGCACAATACCGACTTAAGTACAAGCGGAGTGCCACTCTAACTTTCTATGATTGGAATCTCTCCTCTGGGTCCAGTTTTAGATTCCGATGCTTCACTTCAGGTTTACTGTATCCCTTAGACCTTCTTATTGACGATGAAACACAGAAATTGCATCCGAATTTAATACAAATGGCACAATGCCGGATTTAGTACAAGAGGACTGACACTCTCACTTTCTATGATTTGAACCTCTCCTGTGAGTCCAGTTTTAGATTCCGATGTTTCACTTCAGGTTTACTGTATAGCTTGCACCTCCTTATTGACGATGGAACACAGAAATTGCATCGGAACTAAATTCAAAAGGCACAATGCCGACTTAAGTACAAGAGGACTGACACTCTCATTTTCTATGATTTGAACCTATCCTGTGAGTCCAGTTTTAGATTCAGATGTTTCACTTAAGGTTTACTGTATCCCTTGGACCTTCTTATTGACGATGAAACACAGAAATTGCATCCGAATTTAATACAAAAGGCACAATACCGACTTAAGTGCAAGAGGACTGACACTCTAACTTTCTATGATTGGAACCTCTCCTGTGAGTCCAGTTTTAGATTCCGATGCTTCACTTCACGTTTACTGTATCAGTTGGACCTTCTTATTGGCGATGAAACACAGAAATTGCATCCGCATTTAATACAAAATGCACAATGCCATCTTAAGTAAAAGAGGACTGACACTCTAATATTCTATGATTTGAACCTCTCCTGTGTGCCCAGTTTTAGATTCCGATGCTTCACATAAGGTTTACTGTATCCCTTGGACCTTCTTATTGACGATGAAACACAGAAATTGCATCCGAATTTAAAACAAATGGCACAATGCCGACTTAAGTACAAGAAGACTGACACTCTCACTTTCTATGATTTGAATCTCTCCTGTGAGTCCAGTTTTAGATTCCGATGCTTCACTTCAGGTATACTGTATACCTTGCACCTTCTTATTGACGATGAAACACAGATATTGCATCGGAATGAAATTCAAAAGGCACAATTCCCACTTAAGTACAAGAGGACTGACACTCTAACTTTCTATGATTGGAACCTCTCCTGTGAGTCCAGTTTTAGATTCCGATGCTTCACTTCACGTTTACTGTATCCCTTGGACCTTCTTATTGGCGATGAAACACAGAAATTGCATCCGCATTTAATACAAATGGCACAATGCCGACTTAAGTACAAGAGGACTGACACTCTCACTTTCTATAATTTGAACCTCTTCTGTGAGTTCAGTTTTAGATTCCCATGATTCACTTCAGGTGTACTGTATACCTTGCACCTTCTTATTGACGATGAAACACAGAGTTTGCATCCGAATGTAATACAAAAGGCACAATGCCGACTTAAGTACAAGAGGACTGACACTCTAACTTTTTATGATTTGAACCTCACCTGTGAGTCCAGTTTTAGATTCCGATGCTTCACTTCATGTTTACTGCATTCCTTGGACCTTCTTATTGACGATGAAACACAGAAATTGCATCCGAATTTAATACAAAAGGAACAATTCCAACTTAAGAACAAGAGGACTGACACTCTCACTTTCTATGATTTGAATCTCTCCTGTGAGTTCTGTTTTAGATTCCGATGCTTCACTTCAGGTTCACTGTATACCTTGCACCTTCTTATTGACGATGAAACACAGAAATTGCATCCGAATGTAATACAAAATGCACAATGCCGTCTTAAGTAAAAGAAGACTGACACTCTAATATTCTATGATTTGAACCTCTCCTGTGAGTCCAGTTTTAGATTCCGATGCTTCATTTCAGGTTTACTGTATACCTTGCTCCCTCTTACTGACGATAAAACACAGAAATTGCATCGGAATTAAATTCAAAAGGCACAATGCCGACTTAATTACAAGATGACTGACACTCTCACTTTCTATGATTTGAACCTCTCCTGTGAGTCCAGTTTTAGATTCCGATGCTTCACTTCAGGTTTACTGTATCCCTTGGACCTTCTTATTGACGATGAAACACAGAAATTGCATCCGAATATAATACAAATGGCACAATGCCGACTTAAGTACAAGATGACTGACACTCTCACTTTCTATGATTTGAATCTCTCCTGTGAGTCCAGTTTTAGATTCCGATGCTTCACTTCAGGTATACTGTATACGTTGCACCTTCTTATTGACGATGAAACACAGAAATTGCATCCGAATTTAATACAAAAGGCACAATACCGACTCAAGTACAAGAGGAGTGACACTCTAACCTTCTATGATTTGACCTCTCCTGTAAGGCCAGTTTTAGATTCCGATGCTTCACTTCAGGTTTACTGTATCCCTTGGACCTTCTTATTGACGATGAAACACAGAAATTACATCCGAATTTAATACAAATGGCACAATGCCGACTTAAGTACAAGAGGAGTGACACTCACACTTTCTATGATTTGAACCTTTCCTGTGGGTCCAGTTTCAAATTACGATGCTTCACTTCAGGTTTACTGTATCCCTTGGACCTTATCATTGACGATGAAACACAGAAATTGCATCCGAATTTAATACAAAATGCACAATGCCGTCTTAAGTAAAAGCGGACTGACACACTAATATTCTATGATTTGCACCTCACCTGTTAGTCCAGTTTTAGATTCCGGTGCTTCACATAAGGTTTACTGTATCACTTGGACCTTCTTATTGACGATGAAGCACAAAAATTGCATTCGAATTTAATACAAATGGCACAATGCCGACTTAAGTACAAGAATACTAACAGTCTCACTTTCTATGATTTGAACCTCTGCTGTGAGTCTAGTTTTAGATTCCGATGCTTCACTTCAGGTTTACTGTATCCCTTGGTTCTTCTTATTGACGATGAAACACAGAAATTGCATTCGAATTTAATACAAATGGCATAATGCCGACTTAATTACCAGATGACTGACACTCTCACTTTCTATGATTTGAACCTATCCTGTGAGTCCAGTTTTAGATTCCGATGTTTCACTTAAGGTTTACGGTATCCCTTGGACATTCTTATTGACGATGAAACACAGAAATTGCATCCGAATTTAATACAAAAGCACAATACCGACTTAAGTACAAGCGGAGTGACACTCTAACTTTTTTATGATTGGAACCTCTCCTGTGGGTCCAGTTTTAGATTCCGATGCTTCACTTCAGGTTTACTGTATCGCTTGGTCCTTCTTGTTGACGATGAAAGGCAGAAATTGCATCCGAATTTAATACAAAAGGCACAATGGCGACTTAAGTACAAGTGGACTGACACTCTCACATTCTATGATTTGAACCTCTCCTGTGAGTCCAGTTTTAGATTCCGATGCTTCACATAAGGTTTACTGTATCCCTTGGACCTTCTTATTGACGATGAAACACAGAAATTGCATCCGAGTTTAAAACAAATGGCACAATGCCGACTTAAGTACAAGAAGATTGACACTCTCACTTTCTATGATTTGAATCTCTCCTGTGAGTCCAGTTTTAGATTCCGATGCTTCACTTCAGGTATACTGTATACCTTGCACCTTCTTATTGACGATGAAACACAGATATTGCATCGGAATGAAATTCAAAAGGCACAATTCCCACTTAAGTACAGGAGGACTGACACTCTAACTTTCTATGATTTGAACCTCTCCTGTGAGTCCAGTTTTAGATTCCGATGCTTCACTTCATGCTTACTGTATCCCTTGAGACCTTCTTATCGGCGATGAAACACAGAAATTGCATCCGCATTTAATACAAATGGCACATTGCCGACTTAAGTGCAAGAGCACTGACACTCTAACTTTCTATGATTTGAACCTCTCCTGTGAGTCCAGTTATAGATTCCGATGCTTCACTTCAGCTTTACTGTATCCCTTGGACCGTCTTACTGACGATTAAACACAGAAATTGCATCCGAATTTAATAAAAAATCAAAATGGCGACTTAAGTGCAAGAGGAATGACACTCTCACTCCCTATGATTTGAACCTCTCCTGTGAGTTCAGTTTTAGATTCCCATGATTCACTTCAGGTGTACTATATACCTTGCACCTTCTTATTGACGATGAAACACAGAGTTTGCATCCGAATGTAATACAAAAGACACAATGCCGACTTAAGTACAAGAGGACTGACACTCTAACATTTTATGATTTGAACCTCTCCTGTGAGTCCAGTTTTAGATTCCGATGCTTCACTTCATGCTTACTGTATCCCTTGAGACCTTCTTATCGGCGATGAAACACAGAAATTGCATCCGCATTTAATACAAATGGCACATTGCCGACTTAAGTGCAAGAGCACTGACACTCTAACTTTCTATGATTTGAACCTCTCCTGTGAGTCCAGTTATAGATTCCGATGCTTCACTTCAGCTTTACTGTATCCCTTGGACCGTCTTACTGACGATTAAACACAGAAATTGCATCCGAATTTAATAAAAAATCAAAATGGCGACTTAAGTGCAATTGGAATGACACTCTCACTCCCTATGATTTAAACCTCTCCTGTGAGTCCAGTTTTAGATTCCGATGCTTCACTTCAGGTTTACTGTATACCTTGGACCGTCTTACTGACGATTAAACACAGAAATTGCATCCGAATTTAATAAAAAATCAAAATGGCGACTTAAGTGCAATAGGAATGACACTCTCACTCCCTATGATTTGAACCTCTCCTGTGAGTCCAGTTTTAGATTCCGATGCTTCACTTCAGGTTTACTGTATACCTTGGACCTTCTTATTGACGATGAAACACAGAGTTTGCATCTGAATTTAATACAAAAGGCAGAATACCGACTTAAGTACAAGAGGAGTGACACTATATCTATGATTTGAATCTCTCCTGTGAGTCCAGTTTTAGATAACGATGCTTCACTTCAGGTTTACTGTATACCTTGCACCTTCTTATTGACGATGGAACACAGAAATTGCATCCGAATTTAATACAAATGGCACAATGCCGACTAAAGTACAAGAGGACTGACACTCTCACTTTCTATGATTTGAACCTCTTCTGTGAGTTCGGTTTTAGATTCCGATTTTCACTTCAGGTTTACTGTATATCTTGCACCTTCTTATTGACGATGAAACATAGATATTGCATCGGAAGTTAATACAAAAGGCACAATGATGACTTAAGTAAAAGAGGACTGACACTCTAACTTTCTATGATTTGAACCTCTCCTGTGAGTCCAGTTTTAGATTCCGATGCTTCACTTCAGGTTTACTGTATCCCTTGGACCTTCTTATTGACGATGAAACACAGAAATTGCATCCGAATTTAATACAAAAGGCAGAATACCGACTTAAGTACAAGAGGAGTGACACTATATCTACGATTTGAATCTCTCCTGTGAGTCCAGTTTTAGATAACGATGCTTCACTTCAGGTTTACTGTATCCCTTGGACCTTCTTATTGAAGATGAAACACAGAAATTGCATCCGAATTTATTACAGATGGCACAATGCGGACTTAAGTACAAGAGGACCGACACTCTCACTTTCTATGATTTGAACCTCTCCTGTGTGTACAGTTTTAGATTCCGATACTTCACTTCAGGTTTACTGTATCCCTTGGACCTTCGTATTGACGATGAAACACAGAAATTGCATCGGAATTAAATTCAAAAGGCACAATGCCGACTTAAGTAAAAGAGGACTGACACTCTCACTCTCTATGATTTGAACCTCTCCTGTGAGTCCAGTTTTAGATTCCGATGCTTCGCTTAAAGTTTACTGTATCCCTTGGACCATCTTATTGACGATGAAACACAGAAATTGCATCGGAATTAAATTCAAAAGGCACAATGCCGACTTAAGTACAGGAGGACTGACACTCAAACTTTCTATGATTTGAACCTCTCCTGTGATTCCAGTTTTAGATTCCGATGCTTCACTTCAGGTTTACTGTATCCCTTGGACCTTCTTGTTGACGATGAACCACAGAGTTTGCATCCGAATTTAATACAAAAGGCACAATTCCGACTTAAGTACAAGAGGACTGACAATCTAACTTTCTATGATTTGAACCTCTCCTGTAAGTCCAGTTTTAGATTCCGATGCTATACTTCTAGTTTACTGTATCTCTTGGACCTTCTTATTGACGATGAAACACAGAAATTGCATCCGAATTTAATACAAACGGCACAATGGCGACTAAAGTACAAGAGGACTGACACTCTTACTTTCTATGATTTGAACCTCTCCTGTGAGCCCAGATTTAGATTCCGGTGCTTCACTTCAGGTTTACTGTATACCTTGCACCTTCTTATTGACGATGAAACACAGAAGTTGCATCGGAATTAAATTCAAAAGGCACCACGCCGACTTAAGTACAAGAGGACTGACACTCTTACTTTCTATGATTCGAGCCTCTCCTGTGAGGTCAGTTTTAGATTCGGATGCTTCACTTCAGGTTAACTGTATCCCTTGGACCTTCTTATTGACGAAAAAACACAGAAATTGCATCCGTATTTAATACAAGTGGCACAATAGCGACTTAAGTACAGGAGGAGTGACACTCTAACTTTCTATGATTTGAGCCTTTCCTGTGAGTCCAGTTTTAGATTCCGATGTTTCACTTCAGGTTTACTGTATCCCTTGGACCTTGTTATTGACTATGAATCACAGGAATTGCATCCGAATTTAATACAAATGGCAGAATGCCGATTTAAGTACAAGAGGACTGACACTCCCACTTTCTATGATTTGAACCTCTCCTGTGAGTCCAGTATTAGATTCCGATGCTTCACTTTAGGTTTACTGTATACCTTGCACCTCCGTATTGACGATTAAACACAGAAATTGCATCGGAATTAAATTTAAAAGGCACAATGCCGACTTAAGTACAAGAGTACTTACACTCTAACTTTCTATGATTGGAACCTCTCCTGTGAGTCCAGTTTTAGATTCCGATGCTTCACTTCACGTTTACTGTATCCCTTGGACCTTCTTATTGGCGATGAAACACAGAAATTGCATCCGCATTAAATACAAATGGCACAATGCCGACTTAAGTACAAGAGGACTGACACTCTCACTTTCTATAATTTGAACCTCTTCTGTGAGTTCAGTTTTAGATTCCCATGATTCACTTCAGGTGTACTGTATACCTTGCACCTTCTTATTGACGATGAAACACAGAGTTTGCATCCGAATGTAATACAAAAGGCACAATGCCGACTTAAGTACAAGAGGACTGACACTCTAACTTTTTATGATTTGAACCTCACCTGTGAGTCCAGTTTTAGATTCCGATGCTTCACTTCATGTTTACTGCATTCCTTGGACCTTCTTGTTGACGATGAAACACAGAAATTGCATCCGAATTTAATACAAAAGGAACATTTCCAACTGAAGAACAAGAGGACTGACACTCTCACTTTCTATGATTTGAATCTCTCCTGTGAGTTCTGTTTCAGATTCCGATGCTTCACTTCAGGTTTACTGTATACCTTGCACCTTCTTATTGACGATGAAACACAGAAATTGCATCCGAATTTAATACAAAATGCACAATGCCGTCTTAAGTAAAAGATGACTGACACTCTATTATTCTATGATTTGAACCTCTCCTGTGAGTCCAGTTTTAGATTCCGATGCTTCATTTCAGGTTTACTGTATACCTTGCTCCCTCTTACTGACGATAAAACACAGAAATTGCATCGGAATTAAATTCAAAAGGCACAATGCCGACTTAATTACAAGATGACTGACACTCTCACTTTCTATGATTTGAACCTCTCCTGTGAGTCCAGTTTTAGATTCCGATGCTTCACTTCAGGTTTACTGTATCCCTTGGACCTTCTTATTGACGATGAAACACAGAAATTGGATCCGAATTTAATACAAAATGCACAATGCCGTCTTAAGTAAAAGAGGACTGACACTCTAATATTCTATGATTTGAACCTCTCCTGTGAGTCCAGTTTTAGATTCCGGTGTTTCACATAAGGTTTACTGTATCCCTTGGACCTTCTTATTGACGATGAAACACAGAAATTGCATCCGAATTTAATACAAATGGCACAATGCCGGCTTAAGTACAAGAGGACTGACACTCTCACTTTCTATGATTTGAACCTCTCCTGTGAGTCCAGTTTTAAATTCCGATGCTTCATTTCAGGTTTACTGTATACCTTGCTCCCTCTTATTGACGATGAAACACAGAAATTGCATCGGAATTAAATTCAAAAGGCACAATGCCGACTTAATTACAAGATGACTGACACTCTTACTTTCTATGATTTGAACCTCTCCTGTGAGTCCAGTTTTAGATTCCGATGCTTCACCTAATATTTACTGTATCCCTTGGACCTTCTTATTGACGATGAAACACAGAAATTGCATCCGAATATAATACAAATGGCACAATGCCGACTTAAGTACAAGATGACTGACACTCTCACTTTCTATGATTTGAATCTCTCCTGTGAGTCCAGTTTTAGATTCCGATGCTTCACTTCAGGTATACTGTATACTTTGCACCTTCTTATTGACGATGAAACACAGAAATTGCATCCGAATTTAATACAAAAGGCACAATACCGACTCAAGTACAAGAGGAGTGACACTCTAACCTTCTATGATTTGACCTCTCCTGTTAGGCCAGTTTTAGATTCCGATGCTTCACTTCAGGTTTACTGTATCCCTTGGACCTTCTTATTGACGATGAAACACAGAAATTACATCCGAATTTAATGCAAATGGCACAATGCCGACTTAAGTACAAGAGGAGTGACACTCACACTTTCTATGATTTCAACCTTTCCTGTGGGTCCAGTTTCAGATTACGATGCTTCACTTCAGGTTTACTGTATCCCTTGGACCTTCTTATTGACGATGAAACACAGAAATTGCATCCGAATTTAATACAAAATGCACAATGCCGTCTTAAGTAAAAGCGGACTGACACTCTAATATTCTATGATTTGAACCTCTCCTGTTAGTCCAGTTTTAGATTCCGGTGCTTCACATAAGGTTTACTGTATCCCTTGGACCTTCTTATTGACGATGAAACACAGAAATTGCATCCGAATTTAATACAAATGGCACAATGCCGACTTAAGTACAAGAATACTAACACTCTCACTTTCTGTGATTTGAACCTCTACTGTGAGTCTAGTTTTAGATTCCGATGCTTCACTTCAGGTTTACTGTATCCCTTGGTTCTTCTTATTGACGATGAAACACAGAAATTGCATTCGAATTTAATACAAATGGCATAATGCCGACTTAATTACCAGATGACTGACACTCACACTTTCTATGATTTGAACTTATCCTGTGAGTCCAGTTTTAGATTCCGATGTTTCACTTAAGGTTTACTGTATCCCTTGGACATTCTTATTGACGATGAAACACAGAAATTGCATCCGAATTTAATACAAAAGCATAATACCGACTTAAGTACAAGCGGAGTGACACTCTAACTTTTTTATGATTGGAACCTCTCCTGTGGGTCCAGTTTTAGATTCCGATGCTTCACTTCTGGTTTACTGTATTGCTTGGTCCTTCTTGTTGACGATGAAAGGCAGAAATTGCATCCGAATTTAATACAAAAGGCACAATGGCGACTTAAGTACAAGTGGACTGACACTCTCACATTCTATGATTTGAACCTCTCCTGTGAGTCCAGTTTTAGACCCATGCTTCACATAAGGTTTACTGTATCCCTTGGACCTTCTTATTGACGATGATACACAGAAATTGCATCCGAGTTTAAAACAAATGGCACAATGCCGACTTAAGTACAAGAAGACTGACACTCTCACTTTCTATGATTTGAATCTCTCCTGTGAGTCCAGTTTTAGATTCCGATGCTTCACTTCAGGTATACTGTATACCTTGCACCTTCTTATTGACGATGAAACACAGATATTGCATCGGAATGAAATTCAAAAGGTACAATTCCCACTTAAGTACAGGAGGACTGACACTCTAACTTTCTATGATTGGAACCTCTCCTGAGAGTCCAGTTATAGATTCCGATGCTTCACTTCAGCTTTACTGTATCCCTTGGACCGTCTTACTGACGATTAAACACAGAAATTGCATCCGAATTTAATAAAAAATCAAAATGGCGACTTAAGTGCAACAGGAATGACACTCTCACTCTCTATGATTTGAACCTCTCCTGTGAGTTCAGTTTTAGACTCCCATGATTCACTTCAGGTGTACTATATACCTTGCACCTTCTTATTGACGATGAAACACAGAGTTTGCATCCGAATGTAATACAAAAGAAACAATGCCGACTTAAGTACAAGAGGACTGACACTCTAACATTTTATGATTTGAACCTCTCCTGTGAGTCCAGTTTTAGATTCCGATGCTTCACTTCATGCTTACTGTATCCCTTGAGACCTTCTTATCGGCGATGAAACACAGATATTGCATCCGCATTTAATACAAATGGCACATTGCCGACTTAAGTGCAAGAGCACTGACACTTTCACTTTCTATGATTTGAACCTCTCCTGTGAGTCCAGTTTTAGATTCCGATGCTTCACTTCAGGTTTACTGTATACCTTGCACCTTCTTATTGACGATGAAACACAGAGTTTGCATCTGAATTTCATTCAAAAGGCACAATGCCAACTTAAGTACAAGAGGACTGTCACTCTAACTTTCTATGATTTGAACCTCTCCTGTGAGTCCAGTTATAGATTCCGATGCTTCACTTCAGCTTTACTGTATCCCTTGGACCGTCTTACTGACGATTAAACACAGAAATTGCATCCGAATTTAATAAAAAATCAAAATGGCGACTTAAGTGCAAGAGGAATGACAGTCTCACTCCCTATGATTTGAACCTCTCCTGTGAGTCCAGTTTTAGATTCCGATGCTTCACTTCAGGTTTACTGTATACCTTGCACCTTCTTATTGACGATGAAACACAGAGTTTGCATCTGAATTTAATACAAAAGGCACAATGCCGACTTAAGTACAAGAGGACTGACACTCTAACTTTCTACGATTTGAACCTCTCCTGTGAGTCCAGTTTTAGATTCCGATGCTTCACTTCAGGTTTACTGTATCCCTTCGACCGTCTTATTGACGATGAAACACAGAAATCGCATCCGAATTTAATACAAAAGGCAGAATACCGACTTAAGTACAAGAGGAGTGACACTATACCTATGATTTGAATCTCTCCTGTGAGTACAGTTTTAGATAACGATGCTTCCCTTCAGGTTTACTGTATACCTTGCACCTTCTTATTGACGATGGAACACAGAAATTGCATCCGAATTTAATACAAATGGCACAATGCCGACTAAAGTACAAGAGGACTGACACTCTCACTTTCTATGATTTGAACCTCTCCTGTGAGTCCAGTTTTAGATTCCGATGCTTCACTTCAGGTTTACTGTATCCCTTGGACCTTCTTAATGACGATGAAACACAGAAATTGCATCCGAATTTAATACAAAAGGCAGAATACCGACTTAAGTACAAGAGGAGTGACACTGTATCTATGATTTGAATCTCTCCTGTGAGTCCAGTTTTAGATAACGATGCTTCACTTCAGGTTTACTGTATCCCTTGGACCTTCTTATTGAAGATGAAACACAGAAATTGCATCCGAATTTATTACAGATGGCACAATGCGGACTTAAGTACAAGAGGACCGACACTCTCACTTTCTATGATTTGAACCTCTCCTGTGTGTACAGTTTTAGATTCCGATACTTCACTTCAGGTTTACTGTATCCCTTGGACCTTCTTATTGACGATGAAACACAGAAATTGCATCGGAATTAAATTCAAAAGGCACAATGCCGACTTAAGTGAAAGAGGACTGACACTCTCACTCTCTATGATTTGAACCTCTCCTGTGAGTCCAGTTTTAGATTCCGATGCTTCGCTTAAGGTTTACTGTATCCCTTGGACCATCTTATTGACGATGAAACACAGAAATTGCATCGGAATTAAATTCAAAAGGCACAATGCCGACTTAAGTACAGGAGGACTGACACTCAAACTTTCTATGATTTGAACCTCTCCTGTGATTCCACTTTTAGATTCCGATGCTTCACTTCAGGTTTACTGTATCCCTTGGACCTTCTTGTTGACGATGAACCACAGAGTTTGCATCCGAATTTAATACAAAAGGCACAATTCCGACTTAAGTACAAGAGGACTGACAATCTAACTTTCTATGATTTGAACCTCTCCTGTGAGTCCAGTTTTAGATTCCGATGCTATACTTCTAGTTTACTGTATCTCTTGGACCTTCTTATTGACGATGAAACACAGAAATTGCATCCGAATTTAATACAAACGGCACAATGGCGACTAAAGTACAAGAGGACTGACACTCTTACTTTCTATGATTTGAACCTCTCCTGTGAGCCCAGATTTAGATTCCGGTGCTTCACTTCAGGTTTACTGTATACCTTGCACCTTCTTATTGACGATGAAACACAGAAGTTGCATCGGAATTAAATTCAAAAGGCACCACGCCGACTTAAGTACAAGAGGACTTACACTCTTACTTTCTATGATTCGAGCCTCTCCTGTGAGGTCAGTTTTAGATTCGGATGCTTCACTTCAGGTTAACTGTATCCCTTGGACCTTCTTATTGACGAAAAAACACAGAAATTGCATCCGTACTTAATACAAGTGGCACAATAGCGACTTAAGTACAGGAGGAGTGACACTCTAACTTTCTATGATTTGAGCCTTTCCTGTGAGTCCAGTTTTAGATTCCGATGTTTCACTTCAGGTTTACTGTATCCCTTGGACCTTGTTATTGACTATGAATCACAGGAATTGCATCCGAATTTAATACAAATGGCACAATGCCGATTTAAGTACAAGAGGACTGACACTCCCACTTTCTATGATTTGAACCTCTCCTGTGAGTCCAGTATTAGATTCCGATGCTTCACTTTAGGTTTACTGTATACCTTGCACCTCCGTATTGACGATTAAACACAGAAATTGCATCGGAATTAAATTTAAAAGGCACAATGCCGACTTAAGTACAAGAGGACTGACACTCTAAATTTCTATGATTGGAACCTGTCCTGTGAGTCCAGTTTTAGATTCCGATGCCTCACTTCAGGTTTACTGTATCCCTTGGACCTTCTTATTGACGATGAAACACAGAAATTGCAACCGAATTTAATACAAATGGCACAATGCCGACTTAAGTACAAGAGGACTGACACTCTAACTTTCTATGATTTGTACCTCTCCTGTGAGTCCAGTTATAGATTCCGATGCTTCGCTTCAGCTTTACTGTATCCCTTGGACCGTCTTACTGACGATTAATCACAGAAATTGCATCCGAATTTAATAAAAAATCAAAATGGCGACTTAAGTGCAAGAGGAATGACACTCTCACTCCCTATGATTTGAATCTCTCCTGTGAGTTCAGTTTTAGATTCCCATGATTCACTTCAGGTGTACTATATACCTTGCACCTTCTTATTGACGATGAAACACAGAGTTTGCATCCGAATGTAGTACAAAAGACACAATGCCGACTTAAGTACAAGAGGACTGACACTACAACATTTTATGATTTGAACCTCTCCTGTGAGTCCAGTTTTAGATTCCGATGCTTCACTTCATGCTTACTGTATCCCTTGAGACCTTCTTATCGGCGATGAAACACAGAAATTGCATCCGCATTTAATACAAATGGCACATTGCCGACTTAAGTGCAAGAGCACTGATACTCTAACTTTCTATGATTTGAACCTCTCCTGTGAGTCCAGTTATAGATTCCGATGCTTCACTTCAGCTTTACTGTATCCCTTGGACCGTCTTACTGACGATTAAACACAGAAATTGCATCCGAATTTAATAAAAAATAAAAATGGCGACTTAAGTGCAATAGAAATGACACTCTCACTCCCTATGATTTGAACCTCTCCTGTGAGTCCAGTTTTAGATTCCGATGCTTCACTTCAGGTTTACTGTATACCTTGGACCTTCTTATTGACGATGAAACACAGAGTTTGCATCTGAATTTAATACAAAAGGCACAATGCCGACTGAAGTACAAGAGGACTGACACTCTAACTTTCTACGATTTGAACCTCTCCTGTGAGTCCAGTTTTAGATTCCGATGCTTCACTTCAGGTTTACTGTATCCCTTCGACCGTCTTATTGACGATGAAACACAGAAATCGCATCCGAATTTAATACAAAAGGCAGAATACCGACTTAAGTACAAGAGGAGTGACACTATATCTATGATTTGAATCTCTCCTGTGAGTCCAGTTTTAGATAACGATGCTTCACTTCAGGTTTACTGTATCCCTTGGACCTTCTTATTGAAGATGAAACACAGAAATTGCATCCGAATTTATTACAGATGGCACAATGCGGACTTAAGTACAAGAGGACCGACACTCTCACTTTCTATGATTTGAACCTCTCCTGTGTGTACAGTTTTAGATTACGATACTTCACTTCAGGTTTACTGTATCCCTTGGACCTTCGTATTGACGATGATACACAGAAATTGCATCCGAATTTAATACAAATGGCACAATGCCGACTAAAGTACAAGAGGACTGACACTCTCACTTTCTATGATTTGAACCTCTTCTGTGAGTTCGGTTTTAGATTCCGACTTTCACTTCAGGTTTACTGTATATCTTGCACCTTCTTATTGACGATGAAACATAGATATTGCATCGGAAGTTAATACAAAAGGCACAATGATGACTTAAGTAAAAGAGGACTGACACTCTAACTTTCTATGATTTGAACCTCTCCTGTGAGTCCAGTTTTAGATTCCGATGCTTCACTTCAGGTTTACTGTATCCCTTGGACCTTCTTATTGACGATGAAACACAGAAATTGCATCCGAATTTAATACAAAAGGCAGAATACCGACTTAAGTACAAGAGGAGTGACACTATATCTATGATTTGAATCTCTCCTGTGAGTCCAGTTTTAGATAACGATGCTTCACTTCAGGTTTACTGTATCCCTTGGACCTTCTTATTGAAGATGAAACACAGAAATTGCATCCGAATTTATTACAGATGGCACAATGCGGACTTAAGTACAAGAGGACCGACACTCTCACTTTCTATGATTTGAACCTCTCCTGTGTGTACAGTTTTAGATTACGATACTTCACTTCAGGTTTACTGTATCCCTTGGACCTTCGTATTGACGATGAAACACAGAAATTGCATCGGAATTAAATTCAAAAGGCACAGTGCCGACTTAAGTAAAAGAGGACTGACACTCTCACTCTCTATGATTTGAACCTCTCCTGTGAGTCCAGTTTTAGATTCCGATGCTTCGCTTAAGGTTTACTGTATCCCTTGGACCATCTTATTGACGATGAAACACAGAAATTGCATCGGAATTAAATTCAAAAGGCACAACGCCGGCTTAAGTACAGGAGGACTGACACTCAAACTTTCTATGATTTGAACCTCTCCTGTGATTCCAGTTTTAGATTCCGATGCTTCACTTCAGGTTTACTGTATCCCTTGGACCTTCTTGTTGACGATGAACCACAGAGTTTGCATCCGAATTTAATACAAAAGGCACAATTCCGACTTAAGTACAAGAGGACTGACAATCTAACTTTCTATGATTTGAACCTCTCCTGTGAGTCCAGTTTTAGATTCCGATGCTATACTTCTAGTTTACTGTATCTCTTGGACCTTCTTATTGACGATGAAACACAGAAATTGCATCCGAATTTAATACAAACGGCACAATGGCGACTAAAGTACAAGAGGACTGACACTCTTACTTTCTATGATTTGAACCTCTCCTGTGAGCCCAGATTTAGATTCCGGTGCTTCACTTCAGGTTTACTGTATACCTTGCACCTTCTTATTGACGATGAAACACAGAAGTTGCATCGGAATTAAATTCAAAAGGCACCACGCCGACTTAAGTACAAGAGGACTGACACACTTACTTTCTATGATTCGAGCCTCTCCTGTGAGGTCAGTTTTAGATTCGGATGCTTCACTTCAGGTTAACTGTATCCCTTGGACCTTCTTATTGACGAAAAAACACAGAAATTGCATCCGTATTTAATACAAGTGGCACAATAGCGACTTAAGTACAGGAGGAGTGACACTCTAACTTTCTATGATTTGAGCCTTTCCTGTGAGTCCAGTTTTAGATTCCGATGTCTCACTTCAGGTTTACTGTATCCCTTGGACCTTGTTATTGAGAATGAATCACAGGAATTGCATCCGAATTTAATACAAATGGCACAATGCCGATTTAAGTACAAGAGGACTGACACTCCCACTTTCTATGATTTGAACCTCTCCTGTGAGTCCAGTATTAGATTCCGATGCTTCACTTTAGGTTTACTGTATACCTTGCACCTCCGTATTGACGATTAAACACAGAAATTGCATCGGAATTAAATTTAAAAGGCACAATGCCGACTTAAGTACAAGAGTACTGACACTCTAACTTTCTATGATTGGAACCTCTCCTGTGAGTCCAGTTTTAGATTCCGATGCTTCACTTCACGTTTACTGTATCCCTTGGACCTTCTTATTGGCGATGAAACACAGAAATTGCATCCGCATTTAATACAAATGGCACAATGCCGACTTAAGTACAAGAGGACTGACACTCTCACTTTCTATAATTTGAACCTCTTCTGTGAGTTCAGTTTTAGATTCCCATGATTCACTTCAGGTGTACTGTATACCTTGCACCTTCTTATTGACGATGAAACACAGAGTTTGCATCCGAATGTAATACAAAAGGCACAAATCCGACTTAAGTACAAGAGGACTGACACTCTAACTTTTTATGATTTGAACCTCACCTGTGAGTCCAGTTTTAGATTCCGATGCTTCACTTCATGTTTACTGCATTCCTTGGACCTTCTTATTGACGATGAAACACAGAAATTGCATCCGAATTTAATACAAAAGGAACATTTCCAACTTAAGAACAAGAGGACTGACACTCTCACTTTCTATGATTTGAATCTCTCCTGTGAGTTCTGTTTTAGATTCCGATGCTTCACTTCAGGTTTACTGTATACCTTGCACCTTCTTATTGACGATGAAACACAGAAATTGCATCCGAATTTAATACAAAATGCACAATGCCGACTTAAGTAAAAGAAGACTGACACTCTAATATTCTATGATTTGAACCTCTCCTGTGAGTCCAGTTTTAGATTCCGATGCTTCATTTCAGGTTTACTGTATACCTTGCTCCCTCTTACTGACGATAAAACACAGAAATTGCATCGGAATTAAATTCAAAAGGCACAATGCCGACTTAATTACAAGATGACTGACACTCTCACTTTCTATGATTTGAACCTCTCCTGTGAGTCCAGTTTTAGATTCCGATGCTTCACTTCAGGTTTACTGTATCCCTTGGACCTTCTTATTGACGATGAAACACAGAAATTGGATCCGAATTTAATACAAAATGCACAATGCCGTCTTAAGTAAAAGAGGACTGACACTCTAATATTCTATGATTTGAACCTCTCCTGTGAGTCCAGTTTTAGATTCCGGTGTTTCACATAAGGTTTACTGTATCCCTTAGACCTTTTTATTGACGATGAAACACAGAAATTGCATCCGAATTTAATACAAATGGCACAATGCCGGCTTAAGTACAAGAGGACTGACACTCTCACTTTCTATGATTTGAACCTCTCCTGTGAGTCCAGTTTTAAATTCCGATGCTTCATTTCAGGTTTACTGTATACCTTGCTCCCTCTTATTGACGATGAAACACAGAAATTGCATCGGAATTAAATTCAAAAGGCACAATGCCGACTTAATTACAAGATGACTGACACTCTCACTTTCTATGATTTGAACCTCTCCTGTGAGTCCAGTTTTAGATTCCGATGCTTCACCTAATATTTACTGTATCCCTTGGACCTTCTTATTGACGATGCAACACAGAAATTGCATCCGAATATAATACAAATGGCACAATGCCGACTTAAGTACAAGATGACTGACACTCTCACTTTCTATGATTTGAATCTCTCCTGTGAGTCCAGTTTTAGATTCCGATGCTTCACTTCAGGTATACTGTATACTTTGCACCTTCTTATTGACGATGAAACACAGAAATTGCATCCGAATTTAATACAAAAGGCACAATACCGACTCAAGTACAAGAGGAGTGACACTCTAACCTTCTATGATTTGACCTCTCCTGTTAGGCCAGTTTTAGATTCCGATGCTTCACTTCAGGTTTACTGTATCCCTTGGACCTTCTTATTGACGATGAAACACAGAAATTACATCCGAATTTAATGCAAATGGCACAATGCCGACTTAAGTACAAGAGGAGTGACACTCACACTTTCTATGATTTGAACCTTTCCTGTGGGTCCAGTTTCAGATTACGATGCTTCACATCAGGTTTACTGTATCCCTTGGACCTTCTTATTGACGATGAAACACAGAAATTGCATCCGAATTTAATACAAAATGCACAATGCCGTCTTAAGTAAAAGCGGACTGACACTCTAATATTCTATGATTTGAACCTCTCCTGTTAGTCCAGTTTTAGATTCCGGTGCTTCACATAAGGTTTACTGTATCCCTTGGACCTTCTTATTGACGATGAAACACAGAAATTGCATCCGAATTTAATACAAATGGCTCAATGCCGACTTAAGTACAAGAATATTAACACTCTCACTTTCTATGATTTGAACCTCTACTGTGAGTCTAGTTTTAGATTCCGATGCTTCACTTCAGGTTTACTGTATCCCTTGGTTCTTCTTATTGACGATGAAACACAGAAATTGCATTCGAATTTAATACAAATGGCATAATGCCGACTTAATTACCAGATGACTGACACTCTCACTTTCTATGATTTGAACCTATCCTGTGAGTCCAGTTTTAGATTCCGATGTTTCACTTAAGGTTTACTGTATCCCTTGGACATTCTTATTGACGATGAAACACAGAAATTGCATCCGAATTTAAAACAAAAGCATAATACCGACTTAAGTACAAGCGGAGTGACACTCTAACTTTTTTATGATTGGAACCTCTCCTGTGGGTCCAGTTTTAGATTCCGATGCTTCACTTCTGGTTTACTGTATCGCTTGGTCCTTCTTGTTGACGATGAAAGGCAGAAATTGCATCCGAATTTAATACAAAAGGCACAATGGCGACTTAAGTACAAGTGGACTGACACTCTCACATTCTATGATTTGAACCTCTCCTGTGAGTCCAGTTTTAGACCCATGCTTCACATAAGGTTTACTGTATCCCTTGGACCTTCTTATTGACGATGAAACACAGAAATTGCATCCGAGTTTAAAACAAATGGCACAATGCCGACTTAAGTACAAGAAGACTGACACTCTCACTTTCTATGATTTGAATCTCTCCTGTGAGTCCAGTTTTAGATTCCGATGCTTCACTTCAGGTATACTGTATACCTTGCACCTTCTTATTGACGATGAAACACAGATATTGCATCGGAATGAAATTCAAAAGGTACAATTCCCACTTAAGTACAGGAGGACTGACACTCTAACTTTCTATGATTGGAACCTCTCCTGAGAGTCCAGTTATAGATTCCGATGCTTCACGTCAGCTTTACTGTATCCCTTGGACCGTCTTACTGACGATTAAACACAGAAATTGCATCCGAATTTAATAAAAAATCAAAATGGCGACTTAAGTGCAACAGGAATGACACTCTCACTCTCTATGATTTGAACCTCTCCTGTGAGTTCAGTTTTAGATTCCCATGATTCACTTCAGGTGTACTATATACCTTGCACCTTCTTATTGACGATGAAACACAGAGTTTGCATCCGAATGTAATACAAAAGACACAATGCCGACTTAAGTACAAGAGGACTGACACTCTAACATTTTATGATTTGAACCTCTCCTGTGAGTCCAGTTTTAGATTCCGATGCTTCACTTCATGCTTACTGTAACCCTTGAGACCTTCTTATCGGCGATGAAACACAGAAATTGCATCCGCATTTAATACAAATGGCACATTGCTGACTTAAGTGCAAGAGCACTGACACTTTCACTTTCTATGATTTGAACCTCTCCTGTGAGTCCAGTTTTAGATTCCGATGCTTCACTTCAGGTTTACTGTATACCTTGCACCTTCTTATTGACGATGAAACACAGAGTTTGCATCTGAATTTCATTCAAAAGGCACAATGCCAACTTAAGTACAAGAGGACTGACACTCTAACTTTCTATGATTTGAACCTCTCCTGTGAGTCCAGTTACAGATTCCGATGCTTCACTTCAGCTTTACTGTATCCCTTGGACCGTCTTACTGACGATTAAACACAGAAATTGCATCCGAATTTAATAAAAAATCAAAATTACGACTTAAGTGCAAGAGGAATGACAGTCTCACTCCCTATGATTTGAAACTCTCCTGTGAGTCCTGTTTTAGATACCGATGCTTCACTTCAGGTTTACTGTATACCTTGCACCTTCTTATTGACGATGAAACACAGAGTTTGCATCTGAATTTAATACAAAAGGCACAATGCCGACTTAAGTACAAGAGGACTGACACTCTAACTTTCTACGATTTGAACCTCTCCTGTGAGTCCAGTTTTAGATTCCGATGCTTCACTTCAGGTTTACTGTATCCCTTCGACCGTCTTATTGACGATGAAACACAGAAATCGCATCCGAATTTAATACAAAAGGCAGAATACCGACTTAAGTACAAGAGGAGTGACACTATATCTATGATTTGAATCTCTCCTGTGAGTACAGTTTTAGATAACGATGCTTCACTTCAGGTTTACTGTATACCTTGCACCTACTTATTGACGATGGAACACAGAAATTGCATCCGAATTTAATACAAATGGCACAATGCCGACTAAAGTACAAGAGGACTGACACTCTCACTTTCTATGATTTGAACCTCTCCTGTGAGTCCAGTTTTTGATTCCGATGCTTCACTTCAGGTTTACTGTATCCCTTGGACCTTCTTATTGACGATGAAAGACAGAAATTGCATCCGAATTTAATACAAAAGGCAGAATACCGACTTAAGTACAAGAGGAGTGACACTGTATCTATGATTTGAATCTCTCCTGTGAGTCCAGTTTTAGATAACGATGCTTCACTTCAGGTTTACTGTATCCCTTGGACCTTCTTATTGAAGATGAAACACAGAAATTGCATCCGAATTTATTACAGATGGCACAATGCGGACTTAAGTACAAGAGGACCGACACTCTCACTTTCTATGATTTGAACCTCTCCTGTGTGTACAGTTTTAGATTCCGATACTTTACTTCAGGTTTACAGTATCCCTTGGACCTTCGTATTGACGATGAAACACAGAAATTGCATCGGAATTAAATTCAAAAGGCACAATGCCGACTTAAGTGAAAGAGGACTGACACTCTCACTCTCTATGATTTGAACCTCTCCTGTGAGTCCAGTTTTAGATTCCGATGCTTCGCTTAAAGTTTACTGTATCCCTTGGACCATCTTATTGACGATGAAACACAGAAATTGCATCGGAATTAAATTCAAAAGGCACAATGCCGACTTAAGTACAGGAGGACTGACACTCAAACTTTCTATGATTTGAACCTCTCCTGTGATTCCAGTTTTAGATTCCGATGCTTCACTTCAGGTTTACTGTATCCCTTGGACCTTCTTGTTGACGATGAACCACAGAGTTTGCATTCGAATTTAATACAAAAGGCACAATTCCGACTTAAGTACAAGAGGACTGACAATCTAACTTTCTATGATTTGAACCTCTCCTGGGAGTCCAGTTTTAGATTCCGATGCTATACTTCTAGTTTACTGTATCTCTTGGACCTTCTTATTGACGATGAAACACAGAAATTGCATCCGAATTTAATACAAACGGCACAATGGCGACTAAAGTACAAGAGGACTGACACTCTTACTTTCTATGATTTGAACCTCTCCTGTGAGCCCAGATTTAGATTCCGGTGCTTCACTTCAGGTTTACTGTATACCTTGCACCTTCTTATTGACGATGAAACACAGAAGTTGCATCGGAATTAAATTCAAAAGGCACCACGCCGACTTAAGTACAAGAGGACTTACACTCTTACTTTCTATGATTCGAGCCTCTCCTGTGAGGTCAGTTTTAGATTCGGATGCTTCACTTCAGGTTAACTGTATCCCTTGGACCTTCTTATTGACGAAAAAACACAGAAATTGCATCCGTACTTAATACAAGTGGCACAATAGCGACTTAAGTACAGGAGGAGTGACACTCTAACTTTCTATGATTTGAGCCTTTCCTGTGAGTCCAGTTTTAGATTCCGATGTTTCACTTCTGGTTTACTGTATCCCTTGGACCTTGTTATTGACTATGAATCACAGGAATTGCATCCGAATTTAATACAAATGGCACAATGCCGATTTAAGTACAAGAGGACTGACACTCCCACTTTCTATGATTTGAACCTCTCCTGTGAGTCCAGTATTAGATTCCGATGCTTCACTTTAGGTTTACTGTATACCTTGCCCCTCCGTATTGACGATTAAACACAGAAATTGCATCGGAATTAAATTTAAAAGGCACAATGCCGACTTAAGTACAAGAGGACTGACACTCTAAATTTCTATGATTGGAACCTGTCCTGTGAGTCCAGTTTTAGATTCCGATGCCTCACTTCAGGTTTACTGTATCCCTTGGACCTTCTTATTGACGATGAAACACAGAAATTGCAACCGAATTTAATACAAATGGCACAATGCCGACTTAAGTACAAGAGGACTGACACTATCACTTTCTATGATTTGAACCTCTCCAGTGAGTCCAGTTTTAGATTCGGATGCTTCACTTCATGCTTACTGTATCCCTTGAGACCTTCTTATCGGCGATGAAACACAGAAATTGCATCCGCATTTAGTACAAATGGCACATTGCCGACTTAAGTGCAAGAGCACTGACACTTTCACTTTCTATGATTTGAACCTCTCCTGTGAGTTCAGTTTTAGATTCCGATGCTTCACTTCAGGGTTACTGTATACCTTGCACCTTCTTATTGACGATGAAACACAGAGTTTGCATCTGAATTAAATTCAAAAGGCACAATGCCAACTTAAGTACAAGAGGACTGACACTCTAACTTTCTATGATTTGAACCTCTCCTGTGAGTCCAGTTATAGATTCCGATGCTTCACTTCAGCTTTACTGTATCCCTTGGACCGTCTTACTGACGATTAAACACAGAAATTGCATCCGAATTTAATAAAAAATCAAAATGGCGACTTAAGTGCAAGAGGAATGACACTCTCACTCCCTATGATTTGAACCTCTCCTGTGAGTCCAGTTTTAGATTCCGATGCTTCACTTCAGGTTTACTGTATACCTTGCACCTTCTTATTGACGATGAAACACAGAGTTTGCATCTGAATTTAATACAAAAGGCACAATGCCGACTTAAGTACAAGAGGACTGACACTCTAACTTTCTACGATTTGACCCTCTCCTGTGAGTCCAGTTTTAGATTCCGATGCTTCACTTCCGGTTTACTGTATCCCTTGGACCGTCTTATTGACGATGAAACACAGAAATTGCATCCGAATTTAATACAAAAATCACAATTTCGACTTAAGTGGAAGAGGACTGACACTCTCACGCCCTATGATTTGAACCTCTCCTGTGAGTCCAGTTTTAGATTCCGATGCTTCACTTCAGGTTTACTGTATACCTTGCACCTTCTTATTGACGATGGAACACAGAAATTGCACCCGAATTTAATACAAAAGGCACAATACCGACTCAAGTACAAGAGGAGTGACACTCTCACTTTCTGTGATTTGAACCTCTCCTGTGAGTCCAGTTTTAGGTTCCGATTCTTCAGGTTTACTGTATACCTTGCACCTTCTTATTGACGATGAAACACAGAAATTGCATCCGAATTTAATACAAAAGGCACAATGCCGACTTAAGTACAAGAGGACTGACATTCTAACTTCTATGATTTGAACCTCTCCTGTGAGCCCAGTTTTAGATTCCGATGCTTCACTTCAGGTTTACTGTATCCCTTTGACCTTCTTATTAACGATGAAACACAGAGTTTGCATCCGAATTTAATACAAAAGGCACAATACCGATTCAAGTACAAGAGGAGTGACACTCTAACTTTCTATGATTTGACCTCTCCTGTGAGTCCAGTTTTAGATTCCGATGATTCACTTCAGGTTTACTGTATCCCTTGGACCTTCTTATTGACGATGAAACACAGATATTGCATCCGAATTTAATACAATTGGAACAATGCCGACTAAAGTACAAGAGGACTGACACTCACACTTTCTATGGTTTGAACCTTTCCTGTGAGTCCAGTTTTAGATTCAGATGCTTCACTTCAGGTTACTGTATCTCTTGGACCTTCTTATTGACGATGAAACACAGAAATTGCATCCGAATTTAATACAAATGGCATAATGCCGACTTAATTACAAGATGACAGACACTCTCACTTTCTATGATTTGAACCTATCCTGTGAGTCCAGTTTTGGATTCCGATGTTTCACTTAAGGTTTACTGTATCTTTTGGACCTTCTTATTGACGATGAAACACAGAAATTGCATCCGAATTTAATGCAAAAGGCACAATTACGACTTAAGTACAAGACGACTGACACTCTCACTTTCTATAATTTGAACATCTCCTGTGAGTCCAGTTTTAGATTCCGATGCTTCATTTCAGGTTTACTGTATACCTTGCTCCCTCTTGTTGACGATGAAACACAGAAATTGCATCGGAATTAAATTCAAAAGGCACAATGCCGACTTAATCACAAGATGACTGTCACTCTCACTTTCTATGATTTGAACCTCTCCTGTGAGTCCAATTTTAGATTCCGATGCTTCACTTCAGGTTTACTGTATCGCTTGGTCCTTCTTGTTGACGATGAAAGACAGAAATTGCATCCGAATATAATACAAAAGGCACAATGGCGACTTAAGTACAAGTAGACTGACACTCTCACGTTCTATGATTTGAACCTCTCCTGTGAGTCCAGTTTTAGATTCCGATGCTTCACGTCAGGTTTACTGTATACCTTGCACCTTCTTATTGACGATGAAACACAGAAATTGCATCGGAATTAAATTCAAAACGCACAAAGCCGACTTAATTACAAGATGACTGACACTCTCACTTTCTATGATTTGAACCTCTCCTGTGAGTCCAGTTTTAGTTTCCGATGCTTCACTTCAGGTTTACTGTATCCCTTGGACCTTCTTAGTGACGATGAAACACAGAAATTGCATCCGAATTTAATACAAAATGCACAATGCCGTCTTAAGTGAAAGAGATCTGACACTCTAATATTCTATGATTTGAACCTCTCCCGTGAGCCCAGTTTTAGATTCCGATGCTTCACATAAGGCTTACTGTATCCCTTGGACCTTCTTATTGACGATGAAACACAGAAATTGCATCGGAATTTAATACAAAAGGCACAATACCGACTTAAGTACAAGCGGAGTGACACTTTAACTTTCTATTATTTGAATCACTCCTGTGAGTCCAGTTTTAGATTTCGATGCCTCACTTCAGGTTTACTGGATCCCTTGGACCTTCTTATTGACAATGAAACACAGAAATTGTAACCGAATTTAATACAAATGACACAATGCCGACTTAAGTACAAGAGGACTGACACTCTCACTTTCTTTGATTTGAACCTCTTCTGTGAGTCGAGTTTTAGATTCCGTTGCTTCACTTCATGTTTACTGTATCCCTTGAGACGTTCTTATCGGCGATGAAACACAGAAATTGCTTCCGCATTTAATACAAATGGCACATTGCCGACTTAAGTACAAGTTCAGACACTCTCACTTCCTATGATTTGAACCTGTCCTGTGAGTTCAGTTTTAGATTCCGATGCTTCACTTCAGGTTTACTGTATACCTTGCACCTTCTTATTGACGATGAAACCCAGAAATTGCACCGCAATTAAATTCAAAAGGCACAATGCCGACTTAAGTACAAGACGACTGACACTCTAGCTTTCTATGACTTGAACCTCTCCTGTGAATCCAATTTTAGATTCCAATGCTTCACTTCATGTTTACTGTACCTCTTGGACCTTCTTATTGACGATGAAGCGCAGAAATTGCATCCGAATATAATACCATAGGCACAATACCGACTTAAGTACAAAAGGAGTGACACTCTAACTTTCTATGATTTGACCTCTCCTGTGAGTCCAGTTTTAGATTCCGATGCTTCACTTCAGGTTTACTGTATCCCTAGGACCTTCTTATTGACGATGAAACACAGAAATTGCATCCGAATTTAATACAAATGGCACAATGCCGACTTAAGTACAAGAGGACTGACACTCTCACTTTCTATGATTTGAACCTCTCCTTTGAGTCCAGTTTTAGATTCCGATTCTTCAGGTTTACTGTATACCTTACACCTTCTTATTGACGATGAAACACAGAAATTGCATCCGAATTTAATACAAAAGGCACAATGCCGACTTAAGTACAAGAGGACTGACATTCTAACTTTCTATGATTTGAACCTCTCCTGTGAGCCCAGTTTTAGATTACGATGCTTCACTTCAGGTTTACTGTATCCCTTGGACCTTCTTATTGAAGATGAAACACAGAGTTTGCATCCGAATTTAATACAAAAGGCACAATACCGACTCAAGTACAAGAGGAGTGACACTCTAACCTTCTATGATTTGACCTCTCCTGTGAGTCCAGTTTTAGATTCCGATGCTTCACTTCAGGTTTACTGTATCCCTTGGACCTTCTTATTGACGATGAAACACAGAAATTGGATCCGAATTTAATACAAATGGCACAATGGCGACTTAAGTACAAGAGGACTGAGACTCTCACTTTCTTTGATTTGAACCTCTACTGTGAGTCTAGTTTTAGATTCCGATGCTTCACTTCAGGTTTACTGTATCCCTTGGTTCTTCTTATTGACGATGAAACACAGAGTTTGCATCTGAATTTAATACAAAAGGCACAATGCCGACTTAAGTACAAGAGGACTGACACTCTAAGTTTCTATGATTTGAACCTCTCCTGTGAGTAACGTTTTAGATTCCGATGCTTCACTTCAGGTTTACTGTATACCTTGCACCTTCTTATTGACGATGAAACACAGAAATTGCATCCGAATTTAATACAAAAGGCACAATGCCGACTTAAGTACAAGAGGACTGACACTCTCACATTCTATGATTTGAACCTCTACTGTGAGTTCAGTTTAGAATCTGATGCTTCACTTCAGGTTTACTGTATCACTTGGTCCTTCTTATTGTCGATGAAACACAGAGTTTGCATCCGACTTTAATACAAAAGGCACAATGCCGACCTTAGTGCAAGAGGACTGACACTGTAATTTTCTATTATTTGAACCTCTCCTGTGAGTCTAGTTTTAGATTCCCATGCTTCACTTCAGGTTTACTGTATCCCTTGGAACTTGTTATTGACTATGAACCACAGGAATTTCATCCGAATTTAATACAAATGGCACAATGCCGACTTAGGTACAAGAGGACTGACACTCTAACTTTCTGAAAATTGAACCTCTCCTGTGAGTCCAGTTTTAGACTCCCATGCTTCACTTCAGTTTTACTATTTCCCTTGGACTATCTTATTGACGATGAAACACAGAAATTGCATCCAAATTTAATACAAAAGACACAATGCCGATTTAAGTACAAGAGGACTGACACACCAACTTTCTATGATTTGAACGTCTCTTGTGAGTATAGTTTTAGATTCCGATGCTTCACTTCAGGTTTACTGTATACCTTGCACCTTCTTATTGACGATGAAACACAGAAATCGCTTCCGAATTAAATACAAAAGGCACAATGCCGACTTAAGTACAAGAGGACTGACACTCTCACTTTCTATGATTTGAACCTCTCCTGTGAGTCCAGTTTTAGATTCCGATGCTTCACATAAGGTTTACTGTATCCCTTGGACCTTCTTATTGACGATGAAACACAGAAATTGCATCCGAATTTAATACAAAAGGCACAATACCGACTTAAGTACAGGCGGAGTGACACTCTAACTTTCTATGATTTTTATCTCTCCTGTGGGTCCAGTTTTAGATTCCGATGCTTCATTTCAGGTTTACTGTATCTCTTGGACCTTCTTATTGACGATGAAACACAGAAATTGCATCCGAATTTAATACAAATGGCACAATGCCGACTTAAGTACAAGAGGACTGACACTCTCACTTTCTATAATTTGAACTTCTCCTGTGAGTCCAGTTTTAGATTCCGATGCTTCACTTCATGTTTACTGTATCCCTTGAGACCTTCTTATCGGCAATGAAACACAGAAATTGCATCCGAATTTAATACAAAAATCACAATGGCGACTTAAGTGCAAGAGGACTGACACTCTCACTCCCTATGATTTGAACCTCTCCTGTGAGTCCAGTTTTAGATTCCGATGCTTCACTTCAGGTTTGCTGTATACCTTGCACCTTCTTAGTGACGATGAAACACAGAAATTGCACCGGATTTAAATTCAAAAGGCACAATGCCGACTTAAGTACAAGACGACTGACACTCTAACTTTCTATGATTTGAACCTCTCCTGTGAGGCCAGTTTTAGATTCCGATGCTTCACTTCATGTTTACTGTATCTCTTGGACCGTCTTATTGACGATGAAATGCAGAAATTGCATCCATATTTAATACAAAAGGCACAATACCGACTTAAGTACAAGCGGAGTGACACTCTAACTTTCTATGATTTGAACCTCTCCTGTGAGCTCAGTTTTAGATTCCGATGCTTCACTTCAGGTTTACTGTATCCCTTGGACCTTCTTATTGACGATGAAACACAGAGTTTGCATCCGAATTTAATACAAAAGGCACAATTCCGACTCAAGTACAAGAGGAGTGACATTCTAACTTTCTATGATTTGACCTCTCCTGTGAGTCCAATTTTAGATTCCGATGATTCACTTCAGGTTTACTGTATCCCTGGGACCTTCTTACTGACAATGAAACACAGAAATTGCATCCGAATTTAATACAAATGGCACAATGCCGACTTAAGTACAAGAGGACTGACACTCACACTTTCTATGGTTTGAACCTTTCCTGTGAGTCCAGTTTTAGATTCAGATGCTTCACTTCAGGTTTACTGTATCTCTTGGACCTTCTTATTGATGATGAAATACAGAAATTGCATCCGAATTTAATACAAAAGGCACAATACCGACTTAAGTACAAGCGGAGTGACACTCTAACTTTCTATGATTTGAACCTCTCCTGTGAGTCCAGTTTTAGAGTCCGATGCTTCACTTCAGGTTTACTGTATCGCTTGGTCCTCCTTGTTGACGATGAAAGACAGAAATTGCATTCGAATTTAATACAAAAGGCACAATGGCGACATAAGTACAAGTGGACTGACACTCTCACATTCTATGATTTGAACCTCTCCTGTGAGTCCAGTTTTCGATTCCGATGCTTCACTTCAGGTTTACTGTATACCTTGCACCTTCTTATTGTCGATGAAACACAGAGTTTGCATCCGACTTTAATACAAAAGGCACAATGCCGACTTAAGTGCAAGAGGACTGACATTGTAAATTTCTATGATTTGAACCTCTCCTGTGAGTCTAGTTTTAGATTCCGATGCTTAACTTCAGGTTTACTGTATCCCTTGGAACTGGTTATTGACTATGAACCACAGGAATTGCATCCGAATTTAATACAAATGGCACAATGCCGACTTAGGTACAAGAGGACTGACACTCTCACTTTCTATGATTTGAACC
Organism: Schistocerca americana; assembly: GCF_021461395.2. Taxonomy (NCBI): domain Eukaryota; kingdom Metazoa; phylum Arthropoda; class Insecta; order Orthoptera; family Acrididae; genus Schistocerca; species Schistocerca americana. The sequence continues at coordinate 8,671,211 of NC_060128.1, read as the reverse complement.
TCTCCAGTGAGTACAGTTTTAGATTCCAATGCTTCACTTCAGGTTTACTATATCCCTTGAACCTTCGTATTGACGATGAAACACAGATTTTGCATCCGAATGTAACAAAAAAGGGGCAATGCCGACTTAAGTACAAGAGGACTGACACTCTAACTTTCTAAGAATTTAACCTCTCCTGTGAGTCCAGTTTTAGACTCCCATGCTTCACTTCAGGTTTACTATATCCCTTGGACAATCTTATTGACGATGAAACACAGAAATTGCATCCAAATTTAATACAAAAGACACAATGCCGACTTAAGTACAAGAGGACTGACACACTAACTTTCTTTGATTTGAACGTCTCTTGTGAGTATAGTTTTAGATTCGGATGCTTCACTTCAGGTTTACTGTATACCTTGCACCTTCTTATTGACGATGAAACACAGAAATTGCATCCGAATTTAATACAAATGGCACAAGGCTGGCTTAAGTACAAGAGGACTGACACTCTCACTTTCTATGATTGGAACCTCTCCTCTGAGTCCAGTTTTAAATTCCGATGCCTCACTTCAGGTTTACTGTATCCCTTGGACCGTCTTATTGACGATGAAACACTGAAATTGCATCCGAATTTAATACAAAAATCACAATGGCGACTTAAGTGCAAGAGGACTGACACTCTCACTCCCTATGATTTGAACCTCTCCTGTGAGTCCAGTTTCAGATTCCGATGCTTCACTTCAGGTTTACTGTATACCTTGCACCTTCTTATTGACGATGAAACACAGAAATTGCACCGGAATTAAATTCAAAAGGCACAATGCCGACTTAAGTACATGACGACTGACACTCTAACTTTCTATGATTTGAACCTCTCCTGTGAGGCCAGTTTTAGATTCCGATGCTTCACTTCATGTTTACTGTATTTTTTGGACCTTCTTATTGACGATGAAACACAGAAATTGCATCCGAATTTAATACAAATGGCACAGTGCCGACTTAAGTACAAGAGGACTGACACTCTCACTTTCTATGATTTGAACCTCTCCTGTGAGTCCAGTTTTAGATTCCGATTCTTCAGGTTTACTGTATACCTTGCACCTTCTTATTGACGATGAATCAAAGAAATTGCATCCGAATTTAATACAAAAGGCACTATGCCGACTTAAGTACAAGAGGACTGACATTCTAATTTTCTATGATTTGAACATCTCCTGTGAGCCAGTTTTAGATTCCGATGCCTCACTTCTCATTTACTGTATCCCTTGGACCTTCTTTTTGACGATGAAACACAGAAATTGCTTCCGAATTTAATACAAATGGCACAATGCCGACTTATGTACAAGAGGACTGACACTCACACTTCCTATGGTTTGAACCTTTCTTGTGAGTCCGGTTTTAGATTCAGATGCTTCACTTCAGGTTTACTGTATCTCTTGGACCTTCTTATTGACGATGAAACACAGAAATTGCATCCGAACTTAATACAAATGGCATAAAGCCGACTTAATTACAAGCGGAGTGACACTCTAACTTTCTATGATTTGAACCTCTCCTGTGAGTCCAGTTTTAGATTCCGATGTTTCACTTCAGGTTTACTGTATCGCTTGGTCCTTCTTGTTGACGATGAAAGACAGAAAGTGCATCCGAATTTAATACAAAAGGCACAATGGCGACTTAAGTACAAGTGGACTGACCCTCTCACATTCTATGATTTGAACCTCTCCTGTGAGTCCAGTTTTAGATTCCGATGCTTCACTTCAGGTTTACTGTATACCTTGCACCTTCTTATTGAAGATGAAACACAGAAATTGCATCGGAATTAAATTCAAAAGGCACAATGCCGACTTAAGTACAAGAGGACTGACACTCTAACTCTCTATGATTGGAACCACTCCTGTGAGTCCAGATTTATATTCCGATGCTTCACTACAGGTTTACTGTATCCCCAGGACCTTTTTTTGACGATGAAACACAGAAATTGCATCCGAATTTAATACAAAAGGCACAATGCCGACTTAAGTACAAGAGGACTGAACCTCTCACTTTCTATAATTTGAACATCTCCTGTGAGTCCAGTTTTAGATTCCGATGCTTCACCTCAGGTTTACTGTATACCTTGCACCTTCTTATTGTCGATGAAACACAGAGTTTGCATCCGACTTTAATACAAAAGGCACAATGCCGACTTAAGTGCAAGAGGACTGACACTGTAAATTTCTATGATTTGAACCTCTCCTGTGAGCCTAGTTTTAGATTCCGATGCTTCACTTCAGGTTTACTGTATCCCTTGGACCTTCTTATTGACGATGAAACACAGAAATTGCATCCGAAATTAATACAAATATTACATTGCCGACTTAAGTACAAGAGGACTGACACTCTCACTTTCTATGATTTGAACCTCTCCTGTGAGTCCAGTTTTAGATTCCGAGGCTACACTTCAGGTTTACTGTATCCCTTGGGCCTTCTAATTGACGATGAAACACAGAAATTGAATCGCAATTAAATTGAAAAGGCATAATGCCGACTTAAGTGAAAGAGGACTGACACTCTAACATTCTATGTTTTGAACCTCTCCTGTGAGTCCAGTTTTAGATTCTGATGCCTCACATCAGGTTTACTGTATCCCTTGGACCTTCTTATTGACGATGAAACACAGAAATTGCATCCGAATTTAATACAAAAGGCACAATACCGACTTAAGTACAAGCGGAGTTACACTCTAACTTTCTATGATTTGAATCTCTCCTGTGGGTCCAGTTTTAGATTCCGATGCTTCACTTCAGGTTTACTGTATCCCTTGGACCTTCTTATTGACGATGAAACACAGAAATTGCATCCGAATTTAATACAAATGGCGCAAGGCTGGCTTAAGTACAAGAGGACTGACACTCTCACTTTCTATGATTGGAACCTCTCCTCTGAGTCCAGTTTTAAATTCCGATGCCTCACTTCAGGTTTACTGTATACCTTGGACCGTCTTATTGACGATGTAACACTGAAATTGCATCCGAATTTAATACAAAAATCACAATGGCGACTTAAGTGCAAGAGGACTGACACTCTCACTCCCTATGATTTGAACCTCTCCTGTGAGTCCAGTTTTAGATTCCGATGCTTCACTTCAGGTTTACTGTATACCTTGCACCTTCTTATTGACGATGAAACACAGAAATTGCACCGGAATTAAATTCAAAAGGCACAATGCCGACTTAAGTACCACACGACTGACACTCTAACTTTCTATGATTTGAACCTCTCCTGTGAGGCCAGTTTTAGATTCCGATGCTTCACTTCATGTTTACTGTATTTTTTGGACCTTCTTTTTGACGATGAAACACAGAAATTGCATCCGAATTTAATACAAATGGCACAATTCCGACTTAAGTACAAGAGGACTGACACTCTCACTTTCTATGATTTGAACCTCTCCTGTGAGTCCAGTTTTAGATTCCGATTCTTCAGGTTTACTGTATACCTTGCACCTTCTTATTGACGATGAATCAAAGAAATTGCATCCGAATTTAATACAAAAGGCACTATGCCGACTTAAGTACAAGAGGACTGACATTCTAACTTTCTATGATTTGAACATCTCCTGTGAGCCCAGTTTTAGATTCCGATGCCTCACTTCACATTTACTGCATCCCTTGGACCTTCTTATTGACGATGAAACACAGAAATTGCATCCGAATTTAAAACAAATGGCACAATGCCGACTTATGTACAAGAGGACTGACACTCACACTTTCTATGGTTTGAACCTTTCCTGTGAGTCCAGTTTTAGATTCAGATGCTTCACTTCAGGTTTACTGTATCTCTTGGATCTTTTTATTGACGATGAAACACAGTAATTGCATCCGAATTTAATACAAATGGCACAAAGTCGACATAATTACAAGCGGAGTGACACTCTAACTTTCTATGATTTGAACCTCTCCTGTGAGTCCAGTTTTAGATTCCGATGTTTCACTTCAGGTTTACTGTATCGCTTGGTCCTTCTTGTTGACGATGAAAGACAGAAATTGCATCCGAATTTAATACAAAAGGCACAATGGCGACTTAAGTAAAAGTGGACTGACCCTCTCACATTCTATGATTTGAACATCTCCTGTGAGTTCAGTTTTAGATTCCGATGCTTCACTTCAGGTTTACTGTATACCTTGCACCTTCTTATTGAAGATGAAACACAGAAATTGCATCGGAATTAAATTCAAAAGTCACAATGCCGACTTAAGTACAAGAGGACTGACACTCTGACTCTCTATGATTGGAACCTCACCTGTGAGTCCAGATTTATATTCCGATGCTTCACCACAGGTTTACTGTATCCCTAGGACCTTTTTTTGACGATGAAACACAGAAATTGCATCCGACTTTAATACAAAAGGCACAATGCCGACTTAAGTGCAAGAGGACTGACACTGTAAATTTCTATGATTTGAACCTCTCCTGTGAGCCTAGTTTTAGATTCCGATGCTTAACTTCAGGTTTACTGTATCCCTTGGAACTGGTTATTGACTATGAACCACAGGAATTGCATCCGAATTTAATACAAATGGCACAATGCCGACTTAGGTACAAGAGGACTGACACTCTCACTTTCTATGATTTGAACCTCTCCAGTGATTACAGTTTTAGATTCCAATGCTTCACTTCTGGTGTACTATATCCCTTGAACCTTCGTATTGACGATGAAACACAGATTTTGCATCCGAATTTAACAAAAAAGGGGCAATGCCGACTTAAGTACAAGACGACTGACACTCTCACTTTCTATGATTTGAACCTCTCCTGTGAGTCCAGTTTTAGATTCCGATGCTTCACTTCAGGTTTACTGTATCCCTTGGACCTTCTTATTGACGATGAAACACAGAAATTGCATCCGAAATTAATACAAATATTACATTGCCGACTTAAGTACAAGAGGACTGACACTCTCACTTTCTATTATTTGAACCTCTCCTGTGAGTCCAGTTTTAGATTCCGAGGCTACACTTCAGGTTTACTGTATCCCTTGGGCCTTCTAATTGACGATGAAACACAGAAATTGAATCGCAATTAAATTGAAAAGGCACAATGCCGACTTAAGTGAAAGAGGACTGACACTCTAATATTCTATGTTTTGAACCTCTCCTGTGAGTCCAGTTTTAGATTCCGATGCCTCACATCAGGTTTACTGTATCCCTTGAGACCTTCTTATTGACGATGAAACACAGAAATTGCATCCGAATTTAATACAAAAGGCACAATACCGACTTAAGCACAAGCGGAGTGACACTCTAACTTTCTATGATTTGAATCTCTCCTGTGGGTCCAGTTTTAGATTCCGATGCTTCACTTCAGGTTAACTGTATACCTTGGACCTTCTTATTGACGATGAAACACAGAAATTGCATCCGAATTTAATACAAATGGCACAGGGCTGGCTTAAGTAGAAGAGGACTGACACTCTCACATTCTATGATTGGAACCTCTCCTCTGAGTCCAGTTTTAAATTCCGATGCCTCACTTCAGGTTTACTGTATCCCTTGGACCGTCTTATTGACGATGAAACACTGAAATTCCATCCGAATTTAATACAAAAATCACAATGGCGACTTAAGTGCAAGAGGACTGACACTCTCACTCCCTATGATTTGAACCTCTCCTGTGAGTTCAGTTTTAGATTCCGATGCTTCACTTCAGGTTTACTGTATACCTTGCACCTTCTTATTGACGATGAAACACAGAAATTGCACCGGAATTAAATTCAAAAGGCACAATGCGGACTTAAGTACCACACGACTGACACTCTAACTTTCTATGATTTGAACCTCTCCGGTGAGGCCAGTTTTAGATTCCGATGCTTCACTTCATGTTTACTGTATTTTTTGGACCTTCTTTTTGACGATGAAACACAGAAATTGCATCCGAAGTTAATACAAATGGCACAATGCTGACTTAAGTACAAGAGGACTGACACTCTCACTTTCTATGATTAGAACCTCTCCTGTGAGTCCAGTTTTAGATTCCGATTCTTCAGGTTTACTGTATACCTTGCACCTTCTTATTGACGATGAATCAAAGAAATTGCATCCGAATTTAATACAAAAGGCACTATGCCGACTTAAGTACAAGAGGACTGACATTCTAACTTTCTATGATTTGAACATCTCCTGTGAGCCCAGTTTTAGATTCCGATGCCTCACTTCACATTTACTGAATCCCTTGGACCTTCTTATTGACGATGAAACACAGAAATTGCATCCGAATTTAAAACAAATGGCACAATGCCGACTTATGTACAAGAGGACTGACACTCACACTTTCTATGGTTTGAACCTTTCCTGTGAGTCCAGTTTTAGATTCAGATGCTTCACTTCAGGTTTACTGTATCTCTTGGATCTTCTTATTGACGATGAAACACAGTAATTGCATCCGAATTTAATACAAATGGCATAAAGTCGACTTAATTACAAGCGGAGTGACACTCTAACTTTCTATGATTTGAACCTCTCCTGTGAGTCCAGTTTGAGATTCCGATGTTTCACTTCAGGTTTACTGTATCGCTTGGTCCTTCTTGTTGACGATGAAAGACAGAAATTGCATCCGAATTTAATACAAAAGGCACAATGGCGACTTAAGTAAAAGTGGATTGACCCTCTCACATTCTAAGATTTGAACATCTCCTGTGAGTCCAGTTTTAGATTCCGATGCTTCACTTCAGGTTTACTGTATACCTTGCACCTTCTTATTGAAGATGAAACACAGAAATTGCATCGGAATTAAATTCAAAAGGCACAATGCCGACTTAAGTACAAGAGGACTGACACTCTAACTCTCTATGATTGGAACCTCACCTGTGAGTCCAGATTTATATTCCGATGCTTCACTACAGGTTTACTGTATCCCTAGGACCTTTTTTTGACGATGAAACACAGAAATTGCATCCGAATTTAATACAAAAGGCACAATGCCGACTTACGTACAAGAGGACTGACACTCTCACTTTCTATAATTTGAACATCTCCTGTGAGTCCAGTTTTAGAGTCCGATGCTTCACTTCATGTTTACTGTATCCCTTGAGACCTTCTTATCGGCGATGAAACACAGAAATAGCATCCGCATTTAATACAAATGGCACAATGCCGACTTAAGTACAAGAGCACTGACACTTTCACTTTCTATGATTTGAACCTCTCCTGTGAGTTCAGTTTTAGATTCCGGTGCTTCACTTCACGTTTACTGTATACCTTGCACCTTCGTATTGACGATGAAACACAGAGTTCGCATCTGAATTTAATACAAAAAGGCACAATGCCGACTTAAGTACAAGAGGACTGACACACTAACTTTCTATGATTTGAACCTCTCCTGTGAGTCCAGTTTTAGATTCCGATGCTTCACTTCAGGTTTACTGTATCCCTTGGACGGTCTTATTGACGATGAAACACAGAAATTGCATCCGAATTTAATACCAAAATCACAATGGCGACTTAAGTGCAAGAGGACTGACTTCTCACTCCCTATGATTTGAACCTCTCCTGTGAGTCCAGTTTTAGATTCCGATGCTTGACTTAAGGTTTACTGTATACCTTGCACCTTCTTATTGACGATGAAACACAGAAATTGCACCGGAATTAAATTCAAAAGGCACAATGCCGACTTAAGTACAAGACGACTGACACTCTAACTTTCTATGATTTGAATCTCTCCTGTGAGTCCTGTTTTAGATTCCAATTCTTCAGGTTTACTGTATACCTTGCACCTTCTTATTGACGATGAAACACAGAAATTGCATCCGAATTTAATACAAATGGCACAATGCCGACTTAAGTACAAGAGGACTGACACTCACACTTTCTATGGTTTGAACCTTTCCTGTGAGTCCAGTTTTAGATTCAGATGCTTAACTTCAGGTTTACTGTATCTCTTGGACCTTCTTATTGACGATGAAACACAGAAATTGCATCCGAATTTAATACAAAAGGCACAATACCGACTTAAGTACAAGCGGAGTGACACCCTAACTTTCTATGATTTGAACCTCTTCTGTGAGTTCAGTTTTTGATTCCGATGCTTCACTTCGGGTTTACTGTATCGCTTGGTCCTCCTTGTTGACGATGAAAGACAGAAATTGCATTCGAATTTAATACAAAAGGCACAATGCCGACTTAAGTACGAGACGACTGACACTCTAACTTTCTATGATTTGAACCTCTCCTGTGAGGCCAGTTTTAGATTCCGATGCTTCACTTCATGTTTACTGTATCCCTTGAGACCTTCTTATCGGCGATGAAACACAGAAATAGCATCCGCATTTAATACAAATGGCACAATACAGACTTAAGTACAAAAGGAGTGACACTCAAACTTTCTATGATTTGACCTCTCCCGTGTGTCCAGTTTTAGATTCCGATGCTTCACTTCAGGTTTACTGTATCTCTTGGGCCTTCTTATTGACGATGAAACACAGAAATTGCATCCGAATTTAATACAAATGGCACAATGCCGACTTAAGTACAAGAGGACGGACACTCTCACTTTCTATGATTTGAACCTCTCCTTTGAGTCCAGTTTTAGATTCCGATTCTTCAGGTTTACTGTATACTATATACCTTCTTATTGACGATGAAACACAGAAATTACATCCGAATTTAATACAAATGGCACAATGCCGACTTAAGTACAAGATGAGTGACACTCACACTTTCTATGATTTGAACGTTTCCTGTGAGTCCAGTTTCAGATTCAGATGCTTCACTTCAGGTTTACTGTATCTCTTGGACCCTCTTATTGACAATGAAACACAGAAATTGCATCCGAATTTAATACAAATGGCATAATGCCGACTTAATTAGAAGATGACTGACACTCTCACTTTCTATGATTTGAACCTATCCTGTGAGTCCAGTTTTAGATTCCGATGTTTCACTTAAGGTTTACTGTATCCCTTGGACCTTCTTATTGACGATGAAACACAGAAATTGCATCCGAATTTAATACAAAAGGCACAATACCGACTTAAGTACACGAGGACTGACACTCTCACTTTCTATAATTTGAACATCTCCTGTGAGTCCAGTTTTAGATTCCGATGCTTCATTTCAGGTTTACTGTATACCTTGCTCCCTCTTATTGACGATGAAACACAGAAATTGCATCGGAATTAAATTCAAAAGCACAATGCCGACTTAATTACAAGATGACTGACACTGTCACTTTCTATGATTTGAACCTCTCGTGTGAGTCCAGTTTTAGATTCCGATGCTTCACTTCAGGTTTACTGTATCCCTTGGACCTTCTTATTGACGATGAAACACACAAAATGCATCCGAATTTAATACAAAATGCACAATGCCGTCTTAAGTAAAAGAGGACTGACACTCTAATATTCTATGATTTGAACCTCTCCTGTGAGTCCAGTTGTAGATTCCGATGCTTCACATAAGGTTTACTGTATCCCTTGCACCTTCTTATTGACGATGAAACACAGAGTTTGCATCCAAATGTAATACAAAAGGCACAATGGCGACTTAAGTTCAAGAGGGCTGACACTCTAACTTTTTATGATTTGAACCACTCCGGTGAGTCCAGTTTTAGATTCCGATGCTTCACTTCATGTTTGCTGCATTCCTTGGACCTTCTTATTGAAGATGAAACACAGAAATTGCATCCGAATTTAATACAAAAGGAACAATTCCAACTTAAGAACAAGAGGACTGACACTCTCACTTTCTATGATTTGAACCTCTCCTGTGAGTCCAGTTTTAGATTCCGATGTTTCACATAAGGTTTACTGTATCCCTTGGACCTTCTTATTGACGATGAAACACAGAATTGCATCCGAATTTAATACAAATGGCACAATGCCGACTTAAGTACAAGATGACTGACACTCTCACTATCTATGATTTGAATCTCTCCTGTGAGTCCAGTTTTAGATTCCGATGCTTCACTTCAGGTATACTGTATACTTTGCACCTTCTTATTGACGATGAAACACAGAAATTGCATCCGAATTTAATACAAAAGGCCTAATACCGACTCAAGTACAAGAGGAGTGACACTCTAACGTTCTATGATTTGACCTCTACTGTGAGGCCAGTTTTAGATTGCGATGGTTCACTTCAGGTTTACTGTGTCCCATGGACCTTCTTACTGACGGCGAAACACAGAAATTACATCCGAATTAAATACAAATGGCACAATGCCGACTTAAGTACAAGAGGAGTGACACTCACACTTTCTATGATTTGAACCTTTCCCGTGAGTCCAGTTTCAGATTCAGATGCTTCACTTCAGGTTTACTGTATCTCTTCGACCTTCTTATTGACGATGATACACAGAAATTGCATCCGAATTTAATACAAATGGCATAATGCCGACTTAATTAGAAGATGACTGACACTCTCACTTTCTATCATTTGAACCTATCCTGTGAGTCCAGTTTTGGGTTCACATGTTTCACTTAAGGTTTACTGTATCCCTTGGACCTTCTTATTGACGATGAAACACAGATACTGCATCGGAATTAAATTCAAAAGGCACAATTCCCACTTAAGTACAAGAGCACTGACACTCTAACTTTCTATGATTGGAACCTCTCCTGTGAGTCCAGTTTTATATTCCGATGCTTCACTTCACGTTTACTGTATCCCTTGGACCTTCTTGTTGGCGATGAAACACAGAAATTGCATCCGCATTTAATACAAATGGCACAATGCCGGCTTAAGTACAAGAGGACTGACACTCTCACTTTCTATGATTTGAACCTCTCCTGTGAGTTCTGTTTTAGATTCCCATGCTTCACTTCAGGTTTACTGTATACCTTGCACCTTCTTATTGACGATGAAACACAGAGTTTGCATCCGAATGTAATACAAAAGGCACAATGCCGACTTAAGTACAAGAGGACTGACACACTAACTTTTTATGATTTGAACCTCTCCTGTGAGTCCAGTTTTAGATTCCGATGCTTCACTTCATGTTTACTGCATTCCTTGGACCTTCTTATTGACGACGAAACACAGAAATTGCATCCGAATTTAATACAAAAGGAACAATTCCAACTTAAGAACAAGAGGACTGACACTCTCACTTTCTATAATTTGAACCTCTCCTGTGAGTCCTGTTTTAGATTCCGATGCTTCACTTCAGGTTTACTGTATACCTTGCACCCTCTTATTGACGATGAAACACAGAAATTGCATCCGAATTTAATACAAAATGCACAATGCCGTCTTAAGTAAAAGAGGACTGACACTCTAATATTCTATGATTTGAACCTCTCCCGTGAGTCCAGTTTTAGATTCCGATGCTTACATAAGGTTTACTGTATCCCTTGGACCTTCTTATTGACGATGAAACACAGAAATTGCATCCGAATTTAATACATAATGGCACAATGCAGACTTAAGTACAAGATGACTGACACTCTCACTTTCTATGATTTGAATCTCTCCTGTGAGTCCAGTTTTAGATTCCGATGCTTCACTTCAGGTATACTGTATACTTTGCACCTTCTTATTGACGATGAAACACAGAAATTGCGTCCGAATTTAATACAAAAGGCACAATACCGACTCAAGTACAAGAGGAGTGACACTCTAACCTTCTATGATTTGACCTCTCCTGTGAGGCCAGTTTTAGATTCCGATGCTTCACTTCAGGTTTACTGTATCCCTTGGACCTTCTTATTGACGATGAAACACAGAAATTACATCCGAATTTAATACAAATTGCACAATGCCGACTTAAGTACAAGAGGAGTGGCACTCACACTTTCTATGATTTGAACCTTTCCTGTGAGTCCAGTTTCATATTCAGATGCTTCACTTCAGGTTTACTGTATCTCTTTGACCTTCTTATTGACGATGAAACACAGAAATTGCATCCGAATTTAATACAAATGGCATAATGGCGACTTAATTACAAGATGACTGACACTCTCACTTTCTATGATTTGAACCTATCCTGTGAGTCAAGTTTTAGATTCAGATGTTCCACTTAAGGTTTACTGTATCCCTTGGACCTTCTTATTGACGATGAAACACAGAAATTGCATCCGAATTTAATACAAAATGCGCAATGCCGTCTTAAGTAAAAGAGGACTGACACTCTAACATTCTATGATTTGAACCTGTCCTGTGAGTCCAGTTTTAGATTCCGGTGCTTCACATAAGGTTTACTGTATCCCTTGGACCTTCTTATTGACGATGAAACACAGATATTGCATCCGAATTTAATACAAAAATCGCAATGGCGAGTTAAGTACAAATGGACTGACACTCTCACTTTCTATGAATTGAACCTCTCCTGTGAGTCCAGTTTTAGATTCCGATGCTTCACTTCAGGTTTACTGTATCAGTTAGACCTTCTTATTGACGATGAATTACAGAAATTGCATCCGAATTTAATACAAATGGCACAATGCCGACTTAAGTTCAAGAGGACTGACACTCACACTTTCTATGATTTGAACGTTTCCTGTGAGTCCAGTTTTAGATTCAGATGCTTCACTTCAGGTTTACTGTATCTCTTGGACCTTCTTATTGACGATGAAACACAGAATTTGCATCCGAATATAATACAAATGGCACAATGCCAACTTTATTACAAGATGACTGACACTGTCACTTTCTATGATTTGAACCTATCCTGTGAGTCCAGCTTTAGATTCCGATGTTTCACTTAATGTTTACTGTATCCCTTGGACCTTCTTATTGACGATGAAACACAGATATTGCATCGGAATTAAATTCAAAAGGCACAATGCCGACTTAAGTACAAGAGGACTGACACTCTAACTTTCTATGATTGGAACCTCTCCTGTGAGTCCAGATTTATGTTCCGATGCTTCACTACTGGTTTACTGTATCCCTTGGACCTTTTTATTGACGATGAAACACAGAAATTGCATCCGAATTTAATACAAAAGGCACAATGCCGACTTAAGTACAAGAGGACTGACACTCTCACTTTCTATAATTTGAACATCTCCTGTGAGACAAGTTTTAGATTCCGATGCTTCATTTCAGGTTTACTGTATACCTTGCTCCCTCTTATTGGCGATGAAACACAGAAATTGCATCGGAATTAAATTCAAAAGGCACAATGCCGACTTAAGTACAAGAGGACTGACACTCTCACTTTCTATGATTTGAACCTCTCCTGTGAGTTCTGTTTTAGATTCCCATGCTTCACTTCAGGTTTACTGTATACCTTGCACCTTCTTATTGACGATGAAACACAGAGTTTGCATCCGAATGTAATACAAAAGGCACAATGCCGACTTAAGTACAAGAGGACTGACACACTAACTTTTTATGATTTGAACCTCTCCTGTGAGTCCAGTTTTAGATTCCGATGCTTCACTTCATGTTAACTGCATTCCTTGGACCTTCTTATTGACGACGAAACACAGAAATTGCATCCGAATTTAATACAAAAGGAACAATTCCAACTTAAGAACAAGAGGACTGACACTCTCACTTTCTATAATTTGAACCTCTCCTGTGAGTCCTGTTTTAGATTCCGATGCTTCACTTCAGGTGTACTGTATACCTTGCACATTCTTATTGACGATGAAACACAGAAATTGCATCCGAATTTAGTACAAAATGCACAATGCCGTCTTAAGTAAAAGAGGACTGACACTCTAATATTCTATGATTTGAACCTCTCCTGTGAGTCCAGTTTTAGATTCCGATGCTTACATAAGGTTTACTGTATCCCTTGGACCTTCTTATTGACGATGAAACACAGAAATTGCATCCGAATTTAATACAAATGGCACAATGCAGACTTAACTACAAGATGACTGACACTCTCACTTTCTATGATTTGAATCTCTCCTGTGAGTCCAGTTTTAGATTCCGATGCTTCACTTCAGGTATACTGTATACTTTGCACCTTCTTATTGACGATGAAACACAGAAATTGCGTCTAAATTTAATACAAAAGGCACAATACCGACTCAAGTACAAGAGGAGTGACACTCTAACCTTCTATGATTTGACCTCTCCTGTGAGGCCAGTTTTAGATTCCGATGCTTCACTTCAGGTTTACTGTATCCCTTGGACCTTCTTATTGACGATGAAACACAGAAAGAACATCCGAATTTAATACAAATTGCACAATGCCGACTTAAGTACAAGAGGAGTGGCACTCACACTTTCTATGATTTGAACCTTTCCTGTGAGTCCAGTTTCATATTCAGATGCTTCACTTCAGGTTTACTGTATCTCTTTGACCTTCTTATTGACGATGAAACACAGAAATTGCATCCGAATTTAATACAAATGGCATAATGGCGACTTAATTACAAGATGACTGACACTCTCACTTTCTATGATTTGAACCTATCCTGTGAGTCAAGTTTTAGATTCAGATGTTCCACTTAAGGTTTACTGTATCCCTTGGACCTTCTTATTGACGATGAAACACAGAAATTGCATCCGAATTTAATACAAAATGCGCAATGCCGTCTTAAGTAAAAGAGGACTGACACTCTAACATTCTATGATTTGAACCTGTCCTGTGAGTCCAGTTTTAGATTCCGGTGCTTCACATAAGGTTTACTGTATCCCTTGGACCTTCTTATTGACGATGAAACACAGATATTGCATCCGAATTTAATACAAAAATCGCAATGGCGAGTTAAGTACAAATGGACTGACACTCTCACTTTCTATGAATTGAACCTCTCCTGTGAGTCCAGTTTTAGATTCCGATGCTTCACTTCAGGTTTACTGTATCAGTTAGACCTTCTTATTGACGATGAATTACAGAAATTGCATCCGAATTTAATACAAATGGCACAATGCCGACTTAAGTTCAAGAGGACTGACACTCACACTTTCTATGATTTGAACGTTTCCTGTGAGTCCAGTTTTAGATTCAGATGCTTCACTTCAGGTTTACTGTATCTCTTGGACCTTCTTATTGACGATGAAACACAGAATTTGCATCCGAATATAATACAAATGGCACAATGCCAACTTAATTACAAGATGACTGACACTGTCACTTTCTATGATTTGAACCTATCCTGTGAGTCCAGCTTTAGATTCCGATGTTTCACTTAATGTTTACTGTATCCCTTGGACCTTCTTATTGACGATGAAACACAGATATTGCATCGGAATTAAATTCAAAAGGCACAATGCCGACTTAAGTACAAGAGGACTGACACTCTAACTTTCTATGATTGGAACCTCTCCTGTGAGTCCAGATTTATGTTCCGATGCTTCACTACTGGTTTACTGTATCCCTTGGACCTTTTTATTGACGATGAAACACAGAAATTGCATCCGAATTTAATACAAAAGGCACAATGCCGACTTAAGTACAAGAGGACTGACACTCTCACTTTCTATAATTTGAACATCTCCTGTGAGACAAGTTTTAGATTCCGATGCTTCATTTCAGGTTTACTGTATACCTTGCTCCCTCTTATTGGCGATGAAACACAGAAATTGCATCGGAATTAAATTCAAAAGGCACAATGCCGACTTAAGTACAAGAGGACTGACACTCTCACTTTCTATGATTTGAACCTCTCCTGTGAGTTCTGTTTTAGATTCCCATGCTTCACTTCAGGTTTACTGTATACCTTGCACCTTCTTATTGACGATGAAACACAGAGTTTGCATCCGAATGTAATACGAAAGGCACAATGCCGACTTAAGTACAAGAGGACTGACACACTAACTTTTTATGATTTGAACCTCTCCTGTGAGTCCAGTTTTAGATTCCGATGCTTCACTTCATGTTAACTGCATTCCTTGGACCTTCTTATTGACGACGAAACACAGAAATTGCATCCGAATTTAATACAAAAGGAACAATTCCAACTTAAGAACAAGAGGACTGACACTCTCACTTTCTATAATTTGAACCTCTCCTGTGAGTCCTGTTTTAGATTCCGATGCTTCACTTCAGGTGTACTGTATACCTTGCACATTCTTATTGACGATGAAACACAGAAATTGCATCCGAATTTAGTACAAAATGCACAATGCCGTCTTAAGTAAAAGAGGACTGACACTCTAATATTCTATGATTTGAACCTCTCCTGTGAGTCCAGTTTTAGATTCCGATGCTTACATAAGGTTTACTGTATCCCTTGGACCTTCTTATTGACGATGAAACACAGAAATTGCATCCGAATTTAATACAAATGGCACAATGCAGACTTAACTACAAGATGACTGACACTCTCACTTTCTATGATTTGAATCTCTCCTGTGAGTCCAGTTTTAGATTCCGATGCTTCACTTCAGGTATACTGTATACTTTGCACCTTCTTATTGACGATGAAACACAGAAATTGCGTCTAAATTTAATACAAAAGGCACAATACCGACTCAAGTACAAGAGGAGTGACACTCTAACCTTCTATGATTTGACCTCTCCTGTGAGGCCAGTTTTAGATTCCGATGCTTCACTTCAGGTTTACTGTATCCCTTGGACCTTCTTATTGACGATGAAACACAGAAAGAACATCCGAATTTAATACAAATTGCACAATGCCGACTTAAGTACAAGAGGAGTGGCACTCACACTTTCTATGATTTGAACCTTTCCTGTGAGTCCAGTTTCATATTCAGATGCTTCACTTCAGGTTTACTGTATCTCTTTGACCTTCTTATTGACGATGAAACACAGAAATTGCATCCGAATTTAATACAAATGTCATAATGCCGACTTAATTACAAGATGACTGATACTCTCACTTTCTATGATTTGAACCTATCCTGTGAGTCAAGTTTTAGATTCAGATGTTTCACTTAAGGTTTACTGTATCCCTTGGACCTTCTTATTGACGATGAAACACAGAAATTGCATCCGAATTTAATACAAAATGCGCAATGCCGTCTTAAGTAAAAGAGAACTGACACTCTAACATTCTATGATTTGAACCTCTCCTGTGAGTCCAGTTTTAGATTCCGGTGCTTTACATAAGGTTTACTGTATCCCTTGGACCTTCTTATTGACGATGAAACACAGATATTGCATCCGAATTTAATACAAAAATCGCAATGGCGAGTTAAGTACAAATGGACTGACACTCTCACTTTCTATGAATTGAACCTCTCCTGTGAGTCCAGTTTTAGATTCCGATGCTTCACTTCAGGTTTACTGTATCAGTTAGACCTTCTTATTGACGATGAAACACAGAAATTGCATCCGAATTTAATACAAATGGCACAATGCCGACTTAAGTTCAAGAGGACTGACACTCACACTTTCTATGATTTGAACGTTTCCTGTGAGTCCAGTTTTAGATTCAGATGCTTCACTTCAGGTTTACTGTATCTCTTGGACCTTCTTATTGACGATCAAACACAGAATTTGCATCCGAATATAATACAAATGGCACAATGCCGACTTAATTACAAGATGACTGACACTGTCACTTTCTATGATTTGAACCTATCCTGTGAGTCCAGTTTTAGATTCCGATGTTTCACTTAACATTTACTGTATCCCTTGGACCTTCTTATTGACGATGAAACACAGAAATTGCATCCGAATTTATGACAAAAGCACAATACCGACTTAAGGACAAGCGGAGTCACACTCTCGATTTCTTTGATTTGAACCACTCCTGTGAGTCCTGTTTTAGATTCCGATGCTTCACTTCAGGTTTACTGTATACCTTGCACCCTCTTATTGACGATGAAACACAGAAATTGCATCCGAATTTAATACAAAATGCACAATGCCGTCTTAAGTAAAAGAGGACTGACACTCTAATATTCTATGATTTGAACCTCTCCCGTGAGTCCAGTTTTAGATTCCGATGCTTACATAAGGTTTACTGTATCCCTTGGACCTTCTTATTGACGATGAAACACAGAAATTGCATCCGAATTTAATACAAATGGCACAATGCAGACTTAAGTACAAGATGACTGACACTCTCACTTTCTATGATTTGAACCTCTCCTGTGAGTTCAGTTTTAGATTCCGGTGCTTCACTTCAGGTTTACTGTATACCTTGCACCTTCGTATTGACGATGAAACACAGAGTTCGCATCTGAATTTAATACAAAAAGGCACAATGCCGACTTAAGTACAAGAGGACTGACACACTAACTTTCTATGATTTGAACCTCTCCTGTGAGTCCAGTTTTAGATTCCGATGCTTCACTTCAGGTTTACTGTATCCCTTGGACGGTCTTATTGACGATGAAACACAGAAATTGCATCCGAATTTAATACCAAAATCACAATGGCGACGTAAGTGCAAGAGGACTGACTTCTCACTCCCTATGATTTGAACCTCTCCTGTGAGTCCAGTTTTAGATTCCGATGCTTGACTTAAGGTTTACTGTATACCTTGCACCTTCTTATTGACGATGAAACACAGAAATTGCATCCGAATTTAATACAAATGGCACAATGCCGACTTAAGTACAAGAGGACTGACACTCACACTTTCTATGGTTTGAACCTTTCCTGTGAGTCCAGTTTTAGATTCAGATGCTTAACTTCAGGTTTACTGTATCTCTTGGACCTTCTTATTGACGATGAAACACAGAAATTGCATCCGAATTTAATACAAAAGGCACAATACCGACTTAAGTACAAGCGGAGTGACACCCTAACTTTCTATGATTTGAACCTCTTCTGTGAGTGCAGTTTTTGATTCCGATGCTTCACTTCGGGTTTACTGTATCGCTTGGTCCTCCTTGTTGACGATGAAAGACAGAAATTGCATTCGAATTTAATACAAAAGGCACAATGCCGACTTAAGTACGAGACGACTGACACTCTAACTTTCTATGATTTGAACCTCTCCTGTGAGGCCAGTTTTAGATTCCGATGCTTCACTTCATGTTTACTGTATCCCTTGAGACCTTCTTATCGGCGATGAAACACAGAAATAGCATCCGCATTTAATACAAATGGCACAATACAGACTTAAGTACAAAAGGAGTGACACTCAAACTTTCTATGATTTGACCTCTCCCGTGTGTCCAGTTTTAGATTCCGATGCTTCACTTCAGGTTTACTGTATCTCTTGGGCCTTCTTATTGACGATGAAACACAGAAATTGCATCCGAATTTAATACAAATGGCACAATGCCGACTTAAGTACAAGAGGACGGACACTCTCACTTTCTATGATTTGAACCTCTCCTTTGAGTCCAGTTTTAGATTCCGATTCTTCAGGTTTACTGTATACTATATACCTTCTTATTGACGATGAAACACAGAAATTACATCCGAATTTAATACAAATGGCACAATGCCGACTTAAGTACAAGATGAGTGACACTCACACTTTCTATGATTTGAACGTTTCCTGTGAGTCCAGTTTCAGATTCAGATGCTTCACTTCAGGTTTACTGTATCTCTTGGACCCTCTTATTGACAATGAAACACAGAAATTGCATCCGAATTTAATACAAATGGCATAATGCCGACTTAATTAGAAGATGACTGACACTCTCACTTTCTATGATTTGAACCTATCCTGTGAGTCCAGTTTTAGATTCCGATGTTTCACTTAAGGTTTACTGTATCCCTTGGACCTTCTTATTGACGATGAAACACAGAAATTGCATCCGAATTTAATACAAAAGGCACAATACCGACTTAAGTACACGAGGACTGACACTCTCACTTTCTATAATTTGAACATCTCCTGTGAGTCCAGTTTTAGATTCCGATGCTTCATTTCAGGTTTACTGTATACCTTGCTCCCTCTTATTGACGATGAAACACAGAAATTGCATCGGAATTAAATTCAAAAGCACAATGCCGACTTAATTACAAGATGACTGACACTGTCACTTTCTATGATTTGAACCTCTCGTGTGAGTCCAGTTTTAGATTCCGATGCTTCACTTCAGGTTTACTGTATCCCTTGGACCTTCTTATTGACGATGAAACACAGAAAATGCATCCGAATTTAATACAAAATGCACAATGCCGTCTTAAGTAAAAGAGGACTGACACTCTAATATTCTATGATTTGAACCTCTCCTGTGAGTCCAGTTGTAGATTCCGATGCTTCACATAAGGTTTACTGTATCCCTTGCACCTTCTTATTGACGATGAAACACAGAGTTTGCTTCCGAATGTTATACAAAAGGCACAATGGCGACTTAAGTTCAAGAGGGCTGACACTCTAACTTTTTATGATTTGAACCACTCCGGTGAGTCCAGTTTTAGATTCCGATGCTTCACTTCATGTTTGCTGCATTCCTTGGACCTTCTTATTGAAGATGAAACACAGAAATTGCATCCGAATTTAATACAAAAGGAACAATTCCAACTTAAGAACAAGAGGACTGACACTCTCACTTTCTATGATTTGAACCTCTCCTGTGAGTCCAGTTTTAGATTCCGATGTTTCACATAAGGTTTACTGTATCCCTTGGACCTTCTTATTGACGATGAAACACAGAATTGCATCCGAATTTAATACAAATGGCACAATGCCGACTTTAGTACAAGATGACTGACACTCTCACTATCTATGATTTGAATCTCTCCTGTGAGTCCAGTTTTAGATTCCGATGCTTCACTTCAGGTATACTGTATACTTTGCACCTTCTTATTGACGATGAAACACAGAAATTGCATCCGAATTTAATACAAAAGGCCTAATACCGACTCAAGTACAAGAGGAGTGACACTCTAACGTTCTATGATTTGACCTCTACTGTGAGGCCAGTTTTAGATTGCGATGGTTCACTTCAGGTTTACTGTGTCCCATGGACCTTCTTACTGACGGCGAAACACAGAAATTACATCCGAATTAAATACAAATGGCACAATGCTGACTTAAGTACAAGAGGAGTGACACTCACACTTTCTATGATTTGAACCTTTCCCGTGAGTCCACTTTCAGATTCAGATGCTTCACTTCAGGTTTACTGTATCTCTTCGACCTTCTTATTGACGATGATACACAGAAATTGCATCCGAATTTAATACAAATGGCATAATGCCGACTTAATTAGAAGATGACTGACACTCTCACTTTCTATGATTTGAACCTATCCTGTGAGTCCAGTTTTGGGTTCACATGTTTCACTTAAGGTTTACTGTATCCCTTGGACCTTCTTATTGACGATGAAACACAGATACTGCATCGGAATTAAATTCAAAAGGCACAATTCCCACTTAAGTACAAGAGCACTGACACTCTAACTTTCTATGATTGGAACCTCTCCTGTGAGTCCAGTTTTATATTCCGATGCTTCACTTCACGTTTACTGTATCCCTTGGACCTTCTTATTGGCGATGAAACACAGAAATTGCATCCGCATTTAATACAAATGGCACAATGCCGGCTTAAGTACAAGAGGACTGACACTCTCACTTTCTATGATTTGAACCTCTCCTGTGAGTTCTGTTTTAGATTCCCATGCTTCACTTCAGGTTTACTGTATACCTTGCACCTTCTTATTGACGATGAAACACAGAGTTTGCATCCGAATGTAATACAAAAGGCACAATGCCGACTTAAGTACAAGAGGACTGACACACTAACTTTTTATGATTTGAACCTCTCCTGTGAGTCCAGTTTTAGATTCCGATGCTTCACTTCATGTTTACTGCATTCCTTGGACCTTCTTATTGACGACGAAACACAGAAATTGCATCCGAATTTAATACAAAAGGAACAATTCCAACTTAAGAACAAGAGGACTGACACTCTCACTTTCTATAATTTGAACCTCTCCTGTGAGTCCTGTTTTAGATTCCGATGCTTCACTTCAGGTTTACTGTATACCTTGCACCCTCTTATTGACGATGAAACACAGAAATTGCATCCGAATTTAATACAAAATGCACAATGCCGTCTTAAGTAAAAGAGGACTGACACTCTAATATTCTATGATTTGAACCTCTCCCGTGAGTCCAGTTTTAGATTCCGATGCTTACATAAGGTTTACTGTATCCCTTGGACCTTCTTATTGACGATGAAACACAGAAATTGCATCCGAATTTAATACAAATGGCACAATGCAGACTTAAGTACAAGATGACTGACACTCTCACTTTCTATGATTTGAATCTCTCCTGTGAGTCCAGTTTTAGATTCCGATGCTTCACTTGAGGTATACTGTATACTTTGCACCTTCTTATTGACGATGAAACCCAGAAATTGCGTCCGAATTTAATACAAAAGGCACAATACCGACTCAAGTACAAGAGGAGTGACACTCTAACCTTCTATGATTTGACCTCTCCTGTGAGGCCAGTTTTAGATTCCGATGCTTCACTTCAGCTTTACTGTATCCCTTGGACCTTCTTATTGACGATGAAACACAGAAATTACATCCGAATTTAATACAAATTGCACAATGCCGACTTAAGTACAAGAGGAGTGGCACTCACACTTTCTATGATTTGAACCTTTCCTGTGAGTCCAGTTTCATATTCAGATGCTTCACTTCAGGTTTACTGTATCTCTTTGACCTTCTTATTGACGATGAAACACAGAAATTGCATCCGAATTTAATACAAATGGCATAATGGCGACTTAATTACAAGATGACTGACACTCTCACTTTCTATGATTTGAACCTATCCTGTGAGTCAAGTTTTAGATTCAGATGTTCCACTTAAGGTTTACTGTATCCCTTGGACCTTCTTATTGACGAAGAAACACAGAAATTGCATCCGAATTTAATACAAAATGCGCAATGCCGTCTTAAGTAAAAGAGGACTGACACTCTAACATTCTATGATTTGAACCTGTCCTGTGAGTCCAGTTTTAGATTCCGGTGCTTCACATAAGGTTTACTGTATCCCTTGGACCTTCTTATTGACGATGAAACACAGATATTGCATCCGAATTTAAAACAAAAATCGCAATGGCGAGTTAAGTACAAATGGACTGACACTCTCACTTTCTATGAATTGAACCTCTCCTGTGAGTCCAGTTTTAGATTCCGATGCTTCACTTCAGGTTTACTGTATCAGTTAGACCTTCTTATTGACGATGAATTACAGAAATTGCATCCGAATTTAATACAAATGGCACAATGCCGACTTAAGTTCTAGAGGACTGACACTCACACTTTCTATGATTTGAACGTTTCCTGTGAGTCCAGTTTTAGATTCAGATGCTTCACTTCAGGTTTACTGTATCTCTTGGACCTTCTTATTGACGATGAAACACAGAATTTGCATCCGAATATAATACAAATGGCACAATGCCAACTTAATTACAAGATGACTGACACTGTCACTTTCTATGATTTGAACCTATCCTGTGAGTCCAGTTTTAGATTACGATGTTTCACTTAATGTTTACTGTATCCCTTGGACCTTCTTATTGACGATGAAACACAGATATTGCATCGGAATTAAATTCAAAAGGCACAATGCCGACTTAAGTACAAGAGGACTGACACTCTAACTTTCTATGATTGGAACCTCTCCTGTGAGTAGAGATTTATGTTCCGATGCTTCACTACTGGTTTACTGTATCCCTTGTACCTTTTTATTGACGATGGAACACAGAAATTGCATCCGAATTTAATACAAAAGGCACAATGCCGACTTAAGTACAAGAGGACTGACACTCTCACTTTCTATAATTTGAACATCTCCTGTGAGACAAGTTTTAGATTCCGATGCTTCACTTCAGGTTTACTGTATCCCTTGGACCTTCTTATTGACGATGAAACACAGAAATAGCACGAATTTAATACAAAATGCACAATGCCGTGTTAAGTAAAAGAGGACTGACACTCCAATATTCTATGATTTGAACCTCTCCTGTGAGTCGAGTTTTAGATTCCGATGCTTCACATAAGGTTTACTGTATACCTTGCACTTTCTTATTGACGATGAAACACAGAAATTGCATCCGAATTTAATACAAAAGCCACAATGCCGACTTAAGTACAAGAGGACTGACATTCTCACTTTCTATGATTTGAACCTCTACTATGAGTTCAGTTTAGAATCCGATGCTTCACTTCAGGTTTACTGAATCCCTTGGACCTTCTTATTGACGATGAAACACAGATTTTGCATCCGAATTTAATACAAAAGGCACAATGCCGACTTAAGTGCAAGAGGACTGACACTGTAAATTTCTTTGATTTGAACCTCTCCTGTGAGTCTAGTTGTAGATTCCGATGCTTCACTTCATATTTACTGTATCCCTTGGACCTTGTTATTGACTATTAACCACAGGAATTGCATCCGAATTTAATACACATGGCACAATACCGACTTAGGTACAAGACGACTGACACTCTCACTTTCTATGATTTGAACCTCTCCTGTGAGTCCGGTTTTAGATACCGATGCTTTACTTCAGGTTTACTGTATCCCTTGGACCTTCTTATTGACGATGAAACACAGAAATTGCATCGGAATTTAATACAAATGGGCACAATGCTGACTTCAGTACAAGATGACTGACACTCTCACTTTCTATGATTTGAATCTCTCCTGTGAGTCCAGTTTTGGATTCCGATGCTTCACTTCAGGTATACTGTATACTTTGCACCTTCTTATTGACGATGAAACACAGAAATTAATTCCGAATTTAATACAAATTGCACAATGCCGACTTAAGTACAAGAGGAGTGACACTCACACTTTCTATGAGTTGGACCTCTCCTGTGAGTCCAGTTTTAGATTCCGATGCTTCGCTTCAGGTTTACTGTATCCCTTAGACCTTCTTATTGACGATGAAACACAGAAATTACATCCGAATTTAATACAAATGGCACAATGCCGACTTAAGTTCAAGAGGACTGACACTCACTCTTTCTATGATTTGAACGTTTCCTGTGAGTCCAGTTTTAGATTCAGATGCTTCACTTCAGGTTTACTGTATCTCTTGGACCTTCTTATTGACGATGAAACACAGAATTTGCATCCGAATATAATACAAATGGCACAATGCCGACTTAATTACAAGATGACTGGCACTGTCACTTTCCATGATTTGAACCTATCCTGTGAGTCCAGTTTTAGATTCCGATGTTTCACTTAAGGTTTACTGTATCCCTTGGACCTTCTTATTGACGATGAAACACAGAAATTGCATCCGAATTTATCACAAAAGGCACAATACCGACTTAAGTACAAGCCCAGTCACACTCTAGATTTCTTTGATTTGAACCACTCCTGTGAGTCCAGTTTTAGATTCCGCTGCTTCACTTCAGGTTTACTGTATACCTTGCTCCCTCTTATTGGCGATGAAACACAGAAATTGCATCGGAATTAAATTCAAAAGGCACAATGTCGACTTAAGTACAAGAGGACTGACACTCTCACTTTCTATAATTTGACCATCTCCTGTGAGACAAGTTTTAGATTCCGATGCTTCATTTCAGGTTTACTGTATACCTTGCTCCCTCTTATTGGCGATGAAACACAGAAATTGCATCGGAATTAAATTCAAAGGCACAATGCCGACTTAATTACAAGATGACTGACACTCTAACTTTCTATGATTGGAACCTCTCCTGTGAGTCCAGTTTTAGGTTACGATGCTTCACTTCACGTTTACTGTATCCCTTGGACCTTCTTATTGGCGATGAAACACAGAAATTGCATCCGCATTTAATACAAATGGCACAATGCCGACTTAAGTTCAAGCGGACTGACACTCTCACTTTCTATGATGTGAACCTCTCCTGTGAGTCCAGTTTTAGATTCTGATGCTTCACTTCAGGTTTACTGTATACCTTGCACCTTCTTATTGACGATGAAACACAGAAATTGCATCCGAATTTAATACAAAAGGCACAATGCCGACTTAAGTACAAGAGGACTGACACTCTCACTTTCTATGATTTGAACCTCTACTATGAGTTCAGTTTAGAATCCGATGCTTCACTTCAGGTTTACTGTATCCCTTGGACCTTCTTATTGACGATGAAACACAGATTTTGCATCCGAATTTAATACAAAAGGCACAATGCGGACTTAAGTGCAAGAGGACTGACACTGTAAATTTCTTTGATTTGAACCTCTCCTGTGAGTCTAGTTGTATATTCCGATGCTTCACTTCAGGTTTACTGTATCCCTTGGACCTTGTTATTGACTATTAACCACAGGAATTGCATTCGAATTTAATACAAATGGCACAATACCGACTTAGGTACAAGAGGGCTGACACTGTCACTTTCTATGATTTGAACCTCTCCTGTGAGTCCGGTTTTAGATTCCGATGCTTTACTTCAGGTTTACTGTATCCCTTGGACCTTCTTATTGACGATGAAACACAGAAATTGCATCGGAATTTAATACAAATGGGCACAATGCTGACTTCAGTACACGATGACTGACACTCTCACTTTCTATGATTTGAATCTCTCCTGTGAGTCCAGTTTTGGATTCCGATGCTTCACTTCAGGTATACTGTATACTTTGCACCTTCTTATTGACGATGAAACACAGAAATTGCATCCGAATTTAATACAAATGGCATAATGCCGACTTAATTACAAGATGACTGACACTCTCACTTTCTATGATTTGAACCTATCCTGTGAGTCCACTTTTGGATTCAGATGTTTCACTTAAGGTTTACTGTATCCCTTGGACCTTCTTATTGACGATGAAACACAGAAATTGCATCCGAATTTAATACAAAATGCACAATGCCATCTTAAGTAAAAGAGGACAGACACTCTAACCTTCTATGATTTGACCTCTCCTGTGAGGCCAGTTTTAGATTCCGATGCTTCACTTCAGGTTTACTGTATCCCTTGGACCTTCTTATTGACGATGAAACACAGAAATTAATTCCGAATTTAATACAAATTGCACAATGCCGACTTAAGTACAAGAGGAGTGACACTCACACTTTCTATGAGTTGGACCTCTCCTGTGAGTCCAGTTTTAGATTCCGATGCTTCGCTTCAGGTTTACTGTATCCCTTAGACCTTCTTATTAACGATGAAACACAGAAATTACATCCGAATTTAATACAAATGGCACAATGCCGACTTAAGTTCAAGAGCACTGACACTCACACTTTCTATGATTTGAACGTTTCCTGTGAGTCCAGTTTTAGATTCAGATGCTTCACTTCAGGTTTACTGTATCTCTTGGACCTTCTTATTGACGATGAAACACAGAATTTGCATCCGAATATAATACAAATGGCACAATGCCGACTTAATTACAAGATGACTGACACTGTCACTTTCCATGATTTGAACCTATCCTGTGAGTCCAGTTTTAGATTCCGATGTTTCACTTAAGGTTTACTGTATCCCTTGGACCTTCTTATTGACGATGAAACACAGAAATTGCATCCGAATTTATCACAAAAGGCACAATACCGACTTAAGTACAAGCGGAGTCACACTCTAGATTTCTTTGATTTGAACCACTCCTGTGAGTCCAGTTTTAGATTCCGATGCTTCACTTCAGGTTTACTGTATACCTTGCTCCCTCTTATTGGCGATGAAACACAGAAATTGCATCGGAATTAAATTCAAAAGGCACAATGTCGACTTAAGTACAAGAGGACTGACACTCTCACTTTCTATAATTTGAACATCTCCTGTGAGACAAGTTTTAGATTCCGATGCTTCATTTCAGGTTTACTGTATACCTTGCTCCCTCTTATTGGCGATGAATCACAGAAATTGCATCGGAATTAAATTCAAAGGCACAATGCCGACTTAATTACAAGATGACTGACACTCTAACTTTCTATGATTGGAACCTCTCCTGTGAGTCCAGTTTTAGATTCCGATGCTTCACTTCACGTTTACTGTATCCCTTGGACCTTCTTATTGGCGATGAAACACAGAAATTGCATCCGCATTTAATACAAGTGGCACAATGCCGACTTAAGTTCAAGCGGACTGACACTCTCACTTTCTATGATGTGAACCTCTCCTGTGAGTCCAGTTTTAGATTCCGATGCTTCACTTCAGGTTTACTGTATACCTTGCACCTTCTTATTGACGATGAAACACAGAAATTGCATCCGAATTTAATACAAAAGGCACAATGCCGACTTAAGTACAAGAGGACTGACACTCTCACTTTCTATGATTTGAACCTCTACTATGAGTTCAGTTTAGAATCCGATGCTTCACTTCAGGTTTACTGTATCCCTTGGACCTTCTTATTGACGATGAAACACAGATTTTGCATCCGAATTTAATACAAAAGGCACAATGCTGACTTAAGTGCAAGAGGACTGACACTGTAAATTTCTTTGATTTGAACCTCTCCTGTGAGTCTAGTTGTATATTCCGATGCTTCACTTCAGGTTTACTGTATCCCTTGGACCTTGTTATTGACTATTAACCACAGGAATTGCATTCGAATTTAATACAAATGGCACAATACCGACTTAGGTACAAGAGGGCTGACACTCTCACTTTCTATGATTTGAACCTCTCCTGTGAGTCCGGTTTTAGATTCCGATGCTTTACTTCAGGTTTACTGTATGCCTTGGACCTTCTTATTGACTATGAAACACAGAAATTGCATCGGAATTTAATACAAATGGGCACAATGCTGACTTCAGTACAAGATGACTGACATTCTCACTTTCTATGATTTGAATCTCTCCTGTGAGTCCAGTTTTAGATTCCGATGCTTCACTTCACGTATACTGTACACTTTGCACCTTCTTATTGACGATGAAACACAGAAATTGCATCCGAATTTTTATTTTAAAATTCACAATACCGACTCAAGTACAAGAGGAGTGACACTCTAACCTTCTATGATTTGACCTCTCCTGTGAGGCCAGTTTTAGATTCCGATGCT
The DNA here is from genome assembly GCF_021461395.2 of Schistocerca americana. Taxonomy (NCBI): domain Eukaryota; kingdom Metazoa; phylum Arthropoda; class Insecta; order Orthoptera; family Acrididae; genus Schistocerca; species Schistocerca americana. Next base: position 8,642,501 of record NC_060128.1, on the reverse strand, counting down.
TCACTTCAGGTTTACTGTATCCCTTGGACCTTCTTATTGACGATGAAACACAGAAATTACATCCGAATTTAATACAAATTGCACAATGCCGACTTAAGTACAAGAGGTGTGACACTCACACTTTCTATGATTTGAACCTTTCCTGTGAGTCCAGTTTCAGTTTCAGATGCTTCACTTCTGGTTTACTGTATCTCTTTGACCTTCTTATTGACGATGAAACACAGAAATTGCATCCGAATTTAATACAAATGGCATAATGCCGACTTAATTACAAGATGACTGACACTCTCACTTTCTATGATTTCAACCTATCCTGTGAGTCCAGTTTTGGATTCAGATGTTTCACTTAAGGTTTACTGTATCCCTTGGACCTTCTTATGGACGATGAAACACAGAAATTGCATCCGAATTTAATACAAAATGCACAATGCCGTCTTAAGTAAAAGAGGACTGACACTCTAATATTCTATGATTTGAACCTCTCCTGTGAGTCCAGTTTTAGATTCCGATGCTTCACATAAGGTTTACTGTATCCCTTGGACCTTCTTATTGACGATGAAACACAGATGTTGCATCCGAATTTAATACAAAAATCGCAATGGCGAGTTAAGTACAAATGGACTGACACTCTCACATTCTATGAGTTGGACCTCTCCTGTGAGTCCAGTTTTAGATTCCGATGCTTCACTTCAGGTTTACTGTATACCTTGCTCCCTCTTATTGGCGATGAAACACAGAAATTGCATCGGAATTAAATTCAAAAGGCACAATGCCGACTTAATTACAAGATGACTGACACACTCACTTTCTATGATTTGAACCACTCCTGTGAGTCCAGTTTTAGATTCCGATGCTTCACTTCAGGTTTACTGTATCCCTTGGACCTTCTTATTGACGATGAAACACAGAAATTGCATCCGAATTTAGTACAAAATGCACAATGCCGTCTTAAGTAAAAGAGGACTGACACTATAATATTCTATGATTTGAACCTCTCCTGTGAGTCCAGTTTTAGATTCCGATGCTTCACATAAGGTTTACTGTATCCCTTGGACCTTCTTATTGACGATGAAACACAGAAATTGCATCCGAATTTAATACAAATGGCACAATGCCGACTTAAGTACAAGAGGACTGACACTCTCACTTTCTATAATTTGAACATCTCCTGTGAGACAAGTTTTAGATTCCGATGCTTCATTTCAGGTTTACTGTATACCTTGCTCCCTCTTATTGGCGATGAAACACAGAAATTGCATCGGAATTAAATTCAAAAAGCACAATGCCGACTTAATTACAAGATGACTGACACTCAAACTTTCTATGATTGGAACCTCTCCTGTGAATCCAGTTTTAGATTCCGATGCTTCACTTCACGTTTACTGTATCCCTTGGACCTTCTTATTGGCGATGAAACACAGAAATTGCATCCGCATTTAATACAAATGGCACAATGCCGACTTAAGTTCAAGCGGACTGACACTCTCACTTTCTATGATTTGAACCTCTCCTGTGAGTCCAGTTTTAGATTCCGATGCTTCGCTTCAGGTTTACTGCATTCCTTGGACCTTCTTATTGACGATGAAACACAGAAAATGCATCCGAATTTAATACAAAAGGCACAATGCCAACTTAAGAACAAGAGGACTGACACTCTCACTTTCTATGATTTGAACCTCTCCTGTGAGTCCAGTTTTAGATTCCGATGCTTCACTTCAGGTTTACTGTATACCTTGCACCTTCTTATTGACGATGAAACACAGAAATTGCATCCGAATTTAATACAAACGGCACAATGCCGACTTAAGTACAAGAGGACTGACACTCTCACTTTCTATGATTTGAACCTCTCCTGTGAGTCCGGTTTTAGATTCCGATGCTTTACTTCAGGTTTACTGTATCCCTTGGACCTTCTTATTGACGATGAAACACAGAAATTGCATCGGAATTTAATACAAATGGGCACAATGCTGACTTCAGTACAAGATGACTGACACTCTCGCTTTCTATGATTTGAATCTCTCCTGTGAGTCCAGTTTTAGATTCCGATGCTTCACTTCAGGTATACTGTATACTTTGCACCTTCTTATTGACGATGAAACACAGAAATTGCATCCGAATTTAATTTAAAAGGCACAATACCGACTCAAGTGCAAGAGGAGTGACACTCTAACCTTCTATGATTTGACCTCTCCTGTGAGGCCAGTTTTAGATTCCGATGCTTCACTTCAGGTTTACTGTATCCCTTGGACCTTCTTATTGACGATGAAACACAGAAATTACATCCGAATTTAATACAAATTGCACAATGCCGACTTAAGTACGAGAGGAGTGACACTCACACTTTCTATGATTTGAACCTTTCCCGTGAGTCCAGTTTCAGTTTCAGATGCTTCACTTCTGGTTTACTGTATCTCTTTGACCTTCTGATTGACGATGAAGCACAGAAATTGCATCCGAATTTATCACAAAAGGCACAATACCGACTTAAGTACAAGCGGAGTCACACTCTAGATTTCTTTGATTTGAACCACTCCTGTGAGTCCAGTTTTAGATTCCGATGCTTCATTTCAGGTTTACTGTATCGCTTGGTCCTTCTTGTTGACGATGAAAGGCAGAAATTGCATCCGAATTTAATAGAAAAGGCACAATGGCGACTTAAGTACAAGTGGATTGACACTCTCACATTCTATGATTTGAACCTCTCCTTTGAGTCCAGTTTTAGATTCCGATGCTTCACTTCAGGTTTACTGTATACCTCGCACCTTCTTATTGACGATGAAACACAGAAATTGCAGCGGAATTAAATTCAAAAGGCACAATGAGGACTTAAGTACAAGAGGACTGACACTCTAACTTTCTATGATTGGAACCTCTCCTGTGAGTCCAGATTTATGTTCCGATGCTTCACTACAGGTTTACTGTATCCCTTGGACCTTTTTATTGACGATGAAACACAGAAATTGCATCCGAAATTAATACAAAAGGCACAATGCCGACTTAAGTACAAGAGGACTGACACTCTCACTTTCTGTAATTTGAACATCTCCTGTGAGACAAGTTTTAGATTCCGATGCTTCATTTCAGGTTTATTGTATACCTTGCTCACTCTTATTGGCGATAAAACACAGAAATTGCATCGGAATTAAATTCAAAAGGCACAATGCCGACATAATTACAAGATGACTGACACACTCACTTTCTATGATTTGAACCTCTCCTGTGAGTCCAGTTTTAGATTCCGATGCTTCACTTCAGGTTTACTGTATCCCTTGGACCTTCTTATTGACGATGAAACACAGAAATTGCATCCGAATTTAATACAAAATGCACAATGCCGTCTTATGTAAAAGAGGACTGACACTCTAATATTCTATGATTTGAACCTCTCCTGTGAGTCCAGTTTTAGATTCCGATGCTTCACATAAGGTTTACTGTATCCCTTGGACCTTCTTATTGACGATGAAACACAGAAATTGCATCCGAATTTAATACAAATGGCACAATGCCGACTTAAGTACAAGAGGACTGACACTCTCACTTTCTATAATTTGAACATCTCCTGTGAGACAAGTTTTAGATTCCGATGCTTCATTTCAGGTTTACTGTATACCTTGCTCCCTCTTATTGGCGATGAAACACAGAAATTGCATCGGAATTAAATTCAATAGGCACAATGACGACTTAATTACAAGATGACTGACACTCTAATTTTCTATGATTGGAACCTCTCCTGTGAGTCCAGTTTTAGATTCCGATGCTTCACTTCACGTTTACTGTATCCCTTGGACCTTATTATTGGCGATGAAACACAGAAATTGCATCCGCAATTAATACAAATGGCCCAATGCCGACTTAAGTACAAGCGGACTGACACTCTCACTTTCAATGATTTGAACCTCTCCTGTGAGTCCAGTTTTAGATTAAGATGCTTTGCTTCAGGTTTACTGCATTCCTTGGACCTTCTTATTGACGATGAAACACAGAAATTGCATCCGAATTTAATACAAAAGGCACAATGCCAACTTAAGAACAAGAGGACTGACACTCTCACTTTCTATGATTTGAACATCTCCTGTGAGTCCAGTTTTAGATTCCGATGCTTCACTTCAGGTTTACTGTATACCTTGCACCTTCTTATTGACGATGAAACACAGAAATTGCATCCGAATTTAATACAAACGGCACAATGCCGACTTAAGTACAAGAGGACTGAAACTCTCACTTTCTATGATTTGTAAATCTACTGTGAGTCTAGTTTTAGATTCCGATGCTCCACTTCAGGTTTACTGTATCCCTTGGTTCTTCTTATTGACGATGAAACACAGAGTTTGCATCCGAATTTAATACAAAACGCACAATGCCGACTTTAGTACAAGAGGACTGACACTCAAAGTTTCTATGATTTGAACGTCTCCTGTGAGTGCAGTTTTAGATTCCGATGCTTCACTTCAGGTTTACTGTATACCTTGCACCTTCTTATTGACGATGAAACACAGAAATTGCATCCGAATTTAATACAAAAGGCACAATGCCGACTTAAGTGCAAGAGGACTGACACTGTAAATTTCTTCGATTTGAACATCTCCTGTGAGTCTAGTTGTAGATTCCGATGCTTCACTTCAGGTTTACTGTATCCCTTGGACCTTGTTATTGACTATTAACCACAGGAATTGCATCCGAATTTAGTACAAATGGCATAATACCGACTTAGGTACAAGAGGACTGACACTCTCACTTTCTATGATTTGAACCTCTCCTGTGAGTCCGGTTTTAGATTCCGATGCTTTACTTCAGGTTTACTGTATACCTTGCACCTTCTTATTGACGATGAAACATAGAAATTGCATCGGAATTTAATACAAATGGGCACAATGCTGACTTCAGTAAAAGAGGACCGACACTCTAACTTTCTATTATTTGAACCTCTCCTGTGAGTCCAGTTTTACATTCCGATGCTTCACTTCAGGTTTATTGTATCCCTTGGACCTTCTTATTGACGACGAAACACAGAAATTGCATACGAATTTAATACAAAATGCACAATACCGACTTAAGTACAAGAGGAGTGACACTCTCTCTATGATCTGAACCTCTCCTGTGAGTCCAGTTTTAGATTCTGATGCATCACTTCAGGTTTACTGTACCCCTTGGACCTTCTTATTGACGATAAAACACAGAAATTGCATCCGAATTTAATACAAAACGCACAATGCCGACTTAAGTACAAGAGGACTGACACTCTCACATTCTATGAGTTGAACCTCTCCTGTGAGTCCAGTTTTAGATTCCGATGCTTCACTTCAGGTTTACTATATACCTTGCACCTTCTTATTGACGATGAAACACAGAAATTGCAAATGAATTCAATACAAAAGGCACAATGCCGACTTAAGTACAAGAGGACTGACACTCTCACTTTCTATGATTTGAACCTCTACTGTGAGTTCCGTTTGGATTCCGCAGCTTCAATTCAGGTGTACTGTATCCCTTGGACCTTCGTATTAACGAAGAAACACAGAGTTTGCATCCGAATTTAATACAAAAGGGACAATGCCGACTTAAGTGCAAGAGGACTGACACTCTAATTTTCTATGATTTGAACCTCTCCTGTGAGTCTACTTTTAGATTCCGATGTTCACTTCAGGTTTACTGTATCCCTTGGACCTACTTATTGACGATGAAACACAGAAATTGCATCCGAATTTAATATAAATGGCACAATGGCGACTTATGTACAAGAGGACTGACACTCTCACTTTCTATGATTTGAACCTCTCCTGTGAGTTCCGTTTAAGATTCCGATGCTTCACTTCAGATGTACTGTATCCCTTGGACCTTCTTATTGACGATGAAACACAGAAATTGCATCTGGATTTAATACAAAAGGCACAATGCCGAATCAAGTACAAGAGGACTGACACTCTCACATTCTATGAGTTGAACCTCTCCTGTGAGTCCAGTTTCAGATTCCGATGCTTCACTTCAGGTTTACTATATACCTTGCACCTTCTTATTGACGATCAAACACAGAAATTGCATCCGAATTTAATACAAAACGCACCATGCCGACTTTAGTACAAGAGGTCTGACACTCTCTCTTTCTATGATTTGAACCTCTCCAGTTAGTCTAGTTTTAGATTCCAATGCTTCACTTCAGGTTTACTATATCCCTTGAACCTTCGTATTGACGATGAAACACAGATTTTGCATCCGAATGTAACATAAAAGGCGCAATGCCGACTTAAGTACAAGACGACTGACACTCCAACTTTCTAAGAATTGAACCTCTCCTGTGAGTCCAGTTTTGGATTCCGATGTTTCACTTCAGGTTTACTATATACCTTGCACCTTCTTATTGACGATGAAACATAGAAATTGCATCGGAATTTAATACAAATGGGCACAATGCTGACTTAAGTAAAAGAGGACCGACATTCTAATTTTCTATTATTTGAACCTGTCCTGTGAGTCCAGTTTTACATTCCGATGCTTCACTTCAGGTTTACGGTATACCTTGCTCCTTCTTATTGACGATGAAACACAGAAATTGCATTCGAATTAAATACAAAATGCACAATACCGACTTAAGTACAAGTGGAGTGACACTCTCTCTATGATCTGAACCTCTCGTGTGAGTCCAGTTTTAGATTCTGATGCATCACTTCAGGTTTACTGTATCCCTTGGACCTTCTTATTGACGATAAAACACAGAAATTGCACCCGAATTTAATACAAAACGCACAATGCCGACTTAAGTACAAGAGGACAGACACTCACACTTTCTATGGTTTGAACCTCTCTTGTGAGTCCAGTTTTAGATTCTGATGTTTCACTTCAGGTTTACTGTACCCCTTGGACCTTCTCATTGACGATGAAACACAGAAATTGCAAATGAATTCAATACAAAAGGCACAATGCCGACTTAACTACAAGAGGACTGACACTCTCACTTTCTATGATTTGAACCTCTACTGTGAGTTCCGTTTAGATTCCGCTGCTTCAATTCAGGTTTACTGTATCCCTTGGACCTTCGTATTAACGAAGAAACACAGAGTTTGCATCCGAATTTAATACAAAAGGGACAATGCCGACTTAAGTGCAAGAGGACTGACACTCTAATTTTCTATGATTTGAACCTCTCCTGTGAGTCTACTTTTAGATTCCGATGTTCACTTCAGGTTTACTGTATACCTTGGACCTACTTATTGACGATGAAACACAGAAATTGCATCCTAATTTAATATAAATTGCACAATGGCGACTTAAGTACAAGAGGACTGACACTCTCACTTTCTATGATTTGAACCTCTCCTGTGAGTTCCGTTTAAGATTCCGATGCTTCACTTCAGGTTTACTGTATTCCTTGGACCTTCTTATTGACGATGAAACACAGAAATTGCATCTGAATTTAATACAAAAGGCACAATGCCGAATAAAGTACAAGAGGACTGACAATCACACATTCTATGAGTTGAACCTCTCCTGTGAGTCCAGTTTTAGATCCGATGCTTCACTTCAGGTTTACTATATACCTTGCACCTTCTTATTGACGATCAAACACAGAAATTGCATCCGAATTTAATACAAAACGCACCATGCCGACTTTAGTACAAGAGGACTGACACTCTCACTTTCTATGATTTGAACCTCTCCTGTGAGTCCAGTTTTAGATTCCGATGCTTCACTTCAAGTTTACTGTATCCCTTGGACCTCCTTATTGACGAAGAAACACAGAAATTGCATCCGAAATTAAGACAAATATCACAATGCCGACTTAAGTACAAGAGGACTGACACTCTCACTTTCTATGATTTGAACCTCTCCTGTGAGTCCAGTTTTAGATTATGATGCTTCACTTCAGGTTTACTGTATCCCTTGGGATTTCTAATTGACGATGAAACACAGAAATTGAATCGGAATTAAATTGAAAAGGCACAATGCCGACTAAAGTGTAAGAGGACTGACACTCTCACTTTCTATGATTTGAACATCTCCTTTGAGTCCAGTTTTAGATTCCGATGCTTCACTTCAGGTTTACGGTATACCTTGCACCTTCTTATTGACGATGAAACACAGAAATTGCATTCGAATTAAATACAAAAGGCACAATGCCGACTTAAGTACAAGAGGACTGACACTCTCACTTCCTATGATTTGAACCTCTCCTGTGAGTCCGGTTTTAGATTCCGATGCTTTACTTCAGGTTTACTGTAAACCTTGCACCTTCTTATTGACGATGAAACATAGAAATTGCATCGGAATTTAATACAAATGGGCACAATGCTGACTTAAGTAAAAGAGGACCGACACTCTAATTTTCTATTATTTGAACCTCTCCTGTGAGTCCAGTTTTACATTCCGATGCTTCACTTCAGGTTTACTGTATCCCTTGGACCTTCTTATTGACGACGAAACACAGAAATTGCATCCGAATTTAATACAAAATGCACAATACCGACTTAAGTACAAGTGGAGTGACACTCTCTCTATGATCTGAACCTCTCCTGTGAGTCCAGTTTTAGATTCTGATGCATCACTTCAGGTTTACTGTATCCCTTGGACCTTCTTATTGACGATAAAACGCAGAAATTGCATCCGAATTTAATACAAAACGCACAATGCCGACTTAAGTACAAGAGGACTGACACTCACACTTTCTATGGTTTGAACCTCTCTTGTGAGTCCAGTTTTAGATTCTGATGCTTCACTTCAGGTTTACTGTACCCCTTGGACCTTCTTATTGACGATGAAACACAGAAATTGAAAATGAATTCAATACAAAAGGCACAATGCCGACTTAAGTTCAAGAGGACTGACACTCTCACTTTCTATGATTTGAACCTCTACTGTGAGTTCCGTTTAGATTCCGCTGCTTCAATTCAGGTTTACTGTATCCCTTGGACCTTCGTATTAACGAAGAAACACAGGGTTTGCATCCGAATTTAATACAAAAGGGACAATGCCGACTTAAGTGCAAGAGGACTGACACTCTAATTTTCTATGATTTGAACCTCTCCTGTGAGTCTACTTTTAGATTCCGATGTTCACTTCAGGTTTACTGTATCCCTTGGACCTACTTATTGAGGATGAAACACAGAAATTGCATCCGAATTTAATATAAATGGCACAATGCCGACTTATGTACAAGAGGACTGACAATCTCACTTTCTATGATTTGAACCTCTCCTGTGAGCTCCGTTTAAGATTCCGATGCTTCACTTCAGGTTTACGGTATACCTTGCACCTTCTTATTGACGATGAAACACAGAAATTGCATCTGAATTTAATACAAAAGGCACAATGCCGAATCAAGTACAAGAGGACTGACACTCTCACATTCTATGAGATGAACCTCTCCTGTGAGTCCAGTTTTAGATTCCGATGCTTCACTTCCGGTTTACTATATACCTTGCACCTTCTTATTGACGATGAAACACAGAAATTGCATCCGAATTTAATACAAAACGCACCATGCCGACTTTAGTACAAGAGGACTGACACTCTCACTTTCTATGATTTGAACCTCTCCAGTTAGTCTAGTTTTAGATTCCAATGCTTCACTTCAGGTTTACTATATCCCTTCAACCTTCGTATTGATGATGTAACACAGATTTTGCATCCGAATGTAACATAAAAGGCGCAATGCCGACTTAAGTACAAGACGTCTGACACTCTAACTTTCTAAGAATTGAACCTCTCCTGTGAGTCCAGTTTTAGATTCCGATGCTTCACTTCGGGTTTACTATATACCTTGCACCTTCTTATTGACGATGAAACATAGAAATTGCATCGGAATTTAATACAAATGGGCACAATGCTGACTTAAGTAAAAGAGGACCGACACTCTAATTTTCTATTATTTGAACCTCTCCTGTGAGTCCAGTTTTACATTCCGATGTTTCACTGCAGGTTTACTATATCCCTTGGACTATCTTATTGACGATGAAACACAGAAATTGCATCCGAAGTTAATACAAAAAGCACAATGCCGTGTTAAGTACAGAGGACTGACACTCAAACTTTCTATGATTTGAACCTCTCCTGTGAGTATAGTTTTAGATTCCGATGCTTCACTTCAGGTATACTGTATACCTTGCACCTTCTTATTGACGATGAAACACAGAAACTGAATCCGAATTAAATACAAAAGGGACAATGCCGACTTAAGTACAAGAGGACTGACACTCCCACTTTCTATGATTTGAACCTCTCCTGTGAGTCCAGTTTTAGATTCCGAGGCTTCACATAAGGTTTACTGTATTCCTTGGACCTTCTTATTGACGATGAAACACAGAAATTGTATCCGAATTTAATACAAAAGGCACAATACCGACTTAAGTACAAGCGGAGTGACACTCTAACTTTCTATGATTTGAATCTCTCCTGTGGGTCCAGTTTTAGATTCCGATGCCTCACTTCAGGTTTACTGTATCCCTTGGACCTTCTTATTGACGATGAAACACAGAAATTGCAACCGAATTTCATACAAATGGCACAATGCCGACATAAGTGGAAGAGGACTGACACTCTCACGTTCTATGATTTGAACCTCTCCTGTGAGTCCAGTTTTAGATTCCGATGCTTCACTTCATGTTTACTGTATCCCTTGAGACCTTCTTATCGGCGATGAAACACAGAAGTTGCATCCGCATTTAATACTAATGGCACATTGCCGACTTAAATACAAGAGAACTGACACTCTTACTTTCTATGATTTGAACCTCTCCTGTGAGTTCAGTTTTAGATTCCGATTTTTCACTTCAGGTTTACTGTATACCTTGCACCTTCTTATTGACGATGAAACACAGAGTTTGCATCCGAATTTAATACAAAAGGCACAATACCGACTCAAGTACAAGAGGAGTGACACACTAACTTTCTATGATTTGACCTCTCCTGTGAGTCCAGTTTTAGATTCCGATGCTTCACTTCAGGTTTACTGTATCCCTCGGACCTTCTTATTGACGGTGAAACTCAGAAATTGCATCCGAATTTAATACAAATGGCACAATGCCGGCTTAAGTACAAGAGGACTGACACTCTAACTTTCTATGATTTGAACCTTTCCTGTGAGTCCAGTTTTACATTCAGATGCTTCACTTCAGGTTTACTGTATCTCTTGGACCTTCTTATTGACGATGAAATACAGAAATTGCATCCGAATCTAATACAAATGGCATAATGCCGACTTAATTACAAGATGACTGACACTCTCATTTTCTATGATTTGAACCTATCCTGTGAGTCCAGTTTTAGATTCCAATGTTTCACTTAAGGTTTACTGTATCCCTTGGACCTTCTTATTGACGATGAAACACAGAAATTGCATCCGAATTTAATACAAAAGGCACAATACTGACTTAAGTACAAGCGGAGTGACACTCTAACTTTCTATGATTTGAACCTCTCCTGTGAGTCCAGTTTTAGATTCCGATGCTTCACTTCAGGTTTACTGTCTTGCTTGGTATTTCTTGTTGACGATGAAAGACAGAAATTGCATCCGAATTTAATACAAAAGGCACAATGGCGACTTAAGTACAAGTGGACTGACACTCTCACATTCAATGATTTGAACCTCTCCTGTGATTCCAGTTTTAGATCCCGATGCTTCACTTCAGGTTTACTGTATACCTTGCACCTTCTTATTGACGATGAAACACAGAAATTGCATCGGAATTAAATTCAAAAGGCACAATGCCGACTTAAGTACAAGAGTACTGACACTCTAACTTTCTATAATTGGAACCTCTCCTGAGAGTCCAGATTTAGATTCCGCTTCTTCACTACAGGTTTACTGTATCCCTTGGACCTTCTTATTGACGATGAAACACAGAAATTGCACCCGAATTTAATACAAAAGGCACAATGCCGACTTAAGTACAAGAGGACTGACACTCTCACTTTCTATAATTTGAAAATCTCCTGTGAGTCCAGTTTTAGATTCCGATGCTTCATTTCAGGTTTACTGTATACCTTGCACCCTCTTATTGACGGTGAAACACAGAAATTGCATCGGAATCAAATTCAAAAGGCACAATGCCGACTTAATTACAAGATGACTGACACTCTCACTTTCTATGATTTAAACCTCTTCTGTGAGTCCAGTTTTAGATTCCGATACTACACTTCAGGTTTACTGTATCCCTTGGACCTTCTTATTGGCGATGAAACACAGAAATTGCATCCGAATTTAATACAAATGGCTTAATGCCGACTTAATTACAAGATGACTGACACTCTCACTTTCTATGATTTGAACCTCTCCTGTGAGTACAGTTTTAGATTCCGATGCTTCACTTCAGGTTAACTGTATCCCTTGGACCTTCTTATTGACGATGAAACACAGAAATTGCTTCCGAATTTAATACAAAATGCGCAATGCCGACTTAAGTACAAGGGGACTGACACTCTCACTTTCTATGATTTGAACCTCTCCTGTGAGTCCAGTTTTAGGTTCCGATTCTTCAGGTGTACTGTATACTTTGCACCTTCTTATTGACGATGAAACACAGAAATTGAATCCGAATTTAATACAAAAGGCACAATATCGACTTAAGTACAAGAGGACTGACATTCTAACTTTGTATGATTTGAACCTCTCCTGTGAGCCCAGTTTTAGATTCCGATGCTTCACTTCAGGTTTATCTATCCCTTGGACCTTCTTATTGACGATGAAACACAGAGTTTGCATAAGAATTTAATACAAAAGGCACAATACCGACTCAAGTACAAGGGGAGTGACACTCTAACTTTCTATGATTTGAACCTTTCCTGTGAGTTTAGTTTTAGATTCAGATGCTTCACTTCAGGTTTACTGTATCTATTGGACCTTTTTATTGACGATGAAATACAGAAATTGCATCCGAATCTAATACAAATGGCATAATGCCGACTTAATTACAAGATGACTGACACTCTCATTTTCTATGATTTGAACCTATCCTGTGAGTCCAGTTTTAGATTCCAATGTTTCACTTAAGGTTTACTGTATCCCTTGGACCTTCTTATTGACGATGAAACACAGATATTGCATCCGAATTTAATACAAAAGGCACAATGGCGACTTAAGTACAAGTGGACTGACACTCTAACACTCTATGATTTGAACCTCTCCTGTGAGTCCAGTTTCAGATTCCGATGCTTCACTTCAGGTTTACTGTATACCTTGCACCTTCTTATTGACGATGAAACACAGAAATTGCATCGGAATTAAATCCAAAAGGCACAATGCCGACTTAATTACAAGATGACTGACACTCTCACTTTCTATGATTTAAACCTCTTCTGTGAGTCCAGTTTTAGATTCCGATACTTCACTTCAGGTTTACTGTATCACTTGGACCTTCTTATTGGCGATGAAACACAGAAATTGCATCCGAATTTAATACAAATGGCACAATGCCGACTTAAGTACAAGAGGACTGACACTCTCACTTTCTATGATTTGAACCTTTATTGTGAGTCCAGTTTTGGATTCCGATGCTTCACTTCAAGTTTACTGTATCCCTTGGACCTTCTTCTTGACGATGAAACACGGAAATTGCATCCGAATTTAATACAAATGGCTTAATGCCGACTTAATTACAAGATGACTGACACTCTCACTTTCTATGATTTGAACCTCTCCTGTGAGTACAGTTTTAGATTCCGATGTTTCACTTCAGGTTAACTGTATCCCTAGGACCTTCTTATTGACGATGAAACACAGAAATTGCTTCCGAATTTAATACAAAATGCATAATGCCAACTTAAGTAAAAGAGGACTGTCACTCTAACATTCTATGATTTGAACCTATCCTGTGAGTCCAGTTTTAGATTCCGATGCTTCACTTAAGGTTTACTGTATCCCTTGGACATTCTTATTGACGATGAAACACAGAAAATGTATCCGAATTTAATACAAATGCACAATGCCGTCTTAAGTAAAAGAGGATTGACACTCTAATATTCTATGTTTAGAACCTCTCCTGTGATTCCAGTTTTAGATTCCGAGGCTTCACATAAGGTTTACTGTATCCCTTGGACCTTCTTGTTGACGATGAAACACAGAAATTGCATCCGAATTAAATACAAAAGGCACAATGGCGACTTAAGTACAAGAGGACTGACACTGTAACTATCTATGATTTGAATCTCTCCTGTGAGTCCAGTTTTAGATTCCGATGCTTCACTACAGATTTACTGTATCCCTTGGACCTTCTTATAGACGACGAAACACAGACATTGCAACCGAATTTAATACAAATGGCACAATACCGACTTAAGTACAAGCGGACTAACACTCTCACTTTCTACGATTTGAACCTCTCCTGTGAGTCCAGTTTTAGATTCCGATGCTTCACTTCAGGTTTACTGTATCCCTTAGACCTTCTTATTGACGATGAAACACAGACATTCCATCGGAACTAAATTCATAAGGCACAATGCCGACTTAAGTACAAGAGGACTGACACTCTAACTTTCTATGATTTGAACCTCTCCTGTGAGTCCAGTTTTAGATTCCGATGCTTCACTTCAGGTTTACTGTATCCCTTGGACCGTCTTATTGACGATGAAACACAGAAATTGCATCCGAATTTAATACAAAAATCACAATGGCGACTTAAGTACAAGAGGACTGACACTCTCACTCTTTATGATTTCAACCTCTCCGGTGAGTCCAGTTTTTAGATTCCGATGTTTCACTTAAGGTTTACTGTATCGCTTGGACCTTCTTATTGACGATGAAAGACAGAAATTGCACCCGAATTTAATACAAAAGGCACAATGGCGACTTAAGTACAAGTGGACTGACACTCTCACATTCTATGATTTTAACCTCTCCTGTGAGTCCAGTTTTAGATTCCGATGCTTCACTTCAGGTTTACTGTATACCTTGCACCTTCTTATTGACGATGAAACACAGAAATTGCATCGGAATTAAATTCAAAAGGCACAATGCCGACATAAGTACAAGAGGACTGACACTCTACCTTTCTATGATTGCAACCTCTCCTTCGAGTCCAGATTTAGATTCCGATGCTTCACTACAGGTTTACTGTATCCCTTGGACCTTCTTATTGACGATGAAACACAGAAATTGCATCTGAATTTAATACAAAAGGCACAATGCCGTCTTAAGTACAAGAGGACTGACACTCTCACTTTCTATAATTTGAACATCTCCTGTGAGTCCAGTTTTAGATTCCGATGCTTCATTTCAGGTTTACTTCATACCTTGCACCCTCTTATTGACGATGAAACACAGAAATTGCGTCGGAATTAAATTCAAAAGGCACAATGCCGACTTAATTACAAGATGACTGACACTCTCACTTTCTATGATTTGAACCTCTCCTGTGAGTCCAGTTTTAGATTCCGATGCTTCACTTCAGGTTTACTGTATCCCTTGGACCTTCTTATTTGTGATGAAACACAGAAACTGCATCCGAATTTAATACAAATGGTTCAATGCCGACTTAAGTACAAGAGGACTGACATTCTCACTTTCTATGATTTGAACCTTTATTGTGAGTCCAGTTTTAAATTCCGATGCTTCACTTCAGGTTTACTGTATCCCTTGGACCTTCTTCTTGACGATGAAACACAGAAATAGCATCCGAATTTAATACAAATGGCTTAATGCCGACTTAATTTCAAGATGACTGACACTCTCACTTTCTATAATTTGAACCTCCCGTGTGAGTACAGTTTTAGATTCCGATGCTTCACTTCAGGTTAACTGTATCCCTTGGACCTTCTTATTGACGATGAAACACAGATATTGCTTCCGAATTTAATACAAAATGCACAATGCCGACTTAAGTAAAAGAGGACTGACACTCTAACATTCTATGATTTGTACCTATCCTGTGAGTCCAGTTTTAGATTCCGATGCTCCACTTAAGGTTTACTGTATCCCTTGGACCTTCTTATTGACGATGAAACACAGAAATTGTATCCGATTTTAATACAAAAGGCACAATACCGACTTAAGTACAAGCGGAGTGAAACTCTAACTTTCTATGATTTGAACCTCTCCTGTGACTCCAGTTTCATATTCCGATGCTTCCCTTCAGGTTTACTGTATCCCTTGGACCTTCTTGTTGACGATGAAACACAGAAATTGCATCCGAATTAAATACAAAAGGCACAATGGCGACTTAAGTACAAGAGGACTGACACTGTAACTATCTATGATTTGAATCTCTCCTGTGAGTCCAGTTTTAGATTCCGATGCTTCATTACAGATTTACTGTATCCCTTGGACCTTCTTATAGACGACGAAACACAGACATTGCAACCGAATTTAATACAAATGGCACAATACCGACTTAAGTACAAGCGGACTGACACTCTCACTTTCTACGATTTGAACCTCTCCTGTGAGTCCAGTTTTAGATTCCGATGCTTCACTTCAGGTTTACTGTATCCCTTAGACCTTCTTATTGACGATGAAACACAGACATTCCATCGGAACTAAATTCATAAGGCACAATGCCGACTTAAGTACAAGAGAACTGACACTCTAACTTTCTATGATTTGAACCTCTCCTGTGAGTCCAAATTTAAATTCCGATGCTTCACTTCAGGTTTACTGTATCCCTTGGAACTTCTTATTGACGATAAAACACAGAAATTGCATCCGAATTTAATACAAAAGGCACAATGGCGACTTAAGTAAAGAGGACTGACACTCTCACTTTCTATGATTTGAACCTCTCCTGTGACTCCAGTTTCATATTCCGATGCTTCCCTTCAGGTTTACTGTATCCCTTGGTCCTTCTTGTTGACGATGAAACACAGAAATTGCATCCGAGTTAAATACAAAAGGCACAATGGCGACTTAAGTACAAGAGGACTGACACTGTAACTATCTATGATTTGAATCTCTCCTGTTAGTCCAGCTTTAGATTCCGATGCTTCACTACAGATTTACTGTATCCCTTGGACCTTCTTATAGACGACGAAACACAGACATTGCAACCGAATTTAATACAAATGGCACAATACCGACTTAAGTACAAGCGGACTGACACTCTCACTTTCTACGATTTGAACCTCTCCTGTGGGTCCAGTTTTAGATTCCGATGCTTCACTTCAGGTTTACTGTATACCTTGCACCTTCTTATTGACGATGAAACACAGAAATTGCATCGGAATTAAAATTAAAAGGCACAATGCCGACTTAAGTACAAGAGGACTGACACTCTAACTTTCAATGATTTGAACCTCTCCTGTGGTCCACTTTTAGATTCCGATGCTTAACTTCAGGTTTACTGTATCCCGTGGACCTTCTTATTGACGATGAAACACAGAAATTCCATCCGAATTGAATACAAATGGCACAATACCGACTTAAGTACAAGAGGAGTGACAGTCTAACTCTCTATGATTTGAACCTCTCCTGTGAGTCCAGTTTTAGATTCCGATGCTTCCCTTCAGGTTTACTGTATCCCTTGGTCCTTCTTGTTGACGATGAAACACAGAAATTGCATCCGAAATTAATACAAAGGGCACAAAGGCGACTTAAGAACAAGAGGACTGACACTCTCACTTTCTATGATTTGAACCTCTCCTGTGAGTCCAGTTTTAGATTCCGATGCTTCACTTCAGGTTTACTGTATACCTTGCACCTTTTTATTGCCGATGAAACACAGAAATTGCATCGGAATTAAATTCAAAGGCACAATGCCGACATAAGTGCAAGAGGACTGACATTCTCACAGTCTATGATTTGAACCTCTCCTGTGAGTCCAGTTTTAGATTCCGATGCTTCACTTCATGTTTACTGTATCCCTTGGACCATCTTATTGACGATGAAACACAGACATTGCATCGGAACGAAATTCAAAAGGCACAATGCCGACTTAAGTAAAAGAGGACTGACACTCTCACTTTTTATGAATTGATCCTCTCCTGTGAGTCCAATTTTGGATTCCGACGCTTCACTTCGGGTTTACTGTATCCCTTGGACATTCTTATTGACGATGAAACACAGAAATTGCATCGGAATTAAATTCAAAAGGCACAATGCCGACTTAAGTACAAGAGGACTGACACCTTAACTTTCAGTGATTTGAACCTCTCCTGTCAGTCCAGTTTTAAATTCCGATGCTTCACTTCACTTTTACTGTATCCCTTGGACCTTCTTATTGACGATAAAACACAGAAATTGCATCCGAAGTTAATACAAAAGGCACAATGGCGACTTAAGTACATAGGACTGACACTCTCTCTTTCTATGATTTGAACCTCTCCTGTGGATCCAGTTTCAGATTCCGATGCTTCACTTCAGGTTTACTGTATACCTTGCACCTTCTTATTGACGATGAAACACAGAAATTGCATCGGAATTAAAATTAAAAGTCACAATGCCGACTTAAGTACAAGAGGACTGACACTCTAACTTTAAATGATTTGAACCTCTCCTGTGAGTCCACTTTTAGATTCCGATGCTTAACTTCAGGTTTACTGTACCCGTGGACCTTCTTATTGACGATAAAACACAGAAATTCCATCCGAATTGAATACAAATGGCACAATACCGATTTAAGTACAAGAGGAGTGACACTCTAACTCTCTATGATTTGAACCTCTCCTGTGGGTCCAGTTTTAGATTCCGGTACTTCACTTCAGGTTTACTGTATCCCTTGGACCTTCTTGTTGACGATGAAACACAGAAATTGCATCCGAAATTAATACAAAGGGCACATAGGCGACTTAAGAACAAGAGGACTGACACTCTCACTTTCTATGATTTGAACCTCTCCTGTGAGTCCAGTTTTAGATTCCGATGTTTCACTTAAGGTTTACTGTATCCCTTGGACTTTCGTATTGACGATGAAACACAGAAATTGCATCCGAATTTAATACAAATGCCATAATGCCGACTTAAGTACAAGAGGACTGACATTCTCACTGTCTATGATTTGAACCTCTCCTGTGAGTCCAGTTTTAGATTCCGATGCTTCACTTCATGTTTACTGTATCCCTTGGACCTTCTTATTGACGATGAAACACAGAGTTTGCATGCGAATTTAATACAAAAGGCACAATGCCGACTTAAGTACAAGAGGACTGACACTCTAACTTTCAATGATTTGAACCTCCCCTGTGAGTCCAGTTTATGATTCCGATGCTTCACTTCAGGTTTACTGTATCCCTTGGTCCTTCTTGTTGACGATGAAACACATAAATTGCATCCGTCATTAATACAAAGGGCACAAAGGCGACTTAAGAACAAGAGGACTGACACTCTCACTTTCTATGATTTGAACCTCTCCTGTGAGTCCAGTTTTAGATTCCGATGTTTCACTTAAGGTTTACTGTATCCCTTGGACCTTCTTATTGACGATGAATCACAGAAATTGCATCGGAATTAAATTCAAAAGGCACAATGCCGACTTAAGTACAAGAGGACTGACACCTTAACTTTCAGTGATTTGAACCTCTCCTGTGAGTCCAGTTTTAAATTCCGATGCTTCACTTCACTTTTACTGTATCCCTTGGACCTTCTTATTGACGATGAAACACAGAAATTGCATCTGAATTTAATACAAAAGGCACAATGGCGACTTAAGTACAAGTGGACTGACACTCTCACATTCTATGATTTTAACCTCTCCTGTGAGTCCAGTTTTAGATTCCGATGCTTCACTTCAGGTTTACTGTATACCTTGCACCTTCTTATTGACGATGAAACACAGAAATTGCATCGGAATTAAATTCAAAAGGCACAATGCCGACATAAGTACAAGAGGACTGACACTCTACCTTTCTATGATTGCAACCTCTCCTTCGAGTCCAGATTTAGATTCCGATGCTTCACTACAGGTTTACTGTATCCCTTGGACCTTCTTATTGACGATGAAACACAGAAATTGCATCTGAATTTAATACAAAAGGCACAATGCCGTCTTAAGTACAAGAGGACTGACACTCTCACTTTCTATAATTTGAACATCTCCTGTGAGTCCAGTTTTAGATTCCGATGCTTCATTTCAGGTTTACTTCATACCTTGCACCCTCTTATTGACGATGAAACACAGAAATTGCGTCGGAATTAAATTCAAAAGGCACAATGCCGACTTAATTACAAGATGACTGACACTCTCACTTTCTATGATTTGAACCTCTCCTGTGAGTCCAGTTTTAGATTCCGATGCTTCACTTCAGGTTTACTGTATCCCTTGGACCTTCTTATTTGTGATGAAACACAGAAACTGCATCCGAATTTAATACAAATGGTTCAATGCCGACTTAAGTACAAGAGGACTGACATTCTCACTTTCTATGATTTGAACCTTTATTGTGAGTCCAGTTTTAAATTCCGATGCTTCACTTCAGGTTTACTGTATCCCTTGGACCTTCTTCTTGACGATGAAACACAGAAATAGCATCCGAATTTAATACAAATGGCTTAATGCCGACTTAATTTCAAGATGACTGACACTCTCACTTTCTATAATTTGAACCTCCCGTGTGAGTACAGTTTTAGATTCCGATGCTTCACTTCAGGTTAACTGTATCCCTTGGACCTTCTTATTGACGATGAAACACAGATATTGCTTCCGAATTTAATACAAAATGCACAATGCCGACTTAAGTAAAAGAGGACTGACACTCTAACATTCTATGATTTGAACCTATCCTGTGAGTCCAGTTTTAGATTCCGATGCTCCACTTAAGGTTTACTGTATCCCTTGGACCTTCTTATTGACGATGAAACACAGAAATTGTATCCGATTTTAATACAAAAGGCACAATACCGACTTAAGTACAAGCGGAGTGAAACTCTAACTTTCTATGATTTGAACCTCTCCTGTGACTCCAGTTTCATATTCCGATGCTTCCCTTCAGGTTTACTGTATCCCTTGGACCTTCTTGTTGACGATGAAACACAGAAATTGCATCCGAATTAAATACAAAAGGCACAATGGCGACTTAAGTACAAGAGGACTGACACTGTAACTATCTATGATTTGAATCTCTCCTGTGAGTCCAGTTTTAGATTCCGATGCTTCATTACAGATTTACTGTATCCCTTGGACCTTCTTATAGACGACGAAACACAGACATTGCAACCGAACTTAATACAAATGGCACAATACCGACTTAAGTACAAGCGGACTGACACTCTCACTTTCTACGATTTGAACCTCTCCTGTGAGTCCAGTTTTAGATTCCGATGCTTCACTTCAGGTTTACTGTATCCCTTAGACCTTCTTATTGACGATGAAACACAGACATTCCATCGGAACTAAATTCATAAGGCACAATGCCGACTTAAGTACAAGAGAACTGACACTCTAACTTTCTATGATTTGAACCTCTCCTGTGAGTCCAAATTTAAATTCCGATGCTTCACTTCAGGTTTACTGTATCCCTTGGAACTTCTTATTGACGATAAAACACAGAAATTGCATCCGAATTTAATACAAAAGGCACAATGGCGACTTAAGTAAAGAGGACTGACACTCTCACTTTCTATGATTTGAACCTCTCCTGTGACTCCAGTTTCATATTCCGATGCTTCCCTTCAGGTTTACTGTATCCCTTGGTCCTTCTTGTTGACGATGAAACACAGAAATTGCATCCGAGTTAAATACAAAAGGCACAATGGCGACTTAAGTACAAGAGGACTGACACTGTAACTATCTATGATTTGAATCTCTCCTGTTAGTCCAGCTTTAGATTCCGATGCTTCACTACAGATTTACTGTATCCCTTGGACCTTCTTATA
The DNA here is from genome assembly GCF_021461395.2 of Schistocerca americana. Lineage (NCBI taxonomy): Eukaryota > Metazoa > Arthropoda > Insecta > Orthoptera > Acrididae > Schistocerca > Schistocerca americana. The sequence goes on along the minus strand of NC_060128.1, from coordinate 8,620,774 downwards.
GACGACGAAACACAGACATTGCAACCGAATTTAATACAAATGGCACAATACCGACTTAAGTACAAGCGGACTGACACTCTCACTTTCTACGATTTGAACCTCTCCTGTGGGTCCAGTTTTAGATTCCGATGCTTCACTTCAGGTTTACTGTATACCTTGCACCTTCTTATTGACGATGAAACACAGAAATTGCATCGGAATTAAAATTAAAAGGCACAATGCCGACTTAAGTACAAGAGGACTGACACTCTAACTTTCAATGATTTGAACCTCTCCTGTGGTCCACTTTTAGATTCCGATGCTTAACTTCAGGTTTACTGTATCCCGTGGACCTTCTTATTGACGATGAAACACAGAAATTCCATCCGAATTGAATACAAATGGCACAATACCGACTTAAGTACAAGAGGAGTGACAGTCTAACTCTCTATGATTTGAACCTCTCCTGTGAGTCCAGTTTTAGATTCCGATGCTTCCCTTCAGGTTTACTGTATCCCTTGGTCCTTCTTGTTGACGATGAAACACAGAAATTGCATCCGAAATTAATACAAAGGGCACAAAGGCGACTTAAGAACAAGAGGACTGACACTCTCACTTTCTATGATTTGAACCTCTCCTGTGAGTCCAGTTTTAGATTCCGATGCTTCACTTCAGGTTTACTGTATACCTTGCACCTTTTTATTGCCGATGAAACACAGAAATTGCATCGGAATTAAATTCAAAGGCACAATGCCGACATAAGTGCAAGAGGACTGACATTCTCACAGTCTATGATTTGAACCTCTCCTGTGAGTCCAGTTTTAGATTCCGATGCTTCACTTCATGTTTACTGTATCCCTTGGACCATCTTATTGACGATGAAACACAGACATTGCATCGGAACGAAATTCAAAAGGCACAATGCCGACTTAAGTAAAAGAGGACTGACACTCTCACTTTTTATGAATTGATCCTCTCCTGTGAGTCCAATTTTGGATTCCGACGCTTCACTTCGGGTTTACTGTATCCCTTGGACATTCTTATTGACGATGAAACACAGAAATTGCATCGGAATTAAATTCAAAAGGCACAATGCCGACTTAAGTACAAGAGGACTGACACCTTAACTTTCAGTGATTTGAACCTCTCCTGTCAGTCCAGTTTTAAATTCCGATGCTTCACTTCACTTTTACTGTATCCCTTGGACCTTCTTATTGACGATAAAACACAGAAATTGCATCCGAAGTTAATACAAAAGGCACAATGGCGACTTAAGTACATAGGACTGACACTCTCTCTTTCTATGATTTGAACCTCTCCTGTGGATCCAGTTTCAGATTCCGATGCTTCACTTCAGGTTTACTGTATACCTTGCACCTTCTTATTGACGATGAAACACAGAAATTGCATCGGAATTAAAATTAAAAGTCACAATGCCGACTTAAGTACAAGAGGACTGACACTCTAACTTTAAATGATTTGAACCTCTCCTGTGAGTCCACTTTTAGATTCCGATGCTTAACTTCAGGTTTACTGTACCCGTGGACCTTCTTATTGACGATAAAACACAGAAATTCCATCCGAATTGAATACAAATGGCACAATACTTATTTAAGTACAAGAGGAGTGACACTCTAACTCTCTATGATTTGAACCTCTCCTGTGGGTCCAGTTTTAGATTCCGGTACTTCACTTCAGGTTTACTGTATCCCTTGGACCTTCTTGTTGACGATGAAACACAGAAATTGCATCCGAAATTAATACAAAGGGCACATAGGCGACTTAAGAACAAGAGGACTGACACTCTCACTTTCTATGATTTGAACCTCTCCTGTGAGTCCAGTTTTAGATTCCGATGTTTCACTTAAGGTTTACTGTATCCCTTGGACTTTCGTATTGACGATGAAACACAGAAATTGCATCCGAATTTAATACAAGTGGCACAATGCCGACTTAAGTACAAGAGGACTGACACTCTCACTTTCTATGATTTGAACCTCTCCTGTGAGTCCAGTTTTAGATTCCGATGCTTCACGTAAGGTTTACTGTATCCCATGGACCTTCTTATTGACGATGAAACACAGAAATTGCATCCGAATTTAATACAAAAGGCACAATACCGACTTAATTACAAGAGGAGTGACACTCTAACTTTCTATGATTTTAACCTCTCCTGTGAGTCCAGTTTTACATTCCGATGTTTCACTTCAGGTTTAGTGTATCCCTCGGACCTTCTTATTGACTATGAAACACAGGAATTGTTTCCGAATTTAATACAAATGGCACAATGCCGACTTAAGTACAAGAAGACAGACACTCTCACTTTCTATGATTTGAATCTCTCCTGTGAGTCCAGTTTTAAATTCCGATGCTTCACTTCAGGTTTACTGTATACCTTGCACCTTCTTATTCACGATGAAACATAGAAATTGCATCGGAATTTAATACAAAAGGCACAATTCCGACGTAAGTAAAAGAGGCCTGACACTCTAACTTTCAATGATTTGAACCTCTCCTGTGAGTCCAGTTGTAGATTTCGATGCTTCACTTCAGGTATACTGTATCCCTTGGACCTTCTTATTAACGATGAAACACAAAATGGCATCCGAATTAATTACAAAAGGCACAACACCGACTTAAGTACAAGAGGAGTGACACTCTAACTCTCCATGATTTGAACCTCTCCTGTGAGTCCAGTATTAGATTCTGATCCTTCACTTCAGGTTTACTGTATCCCTTGGACCATCTTATTGACGATGAGCCACAGCAATTGCATCCGAATTTAATACAAATGGTACAATGTCGACTTAAGTACAAGAGGACTGACATTCTAACTATCTATGATTTGAACCTCTCCAGAGAGTCCAGTTATAGATTCCGATGCTTCACTTCTGGTTTACTGTATCCCTTGGACTTTATTATTGACGATGAAACACAGATATTGCATCCGAGTTTACTACAAATTGCACAATACCGACTTAAGTACAAGAGGAGTGACACACTAACTTTCTATGATTTGAACCTCTCCTGTGAGTCCAGTTTTTGATTCCGATGCTTCACTTTGGGTTTTCAGTGTAACTTGCACCTTCTGATTGACGATGAAACACAGAAATTGCATTGGAATTTAATACAAAAGGCACAATGCCGATTTAAGTAAAAGAGGACAGACCCTCTAATTTTCTATGATTTGAACCTCTCCTGTGAGTCCAGTTTTAGATTCTGATGCTTCACTTCAGGATTACTGTATCCCTTGGACCGTCTTATTGACGATGAAACACAGAAATAGCATCCGAATTGAATACAAAAGGCACAATGCCGACTTAAGTACAAGAGGACTGACACTCTCACTTTCTATGATTTGAACCTCTCCTGTAAGTCCGGTTTCAGATTCCGATGCTTCACTTCAGGGTTACTGTATACCTTGCACCTTCTTATTGACGATGAAACACAGAAATTGCATCGGAATTAAATTCAAAAGGCACAATGCCTGCTTAAGTAAAAGAGGAGAGACACTCTCACTATCTATGATTTGAACCTCTCCTGTGAGTCCAGTTTTAGATTCCGATGTTTCACTTCAGGATTTAGTGCATCCCTTGTACCTTCTTATTGACTATGAAACACAGGAATTGCATCCGAAATTAATACTAATGGCACAATGCCGACTTAAGTACAAGAGGACTGACACTCTAACTTTCTATGATTTGAACGTCTCCTGTGAGTCCAGTTTTACATACCGATGCTTCACTTCAGGTTTACTGTATACCTTGCACCTTCTTATTAACGATGAAACACAGAAATTGCATCCGAATTTGATACAAATGCCACAATGCCGACATAAGTACAAGAGGACTGACACTCTCACTTTCTATGATTTGTACCTCTCCCGTGAGTCCAGTTTTAGATTCCGATGCTTCACTTGAGGTTTCCTGTATACCTTGCACCCTCTTATTGACAACGAAACACAGAAATTGTATGCGAATTTAATACAAAAGGCACAATGCCGACTTAAGTACAAGAGGACTGACATTCTAACTTTCTATGATTTGAACCTCTCCTGAGAGTCCAGTTTTAGATTCCGATGCTTCACTTCTGGTTTACTGTATCCCTTGGACTTTCTTATTGTCCATGAAACATAGAAATTGCATCCGAGTTTAATACAAATGGCACAATACCAACTTAGGTACAAGAGGAGTGACACTCTAACTTTCTATGATTTGAACCTCTCCTGTGAGTCCAGTTTTAGATTCCGATGCTTCACTTCAGGTTTACTGTATATCTTGGACCTTTTTATTGACGATGAAACACAGAAATTGCATCCGAATTTAATACAAATGGCTCAATGCCGACTTAAGTACAAGTGGACTGACACTCTCACTTTCTATGATTTGAATCCCTCCTGTGTGTCCAGTTTTAGATTCCGAAGCTTCACTTCGTGTTTTCTGTATAACTTGCACCTTCTGATTGACGATGTAACACAGAAATTGCATCGGAATTTAATACAAAAGGCACAATGTCGACTTAAGTAAAAGAGGACAGACCCTCTAACTTTCTATGATTTGAACCTCTCCTGTGAGTCCAGTTTTGGATTCTGATGCTTCACTTCTGGTTTACTGTATCCCTTGGACCTTCTTATTGACGATGAGACACAGAAATTGCATCCGAATTTAATACAAAAGGCACAATGCCGACTTAAGTACAAGAGGACTGACACTCTCACTTTCTATGATTTGAACCTCTCCTGTAAGTCCAGTTTTAGATTCCGATGCCTCACTTCAGGGTTACCGTATACCTTGCACCTTCTTATTGACGATGAAACACAGAAATTGCATCGGAATTAAATTCAAAAGGCACATTGCCTACTTAAGTAAAAGAGGACAGACACTCTCACTTTCTATGATTTGAACCTCTCCTGTGAGTCCAGTTTTAGATTCCGATGCTTCACTTCAGGTTTACTGTATCCCTTGGACCTTCTTATTGACGATGAAACACAGAAATTGCATCGGAATTAAATTCAAAAGGCACAATGCCGACTTAAGTACAACAGGACTGACACTCTAACCTTCTATGATTTCAACCTCTCCTGTAGGGCCAGTTTTAGATTCCGATGCTTCACTTCAGGTTTACTGTATCGCTTGGACCTTCTTATTGACGATGAAACACAGAGTTTGCATCCGAATTTAATACAAAAGGCACAATGCAGACGTAAGTACAAGAGGACAGACACTCTAACTTTCTATGATATGAACCTCTCCTGTGAGTCCAGTTTTAGTTTCCGATGCTTCACTTCAGGTTTACTGCGTCCCTTGGACCTACATATTGACGATGAAACACAGAAATTGCATCCGAATTTAATACAAAAGGCACAATACCGACTTAAGTACAAGAGGAGTGACACTCTAACTTTCTATGATTTGAACCTCTCCCGTGAGTCCAGTTTTAGATTCCGATGCTTCACTTCAGGTATACTGTATTCCTTGGACCTTCTTATTAACGATGAAACACAGAAATTGCATCCGAATTTAATACAAATGGCACAATGTCGACTAAAGTACAAGAGGACCGACACTCTCACTTTCTATGATTTGTACCTCTCCTGTGAGTCCAGTTTTAGATTCCGAAGCTTCACTTCAGGTTTCCTTTATACCATGCACCTTCTTATTGACGATGAAACACAGAAATTGTATCCGAATTTAATACAAAGGCCTCAATGCCGACTTAAGTACAAGAGGACTGACATTCTAACTTTCTATGATTTGAACCTCTCCTGTGAGTCCAGTTTTAGATTCCGATGCTTCACTTTAGGTTTACTGTATCCCTTGGACCTCCTTATTGACGAAGAAACACAGAAATTGCATCCGAATATAATACAAATGGCACAATGCCGACTTAAGTACAAGAGGACTGACACTCTCACTTTCTATGATTTGAACGTCTCCTGTGAGTCCAGTTTTAAATACGGATGCTTCACTTCAGGTTTACTGTATACCTTGCACCTTCTTATTAACGATGAAACACAGAAATTGCATCCGAATTTGATACAAATGGCACAATGCCGACTTAAGTACAAGAGGACTGACACTCTCACTTTCTATGATTTGAATCCCTCCTGTGAGTCCAGTTTTAGATTCCAATGCTTCACTTTGGGTTTTCAGTATAACTTGCACCTTCTGATTGACGATGAAACACAGAAATTGCATCGGAATTTAATACAAAAGGCACAATGCCGATCTAAGTAAAAGAGGACAGACCCTCTAACTTTCTATGATTTGAACCTCTCCTGTGAGTCCAGTTTTAGATTCTGATGCTTCACTTCAGGATTACTGTATCCCTTGGACCTTCTTATTGACGATGAAACACAGAAATAGCATCCGAATTGAATACAAAAGGCACAATGCCGACTTAAGTACAAGAGGACTGACACTCTAACTTTCTATGATTTGAACCTCTCCTGTAAGTCCGGTTTTAGATTCCGATGCTTCACTTCAGGGTTACTGTATACCTTGCACCTTCTTATTGACGATGAAACACAGAAATTGCATCGGAATTAAATTCAAAAGGCACAATGCCTGCTTAAGTAAAAGAGGAGAGACACTCACACTTTCTATGATTTGAACCTCTCCTGTGAGTCCAGTTTTAGATTCCGATGTTTCACTTCAGGTTTAGTGCATCCCTTGCACCTTCTTATTGACTATGAAACATAGGAATTGCATCCGAATTTAATACTAATGGCACAATGCCGACTTAAGTACAAGAGGACTGACACACTAACTTTCTATGATTTGAACGTCTCCTGTGAGTCCAGTTTTAAATACCGATGCTTCACTTCAGGTTTACTGTATACCTTGCACATTCTTATTAACGATGAAACACAGAAATTGCATCCGAATTTGATACAAATGCCACAATGCCGACATAAGTACAAGAGGACTGACACTCTCACTTTCTATGATTTGTACCTCTCCCGTGAGTCCAGTTGAAGATTCCGATGCTTCACTTGAGGTTTCCTGTATACCTTGCACCCTCTTATTGACGACGAAACACAGAAATTGTATGCGAATTTAATACAAAAGGCACAATGCCGACTTAAGTACAAGAGGACTGACATTCTAACTTTCTATGATTTGAACCTCTCCTGAGAGTCCAGTTTTAGATTCCGATGCTGCACTTCTGGTTTACTGTACCCCTTGGACCTTCTTATTGTCGATGAAACATAGAAATTGCATCCGGGTTTAATACAAATGGCACAATACCGACTTAAGTACAAGAGGAGTGACACTCTAACTTTCTATGATTTGAACCTCTCCTGTGAGTCCAGTTTTAGTTTCCGATGCTTCACTTCAGGTTTACTGTATATCTTGGACCTTCTTATTGATGATGAAACACAAAAATTGCATCCGAATTTAATACAAATGGCTCAATGCCGACTTAAGTACAAGTGGACTGACACTCTCACTTTCTATGATTTGAATCCCTCCTCTGAGTCCAGTTTTAGATTCCGAAGCTTCACTTCGTGTTTTCTGTATAACTTGCACCTTCTGATTGACGATGTAACACAGAAATTGCATCGGAATTTAATACAAAAGGCACAATGTCGACTTAAGTAAAAGAGGACAGACCCTCTAACTTTCTATAATTTGAACCTCTCCTGTGAGTCCAGTTTTAGATTCCGATGTTTCACTTCAGGTTTAGTGCATCCCTTGTACCTTCATATTGACTATGAAACACAGGAATTGCATCCGAATTTAATACAAATGGCACAATGCCGACTTAAGTACAAGAGGACTGACACTCTAACTTTCTATGATTTGAACGTCTCCTGTGAGTCCAGTTTTAAATACGGATGCTTCACTTCAGGTTTACTGTATACCTTGCACCTTCTTATTGACGATGAAACATAGAAATTGCATCGGAATTTAATACAAAAGCCACAATGCCGACGTAAGTAAAAGAGGCCTGACACTCTAACTTTCTATGATTTGAACCTCTCCTGTGAGTCCAGTTTTAGATTCCGATGCTTCACTTCAGGTTTACTGTATATCTTGGACCTTCTTATTGATGATGAAACACAGAAATTGCATCCGAATTTAATACAAATGGCTCAATGCCGACTTAAGTACAAGTGGACTGACACTCTCACTTTCTATGATTTGAATCCCTCCTGTGAGTCCAGTTTTAGATTCCGAAGCTTCTCTTCGTGTTTTCTGTATAACTTGCACCTTCTGATTGACGATGTAACACAGAAATTGCATCGGAATTTAATACAAAAGGCACAATGTCGAATTAAGTAAAAGAGGACAGACCCTCTAACTTTCTATGATTTGAACCTCTCCTGTGAGTCCAGTTTTAGATTCCGATGTTTCACTTCAGGTTTAGTGCATCCCTTGTACCTTCTTATTGACTATGAAACACAGGAATTGCATCCGAATTTAATACAAATGGCACAATGCCGACTTAAGTACAAGAGGACTGACACTCTAACTTTCTATGATTTGAACGTCTCCTGTGAGTCCAGTTTTAAATACGGATGCTTCACTTCAGGTTTACTGTATACCTTGCACCTTCTTATTGACGATGAAACATAGAAATTGCATCGGAATTTAATACAAAAGCCACAATGCCGACGTAAGTAAAAGAGGCCTGACACTCTAACTTTCTATGATTTGAACCTCTCCTGTGAGTGCAGTTTTAGATTCCGATGCTTCACTTCAGGTATACTGTATCCCTTGGCCTTCTTATTAACGATGAAACACAGAAATTGCATCCGAATTTCATACAAATGCCACAATGCCGACATAAGTACAAGAGGACTGACACTCTCACTTTCTATGATTTGTACCTCTCCCGTGAGTCCAGTTGAAGATTCCGATGCTTCACTTGAGGTTTCCTGTATACCTTGCACCCTCTTATTGACGACGAAACACAGAAATTGTATGCGAATTTAATACAAAAGGCACAATGCCGACTTAAGTACAAGAGGACTGACATTCTAACTTTCTATGATTTGAACCTCTCCTGAGAGTCCAGTTTTAGATTCCGATGCTTCACTTCAGGTTTACTGTATATCTTGGACCTTCTTATTGATGATGAAACACAGAAATTGCATCCGAATTTAATACAAATGGCTCAATGCCGACTTAAGTACAAGTGGACTGACACTCTCACTTTCTATGATTTGAATCCCTCCTGTGAGTCCAGTTTTAGATTCCGAAGCTTCACTTCGTGTTTTCTGTATAACTTGCACCTTCTGATTGACGATGTAACACAGAAATTGCATCGGAATTTAATACAAAAGGCACAATGTCGACTTAAGTAAAAGAGGACAGACCCTCTAACTTTCTATGATTTGAACCTCTCCTGTGAGTCCAGTTTTAGATTCTGATGCTTCACTTCTGGTTTACTGTATCCCTTGGACCTTCTTATTGACGATGAAACACAGAAATTGCATCCGAATTTAATACAAAAGGCACAATGCCGACTTAAGTACAAGAGGACTGACACTCTCACTTTCTATGATTTGAACCTCTCCAGTAAGTCCAGTTTTAGATTCCGATGCCTCACTTCAGGGTTACTGTATACCTTGCACCTTCTTATTGACGATGAAACACAGAAATTGCATCTTAATTAAATTCAAAAGGCACATTGCCTACTTAAGTAAAAGAGGACAGACACTCTCACTTTCTATGATTTGAACCTCTCCTGTGAGTCCAGTTTTAGATTCCGATGCTTCACTTCAGGTTTACTGTATCCCTTGGACCTTCTTATTGACGATGAAACACAGAAAATGCATCGGAATTAAATTCAAAAGGCACAATGCCGAATTAAGTACAACAGGACTGACACTCCAACCTTCTATGATTTCAACCTCTCCTGTAGGTCCAGTTTTAGATTCCGATGCTTCACTTCAGGTTTACTGTATCGCTTGGACCTTCTTATTGACGATGAAACACAGAGTTTGCATCCGAATTTAATACAAAAGGCACAATGCAGACGTAAGTACAAGAGGACAGACAGTCTAACTTTCTATGATTTGAACCTCTCCTGTGAGTCCAGTTTTAGATTCCGATGCTTCACTTCAGGTTTACTGCGTCCCTTGGACCTTCTTATTGACGATGAAACACAGAAATTGCATCCGAATTTAATACAAAAGGCACAATACCGACTTAAGTACAAGAGGACCGACACTCTCACTTTCTATGATTTGTACCTCTCCTGTGAGTCCAGTTTTAGATTCCGAAGCTTCACTTCAGGTTTCCTGTATACCATGCACCTTCTTATTTACGATGAAACACAGAAATTGTATCCAAATTTAATACAAAAGGCTCAATGCCGACTTAAGTACAAGAGGACTGACATTCTAACTTTCTATGATTTGAACCTCACCTGTGAGTCCAGTTTTAGATTCCGATGCTGCACTTCTGGTTTACTGTACCCCTTGGACCTTCTTATTGTCGATGAAACATAGAAATTGCATCCGGGTTTAATACAAATGGCACAATACCGACTTAAGTACAAGAGGAGTGACACTCTAACTTTCTATGATTTGAACCTCTCCTGTGAGTCCAGTTTTAGATTCCGATGCTTCACTTCAGGTTTACTGTATATCTTGGACCTTCTTATTGATGATGAAACACAAAAATTGCATCCGAATTTAATACAAATGGCTCAATGCCGACTTAAGTACAAGTGGACTGACACTCTCACTTTCTATGATTTGAATCCCTCCTCTGAGTCCAGTTTTAGATTCCGAAGCTTCACTTCGTGTTTTCTGTATAACTTGCACCTTCTGATTGACGATGTAACACAGAAATTGCATCGGAATTTAATACAAAAGGCACAATGTCGACTTAAGTAAAAGAGGACAGACCCTCTAACTTTCTATGATTTGAACCTCTCCTGTGAGTCCAGTTTTAGATTCCGATGTTTCACTTCAGGTTTAGTGCATCCCTTGTACCTTCTTATTGACTATGAAACACAGGAATTGCATCCGAATTTAATACAAATGGCACAATGCCGACTTAAGTACAAGAGGACTGACACTCTAACTTTCTATGATTTGAACGTCTCCTGTGAGTCCAGTTTTAAATACGGATGCTTCACTTCAGGTTTACTGTATACCTTGCACCTTCTTATTGACGATGAAACATAGAAATTGCATCGGAATTTAATACAAAAGCCACAATGCCGACGTAAGTAAAAGAGGCCTGACACTCTAACTTTCTATGATTTGAACCTCTCCTGTGAGTCCAGTTTTAGATTCCGATGCTTCACTTCAGGTTTACTGTATATCTTGGACCTTCTTATTGATGATGAAACACAGAAATTGCATCCGAATTTAATACAAATGGCTCAATGCCGACTTAAGTACAAGTGGACTGACACTCTCACTTTCTATGATTTGAATCCCTCCTGTGAGTCCAGTTTTAGATTCCGAAGCTTCACTTCGTGTTTTCTGTATAACTTGCACCTTCTGATTGACGATGTAACACAGAAATTGCATCGGAATTTAATACAAAAGGCACAATGTCGAATTAAGTAAAAGAGGACAGACCCTCTAACTTTCTATGATTTGAACCTCTCCTGTGAGTCCAGTTTTAGATTCCGATGTTTCACTTCAGGTTTAGTGCATCCCTTGTACCTTCTTATTGACTATGAAACACAGGAATTGCATCCGAATTTAATACAAATGGCACAATGCCGACTTAAGTACAAGAGGACTGACACTCTAACTTTCTATGATTTGAACGTCTCCTGTGAGTCCAGTTTTAAATACGGATGCTTCACTTCAGGTTTACTGTATACCTTGCACCTTCTTATTGACGATGAAACATAGAAATTGCATCGGAATTTAATACAAAAGCCACAATGCCGACGTAAGTAAAAGAGGCCTGACACTCTAACTTTCTATGATTTGAACCTCTCCTGTGAGTGCAGTTTTAGATTCCGATGCTTCACTTCAGGTATACTGTATCCCTTGGCCTTCTTATTAACGATGAAACACAGAAATTGCATCCGAATTTCATACAAATGCCACAATGCCGACATAAGTACAAGAGGACTGACACTCTCACTTTCTATGATTTGTACCTCTCCCGTGAGTCCAGTTGAAGATTCCGATGCTTCACTTGAGGTTTCCTGTATACCTTGCACCCTCTTATTGACGACGAAACACAGAAATTGTATGCGAATTTAATACAAAAGGCACAATGCCGACTTAAGTACAAGAGGACTGACGTTCTAACTTTCTATGATTTGAACCTCTCCTGAGAGTCCAGTTTTAGATTCCGATGCTTCACTTCAGGTTTACTGTATATCTTGGACCTTCTTATTGATGATGAAACACAGAAATTGCATCCGAATTTAATACAAATGGCTCAATGCCGACTTAAGTACAAGTGGACTGACACTCTCACTTTCTATGATTTGAATCCCTCCTGTGAGTCCAGTTTTAGATTCCGAAGCTTCACTTCGTGTTTTCTGTATAACTTGCACCTTCTGATTGACGATGTAACACAGAAATTGCATCGGAATTTAATACAAAAGGCACAATGTCGACTTAAGTAAAAGAGGACAGACCCTCTAACTTTCTATGATTTGAACCTCTCCTGTGAGTCCAGTTTTAGATTCTGATGCTTCACTTCTGGTTTACTGTATCCCTTGGACCTTCTTATTGACGATGAAATACAGAAATTGCATCCGAATTTAATACAAAAGGCACAATGCCGACTTAAGTACAAGAGGACTGACACTCTCACTTTCTATGATTTGAACCTCTCCTGTAAGTCCAGTTTTAGATTCCGATGCCTCACTTCAGGGTTACTGTATACCTTGCACCTTCTTATTGACGATGAAACACAGAAATTGCATCTTAATTAAATTCAAAAGGCACATTGCCTACTTAAGTAAAAGAGGACAGACACTCTCACTTTCTATGATTTGAACCTCTCCTGTGAGTCCAGTTTTAGATTCCGATGCTTCACTTCAGGTTTACTGTATCCCTTGGACCTTCTTATTGACGATGAAACACAGAAATTGCATCGGAATTAAATTCAAAAGGCACAATGCCGAATTAAGTACAACAGGACTGACACTCCAACCTTCTATGATTTCAACCTCTCCTGTAGGTCCAGTTTTAGATTCCGATGCTTCACTTCAGGTTTACTGTATCGCTTGGACCTTCTTATTGACGATGAAACACAGAGTTTGCATCCGAATTTAATACAAAAGGCACAATGCAGACGTAAGTACAAGAGGACAGACAGTCTAACTTTCTATGATTTGAACCTCTCCTGTGAGTCCAGTTTTAGATTCCGATGCTTCACTTCAGGTATACTGCGTCCCTTGGACCTTCTTATTGACGATGAAACACAGAAATTGCATCCGAATTTAATACAAAAGGCACAATACCGACTTAAGTACAAGAGGACCGACACTCTCACTTTCTATGATTTGTACCTCTCCTGTGAGTCCAGTTTTAGATTCCGAAGCTTCACTTCAGGTTTCCTGTATACCATGCACCTTCTTATTTACGATGAAACACAGAAATTGTATCCAAATTTAATACAAAAGGCTCAATGCCGACTTAAGTACAAGAGGACTGACATTCTAACTTTCTATGATTTGAACCTCTCCTGTGAGTCCAGTTTTAGATTCCGATGCTTCACTTTAGGTTTACTGTATCCCTTGGACCTCCTTATTGACGATGAAACACAGAAATTGCATCCGAATATAATACAAATGGCACAATGCCGACTTAAGTACAAGAGGACTGACACTCTCACTTTCTATGATTTGAACCTCTCCAGTGTGTCCAGTTTTAGATTCCGATGTTTCACTTCAGGTTTACTTTACCCCTTGGACACTCTTATTGAGGATGAAACACAGAAATTGCTTCCGAATTTAATACAAATCGCACAATGCCGACTTAAGTACAAGAGGACTGACACTCTCACGTTCTATGATTCGAAACTCTCCTGTGGGGACAGTTTTAGATTCCGATGCTTCACTTCAGGTTCACTCTATCATTTGGTCCTTCTTATTGACGATAAAACACAGAAATTGCATCCGAATTCAATACAAAAGGCACAATACCGACTTAAGTACAAGAGCAGTGACACTCTAACTTTCTATGATTTGAACCTCTCCTGTGAGTCCAGTTTTAGATACCGATGTTTCACTTCAGGTTTAGTGCATCCCTTGTACCTTCTTATTGACTATGAAACACAGGAATTGCATCCGAATTTAATATAAATGGCACAATGCCGACTTAAGTACAAGAGGACTGACACTCTAACTTTCTATGATTTGAACGTCTCCTGTGAGTCCAGTTTTAAATACAGATGCTTCACTTCAGGTTTACTGTATACCTTGCAGCTTCTTATTGACGATGAAACATAGAAATTGCATCGGAATTTAATACAAAAGCCACAATGCCGACGTAAGTAAAAGAGGCCTGACACTCTAACTTTCTATGATTTGAACCTCTCCTGTGAGTGCAGTTTTAGATTCCGATGCTTCACTTCAGGTATACTGTATCCCTTGGACCTTCTTATTAACGATGAAACACAGAAATTGCATCCGAATTTGATACAAATGCCACAATGCCGACATACGTACAAGAGGACTGACACTCTCACTTTCTATGATTTGTACCTCTCCCTAAGTCCAGTTTTAGATTCCGATGCTTCACTTCAGGTTTCCTGTATACCTTGCACCTTCTTATTGACGACGAAACACAGAAATTGTATGCGAATTTAATACAAAAGGCACAATGCCGACTTAAGTACAAGAGGACTGACATTCTAACATTCTATGATTTGAACCTCTCCTGAGAGTCCAGTTTTAGATTCCGATGCTTCACTTCTGGTTTACTGTATCCCTTGGACTTTCTTATTGTCGATGAAACATAGAAATTGCATCCGAGTTTAATACAAATGGCACAATACAGACTTAAGTACAAGAGGAGTGACACTCTAACTTTCTATGATTTGAACCTCTCCTGTGAGTCCAGTTTTAGATTCCGATGCTTCACTTCAGGTTTACTGTATATCTTGGACCTTCTTATTGACGATGAAACACAGAAATTGCATCCGAATTTAATACAAATGGCACAATGCCGACTTAAGTACAAGTGGACTGACACTCTCACTTTCTATAATTTGAATCCCACCTGTGAGTCCAGTTTTAGATTCCGAAGCTTCACTTCGTGTTTTCTGTATAACTTGCACCTTCTGATTGACGATGTAACACAGAAATTGCATCGGAATTTAATACAAAAGGCACAATGTCGACTTAAGTAAAAGAGGACAGACCCTCTAACTTTCTATGATTTGAACCTCTCCTGTGAGTCCAGTTTTAGATTCTGATGCTTCACTTCAGGTTTACTGTACCCCTTGGACCTTCTTATTGACGATGAAACACAGAAATTGCATCCGAATTTAATACAAAAGGCACAATGCCGACTTAAGTACAAGAGGACTGACACTCTCACTTTCTATGATTTGAACCTCTCCTGTAAGTCCAGTTTTAGATTCTGATGCTTCTCTTCAGGGTTACTGTATACCTTGCACCTTCTTATTGACGATGAAACACAGAAATTGCATCGGAATTAAATTCAAAAGGCACAGTGCCTACTTAAGTAAAAGAGGACAGACACTCTCACTTTCTATGATTTGAACCTCTCCTGTAAGTCCGGTTTTAGATTCCGATGCTTCACTTCAGGGTTACTGTATACCTTGCACCTTCTTATTGACGATGAAACACAGAAATTGCATCGGAATTAAATTCAAAAGGCACAATGCCCACTTAAGTAAAAGAGGACAGACACTCTCACTTTCTATGATTTGAACCTCTCCTGTGAGTCCAATTTTAGATTCCGATGCTTCACTTCAGGTTTACTGTATCCCTTGGACCTTCTTATTGACGATGAAACACAGAAATAGCATCGGAATTAAATTCAAAAGGCACAATGCCGACTTAAGTACAACAGGACTGACACTCTAACCTTCTATGATTTCAACCTCTCCTATAGGTCCAGTTTTAAATTCCGATGCTTCACTTCAGGATTACTGTATCCCTTGGAGCTTCTTATTGACGATGAAACACAGAGTTTGCATCCGAATTTAATACAAAAGGCACAATGCCGACGTAAGTACAAGAGGACAGAGACTCCAACTTTCTATGATTTGAACCTCTCCTGTGAGTCCAGTTTTAGATTCCGATGCTTCACTTTAGGTTTACTGTATCCCTTGGACCTTCTTATTGACGATGAAACACAGAAATTGCATCCGAATATAATACAAATGTCACAATGCCGACTTAAGTACAAGAGGACTGACACTCTCACTTTCTATAATTTGCACCTCTCCCGTGAGTCCAGTTTTAGATTCCGATGCTTCACTTCAGGTTTCCTGTATACCTTGCACCCTCTTACTGACGACGAAACACAGAAATTGTATGCGAATTTAATACAAAAGGCACAATGCCGACTTACGTACAAGAGGACTGACATTCTAACTTTCTATGATTTGAACCTCTCCTGAGAGTCCAGTTTTAGATTCCGATGCTTCACTTCTGGTTTACTGTATCCCTTGGTCTTTCTTATTGACGATGAAACATAGAAATTGCATCCGAGTTTAATACAAATGGCACAATACCGACTTAAGTACAAGAGGAGTGACACTCTAACTTTCAATGATTTGAACCTCTCCTGTGAGTCCAGTTTTAGATTTCGATGCTTCACTTCACGTTTACTGTATATCTTGGACCTTCTTATTGACGATGAAACACAGAAATTGCATCCGAATTTAATACAAATGGCTTAATGCCGACTTAAGTACAAGGGGACTGACACTCTCACTTTCTATGATTTGAATCCCTCCTGTGAGTCCAGTTTTAGATTCCGAACCTTCACTTCGTGTTTTCTGTGTAACTTGCACCTTCTGATTGACGATGTATTACATAAATTGCATCGGAATTTAATACAAAAGGCACAATGTCGACTTAAGTAAAAGAGGACAGACCCTCTAACTTTCTATGATTTGAAGCTCTCCTGTGAGTCCAGTTTTAGATTCCGATGCTTCCCTTCAGGTTTACTGTATATCTTGGACCTTCTTATTGACGATGAAACACAGAAATTGCATCCGAATTTAATACAAATGGCACAATGCCGACTTAAGTACAAGTGGACTGACACTCTCTCTTTCTATGATTTGAATCCCTCCTGTGAGTCCAGTTTTAGATTCCGAAGCTTCACTTCGTGTTTTCTGTATAACTTGCACCTTCTGATTGACGATGAAACACAGAAATTGCATCCGAATTTGATACAATTGCCACAATGCCGACATACGTACAAGAGGACTGACACTCTCACTTTCTATGATTTGAACCTCTCCTGTAAGTCCAGTTTTAGATTCTGATGCTTCTCTTCAGGGTTACTGTATACCTTGCACCTTCTTATTGACGATGAAACACAGAAATTGCATCCGAATTTAATACAAAAGGCACAATGCCGACTTAAGTACAAGAGGACTGACACTCTCACTTTCTATGATTTGAACCTTTCCTGTAAGTCCAGTTTTAGATTCCGATGCTTCACTTCGGTGTTACTGTATACCTTGCACCTTCTTATTGACGATGAAACACAGAAATTGCATCGGAATTAAATTCAAAAGGCACATTGCCTACTTAAGTAAAAGAGGACAGACACTCTCACTTTCTATGATTTGAACCTCTCCTGTGAGTCCAGTTGTAGATTCCGATGCTTCACTTCAGGTTTACTGTATCCCTTGGACCTTCTTATTGACGATGAAACACAGAAATTGCATCGGAATTAAATTCAAAAGGCACAATGCCGACTTAAGTACAACAGGACTGACACTCTATCCTTCTATGATATCAACCTCTCCTGTAGGTCCAGTTTTAGATTCCGATGCTTCACTTCAGGTTTACTGTATCCCTTGGACCTTCTTATTGGCGATGAAACACAGAGTTTGCATCCGAATTTTATACAAAATTCACAATGCACTCGTAAGTAAAAGAGGCCTGACACTCTAACTTTCTATGATTTGAACCTTTCCCGTGAGTCCAGTTTTAGATTCCCATGCTTCACTTCAGGTATACTGTATTCCTTGGACCTTCTTATTAACGATGAAACACAGAAATTGCATCCGAATTTAATACAAATGGCACAATGTCGACTAAAGTACAAGAGGTCCGACACTCTCACTTTCTATGGTTTGTACCTCTCCTGTGAGTCCAGTTTTAGATTCCGAAGCTTCACTTCAGGTTTCCTGTATACCTTGCACCTTCTTATTGACGATGAAACACAGAAATTGTATCCGAAATTTAATACAAAAGGCTCAATGCCGACTTAAGTTCAAGAGGACTGACATTCTAACTTTCTATGATTTGAACCTCTCCTGAGAGTCCAGTTTTAGATTCCGATGCTTCACTTCTGGTTTACTGTATCCCTTGGACCTATTTATTGACGATGAAACACAGAAATTTCATCCGAATATAATACTAAAAACGTAATACCGACTTAAGTACAAGAGGTGTGACACTCTAACTTTCTATGATTTAAACCTCTCCTGTGAGTCCACTTTTAGATTCCGATGTTTCACTTCAGGTGTAGTGTATCCCTTGGACCTTCTTATTGACTATGAAACACAGGAATTGCATCCGAATTTAATACAAATGGCACAATGCCGACTTAAGTACAAGAGGACTGACACTCTAACTTTCTATGATTTGAAACTCTCCTGTGAGTCCAGTTTTAAATACCGATGCTTCACTTCAGGTTTACTGTATACCGTGCACCTTCTTATTGACGATGAAACATAGAAATTGCATCGGAATTTATTACAAAAGCCACAATGCCGACGTAAGTAAAAGAGGCCTGACACTCTAACTTTCTATGATTTGATCCTCTCCTGTGAGTCCAGTTTTAGATTCCGATGCTTCACTTCAGGTATACTGTATCCCTTGGACCTTCTTATTAACGATGAAACACAGAAATTGCATCCGAATTTGATACAAATGCCACAATGCCGACATAAGTACAAGAGGACTGACACTCTCACAATCTATGATTTGTACCTCTCCTGTGAGTCCAGTTTTAGATTCCGATGCTTCACTTCAGGTTTCCTGTATACCTTGCACCTTCTTATTGACGATGAAACACAGAAATTGTATCCGAATTTAATACAAAAGGCACAATGCCGACTTAAGTACAAGAGGACTAACATTCTAAATTTCTATGATTTGACCCTCTCCTGAGAATCCAGTTTCAGATTCCGATGCTTCACTTCTGGTTTACTGTATCCCTTGGACTTTCTTATTGTCGATAAAACACAGAAATTGCATCCGAGTTTAATACAAATGGCACAATACCGACTTAGGTACAAGAGGAGTGACACTCTAACTTTCTATGATTTGAACCTCTCCTGTGAGTCCAGTTTTAGATTCCGATGCTTCACTTCAGGTTTACTGTATATCTTGGACCTTCTTATTGACGATGAAACACAGAAATTGCATCCGAGTTTAATACAAATGGCACAATACCGACTTAAGAACAAGGAGAGTGAGACTCTAACTTTCTATGATTTGAACCTCTCCTGTGAGTCCAGTTCTAGATTACGATGCTTCACTTCAGGTCTACTGTATATCTTGGACCTTCTTATTGACGATGAAACACAGAAATTGCATCCGAATTAAATACAAATGGCACAATGCCGAATTAAGTACAAGAGGACTGACACTCTCACTTTCTATGATTTTAATCCCTCCTGTGAGTCCAGTTTTAGATTCCGATGCTTCACTTCAGGTTTACTGTATATCTTGGACCTTCTTATTGACGATGAAACACAGAAATTGCATCCGAATTTAATACAAATGGCACAATGCCGACTTAAGTACAAGTGGACTGACACTCTCACTTTCTATGATTTGAATCCCTCCTGTGAGTCCAGTTTTAGATTACGAAGCTTCACTTCGTGTTTTCTATATAACTTGCACCTTCTGATTGACGATGAAACACAGAAATTGCATCCGAATTTGATACAATTGCCACAATGCCGACATACGTACAAGAGGACTGACACTCTCACTTTCTATGATTTGAACCTCTCCCTGTAAGTCCAGTTTTAGATTCTGATGCTTCTCTTCAGGGTTACTGTATACCTTGCACCTTCTTATTGACGATGAAACACAGAAATTGCATCCGAATTTAATACAAAAGGCACAATGCCGACTTAAGTACAAGAGGACTGACACTCTCACTTTCTATGATTTGAACCTCTCCTGTAAGTCCAGTTTTAGATTCCGATGCTTCACTTCAGTGTTACTGTATACCTTGCACCTTCTTATTGACGATGAAACACAGAAATTGCATCGGAATTAAATTCAAAAGGCACATTGCCTACTTAAGTAAAAGAGGACAGACACTCTCACTTTCTATGATTTGAACCTCTCCTGTGAGTCCAGTTGTAGCTTCCGATGCTTCACATCAGGTTTACTGTATCCCTTGGACCTTCTTATTGACGATGAAACACAGAAATTGCATCGGAATTAAATTCAAAAGGCACAATGCCGACTTAAGTACAACAGGACTGACACTCTATCCTTCTATGATATCAACCTCTCCTGTAGGTCCAGTTTTAGATTCCGATGCTTCACTTCAGGTTTACTGTATCCCTTGGACCTTCTTATTGGCGATGAAACACAGAGTTTGCATCCGAATTTTATACAAAAGGCACAATGCAGACGTAAGTAAAAGAGGCCCTGACACTCTAACATTTCTATGATTTGAACCTTTCCCGTGAGTCTAGTTTTAGATTCCGATGCTTCACTTCAGGTATACTGTATTCCTTGGACCTTCTTATTAACGATGAAACACAGAAATTGCATCCGAATTTAATACAAATGGCACAATGTCGACTAAAGTACAAGAGGTCCGACACTCTCACTTTCTATGGTTTGTACCTCTCCTGTGAGTCCAGTTTTAGATTCCGAAGCTTCACTTCAGGTTTCCTGTATACCTTGCACCTTCTTATTGACGATGAAACACAGAAATTGTATCCGAATTTAATACAAAAGGCTCAATGCCGACTTAAGTTCAAGAGGACTGACATTCTAACTTTCTATGATTTGAACCTCTCCTGAGAGTCCAGTTTTAGATTCCGATGCTTCACTTCTGGTTTTACTGTATCCCTTGGACCTCCTTATTGACGATGAAACACAGAAATTTCATCCGAATATAATACTAAAAACACAATACCGACTTAAGTACAAGAGGACACTCTAACTTTCTATGATTTGAACCTCTCCTGTGAGTCCACTTTTAGATTCCGATGTCTCACTTCAGGTGTAGTGTATCCCTTGGACCTTCTTATTGACTATGAAACACAGGAATTGCATCCGAATTTAATACAAATGGCACAATGCCGACTTAAGTACAAGAGGACTGACACTCTAACTTTCTATGATTTGAAACTCTCCTGTGAGTCCAGTTTTAAATACCGATGCTTCACTTCAGGTTTACTGTATACCGTGCACCTTCTTATTGACGATGAAACATAGAAATTGCATCGGAATTTATTACAAAAGCCACAATGCCGACGTAAGTAAAAGAGGCCTGACACTCTAACTTTCTATGATTTGATCCTCTCCTGTGAGTCCAGTTTTAGATTCCGATGCTTCACTTCAGGTATACTGTATCCCTTGGACCTTCTTATTAACGATGAAACACAGAAATTGCATCCGAATTTGATACAAATGCCACAATGCCGACATAAGTACAAGATGACTGACACACTCACAATCTATGATTTGTACCTCTCCTGTGAGTCCAGTTTTAGATTCCGATGCTTCACTTCAGGTTTCCTGTATACCTTGCACCTTCTTATTGACGATGAAACACAGAAATTGCATCCGAATTTAATACAAAAGGCACAATGCCGACTTAAGTACAAGAGGACTGACACTCTCACTTTCTATGATTTGAACCTTTCCTGTAAGTCCAGTTTTAGATTCCGATGCTTCACTTCGGTGTTACTGTATACCTTGCACCTTCTTATTGACGATGAAACACAGAAATTGCATCGGAATTAAATTCAAAAGGCACATTGCCTACTTAAGTAAAAGAGGACAGACACTCTCACTTTCTATGATTTGAACCTCTCCTGTGAGTCCAGTTGTAGATTCCGATGCTTCACTTCAGGTTTACTGTATCCCTTGGACCTTCTTATTGACGATGAAACACAGAAATTGCATCGGAATTAAATTCAAAAGGCACAATGCCGACTTAAGTACAACAGGACTGACACTCTATCCTTCTATGATATCAACCTCTCCTGTAGGTCCAGTTTTAGATTCCGATGCTTCACTTCAGGTTTACTGTATCCCTTGGACCTTCTTATTGGCGATGAAACACAGAGTTTGCATCCGAATTTTATACAAAATCACAATGCACTCGTAAGTAAAAGAGGCCTGACACTCTAACTTTCTATGATTTGAACCTTTCCCGTGAGTCCAGTTTTAGATTCCCATGCTTCACTTCAGGTATACTGTATTCCTTGGACCTTCTTATTAACGATGAAACACAGAAATTGCATCCGAATTTAATACAAATGGCACAATGTCGACTTAAGTACAAGAGGTCCGACACTCTCACTTTCTATGGTTTGTACCTCTCCTGTGAGTCCAGTTTTAGATTCCGAAGCTTCACTTCAGGTTTCCTGTATACCTTGCACCTTCTTATTGACGATGAAACACAGAAATTGTATCCGAAATTTAATACAAAAGGCTCAATGCCGACTTAAGTTCAAGAGGACTGACATTCTAACTTTCTATGATTTGAACCTCTCCTGAGAGTCCAGTTTTAGATTCCGATGCTTCACTTCTGGTTTACTGTATCCCTTGGACCTATTTATTGACGATGAAACACAGAAATTTCATCCGAATATAATACTAAAAAACGTAATACCGACTTAAGTACAAGAGGTGTGACACTCTAACTTTCTATGATTTAAACCTCTCCTGTGAGTCCACTTTTAGATTCCGATGTTTCACTTCAGGTGTAGTGTATCCCTTGGACCTTCTTATTGACTATGAAACACAGGAATTGCATCCGAATTTAATACAAATGGCACAATGCCGACTTAAGTACAAGAGGACTGACACTCTAACTTTCTATGATTTGAAACTCTCCTGTGAGTCCAGTTTTAAATACCGATGCTTCACTTCAGGTTTACTGTATACCGTGCACCTTCTTATTGACGATGAAACATAGAAATTGCATCGGAATTTATTACAAAAGCCACAATGCCGACGTAAGTAAAAGAGGCCTGACACTCTAACTTTCTATGATTTGATCCTCTCCTGTGAGTCCAGTTTTAGATTCCGATGCTTCACTTCAGGTATACTGTATCCCTTGGACCTTCTTATTAACGATGAAACACAGAAATTGCATCCGAATTTGATACAAATGCCACAATGCCGACATAAGTACAAGAGGACTGACACTCTCACAATCTATGATTTGTACCTCTCCTGTGAGTCCAGTTTTAGATTCCGATGCTTCACTTCAGGTTTCCTGTATACCTTGCACCTTCTTATTGACGATGAAACACAGAAATTGTATCCGAATTTAATACAAAAGGCACAATGCCGACTTAAGTACAAGAGGACTAACATTCTAAATTTCTATGATTTGACCC